>NW_025767205.1:0-647500 GCF_003918875.1 Haliotis rubra | reverse complement strand
CATCCCGTGATCGATATTGTGAGTAACGACCCTCGCTGTTGGTGTGGGATGCCACGCAGTCAGTCAACCCTATCCATTAGGTCATTCGGTCACTCCATACCACGAGCTACAATTGGTTATACCCACTTGAGTGGTCAGTCAAGACGTGGTGAGGTAGTTTTACGACGATGTCGTATTGGTCACAGTCGGTTTACTCATGACTATTTGCTGAAACCGGATGGAATGGACCTCCCATGTGTGTCTATTGCGATTAGGTGTTCTCCATCAAGCATCTTCTGTTTGACTGTGTGGACCTTTCGACTGCAAGAGACTCAAATTATGATGTGAGAAGTCTGAAAGATCTATTTTCCCGTGTGAGCGGGCATTTCATTTTGAACTTCCTAAGGGAAGTTGACGTGTATCATAAATTGTATATTTGTAATGTGAATAACGAATTGTGTGCTTTCGGATTTGGTGCTATGGCATCTTCTGCTTTTAAAGAAGAATGTGATGAATGTATGTTTTGAAACTAAAACTCTTTTACACTTTTTTAATTTGAAATGTTCATGAAAGCAGACTTGTTCTCGTCACTTTATGGCTGAACAATGCCGATGTGACGTAAAGCCCAACTCAACTCAACCATACCACGAGCATATGTTGATTCGGATGTATTCTGACCTGGAATCCCTACCGGACTTGTACAGTACACACATACTACAAACAGTAACGATAGATTTTCACACTTACAGCATATGCGAGCAGCTGTCGTTCGGACTTCTTTGGCGACAAGTGCCAGTACCAGTGCCACTGCGCCCTGGAGTCAACATGCGACTCCGTCACCGGAAGCTGTAACGGATCCTCATGCGCATACGGGTGGATGGGTCCACTCTGCCAGTACCGTAAGTTTCCGTCACAAGACATAGAATAGTCTTCGCTTTGAACCATGTTGCACCAATTACTGATATTTAATAGCAGGTTTGTCTCTTGAAGTTCAAGTAAGGTACTCAAAGCACCATAGTAAGGGACCAGTTAAAACCATAATTGACCTGAAACCTGTACATGTCAAACCCATAGCGTTGCACCTATGGTACCTGTAATACCGTGAATGTTGGTACCTAAACGAGCTTATGGTATCCCATTTGCACCTTCCATGGAAACCTTACCACACATGGCTTCTGTAAAACCTTTGGAACCCTTAATACTAATCTTTATTATATCCATGAGGCTTGCACACCCATGAATTCTGTACTTCCTCTCGTGCCAATATTACACATATTTTATGTAATGTTCTTGGCACCAGTAGCACTAATTATATCCGTTTGAACCCATGTTTAACGAGGTACCATTTAACTCTGGGATCTCCTATAGCCCGGACTTGCCGTATAACGTAATACGTATATTATCTTGGAGCTCGTACAACCCGTCGTTGCCGAATAACGTATACCTAATATAGCATATTACGCATGGTTTCTTTAATGCCAACTGTATCTCCATGGTGCCTGAATGTCCTTGATATCTGGAATACCCTTTATTTCAGTGAACCTCGCATATGACATGCCAGCCTCTGCATCCCCCGTCCTCAACAGCCCCCCAGCTTGCCGTGGACGGCGACATTAACACCTGCTTCGAGACGCTGGCGACCAGTGGCTCACCATCCTGGCACGTGGACTTGGAGACGAATCAGTGGATCACCTGGATACGGATCCACACAGGTAGAGGACCAAACTTCACTCCGCATCGTCATCATGAAACAATGTTACGAAACACAACAATGTGATGTCACTTCGTAACGCCGTCATGTAACAACGTGACATATAGTATGACCAGAAATTATTGTCTTTAGGAATATGTTTAATTGGATTTCTAGTGTAAACAACCTTGACCAGCTATCAAGTGCTTGATTTCATTCAAGAGAGACAACTCCGTTAATCCTTTTTCCATTAGTTTGTGAAGAGTTATTCCCCTTTGTTTACTTGCAAGCAGACGACATTTTCAGTGATCCTCAGTATGGATGATTTAGAGAAGAGGAAGTTGACTTAAGAGTATTCTAACAAGGAACTCAGATCAGCTAAAGTGATTTTAAGTAGAACAGGCATCCCTTTGTCCACCGTTATCGTGTTTTGAAAAATATTGCAAATGGATATGGTATTGAGCACCAGGAAGGCGCAGGTAGGCCCAGAAAATTGACTGTCGGTGACAGGAGGCGGCTTGGTATTCTTGTTTCTAACAACAAACGAAGGAGTTTATAAAACTTAAGGCTGGATATGATCGATAGGGGAACTGTGGCTGTCTGTAAGGAGACAATTAGAACTGAGCTGCATGCAATGGGTTGGCCGAAAAGTCGAGGAATTCCATCACCGATCCTGAAACCTGAACAAAAGGAGCGAAGGTTGAACTGATGCTTACAGCATAGAAATTTTAACAATGTGATTTTTTCAGATGAAAGTTCTGTGTGGCTTTTTCCGAATACACTGAAATTCTGGACTAAACAAACTGAAAAACCTTTGTGTCAGCGCTCAAAGTACAGTCCGAAATTTAACGTGTGGGGTGGCATACTTTATAGTATGCCCCTCCGCATTGCTGCCCATGCCCATTTACAATCTTTAAATTCTCAATAATTTCTGGTTGTACTGTAACACAACACTGATACATAACACAACAAGGATTTACAGGATTTTAAAATGTCAACGCCTGAGTATAATTTGTCTTCATTAACTATCCCAACGGATTCCATTAGGTGTACCAGGCAAACTAGTATTAAGAGTACGACATGAGTGGATCACAGAAAATCAGTGATGACGCTAGATATTGGTATCACCAGCCAATTGTCATCACAAGTTAGTGGCCAGTCTACCTAAACGAGGTGTTGGCTTCTAGAGACCGGCATTGTGTAGTATACACTTAAACCTCGTGTGTCTGTATCCCTATGGAATATGATACACATACATCTGAATAATATCCGATTTTTTGTCTTATCATTACAGCCATTTGTGTACAGCAATAGAGAGTTCACTATGTTTACGACCATACTCACTTTCACTCCCTGCAGCCACAACGACAGACCTGCTGATTGAGCTGGACCGCCTTGACGGGTACGGTGACGTCGTCACGTCTGTGTGCAACTCCTCCTACTCCCCACGGTACCAGGTGACATCTGGACACCTGGATATCAGGTGCAAGGAACCAATACTGGCTAGATGGGTCAAGGTCATTAGGCACGTGCACGCGTCACCAAGGTTACAACTGTGTGAAGTTGAGGTCAGTGGAGGTAGGACACATTCTACGTCTCAGCATGAAACTTGTTAGCATGGGTAGTTGTAGGATAGTTTGTGTGGATTACGTGTACCGTAGTTCGGAAAACAGATTCATTGGCCGTTGTGTTGACCGCGGTATCGAAACAACTTTTTTCCCAAGTAATCCCAAAGGGAAAAGTCTGATGCTTTAGAATAATGTTGTTGTTTGTTCCAAAAGAATTATTTTAAGAATGAGCATTCCCTTCAACATAATTTATGAAAGGGAGAATTTCCACAAACACAAACCCGCGTCCCGGTATTGATCCATTAATAAGCTGAAGGTCGAAAATACAGTGAATGAGAAAGACGTTTTCAACATTTGTTAAACTTTGGTCACCGAATCCCTCAAATACTTAGATATCGTCTTTCGTGCACATCCACGATTGGCCTAACCGTATTCTTAAATGTTGTCAGGGCGTAACATCGCCCTGAAGAGGCGCACCTACCAGAGTTCAACATGGGGCGGCCCTGACTTTATAAATGGTACCCTGAAGGCCTACAACTTCACATCCGGCCTGGCAGTGGACGGTAATACAAACACAGACTTTACCAGGGGCTCGTGCACGGTCACCAACGTGCTGGACACGCCCAAGTGCAGAGAGAAGGGACAACCAACCCGTCCTGGGCCGTGGACCTTGGACAGCTTCATGAAATCTACAGCGTGGTCGTCTACAACAGGGGCGATCGTAAGTAGCTAACATTATCGTCATACACGACGATTTTTCAGACCACGATCTATATTTACGAAAACATGGGGTTAGTATTGAAAAAGATCATACGGGAAAAGCATGGATTTAACCTGTTAAGATGACATAACGTCTATCGTGGCACAATACTCAGTGGGACATTATACGCGCGTATGTTCAGGGTATCTGTGTATGAGTCAGAACGCTAACTGACATATCGCGCAGCAGTTTAACATAGGCCCGACAGTAAGACACTGTGATAGTATACTGATGGCAAGCTGACCTGTCCTTGTCTTATTGTTTGAATGCCACTAGTACCATCTGTTGATGTACTTTGGAACCACCTACCCAGGCAGATGTCCTATCCACTAAACTGCTGCGGTCTTTACATCCGGTGGTCAGAAGCATACCAAAGAAACAGATAAATGTCAATTATAGATCAGGGAATGTCACTACATGCAATATACTCACTACTTCTGCTTGTGTCGTCTACAGCGGGTTTGACGAACCGACTGGCTGGCTTCTCCCCTGCTGACTTCCGGTCCGGAGTACTTGGAGGTATACCGTGACGTCACCAACAACCCGGCGCTCGTGACGGAAGTGGTGGTCCGTGGAAGCCTGACAGCTGATGGAGTGCTGCTCCGGTTGTATGGCTGTCGCATCTTGACCCTGTGTGAGGTGGAGGTGTACGGAGGTGGGTAGTTATATGCAATAAATAGAATCCATGGTGTTTACACAGACATACACATGGAGTAAAAAGGTGTTAACACCAATTGACACATACAGTAAAAAGGCGGTGTTCACACTAGTAAACATTTGCAGATATGATGAAAGACAAACGTATTGCAATTCAGGAAGCATATAACGAACGCATATATTTTAGTTGAGATATTAAATCAGCAAACATATTATCAGTATTAAAGAGAACAAACCCACAAATTTTGCAAATATATTGAATATACACATCAACAAATACATTTTGAGCAGTAATATCAAATACAATCCAAAGTTTCTAGTCAGTAGTGTCTACACGAACAAACGTATTGTTTAAAACACATTGTCCGTTGCAGTTATGTATAACATTAATGGTCAATGACATTCTGACATAGACATATTGTGTCCACCCCTGTCTCCTGCAGACTGCCTGGATGAGACATACGGCCCTGAGTGTAACAAAACCTGTCTGTGTCGAGACGAGGACGAGGCTTGTGGGAAGCTGGACGGTCAGTGTCTGTCGGGGTGTCCTGATGGCTACACAGGGCTTGACTGTACAGAGTGTAAGTGGCAAACTAACACTGTTTTATTCAACATTTTTCCCCTTGGAAATGCATGTTCAGGGGAAATGCATGCCTCTTGATGTTGGAATAAATAAACTCATATGATGATATTGATTCGGTAGTAGAACATACTTCATTATACTATTAGAAGATTTATATCCGAGATTGACAATAGTTGTGAACAAGTGAATACGTGTGACACTGGGACTATAGTAAGGTTTTACACCTTTCGCGCATCCCCCCACACTATATTCAAATTGACGGAGAAAAAAACAACCATCCAGTCATATCATTAAAGACAGACATAACCTAACACTTTGGTTGACTGTAGGTGTGAACCCGAACCAGCACCTTGGCTGTATAGAAAGTAGGTCCGAACGTAACCATAAGTTCTACCGTTTCAGAATGTCAGTGTACACGTAACACTGAAGCTTGCCTGTGCAGAATGTAAGTGTTTACTGTTTACTGTACAGAATATGTGTGAACTTTACAGAGGAGTTCTATTGTTTCAGAATGTACGGTTGAACGTAACTGAGGGACCTGACTCTGCCTTTATAAGTGCAAATATAACAGCCTCCATCTTTCAGTGTCGTAACGGGACGTGGGCTGTAACGAAACGTGTAACGACAAGTTAATCAGTCTCCATTCAGTGTGTCGTAACAAGGCGTACAGCCAGGGCCCCGTTCCTCAAAGCGATTGTAACACTACAATAGTTGTAAATCACTACAATGCAATTGTAACTTTAACTTACAATCACTCTACCGTTCCTCAATGCAATCGTTAGTTACAGTAGTTGTAAGTTACAATCACTTCTTGCTCTTGCAGTTGCTTATGACCGTCTGTAACTTACTTACGATCGATTGTTGTGTATGAACAAGATGGCGGCGTTAGTTGTAATTCATAAACAAAGCAGGCAGAAATTTGGCCTTGAGAGGATATTTCTAAACCGTAGCCGTGTTCTTGATGTTTACAATGATGCTGAAAAAAATGTCATGGTACAGAATGACGAGGGCTCCATTCTTAAACTGGTAAGCATGCTAGAACCAGGGTTGCTCTCGGACACCCAGCGTTTACATGCACTATCGGTAGAAAGCAAGGTTTTAATTACTATGCGATATCTTGCTAAGGGTGGATTATTTTTCGTCTGCTTAAAAGGTGAAGCAACTCTCACCAACCGGAAGTAATGTAAATTATTCTATTATTATTTGTAACTTTCGTGCAGAAGATAACGTTTGTAATTTAAGATCGAAAGATTTACAATCGCGATACTTACTATTCCCTTACAATAGCTTTGAGGAAAGACAATAAATTGTCATTTACGATAATTGTAAAGTTGATCGTAGGGCTTACAACTGATTGTAGCTACGATAGCTTTGAGGAACGGGGCCATATTTCAGAGTGTCGTAACAGGGCTTACAGCCAGGACTGTAACGAACTGTGTAATGACAAGTTAATCACTCTCAATATTTCAGTGTGTCGTAACAGAGCTTACAGTCAGGACTGTAACGAACTATGTAATGACAAGTTAATCACTCTCCATGTTTCAATGTGTCGTAACAGTGTATACAGTCAGGACTGTAACGAAAAACTGTAACGACAAGGTAATCACCGTTCTATGTCTCAGTGTGTCGTAACAGTGTATACAGTCAGGGGCCCGTTCCTCAAAGCGATCGTAGCGCTACGACTATCGTAAGTCTATGTTAAAGTATGGGAGTTACGATCAACATAGCGCTACGATCGCTTTCAGGAACGGGACCCAGGACTGTAACGAACTGTGTAATGACAAGCTAATCACTCTCCATATTTCAGTGTGTCGTACCAGGGCTTACAGCCAGGACTGTAACGAACTGTGTAATGACAAGTCAATCACTCTCCATGTTTCAGTGTGTCGTAACAGGGCTTACAGTCAGGACTGTAACGAACTGTGTAATGACAAGTTAATCACTCTCCATATTTCAGTGTGTCGTAACAGGGCTTACAACCAGGACTGTAACGAACTGTGTAATGACAAGTTAATCATTCTCCATATTTCAGTGTGTTGTAACAGGGCTTACAGTCAGGACTGTAACGAACACTGTGTAATGACAAGTTAATCACTCTCCATATTTCAGTGTGTCGTAACAGTGCTTACAGTCAGGACTGTAACGAACTGTGTTATGACAAGTTAATCATTCTCCATATTTCAGTGTGTCGTAACAGGGCCTACAGCCAGGACCGTAACAAACTGTGTAATGACAAGTTAATCATTCTCCATATTTCAGTGTGTCGTAACAGGGCTTTGAGCCAGGACTGTAACGAACTGTGTAATGACAAGTTAATCACCCTTCTATGTCTCTGTGTGTCGTAACAGTGTATACAGGCAGGACTGTAACGAACTGTGTAATGGCAAGTTAATTACCCTTCTATGTCTCAGTGTGTCGTAACAGTGTATACAGCCAGGACTGTAACGAACTGTGTAATGACAAGTTAATCATTCTCCATATTTCAGTGTGTGTCGTACCAGGGCTTACAGCCAGGACTGTAACGAACTGTGTGTAATGACAAGTCAACCACTCTCCATGTTTCAGTGTGTCGTAACAGGGTTACAGTCAGGACTGTAACGAACAATGTAATGACAGGTTAATCACTCTCCATGTTTCAGTGTGTCGTAACAGGGCTTACAGTCAGGACTGTAACGAAACCTGTAACGACAATTTAATCATCCTTCTATGTCTCAGTGTGTCGTAACAGTGTATACAGTCAGGACTGTAACGAACTGTGTAATGACAAGTTAATCACTCTCCATATTTCAGTGTGTCGTAACAGGGCTTACAACCAGGACTGTAACGAACTGTGTAATGACAAGTTAATCACTTTCCATATTTCAGTGTGTTGTAACAGGGCTTACAGTCAGGACTGTAACGAACTGTGTAATGACAAGTTAATCACTCTCCATATTTCAGTGTGTCGTAACGGGGCTTACAGTCAGGACTGTAACGAACTGTTTTATGACAAGTTAACCATTCTCCATATTTCCAGGTGTGTCGTAACAGGGCCTACAGCCAGGACTGTAACAAACTGTGTAATGACAAGTTAATCATTCTCCATATTTCAGTGTGTCGTAACAGGGCTTTGAGCCAGGACTGTAACGAACTGTGTAATGACAAGTTAATCACCCTTCTATGTCTCAGTGTGTCGTAACAGGGCTTACAGTCAGGGCTGTAACGAAACCTGTAACGACAAGTTAATGACCCTTCTATGTTTCAATGTGTCGTAACAGTGTATACAGTCAGGACTGTAACGAACTGTGTAATGACAAGTTAATCACCCTTCTATGTCTCTGTGTGTCGTAACAGTGTATACAGGCAGGACTGTAACGAACTGTGTAATGGCAAGTTAATTACACTTCTATGTCTCAGTGTGTCGTAACAGTGTATACAGCCAGGACTGTAACGAACTGTGAAATGACAGTTAATCACCCTTCTATGTCTCAGTGTGTCGTACCAGGGCTTACAGCCAGGACTGTAACGAACTGTGTAATGACAAGTTAATCACTCTTCATATTTCAGTGTGTCGTAACAGGGCTTTCAGCCAGGACTGTAGCGAACTGTGTAATGACAAGTTAATCACTCTCCATGTTTCAGTGTGTCGTAACAGGGCTTTCAGTCAGGACTGTTACGAAACCTGTAACGACAAGTTAATCACCCTTCTATGTTTCAGTGTGTCGTGACAGTGTATACAGTCAGGACTGTAACGAACTGTGTAATGACAAGTTAATCACCCTTCTATGTCTCTGTGTGTCGAAACAGTGTATACAGCCAGGACTGTAACGAAAACTGTAACGACAAGGTAATCACCGTTCTATGTCTCAGTGTGTCGTAACAGTGTATACAGTCAGGGGCCCGTTCCTCAAAGCGATCGTAGCGCTACGACTATCGTAAGTCTATGTTAAAGTATGGGAGTTACGATCAACATAGCGCTACGATCGCTTTCAGGAACGGGACCCAGGACTGTAACGAACTGTGTAATGACAGGTTAATCACTCTCCATGTTTCAGTGTGTCGTACCAGGGCTTACAGTCAGGACTGTAACGAAACCTGTAACGACAATTTAATCTTCCTTCTATGTCTCAGTGTGTCGTAACAGTGTATACAGTCAGGACTGTAACGAACTGTGTAATGACAAGTTAATCACTCTCCATATTTTAGTGTGTCGTAACAGGGCTTACAACCAGGACTGTAACGAACTGTGTAATGACAAGTTAATCATTCTCCATATTTCAGTGTGTTGTAACAGGGCTTACAGTCAGGACTGTAACGAACTATGTAATGACAAGTTAATCACTCTCCATGTTTCAATGTGTCGTAACAGTGTATACAGTCAGGACTGTAACGAAAACTGTAACGACAAGGTAATCACCGTTCTATGTCTCAGTGTGTCGTAACAGTGTATACAGTCAGGGGCCCGTTCCTCAAAGCGATCGTAGCGCTACGACTATCGTAAGTCTATGTTAAAGTATGGGAGTTACGATCAACATAGCGCTACGATCGCTTTCAGGAACGGGACCCAGGACTGTAACGAACTGTGTAATGACAAGCTAATCACTCTCCATATTTCAGTGTGTCGTACCAGGGCTTACAGCCAGGACTGTAACGAACTGTGTAATGACAAGTCAATCACTCTCCATGTTTCAGTGTGTCGTAACAGGGCTTACAGTCAGGACTGTAACGAACTGTGTAATGACAAGTTAATCACTCTCCATATTTCAGTGTGTCGTAACAGGGCTTACAACCAGGACTGTAACGAACTGTGTAATGACAAGTTAATCATTCTCCATATTTCAGTGTGTTGTAACAGGGCTTACAGTCAGGACTGTAACGAACTGTGTAATGACAAGTTAATCACTCTCCATATTTCAGTGTGTCGTAACAGTGCTTACAGTCAGGACTGTAACGAACTGTGTTATGACAAGTTAATCATTCTCCATATTTCAGTGTGTCGTAACAGGGCCTACAGCCAGGACCGTAACAAACTGTGTAATGACAAGTTAATCATTCTCCATATTTCAGTGTGTCGTAACAGGGCTTTGAGCCAGGACTGTAACGAACTGTGTAATGACAAGTTAATCACCCTTCTATGTCTCTGTGTGTCGTTAACAGTAACAGTGTATACAGGCAGGACTGTAACGAACTGTGTAATGGCAAGTTAATTACCCTTCTATGTCTCAGTGTGTCGTAACAGTGTATACAGCCAGGACTGTAACGAACTGTGTAATGACAAGTTAATCATTCTCCATATTTCAGTGTGTCGTACCAGGGCTTACAGCCAGGACTGTAACGAACTGTGTAATGACAAGTCAATCACTCTCCATGTTTCAGTGTGTCGTAACAGGGTTACAGTCAGGACTGTAACGAACTGTGTAATGACAGGTTAATCACTCTCCATGTTTCAGTGTGTCGTAACAGGGCTTACAGTCAGGACTGTAACGAAACCTGTAACGACAATTTAATCATCCTTCTATGTCTCAGTGTGTCGTAACAGTGTATACAGTCAGGACTGTAACGAACTGTGTAATGACAAGTTAATCACTCTCCATATTTCAGTGTGTCGTAACAGGGCTTACAACCAGGACTGTAACGAACTGTGTAATGACAAGTTAATCACTTTCCATATTTCAGTGTGTTGTAACAGGGCTTACAGTCAGGACTGTAACGAACTGTGTAATGACAAGTTAATCACTCTCCATATTTCAGTGTGTCGTAACGGGGCTTACAGTCAGGACTGTAACGAACTGTTTTATGACAAGTTAACCATTCTCCATATTTCAGTGTGTCGTAACAGGGCCTACAGCCAGGACTGTAACAAACTGTGTAATGACAAGTTAATCATTCTCCATATTTCAGTGTGTCGTAACAGGGCTTTGAGCCAGGACTGTAACGAACTGTGTAATGACAAGTTAATCACCCTTCTATGTCTCAGTGTGTCGTAACAGGGCTTACAGTCAGGGCTGTAACGAAACCTGTAACGACAAGTTAATGACCCTTCTATGTTTCAATGTGTCGTAACAGTGTATACAGTCAGGACTGTAACGAACTGTGTAATGACAAGTTAATCACCCTTCTATGTCTCTGTGTGTCGTAACAGTGTATACAGGCAGGACTGTAACGAACTGTGTAATGGCAAGTTAATTACACTTCTATGTCTCAGTGTGTCGTAACAGTGTATACAGCCAGGACTGTAACGAACTGTGAAATGACAGTTAATCACCCTTCTATGTCTCAGTGTGTCGTACCAGGGCTTACAGCCAGGACTGTAACGAACTGTGTAATGACAAGTTAATCACTCTTCATATTTCAGTGTGTCGTAACAGGGCTTTCAGCCAGGACTGTAGCGAACTGTGTAATGACAAGTTAATCACTCTCCATGTTTCAGTGTGTCGTAACAGGGCTTTCAGTCAGGACTGTTACGAAACCTGTAACGACAAGTTAATCACCCTTCTATGTTTCAGTGTGTCGTGACAGTGTATACAGTCAGGACTGTAACGAACTGTGTAATGACAAGTTAATCACCCTTCTATGTCTCTGTGTGTCGAAACAGTGTATACAGCCAGGACTGTAACGAAAACTGTAACGACAAGGTAATCACCGTTCTATGTCTCAGTGTGTCGTAACAGTGTATACAGTCAGGGGCCCGTTCCTCAAAGCGATCGTAGCGCTACGACTATCGTAAGTCTATGTTAAAGTATGGGAGTTACGATCAACATAGCGCTACGATCGCTTTCAGGAACAGGACCCAAGACTAACTCAACGAACTGATAATAATGACAGGTTAATCACTCTCCATGTTTCAGTGTGTCGTAACAGGGCTTACAGTCAGGACTGTAACGAAACCTGTAACGACAATTTAATCTTCCTTCTATGTCTCAGTGTGTCGTAACAGTGTATACAGTCAGGACTGTAACGAACTGTGTAATGACAAGTTAATCACTCTCCATATTTTAGTGTGTCGTAACAGGGCTTACAACCAGGACTGTAACGAACTGTGTAATGACAAGTTAATCATTCTCCATATTTCAGTGTGTTGTAACAGGGCTTACAGTCAGGACTGTAACGAACTGTGTAATGACAAGTTAATCACTCTCCATATTTCAGTGTGTTGTAACAGGGCTTACAGTCAGGACTGTAACGAACTGTGTTATGACAAGTTAATCATTCTCCATATTTCAGTGTGTCGTAACAGGGCCTACAGCCAGGACTGTAACAAACTGTGTAATGACAAGTTAATCATTCTCCATATTTCAGTGTGTCGTAACAGGGCTTTGAGCCAGGACTGTAACGAACTGTGTAATGACAAGTTAATCACCCTTCTATGTCTCTGTGTGTCGTAACAGTGTATACAGGCAGGACTGTAACGAACTGTGTAATGGCAAGTTAATTACCCTTCTATGTCTCAGTGTGTCGTAACAGTGTATACAGCCAGGACTGTAACGAACTGTGTAATGACAAGTTAATCATTCTCCATATTTCAGTGTGTCGTACCAGGGCTTACAGCCAGGACTGTAACGAACTGTGTAATGACAAGTCAATCACTCTCCATGTTTCAGTGTGTCGTAACAGGGTAACAGTCAGGACTGTAACGAACTGTGTAATGACAGGTTAATCACTCTCCATGTTTCAGTGTGTCGTAACAGGGCTTACAGTCAGGACTGTAACGAAACCTGTAACGACAATTTAATCATCCTTCTATGTCTCAGTGTGTCGTAACAGTGTATACAGTCAGGACTGTAACGAACTGTGTAATGACAAGTTAATCACTCTCCATATTTCAGTGTGTCGTAACAGGGCTTACAACCAGGACTGTAACGAACTTTGTAATGACAAGTTAATCACTCTCCATATTTCAGTGTGTTGTAACAGGGCTTACAGTCAGGACTGTAACGAACTGTGTAATGACAAGTTAATCACTCTCCATATTTCAGTGTGTCGTAACAGGGCTTACAGTCAGGACTGTAACGAACTGTTTTATGACAAGTTAACCATTCTCCATATTTCAGTGTGTCGTAACAGGGCCTACAGCCAGGACTGTAACAAACTGTGTAATGACAAGTTAATCATTCTCCATATTTCAGTGTGTCGTAACAGGGCTTTGAGCCAGGACTGTAACGAACTGTGTAATGACAAGTTAATCATTCTCCATATTTCAGTGTGTTGTAACAGGGCTTACAGTCAGGACTGTAACGAACTGTGTAATGACAAGTTAATCACCCTTCTATGTCTCTGTGTGTCGTAACAGTGTATACAGGCAGGACTGTAACGAACTGTGTAATGGCAAGTTAATTACACTTCTATGTCTCAGTGTGTCGTAACAGTGTATACAGCCAGGACTGTAACGAACTGTGAAATGACAGTTAATCACCCTTCTATGTCTCAGTGTGTCGTAACAGGGCTTACAGCCAGGACTGTAACGAACTGTGTAATGACAAGTTAATCACTCTTCATATTTCAGTGTGTCGTAACAGGGCTTTCAGCCAGGACTGTAGCGAACTGTGTAATGACAAGTTAATCACTCTCCATGTTTCAGTGTGTCGTAACAGGGCTTTCAGTCAGGACTGTTACGAAACCTGTAACGACAAGTTAATCACCCTTCTATGTTTCAGTGTGTCGTGACAGTGTATACAGTCAGGACTGTAACGAACTGTGTAATGACAAGTTAATCACCCTTCTATGTCTCTGTGTGTCGAAACAGTGTATACAGCCAGGACTGTAACGAACTGTGTAATGACAATTTAATCACTCTCCATATTTCGGTGTCGTAACAGGACTTACAGCCAGGACTGTAACAAACTGTGTAATGACAAGTTAATCACCCTTCTATGTCTCAGTGTGTCGTTGCAGGGCTTACAGCCAGGACTGTAACGAACTGTGTAATGACAAGTTAATCACTCTTCATATTTCAGTGTGTCGTAACAGGGCTTTCAGCCAGGACTGTAGCGAACTGTGTAATGACAAGTTAATCACTCTCCATGTTTCAGTGTGTCGTAACAGGGCTTTCAGCTAGGACTGTAACGAAACCTGTAACGACAAGTTAATCACCCTTCTATGTTTCAGTGTGTCGTGACAGTGTATACAGGCAGGACTGTAACGAACTGTGTAATGACAAGTTAATCACCCTTCTATGTCTCAGTGTGTCGTAACAGTGTATAGAGCCAGGACTGTAACGAACTGTGTAACGACAAGTTAATCAGTCTCTATGTTTAGTGTGTCGTAACAGGGCATACGGGTGGGACTATAACGGAACGTATAACGACTAGTTAATCACCCTTTTATGTTTCAGTGTGTCGTAACGGGACGTACGGCCAGGACTGTAACGAAACGTGTAACGACAACTGCCTGGACGACTCATGTCATCAAATGACTGGGCGCTGCACCGACGGCTGTGAACCAGGATGGATCGGACCCATGTGCAGCAAAGGTTCGACTTAATGACACCATCCAACAATGATCACCAGTTGGTCCACAAATTCAGGTTCTACCAACTGAAACCACCAAGAAATATATTACCTGGGAACAACGAGGGTTGCCAGAACCACTCGAAGGGCAGAACATATTTAATTCTTTTGGCTGTAGACACGCAGTGTCTTATTTGATTATAATTGTAACTCTGTATAGTCCATGTTACTATCGCTCCTTGTTTTTTTCCACAGCCTGTACAGAGGGGTGGTATGGCCCTCAGTGTGAGCTCCAATGTCACCGGAATTGTCACCATAAGCTGTGCTTTGCCAACAACGGCAGCTGCAGTCATGGGTGTTCAACGGGATGGATGGGCGTCAGTTGTCACAGAGGTGAGTACACAGTTGGATGGGTGTCAGGTGTCACAGAGGTGCTTCGAATGATGTTATCTGTCACAGAGGTGAATTCACTGATGGATGGGCGTCTGCTGTCTCAGTGGTGAATACACTGATGGATGGGCGTCTGGTGTCTTAGGGGTGAATACACTGATGGATGGGTGGCTGGTGTCATAGAGGTCAGTACACTGTTGGAAGAGCCTCAGGTGTCTTAGAGGTGAGTACACTGTTGCATGGGCGTCTGGTGTCTTAGGGTGAATACATGTTATTCTATTAGCCATGTCATCTGTTTCTATTGACCACCACATGTATTGCGTCGTCATAGCATTGTGACGTCATAAGCATTGTGACGTCACCGCCAGAGTTAACAGTTACTGTTCAGTTTACCTGATGATGGGGCCAGAACAAGCCCTGAAACGTTGTACTCGAGAATAAAAAGAAGATGTAACCCAGAAAAATCTCTATGTTCAGTAACATTATTGTTTTTATAAACTGAGATGTAAGAAGAATATATTCAAAACAAATCAGGCGCGACGAATATATTTTTTCATCAAACAGCAAATTGATAAGATCAGACAAGCTTTGCGAATGATGTGCGTTAGCGCAGCTGAGCCGCATACCCGCCAGGTTAAAAAACCTCAACAACGAGAGGTTGATGATCTATCACCGTTCTGTGTTTCAAACTTGGTGGATCCCCACAACACAAGCGACGCTACCTCCTTCCAGTGATCCTGGCCATGCCTCATGCATTCACTGTATTTTTGGTTTATGATGATGATATCTCCCGCATTGTATATGTAGTTTATTACGATGTTATCACACGTTTCCACAAAGCTCTGACCATATTCCCGACCCCAGTAATCCCAGTGTAAACCTCCTGCGAATATATCACCACTGTAAATGTCGTAGAATTGTCTAATGACACAATCTTTCATCTATCGTTAATCATGGACACAATGAAAGTAATCCATGTGAGGATATTCATTACAGAGTACAGTTTCCTGCCGCCTCAAGATATTGTCGGATCGCATACAACATATTCTTCTTCATATACTCTGTAATTTATTACGTTATATTTCGTGGCACAGTGTGCACAGGTTCTTCGTCCCATTGGGGGTACGTTGGCCCCCCCCCCCCTTTGAAGGAGGAGTATTGCATGTCATATTTGGCTCTAGTTGGAACTTTATACGCCTGCCTGGAGCAAAACAATGCTGGGTGATACTTGCTACTGAAATGACTTTACAAGTGTATGTTACCTATGTGCATAGTGATTTATGGCAGGATTATACCGCTATTCCATTCCGTACAGGGGGATGTAATACAGTTATTTGTGTACTGGGGATAACTGTTCATATTTCTCTACAGTGTGGTTACTATTAAATATATTTGACTGTGATGTGTACTTCAACACATCAGTAAATATCAGTATTTGCAGCGTGGTGTCTACGTCTACGTATAATTACTGGGTGTAACGTTGTGTCCATCATTATTCAGATTACAATACACTGTCATGCGTACACTATTCATTTGTTGGGTACAAGGTTGCTTATGCCACTATATGACATTGTTTTACAGGGCGGAGGTTGTCTATCGTTATTCCTATTATCGTATGGAGGGGTCTATAAGGCTTCCGTAGCTCCGTGCAGCGTGGTACCTATCTCAGACATTTTTATCTATGAAACTAAATATTTATTCCTGCCACATATATACGGTAGCCGGCAAGGAACATCATTTAAGGCACCAAGCAGCAAACGGAAGGTCAACAATGCGATCACACTAGACGAGCAAGCGATAACACATGCTTAGACGGCGATAACACATGATTAGACAGCGATAACGCGTGACAAAGAGGCATAGCACGAGACGTGAAAACGATATAATGAGATGATAAAACCATGTTATTTCGCAAGAAAGTGGTTGAACTATAGAGCGAAAAAGCAACATTGACGAAATTTTCAATATTTCAGCTTACTTGCTGTAGTTCAAAAGAACATCTGCTGCCATGGGCATATATGACAACAGATTTGATACATTATTGGCAGAAGAAAATATATTGATAGCAAGGCTAATGCAGAACAATAAGGTTTTCTCAAACAACGATAATTGCTCTTCCGTCTCCTGCTACAGCTTTCTCATCTCTTTCTATCACGTTCTCGTCATCTGTTGGGCGGTGGGGTAGCTTAGTGGTTAAAGCGTTGGCTCGTCACGCCGAATCCCCACATGGGTACAATGTGTGAAGCCCATTTCTGGTGTCCCCCGCCGTGATGTTGCTGGAATATTGCTAAAAGCGGTGCAAAACCAAACTCAGTCAGTCAGTCAGTCGTCATCTATTATCACTTTTTTGTCTCCTGATGCAGCTTTCACATTTTCCGCTATCACCTTCTCGTCATCTGTTATAATGGTTCTTCGTCTCCTGTTACAGGTTTCTCATATTCTGATATCACGTTCTCGTCATCTGCTGTCTCTTTTAGTCTCCTGCTACAGCTTTCCCATCTCCTGCTATCACGTTCTCGTTAACTGTTATTGCTTTATCGTCTGCTGCTGCAGCTTTTACATCGCCTGTTATCATGTACTCGTCACTTGTTCTCTCTTTTAGTCTCCTGCTACAGCTTACTCATCTCCTGCTACAGCTTACTCATCTCCTGCTATCACGTTCTCGTCACCTGTTATCGCTTTTAGTCTCGTCCTCGTCGCGTCCTATCATGTCCTCGCAGTATCGTGGTCGTGACGGAAGTCAGTAAAACGATGTCCTGTCTCGATCACCATAGACTGTCACCATTACAATATACGAGATGGTGTCCCCAGCTCTACATGACAACACTGTGTCCATAACTATACCGTAGTCATTATTTGGCAAGGTGTTATATCGTAGTGTTATTTTCAGCTGAAGACAATATGCTGTAGTTATATTTGCAAATGAAGACTAAATATTGCATTGATATGTGTAGCTGAAGACTAAATGCCACACTAATATTTTTGAAGATACAATTGCATCGTGATATTTACAGCTTTACGCCAGATCAGCAGTGTCGAGGAACTAAGCGGTGTTGATGTGTGCATCCAAATGCCCTGGAGACAAAATGCTGTGGTGATATGTGTAGTATGAACATAATACGGGAATGGATAAGGACCTTAAGACACTTATCACCTCCCTTTGGCGTCTACAGCTTCACATATCACATCCCTTTGGCGTCTACAGCTGCACATATCACCTCCTATTGGCGTCTACAGCTGCACATATCACCTCCGTTTGGCGTCTACAGCTTCACATATCACCTCCCTTTGGCGTCTACATCTGCACATATCACCTCCCATTGGCGTCTACAGCTGCACATATCACCTACCTTGGCATCTACAGCTGCACATATATCTCCCTTTGGCGTCTACAGCTGTACATATCACCTACTTTTGGCGTCTACAGCTGCACATATCACCTAACTTTGGTGTCAAAAGCTGAACATATCACCTCTATTTGCGTCTACAGCTGCACATATCACCTCCCTTTGGCGTAAACAGCTTCACATATCACCTCCCTTTGGCGTCTACAGCTGCACATATCACCTCCCTTTGGCGTCTACAGCTGCACATATCACCTATTTTTTCGCGTCAAAAGCTGCACATATCATCTCCCTTTGGCGTCTACAGCTGCACATATCACCTCCCTTGGCGTCTACAGCTGCACATATCACATACTTTTGGCGTCTACATCTTCACATATCACCTCCCTTTGCGTCTACAGCTGCACAAATCACTTCCCTTGGCGTCTACAGCTTCACATATCACCTACCTTTGGCTTCTACAGCTGCACATATCACCTCCCTTTGGCGTCTACAGCTGCACATATCACCTCCCTTTGGCGTCTACAGCTTCACATATCACATCCATTTGCGTCTACAGCTTCACAAATCACCTCCCTTGGCGTCTACAGTTTCACATATCACCTACCTTTGACGTCTACAGCTTCACATATCACCTCCCTTTGGCGTAAAAAGCTTCACATATCACCTCCCTTTGCGTCTACAGCTGCATATATATCTCCCTTTGGCGTCTACAGCTGTACATATCACCTACTTTTGGCGTCTACAGCTGCACATATCACCTACCTTTGGTGTCAAAAGCTGAACATATCACCTCTATTTGCGTCTACAGCTGCACATATCACCTCCCTTTGGCGTAAACAGCTGCACATATCACCTCCCTTTGGCGTCTTCAGCTGCACATATCACCTCCCTTTGGCGTCTTCAGCTGCACATATCACCTATTTTTTGCGTAAAAAGCTGCACATATCATCTCCCTTTGGCGTCTACAGCTTCACATATCACCTACCTTGGCGTCTACAGCTGCACATATCACCTCCCTTTGGCGTCTACAGCTTCACATATCACCTACCTTTGGCGTCTACAGCTGCACAAATCACTTCCCTTGGCGTCTACAGCTTCACATATCACCTCCCTTTGGCGTCTACAGCTGCACATATCACCTCCCTTTGGCGTCTACAGCTGCACATATCACCTCCCTTTGGCGTCTACAGCTGCACATATCACCTCCCTTTGGTGTCTACAGCTTCACATATCACATCCCTTTGGCGTCTACAGCTTCACATATCACCTACCTTTGACGTCTACAGCTTCACATATCACCTACCTTTGACGTCTACAGCTTCACATATCACCTCCCTTTGGCGTCTACAGGTGCCAAAACACCTACCTTTGACGTCTACAGCTGCACATATCACATACTTTTGGCGTCTACATCTTCACATATCACCTCCCTTTGCGTCTACAGCTGCACATATCACCTCCCTTGGCGTCTACAGCTTCACATATCACCTATCTTTGACGTGTACAGCTGCACATATCATCTCCCTTGGCGTCTACAGCTGCACATATCACCTACCTTGGCATCTACAGCTTCACGTATCATCTCCCTTTGGCGTCTACAGCTGCACATATCACCTCCCTTTGGCGTCTACAGCTTCACATATCACCTACCTTGGCATGTACAGCTTCACGTATCATCTCCCTTTGGCGTCTACAGCTGCACATATCACCTCCCTTTGACGTCTACCGCTGCACATATCACCTACCTTTGGCGTCTACAGCTGCACATATCACCTACTTTTGGCGTCTACAGCTTCACATATCACCTCCCTTTGCGTCTACAGCTGCACATATCACCTCCCTTTGGCATCTACAGCTTCACATTTCACCTCCCTTTGCCGTCTATAGTTACAAATTGTGTGTTGCTACACGCATCCTCTCCTTAGGCATGGGTATTACCTTACATTGACGGCAAAATGTAATCCTAGAGCAGTACATCCCGATGAGGTACGCCTTACCAGTGGCTTACCAATACAGCACTAAACGCCTCATTGTATTTCTTTATGATCAGATGTTATAGTTAACCCTAAATGGAACTTGCATGTATTACGATCGGCATAGTACAACAGTACTTAACAACATAGCTATTTCGTCTCAGTTTGATTGCGAATCACCATCCTGTCAGGAGTTGTAGAGCAAGAACAGAATGTAGAAGATCAGATAAGTTTTAATTGCTCATAAAATACTTCCACGCTGTTGTGGCGTTTCAGCCGTAAAATGGGAGGAGTCGGTGTTCCACGATGATAGAAACGTCAGCATTGTTTGTCGGTTTATTACATATTAATGATTATAAATGTGAAGTCAATACGACCCGCTATGTTGTAAACATCAAGTGTTGTTTACGAGTGTCGTGCTATGACAAGTCTATACATCATGGATGTCAGACGCTTCCTTCAGTCTGGTAGGCTCAAGGTTCTCTGTGATTTACAGCAGCAACAATAGAACCGTGCTCCCGGAGATGATCACGACAGATAGGCGTCCCGAGCGATCCACCTGGCGGTACATGCGCCACGTGACAAGCGATTAATAAGTCAGTCATGAATAACGTCGACAATTTTAATGTTGAAAAAAGTTGATGCAGGTGATATTTCAGGTCCCTGTTTGTCATGTTTATGAGAAGGGTGAAGGTCATGCAAGTCAACGTAAATCAGCTGCTAACTCGGGTGATTTCGTACTTAGGAATGATATCAGTGGTTTTATTAATTTTTTACTTATTTTCTGACAGACTTGGTTGTCGCTAATTCAAGCTCATTTAAAGGCGCAATCACAATGTTTGATTGTTCAAGACATACCTTTTGAATGTCGGACCTTGCTCTGCAACGTTTTAGATATAAGGTGTGGTCGCATTCATTAAGATAGACAATAGCGATGAAAACTCTCACAAAATTGTACGTTGTGTAAAATTTACGAGTGTATCGACAAACGCGAAGACCACATCCTGTGGACTATCGTAATCATGTTTCAGTTTGTAGCACACTTGCATCTGTGAACTCCCGGTGAGAATAGATCCCATTAAGGGTATCCGGGGTGGCTTCGTGTCAGAAAGCATTCATCTTCATATAGGTTTTCAGTCACTGATGGTTCTTTTCCTTGAATTGTAGGAAAGAAGTAGACCATAAGATTCAATTTCAGTCCCCGCTTGCAACTATGATAAAGTCATTTATATGATAGGATACTAGTGCCTTGCTATCGATGGCTCTTGTTTGATATGTCTCATTCCTGCGCCCGTTTCTTATCATAACACTTCCTAGTCAGATTAAGTTTTCAGCCCATCATGATTTCTATTAGAGTGTACAGATACAGGGATAGAGATGTCATCCTCATTCCACTGTACTATTGCTGATTGTGGTACAGAATATTCATATCGATCTTATAAATGTTGAGGAATACATATATCACGTTATCCACCATTGACTATTACCATGACCTATTACATAACCACTTATCATGAAAACCCCAGTGTCTACTGTGTACGGAGTCCTGGCACACAGCTCTCCAAACAAGGCATTGCCATTTCATGGAACATGTCAAGGATTGAATACATGTGGTCTTGCACCTACCCTACTGTGCTATCTGTAATATGATGTGTGTTTTCCATACATTTGCTCTGTCTGTTGCAGCTATTGTAGGTCTTCCCTTCGTTGAAGAACGAAGTATTCTGATTGGAGCTTTGGTTGGAGCTTTCATCTTTGTCATCGGCCTGATCATCGTCATCATCATTCTCAAGCGGTCAGTTCACAACATGCATTAAATACAACACGCATTTTGGGCAGAGTGAATATCTAGCTTTGTATACATTATATTCAATATTGCATTTTGAGCCACGTCACTTTTTGTTGACGTGGAGTGAGGGTACACTGTTTGCTACTTACCACAAGGCACTGCGCCCCTCAGATGTCCGTGTACCGTGCCAGGATCAAATAGGTGCCAGCTTCGAAACCCCGACTTGACCAGATTATCACCACTGGAATGTTCACAGAATTTATAATGTAAAAAATATTCAATTATGCGTTTTCATCAGTTTCCTTCCATCTGTTCCAGCCGCCACAAGCCTGTGTACTCCTGTCGTGAGGCTGAACGAAGGTATGTAGACGGATTATCCTGTTACCCTTATGTGTTCAGTGTGTCCTCCGTCATATTGCTCGGATGCTATTTTATTACTTATGTGGTGCATCATAACCAATGCCAAATATATATCATATATCACTTTTGCTCAGCAACCATTGTTTCTGTATTTCGTGGTCTGTGACGTCATTAAACAATTGAACGTGACGTCAATGAAGAGGGCCGTCAAATTTGCTTACCGTGTATTACTGCACAAATGTACATGAATAAAATGGATAATAAAGAAATTATTACACTCGAGCATATGTGTCATATGACTTATATGAAATCCGCGCTCGGGCAATACAAAGTTTCACACTCGTTTCGTATAAGTCGTATGACACACTTGCTCGTGTAATAATCTCTCCAAATATATGATGAAGGTACAGTTTGTGATCAATGTAAGAATAGTCACCGAAAACAGAACGTATGTTCAGTTATCCATTCTTACGGACCGTGTCGGACGTAGTGTTGTAATTATACTTTTGAAACTTGACAAGAAAACTCGCTCACATCATTTGGTGGATTTTTGTTGCAAGAACCATACCAAATACCCAAATTTAAGTTTATATTTCGTCCATAGGAGAAAAAGACCCGTGCAGCAGTCAGAGGTGTCCAAAGCTCCGGAAGTAACACAATCACCCATAATGACAATGACGTCATCACCTATTGTAGCCAGGAGGAACGCGAGGCTGCTGAAGGCGCGACTGGATATGTCTTGTGTGGAGGATGGTAAGTAGCAAGTCAGTTTTCAAGGTGAACCACGAGAAGATACATACATAGTCCATTGACCTGGGATCCTGAACGCAGATATCACTTAATTTTGAACCAGTAATCATGTTCAGTGTTTATGCTCACAACTAATCGACAACGATGTAAATCTGTACCAGACAATGTGACGTCTTCTCGATGGCTGATGTCTAATGTTCCAAACCCATTATCCTACTCTGTGAAACGTTGGGTCAAAAGGGCTAAGTTCAGCAGGGACCGCACTGATAGATTTTGATACCGCGAATCGTTTCTCCTGTTTTCAATAGCTGGCTGGTCTAGTCCAGATTACTGACCGATTGCTGTGACTGAGACGGTTTATTGATACGTACCTTCACTCACTCACTCACTCACTGTTTCTCCTGTGGTACTCAGATGATCTGACCGGTGATGAAGAAGCGCTGGTGCCCCCGACTGCTGACCCGGACGCCAAAATGGAATACTACAACTTGGACGTCGATAAGTCGGCTGCTACTGCAGTGCGGGTGGCGGACTTCCCTACCTATATGGACAAGTGGCGAAGCAACAAATACCACTTCCAGCATCGCTTTCTGGTGGGTGGCGTTCTGTAATAGGGGGGGGTTAGGGGTGGTCGGAGGGGTTGTGCTAAGGAAACTCTAGATTGTAACATTTGTTGAAATGGAATCACAGAATCTTGACATGAAAAATGAGTTAAATTATGTTATAAGTCTGACATTATGTAATACAAGTTTGGCTGCGATATTACAACGCAAAGAAGTTATAAATAGGCTAAACATAACTCAGAAATTGCTACAAACACAACTAATCTTTGAAATCAGAAAATGACGCCATATAGTTAATGAATAACTAACACATAAACTGTAAAACGAGTTTTAGATTCACACCACAAGCACTGCAACCAGCACAATATGAAGCATTGTCAATAAGAGGCAATCCCTGTAATCTATGCATGTACACTCACGAATGTCAAGAAAATTGCCACTTTTGAATTTTTTCCCAACAGGCAATATGTTTGTTCATAAATCCGGAACAGTTAAAAGTGATTTACCTCTTCAAATCGCGCTATTAATATGTGTATTGATTTACAACCAGTCTTTTGAAACTGCCCCATGACGATCAAGCCTGTTCTGTTAATATGTTTACACAAGGATTGAAAACTCTAGGCTATTGTTGTCGCTGTTTAATTCTGCCCTTGCCACCTTTTGACATTTTACTAGCTCTTCCATCTTTTGATGGCACTGGTAAATGTAGACTACACACTGTTCCATAACAATACGGGATATAATTGTAACTTAGCACGACCGTATTACAGAAGCTACCCCGGGATTACATTGTGTCTTGTGACGTTGCCAGCGCCGACGTCAACCGCCACAAGAACAGATACCTCAACATCCTGCCCTGTAAGTATTGATGTCCTGTCTCCAGATCGTCCCGACTTTAACATTCCTGTCAGAAGACAATACAGTGCTAAAATGCTTCCCTAATGGGCAAACTTTCATGTTTGTCACTTTGTGAACAGTTCGCTATCGTTACTTCACGTTACATCACGGCGTGTCAGGTCTTTGGAATTTTCCACCGGATGAAGTTCACGGACCTTACCAACTTTGATGAAACCAACGAGCACCGGTATGATGCTCATACATCATGAACCTTCATAAGGGCAAAACTCTTCGTGCCAGCAATCCTTAGACGCCAAATGGACGTTACCCAGAAAAGCGAATTGAGATGTCTTAGACGAAAGGGAAACCGCATGACTATGACTTGATATAACTGTTACTGCTACACGTGGTTACTCCATCATAGCTACGACATTTCTGCTGCCAATAAAAGTCACACTAAGCCCATTATCATGAAGATAATTTTATTCATCTTATTCACCTGTTGCTGTATTCGGAAGATCCACATGTAATAATGTCTGTCACGATGTCTATTACCAGATGACCACAGTCGTGTTCCCTTGGACGTCGTGGACGGTGATTCTACATCAGATTACATCAACGCCTCTCATATCCTGGTGAGTTGATTGGAAAGGGTTTAAAACACGCACATACCGACTACGTCATCGCCTTGGTGGCTATCACATACTGAGTTTCGAACGCACATGTTATGTTTACCAAGGCCTGTGAAACAGTGATGTATGTTAGCCAAAGGTTTTACTTTGGACCTAAAAACTGCTATAATCTGCCTCTAACAGACTCCTTGCTGTTTCAGAGCTACACCAAGAAAACGAGTTACATCGCATCACAAGGTAAGAAGGTATATTGGTGTCATGGAAAGGCTTCAGTCGACTGAGGGTATCAATTCTATTTGCAAAGAGACGTGAAAGTTTCCAACCAGCAACATTGATGTATAGTCTCTCTGCTTTGATGTGAGTCTGATATGTTTCAGGGCCAAACAAAGCAATCCTGGCAGACTTTGTCCGTATGATCTGGGAGAAGAACGTGAAGACAGTTGTCATGTTGACAAATCTGGTGGAAGAAGGCAGGGTATGTTATCGATACAGTGATGTCCCTCGTGATATTTCAAGTCATGATCTCCCTGTGTAACATCGGCATTCACATGGAGCTCATCGTTATTCATCCAGCAACTACAGCTCGTGACATTGCGCTGCTTTATTTTGTGCAAAGATGTTGCAGGGTGAACTGTATTCTTGGTTTATCTATTGGCGAGACTACGCTTCTGTTCTTCAGAGGAAGTGCGAAGCCTACTGGAACTGTGAGGAGGATCTGCTCCTTGGAGACATCACTGTGAGAGTAGTACAGGTGGACACCAGGGCTCACTACACAGTCAGGATTCTGCAGATGACGAAGGTAGGTCGAGATATCAGGACATGTAAAGACCAGAATCGTGATCAGACGGCTACAGCTGTATAACTATAGTGAGTTGAATCTCGAGTTTCAGTTATGTTTGACGGCAGTTAATTTATACCAATAAGGAAAACTGGTTATTCTGTTTAGCTCAATGGTCCATCAAGGACGGTTACCCAGTTCCACTTCACGGCCTGGCCGGACAAGGGTGTGCCACTGTCAGCGTGGTCGCTAGTTTACTTCCGTCACAAGGTCAAGGTCGCTGTTGAGAAGTCAGATGGTCCCGTCCTTGTACACTGCAGGTAGATGAGCCAACATAGCTGTAACTTAAACATTGTACATGGAGCATTTTACATTACGAAAATTTGAATTCACTGGAAACTACAGAAATTGCACTCACATGTTAAATATATGTACAGATGTACGCGTAGTTGTGATACACTAGTGATGCGGACTTGTCTTGGGGAAAACTCTCAGCTTGTATCTAGTGATATGTGATCATACACCTTTAAATAACTACATACTTTGTATATTACAGTTGGCATTTTGACATAAATATCACTGGTACTTCATGACTATAGTTTTAGGAAATAAGGGATTTCTGATGATATGGTTGTTCAGATCACATCTCTAACCTGTGATTCCAGTGCTGGCGTGGGAAGGACTGGAACGTTTATTGCACTGGAGAATTTGCTGGAAGAGGCGGCCCTTGACGACGATGTAGATGTCTTTGTCGTTGTATGGAAGCTTCGCCAGCAACGAGTGAACATGGTGCAGACACTTGTAAGTGTCAGCTGGCAAACATCCACACAATGTCCATATTGTCAGGGTTTGAAAGCACGACCTTTCCTTGAAAACATCGGCATAATGTGATTAAGCCACAATCAATAGACATATGTTCTCTGTGTTGATCATTATCAAATCAGCTTGTGTTCTTCCATGTGTTTGTTCACCTGAAGTTCAGAATTGCAATAACTGAATTATACATGTGATTAACTATATGGTAACAGATATCGCTCTCTCTATGTATGAAAGAAGTGATTGTAGGTTTTAAAGTATACAGGACATACCGATTTTTTGTTTTCAGATATTCTGTTGGTAATTCTTCTTACTTATTAATAGGATCAGTTCGTCTTTCTGCACGAGGCACTTTTGGCGGCTTTGGTCGCCTGCAGCAGTTATCTCACACCAGCTACATTACTAGATCAGTTCCAGATCATCACATCAGAATGTGCACATAAAGAATTCAAGGTATATGCTTTTGTCAGCGTCTATAAGATGGTCTGGGCAAAACCCACATTCTGAGTGGTCGTATGATAGGCTCTAGTTGGTTGTGTTGATGGATAAAACTTTAATAAGGCAATTAAAGTGAAACGAATACAAACAGGATGTTTACAGGAAAAAGAAATATCAAACCTCGCAATGGCTATCTTGTACAATGCTTCAACAGCATGAACGAGTCCATGTTCGTTTAAAAATACCGATCAAGTAATGATATTACTGTCAGAATCCTTTAAGTAATAAGGTATCCCTGCTCTGTATAAACAGCACCAGGAAAGAAGTACAGTTGTCACATTGTATATAAATGTTTCAAGTTAATATTGATTATACGAAACGTTTCAAGTATTATCATGAGAAAGCTTGACGTTACCCCGTAGGACCTGAAGACCTGCCCCACAGAGACGTCAGAGAAAGAGTTCATCTCCGCCAGGGCAGCCGAGAACAGGCGCAAAAACAGATATTGTAACATCCTCCCGCGTGAGTTCTACGTCACCACATCTGAATACTTCTTCATATAGCACCCCTACGTCATATAGTACCCCTGCTTCCTACAGTAATATGTACCATACTTCCTACAGTAATATGTGTCATACTTCCTACAGTAATATGTGCCATACTTCCTACAGTAAAACATGTCATACTTCCTACAGTAATATGTGCCATACTTCCTACAGTAAAACATGTCATACTTCCTACAGTAATATGTGCCATACTTCCTACAGTAAAACATGTCATACTTCCTACAGTAATATGTGCCATACTTCCTACAGTAAAACATGTCATACTTCCTACAGTAATATGTGCCATACTTCCTTCAGTAAAACATGTCATACTTCCTACAGTAAAACATGTCATACTTCCTACAGTAATATGTGCCATACTTCCTACAGTAAAACATGTCATACTTCCTACAGTAATATGTGCCATACTTCCTTTCAGATGTCAAAACATGTCATACTTCCTACAGTAATATGTGCCATACTTCCTTCAGTAAAACATGTCATACTTCCTACAGTAATATGTGCCATACTTCCTACAGTAAAACATGTCATACTTCCTACAGTAATATGTGCCATACTTCCTTCAGTAAAACATGTCATACTTCCTACAGTAAAACATGTCATACTTCCTACAGTAATATGTGCCATACTTCCTACAGTAAAACATGTCATACTTCCTACAGTAATATGTGCCATACTTCCTTCAGTAAAACATGTCATACTTCCTACAGTAATATGTGCCATACTTCCTTCAGTAAAACATGTCATACTTCCTACAGTAATATGTGCCATACTTCCTACAGTAAAACATGTCATACTTCCTACATTAATATGTGCTGTACTTCCTACAGTAATATGTGTCATACCTCCTACAGTGACCCGCCGTGATATTGCTGGAATATTGCTAAAAGCGGCGTAAAACTGAACTCAGCAGTCCTACAGTGACAGAAGCCATACATGTAACATGTCAAGCAAGCAACATGTCATACTTCATATAGAAACACTCACCATATGTCATACTTCCTACAGTAATGTGCGTCATACTTCCTACAGTAACAGAAACCATACATCCTACAGGAACATGTCATACTTCATAAAGAATCACTCATCATATGTCAAACTTCCTACAGCAAGAGACGCCATACTGCAACATGTCATACCTCATAGATAAACAAAGGTCATATGTAATACAGTACCACATATCATACTTCCTACAGTAACATGTGCGATACTTCCTACAGTAACGGGAGCCATAGTTCATATCATACTTCCTACAGAAACACATGTCACACTTAATACAAAATAACGTGTAATACGACAACCCTTGTCGTGTTGCATACCGGCTGCCAGTTTAATACTCAGACCAAGGAATGTATACCGTGATGACTAGGGAAGACTTTATGAACCAAGGGTGTATACTGTATATAGGAGGTATTTTTCCTGCATGGAGCTCGGGCTGTATACTGTATGAACCAGGAAAGCTATACTGTATGGACCATAGCATGTAGCCTGTAAGGACCAGTGAATATACACTACTATTGTCACACTGTTATATCCAGCTTAAAGAGACAGTGATATACAGCGTCATCTTGACCTTTCCTTTGGTTTTTATCTCTAGTCGACTCATACCGACCACATCTACACACCGATGTCAACGACGCAGGCAACGACTACATAAATGCTGTTTTTGTGCCAGTGAGTAGGACATCCGTCTCTAGAATTTCTGTATTTTAACTGTTACATGTAAAGTGAACTTATGCCTTGTCAGTGCTACCTGTCTACAGATAGTCGAGTCTGGGCTTGTAAAATGCAATATGTTTAGCGATGAATTTGTGTATGTTCCGCGCCTGCTGAGAAGTTGATGGGGTGCTCTGTTGATGTGACAAATTGAATTAACCCATGCCGCTAAAGTTCGGTAGTCTCATGTTAACCTTTTGAATTTATTCAAACGTGTATTCCAATGCTTTTGTAAAAGATACACGCGGCTTCCAGAATGTCAACAACGCGAATTAGATTATAACACCATAAGATATGTTTACCAATTATCACACCTCCCTCCATCGTGTTCATATAGTTACTGATGGGATGCCCTGGAACACCTGCTGGGATGATACGTTCTTTCATCGCGCAACAAGTTGTACAATACAATACCATTACTCTTTGAAACTTCCTGAATGTACTTTCAATAGGGACAAAATATATTTCAATTCGCCTCATCATCTAAATATTTTAATGCTTACTTTAATGTTTATCATGTTAGAACTGAAATGAAGCTGTATAAGATGCAGTGATTGGGTGAGCGAGCGCCTTGATGCGCACTACAGTTATATCACGGCGTGGGAACTTATTGCATGAGGAAAGCCCAAAGGGGTATAGATTCGTAATGTTTACCAAGTTGAGCACAAGTATGATATTTAATAACCAAGGGCTGGTATTGTGTTTTTAAGACCATGATCCTATTTCTTCTGAGGGATGCAGCTATTCAAATCGAATTACGTACCATGCACGACAGTACCAATCATGTTCCTGGCAAGCATCAACACAACGTTTTTTCTTTCTTTCTTCATCATCCCCCCGCCCGACCACAGTGATACAATAAATAATATACCTATAATTTCCCCCGGCGCTTTGGAAATGTATGTCCAGGTGAAATGTTCGACACTCTTCCCTTGCACACTCGTAAAAAACCGCCCAGTGTGCTCGTTCTTCATCTACATGTATTACTGTGTCCAAACAAAGCGGCTCAATCTACATGAAATGCTATTAACCCCAATACCACGCAATCCAAATTTTAACATTTCATGAATTCTGCTAAACAATTACTGGAATACGTATTTTTTCAATTTTTTATTATTACACTTATTTTGCTAGGAAGGTTTAGAGATGTGAAGGATATTAAATACGTTTGGCCTAATACATGTTTCTCATTGTACTGTCCACAGAGCTATATTTGAACTACATACGTGTGTAGCTAATGAGATACCAAGCATTATAAGGCTAAGAATATTATATGGGGTTTTGTTGTTGAGGTACAGAATGTGCCACTGCACACTTGTATTCCTTGCACTCTCAGTAGGCAATCTCTGTATTACCATGTGTGTTCTCCGTAAACCTTGAAAACAGCTTTGTCTTTTTGACATCGAACTTCTGAACACTTTATTATGAAACCCCATTACCAACTACCACGTGGGTAATAATATACAGTAACTTTAATCGATGAAAAAGAATGAATGATATCAGTATAAACGTACAATCCACATGTTGTTAATACCATTGTTGCAGTCATTCCGTCACCCCCGGGGGCTGCTCGTGACCCAGACACCTCTCCCTCATACAGTTCTGGACTTCTGGAGGCTCGTGTACGACCATGACGTCACTCTCATCATCATGATAGACAGCATCATGGACGACCAGGACGTAGAGGTGATGCATAATGTTATTATTCCTATACTAACGGTATAGAAGCAAATAACATTTATAGCTTACAGCTTGCAATCACCAGGTCGAACACTAGGAAATTATTTTTTAGATGTTCCTTTCCATTCCTTTGATACAACGATTTCGTTTTCACGCTCTCATTCAGACCCTTAAACATTCAGTTTATCCCATATATTCAGTTTGACCCTGCGGCAAATAGGTTTCACTGAATGAATAAAGTTATTGGAGGTGCATTGACGCAGGCACAGCTCCACCTACCGAGCAGGTCTCGGGCCTTTGTTAGTGACTGAATATTCTTTTATTCCGAGTTTCCAAATTTACAATTTCTGTTCCAAACCCTCACCTGGCACTCACAACTCATTATGTTTCCGAATAAGCATTGTGTTCTATGATATAAAACCTACGTGTACTTTATCGTTCCTTTTACAAACAGAATATTGTTTATGAAAAGCCCCGGATCCCCACCTTCACCATTAAATCAAAGACATCGATGGAAATTAATAGGTCCAGCAATGAAATCTGGTTATGAAATATTTGTTGTCAACGGTGGGAAATGAGATATTATTTTAATAACTGTAAGAGTGCACTGATGTAGTGTTTGCATCTGATAAACTGTAGGAATGTTCCTTGCAATCAGGCTCAGATCATGTCCTCTCCCTCTGTTTTACCCAAGTATTTCTCAATTGATATTTCCGTTAACTAAACCGTTACGAATTACTATTGTGTGTCTAGGATATTGGAGTCTATTGGCCTGAGCACGGTGAGACGATGGAGATTGGGCCGTTCATGGTGTCGTCCGTGTCGGGTGAGGAGGAAGAAGGACTGTGTATTCGGAACTTTCATCTTGTAAAGACAAAGGTAACAATTATCTTGATAATCTGTAATTGGAACCATGTTGCATTCTTTCACCATAGACTCAAACTCTCGCATCGCTACGAAACCCACAGTTAAAAACAGACTTACAGCTAAACAGCAGTGTTACGAATCCTATAGTTCAACAAAGACCTCAAACTACCGCAACGCTAGACTTTGAAAACGAACGTCACTGCAGTAGTGGTGCGACTTTGATTGGGACGGTACTAGCTCGAACCAATGATCTCATCGGAATTTCGGCTGTTCCATTGTCAGTGACATACAAAGCAGAATTGTTTTCTATACAACCACTTTTGTTAAATAATGTTTGGATCGGCGTAAAATATGTCGATAAGTCTCAGCTATAGTCTGGTGGGTGACACCAAGTCTTGACTGTGTGACATCCACGAACCTGTATTTGTATTTGTACTTAACACGTTAGCACGTCAGCCCAAACATATCACATTTTCGCTACTGTATATTCGTGCCTGTACCTGTTCAATCGGCCCTGAGTAAGAGAAGTCGTTATTACTGAACTGTATTTGTACGTCAGCGGTCCTTTATTCTGTTCTATAGGGCAGTACTGAGTGAAAGTATTACCGCACCATATGTAGGACTGATGTAACCCTGTGTAATGTTGTAATAGGCAGCACACGTCATTCATCTATGTTGCCAGGCTGGAGACAAGACACGGGTACTACGTCAGTATCACTGCATGGACTGGCCGGACACTTGCGATCTGCCGTCATATGACGTCATCAAATCTTGTGTAGATGCGGTGAGAGTGGAGGGAGCCAAACAGCCCCAGGACCCAGTCCTAGTTCACTGCAGGTACCGAAAGGCAGATTGTGTGTATCCCTGTGACTGTATCCCTGTGCATGTATTACTGTTTGTATGGCTGTGTGTGAGTGTGTATGTTAGTATAACTCTCTGTGTATCCATGTCTCTTACAATAAGTCGTTTCGAGCGAGCGAAGGTGACCCGCCTACTACTCACATTAAACGTGACTTCCACAGTTTCGCCATAACTGGAATATCAAGGTGAAGATGGAAAGAACACAGTTTCGCCATAACTGGAATATCAAGGTGAAGATGGAAAGAACAATTGGATCTATCCACAAAGGCCATTGCAAAGCAAAGATGACCCTTCTAACTACAGAACTTAATGCTCGCCACGTATTTAGCAAAGTGATCCAACAAACTACAGAATGTTGGAGTTCACCATCACATCTTACGGTTTCCTCCTCCTTTTCGAGGGTGTACAGGCAGCAAAATGACTTTTATATTTTACAGGCAAAGAGTATTTTTCAGAAAAAATTCCTCTGCAGGGTCGCTGGGATAGTCTAGTGATTAGCCGTTCGCTCGTCACGCCGAAGACGCGGGTTCGATTCCCGATATGGGTACATGTGAAGCTCATTTCTGGTAATATTACTGGAATATTTATAACGGCGACGTTAAACTATACTCACTCACACACTGTCCTCGACAACGAGAAAGAGTATACCAGACATACGATTGAAATTGCTTTTTCAATTGGGATAATTTGGCTATAAATATAAAATAATGCACAATATATGCCTCAATGACGTCATGTGTAAGTATTGGCGGTTTTACCAAAGATTGCTATCATTTCTGAAGATTTACAAATCTGCTTGTCATCAATTCTATAGTAGTATACAAGGATTCACTGAAAGGACAACGTGACTTATTCTTATTGCAGATAAGCACATAAACACCCTCGGAATGTGTCCAAAGGGTTAATAACTCAAATGGTTAGTCATATGCATATGTATCCATGTAAGCAATAACACACGAAATTGTACCCCAGCTATTCGTGTATGGACAAGGGTACTATTACCAAAAGGAATGCAAACTTACAAAGTATGCTGGCAACTGTCATCTGAGGAATACATAATGATGGTTATTACGTTTTGTTTCTGTAGAAAGATTCAGTGATTGTGCAGGCGCACAAGTCCCGTACTTACCAGAGATTTATGTTTAAGTTTCCCTTCAGGTGGACATTGCTCGATCAGCTCTCTTTGAAGGCTGTGTAATAGCAATACTTGTATTGTCTACAACACATATGTCTTGAGTATGAACTTGATCGACTTAACGAATGAGATGTATATGCACAAAAGTACCCTTTTACCACAGGTTATCACGAGAAATTACCAACAGGCGTGTATTAGATGCTAATATGTGTACATATGCGTGTTAGCCTGTGCCGCGGGAAGGCTGGCCATATGTGAGATTACATGTTTGCATGCAGTGACTCTGAAGTAGCCTATGTAGATGACTGACTGCATGTAAACGTGTCCATGTCACCATGCTAATAATCGTCTTCACGGTGTATTGTGTGTTATGATGTTGAAACCTGTTTTTTACATGTACAGCTGGCTAAGTGAGTGAGTGAGTTATCATGCTGTCAGGGCGGCTGAAGCCTATGTTTTCATGTACAGCATTGCTGACAATGTGAGAGTATGAGTTGTCATGTTGGCAGGGCGCCTGAAGAAGCCTATGTTTTCATTTACAGCTGGCAATGTGCGAAAGTGAGTTATCATGTTGGCAGGGCGCCTGAAGAAGCCTATGTTTTCATGTACAGCTGGCAATGTGAGAGAGTGGGTTATCATGTTGGCAGGGCGCCTGAAGAAGCCTATGTTTTCATGTACAGCTGGCAATGTGAGAGAGTGGGTTATCATGTTGGCAGGGCGCCTGAAGAAGCCTATGTTTTTATGTACAGCTGACAATGTAAGAAAGTGTGTTATTATGTTGGAAGAGCGACCGACGAATCCTGTGTTTTCATGTACAGGATTGCTGGCAATGTGATAATGTGAGTTATCATGTTGGCAGGGCGCCTGAGGAAGTCAATGTTTCCATGTACAGCTGGCAACGTGAGAGTGTAAGTTATTATGTTGGCAGGGCCCCTGAAGACGCCCATGTTTCCATGTACCTCTGGCAATGTGAGAGTGTGAGTTATTATGTTGGCAGGGCGCCTGAAGACGCCCATGTTTCCATGTACAGCTGGCAACGTGAGACAGTGTGTATTATCGTGCTATCAAGGTAGACTTGAGAAACCTAAGTTCCCACGTACAACTAACCACGTGTGAGAAAACGCAAACCCTCACCCACCTGGCCGGCAATAAGGAATCATGGCGCTATAAACAAGTAATCTATGAGAGCCATGCAGCCCCTGATCAGGTCCTTGCACCTCATACGTCCATTGTTTACACATCTGTGAAAGACATGATAGAAACGACCCGTGACTTTGATGTTGGACTCGCCAATGAAATGCAAGCATGTGTGTGACATACAGGAACCTCGTTGCTTTTGATTAGTGAATGCTTAGGCGGTTCCTTTCATTACCTGGCTGGGCTTATCTCTGTTATGATATCAGGTGATGAAATAAGGATATCTTCCACACCCAAGCACTTCATAAAAGACGTATAATTCATTATGTGACTATTACGGTGCAGTCAGTGTTGTTTAATAGCTTCCCATTATGCGTAACCAACCACCGAACTGTACCACACACCATGATGCAGTACACGTGGTACTCTGATCTCTAAGTTTGCTCAAAACATCTATTAAACTGTGAACTGCAAGTATACATAACAATGTTCTATACTATGAATGACTACTTTATATACCTACATAGCGATACCCTATAGGTGTGTCGTTTGTCAGTCAGACAGGAGGGCATGCCCCGTGTTATGTGTGATAATGTTCACAGTATATTTTGTAGTGCTATCATGTCAGGAACAAGTAACATTTACTTTTTTTCCATGTAATCGTGATAATGTCGAAACGTTCTGTGTGTTACACTAACGAGCCAAGGAAGGAGCAAAAAGGAGTTGTGTTGTGAGAGCTGTGCGTGCTTCATAGTGACATGTCTGTAATGGTGCAAGTGTTGAGGTCTGCTGCTACAAATTGTTGTGTCTGTATTGTTGATAATGATGCAAAGTTGAGAGGTCATTGTGTCATTATTCGGTCTAGAGCGAGATGTATTGAAGAAGGAGAGAAGGTTTCTAAATATTTCTGAAATTTAGAAAATAGAAACTACGTCAGTAAATCAATGACATTTGTTGAAAGTAGTGATGGATTAGTGTTGACTAGTACCCAAGATTTTGCTCAAGTAGCTAAGCTATTTTATGAAAATCTTTATCAATCCAGGGAACACTCAATTGTAGAAAAGGACTTGGATGATCTTTTGTGTGAGGATGATCTACGCAAACTGAGTAATGATGAGAAAGAATTACTTGAGTCTTTGAAAAAATCATCCAACAATAAAGCCTAGGTTTAGATGGGTTCTCTTATGGATTCTACACGTTTGTTTTGAATGACATTTCAGAGTTCCTTTTACGTTCGTTGAATTAAAGCTTCTCAGAAGGCAGTCTTTCAGTTACTCAAAAGCAAGGTATCATCACTTGCATACCAAAAGCAGATACACCTAAAAGATTCCTAAAAAACTGGAGACCTATATCACTCTTCTTACAAACTCTCATCCTCCGTTCTTGCAGAAAGGTTAAAGAAAGTTCTACCTAAATAGATTATTACTGATCAAACTGGATTCGTGTCAGGACGATATATTAGAGATAATAGTAGACTTCTCTATGATATCATGCAGCATACAGAGTCAAAGGTAGTTCCTGGAATGCTTTTCCTGATAGACTTTGAAAAGGCTTTCGATTCCGTTTCGTGGTCATTCATACATAAAACACTGTCGTTTGTTTTAAAATTAGTGATGACTTTAAGAAATGGATCAATGTCATGTATAATGATATCAAATCTTGTATTGTCATACATAGTTCATTGTCACCTTGGTTCTCTATCCAAAGAAGTTGTAGACAGGGTGATCCCTTATCGCCACACATCTTTATTCTTTATGTGGAAATGTTGGCTGGGTTAGTAAGAACAAATCCGAAAATCAGAGGCATCATAGTTGGTAATGAGGAATATCTTCTCACTCAGTATGCAGATGACACAGAACTCATCTTAGATGGCTCAAGGACTTCATTTGAATCTACAGTTGTAATTACTTTTGCAGATATTTCAGGTTTAAATATCAATTATGACAAATCTGAAATTGTATGGATTGGCTCAAGGAAAAACTGTTCTGTGAAATATCTACCCGACCTAAAAATAATATGGAACCCAGACACCTATAGGATTCTAGGTATCAGTTTTGATACAGTTCTGAGTAAGATGTTGGGAAAGAATTATGATAGCAAGTTGGTCGAAATGCGTCAGATCATTAGCCCTTGGATGAAGAGAATAGTTACCCCTCTTGGTAGAATTGCAATTATTAAATCTGCTTTTGTATCAAAACCAAATGATCTATTCTTAACTCTAACCAAACCACCAGGACTCTTTTTTAAGAAATTGAATACAATTTTATTCAAGTTCCTTTGGAGTGGTAAGCCTGACAAGATCAAAAGATTACTAGCTTGTACGTCACATAAGGACGGTTGTTTGGGCATGGTTGATATTCAAAAATTCATTGGAGCCCTCAAATTGAGAGGGATCAGGTGTTTATTTATTGTTGAAACTGTTCCAAATGTCCAAACTTTCTGGAGGTCACTCTCAGACTTGTTCCTTGAAAGTGTTCTCATGTGTGTAACTTGGAAGCAGGACAATTGCCACTCGGACAATTGCTACCCGGACAATTGCCACCAGACAATTACCACCGGGTCAACTGCCACCTAGGATAATTGCTACCCAGGACAATTGCCGCCCAGTTATTTTTACTATATTAGTGAGGACAATTGCCACCACGAATTTTATGCAATTTTATTTGAGAAAATGAATGCAGGTTGTCAATAAACACAACTTTAGATGATGAAAACCTTTACTTCAGAGCTTATTACTTTTGGTTACAAAGATGACTGTATCTCTGATGAAGTGTTTGATCTCATTTAATTACTAGCAAAGTTCCATGTTTATAAACGCAAACTTGCTTCTTCCACTCCAAATGTTACTTGTTTTAAGAGACTGTTGAGTGATAGATACAAAATTGAGAATACAAAACAATTCTCTAAAAGTTAAAACATATAAATTCTATCAAACTTGGATGTTGTATCATGTTCTTGTAGACCAGTGGTACACTCACAGCCATCGCTATAACACCATGTTAAACTAAAGTATAATCGAAACAGGGATGATACGATGTTCTTTAAACTGGACAGATTCTGTACCAAAGGAGGATAGTCAGATCTCATGAGAGAAATATATGAGGGTTATTAGAAAATTAACTAGGGGCGCACTTTTTCTTACATAAGATATGAAATTCGTCACACATAACATGGTGTTTACAAATTGTACATTTTCTAGTTTCTATGTCTTTATTAGACCATCTGCCGGTTTCAACCGGTAATCTATGATTACATGTTCGCAGTTTTCTTAACCATATACGTTGTTTCAATGAGAGGCTGATCAAATAAGGTCCTTACTTGAGAGAACAGTTTACGGAAACCTGATATTTGCTCAATGGCCGATAGACGTGATGATCGTCATTGATTGTAGCCCTCGCATATCTAACCGCAATGTATGGTACCCCCGAAGGGCCAAAGTAAGCATAGGTATTTCATTGTTTTCTTGCTGAGGACTGTTCTGTGTTTATTATTCCCATACACTCGCACTGGATAATTTCGTGTTTGATATGTTGATATGACCGTTTGATCAGGGACGGGGCAAGGCGGAGCGGAGTGTTCTGTGTGCTGGTTGAGCTGCTGGAGGAGCTGGAGAGCTGTAACACCATCAACGTGCCCATCGCCGTGGGCGGCCATCGGAGCATCAGGCACCAAGTTGTCTCACATCTGGTGAGTGACCAATGGACCACATTAATAGTCGTGCCTGATATTTTGTAACGATGATGTTGGTGGCAGTTATAAAAGTCTGTGGTACAGAGGCAATGACGCTGACAATGTTTGTGTTACAGTGACGTTTATCATGCAGTGACGTAGATCTCTGCGATTTCGCGCCAGTGATACTGAGGCAGATCATATTTTTGTGAAAGATGGTGACGTTGTTCAGTAGTATTTTACAGAAGGTGACGCTGACGATGTTTATGTCACAAAGGCAGTGACTTTGACATCAGTTATGTTACAGAGATCGTGTTTGTTTGACGATAGACAGTCGTGTTGACCAGAGTGGCAGTTACGTTAATCGTGCGTGCGTCATGTAGACAGTGGAGTTGTTCATATTTCTGTTAGGGATGCAGTGACGCTGTTCCTGCTCTTGTTAGGAAGAATGTGGTGTTGAGCATATTTGTGTTAGGGGCAGTGGCGTTTTTCGTGCTTGTGTTAGGGAGATAGTGACGTGGTCATATGTGTGTCATGGAGACAGTGATGTTGTTCGTGTTTGTGTTACAGAGGCAGTATGAAGCTGTGTATGAACTTCTGCGACATCACATGAAGATGTACCCTGATATACCGGATGTTCAAGGTAGAGGTTGCAGGCGCCACAGTGAGGGGCCTATATACATGAACCAGTAGGCGTGGCAGTTTGATGGAGCGACACCGAGTGGCCTCTGACATCCTCGTGTAAATACATGTTGTCTAAACACAGATATTATCTGACACCCCAGCTGGGTATTATATATATTGTGTGAGCAGAATAAGAAGACTGACTTGCTGTCCAAAATGCACAATGTCACATTTCAGCCGACAGACAAAGGCAGAGTTTTATGTGCGCGAAACATTCAGAGTGGAGCATATTTGTTGTTTTAACAACAATATGATTATCTTAACATCCTTTGTAAACACGTATCACAAAGATGGAGAATCTGTTATTGGAACAATTGTTACAATTTTTCGAGAAAAAAATAAATTTATAATTATATGCAGTAATAAGTAAACAGTAAACGAAGACGCCATACAGGATTCTCTAATACATTGAGTTATTCAGTGGCAATGGACAATATTTATTGATCAACTTGAGCAGGTTTCCCTTACCAGTAATTGTGTACTGTTATCTTATGGTGGTTAATTCATATGTTCACTGCATGATTGTGAATGTGTGTAGAGATCCTGCGTCATTATTGTGTACAGTTATCATGCGTTGATTGTGTATAAATATCCATTGTCGATACATATGTATAGTTTACCTGTGTCAGAAGATTTGCACAGAGATCCTGTGTCACTAAATGTTTATAGAGATCCTATGTATCTGACTGTACAGAGATCCTGTGCTAATAAATCCTGTTCCGAGACTTACGACTGTTGTAGCAATACGATTGCTTTGAGGAACGGGTCCAAGGTGGTTGGAAGTTACATTCGAATGGACAGATAGAGTGGAATCCATATGATAAAGACAATTCAGCATTACTTTCATTTTCTATTGAACGAAAGCCTGTACAACATATTTCCCCATGATTTATGTTTATGCAATTAAACGCACAGTGGTGCAGGGAGATTGTCCTTGAGTCTTGTTATGTTGTCAGTATTACATGTATGTGTGATAAGAATTAGCCAAGTCATCATGAACGTGTGATATATCACGCTCGTCAAGCGTTCTACGATCAGGTTTCACGGGCAATTCTTTGATAAACCATACATCATTATGATAATAGCATCATATCGGTGTTAGATCTTGCATCCACGGAGGCAGTGTTACGCACACAAAAACTTCCCAGGTCCAGCATAATGGGGCTGTGAGCACTTTGAATAATCCGTCTTTGGCAAATAGAATTCCAACGTGATATCGTCATGTCACTCAGCCATAAAAATAGTCTAATGATAAACCGTGATCCAGTGATCAGTCAGAGTCTGTAATCTAACGTGTCACCCATCTCGTGATGGCAGTGGGTCCCTCGGTACCAGGTTACAATAACCCCTGTGTCTTGTCTAGAAAATAACCGTTCCATTCAGACGGGGTATTCACAGGACGTAGGACGGTATCACTAAGGGTTATAAGGGATGTTGTTTCGGTATTAAGGTAACGCTGTACAGTGTCTGCATCAAGTCAGAATCAGAATTCAATTGATACAGAAGGCATCCAAGTAAGGAGTGAGTTTAGTTTTACACCGCACTCAGCAATATTCCAGCTATATGACGGCGGTCTGTAAATAATTGAGACTGGGCCAGACAATCCAGTGATCAGCAGTATGAACATCGATCTGCGCAATGGGGAACTGATGACATGTGCCAACCAAGTCAGCGAGCCTGACCATCCGATGCCATTAGTCATCCCTTACGACAAGCATGGGTTACTGAAGATCAATATTCTAACCCGGACCTTCACGGGTAGTATCAAAGTAAGGTGATGATTCGTCTGATGCAATGAGCATTGGGGACACATGCCTCTATCGTGGAGAGGTAGTGTTTCATATGACACAGCAAGTATCAAGGTCACATTTCTGTATCAAGGCGCTGTAATGTCTTATCTGCAAAAGGAGAGATATTGCGAGAAGATAGTGCAGGTTATCAAGAAGAAAATGACTTTGCTGATAACTCAGGTCAGGGTATCGGTCCCCATATCTGTCTTCAATTATTTCTGGGGGACAGAAACTGTATATAACAGATGGGTCTACTGTTAAGGTGTTTCACTGTGTATCTCTGTCTTCCGTCCTAGAGGGTATTGATTGATGTTGATTTAACTGATATTGTAAAGATTTACGTTTGAATCAATCTTGTGAGATGTGTTGAACGTCCAGCAATTGTTACAGTCCTAGGAACTATAGATATAATATGGGAAGTGTGTGAACAAAAACATTGAAACTAACAGGAGGGCATACAGCACATACTGCATGGTAATTCACATGCCTTGGTCGGGGTAGCTAGTTTTTGTATTGCTCTGTTACCTTTCAGTAAACTCATGGGCTGCAGTAAATTGTATCCCTTATTAACCAATATTGGTCGTGAAAACAACCGCTTGGACTACTGGGGCTGGGACGGGTTCAAAGTATCTACCCGGGTATCCCACCCGTATTACCCTACCCTACCCGGATACCCCTTATGTTAATTCCTGACATCGAATTTGTGAGAAATGGCAATATATTCCTCAGCACGGAGGCTAAAATTTCGAGTTTTCAATATCTTAACCATGTATTATATTCAAAAGAAGTGACTGTAATTATGTCTTAATCTTCAAACACAATACACACCTTTTAATCATGGAAGAATAACATATTACATTGTTTAATCTATTAGTCGCATGATCATAATGGGTCCGGGTATTGAGACGGTTACCGGGGTCCAACTCATTACCCACATTTCTGGTTGACACCATGTAGAATATGTCTTGATCGCTTTGATAGGTAGGATGTAGGTACATAGTACGAGAAATCATAACAGTTTGTCTTTGTAAGACGCAACAGCTATCTACGATAGAGATCGACTGTTAGGTTAGAATACAGACTTTGATATACCTTTTAGTTTCTTGTCAGATTTACAATATTTTAAATATTCACGTTTAGTTTTATTACCTCTATTACTGTATCAGTTTTTTTTATAGAAATTCGCGTTTAGGTCCTCGCAAACTACGTTCAGGAAGTTCACCTATAGTGCATTTCGCTTATATTCCACTGCCCAATTCACATACCCATTATTAAATACAAGCCAAACAAAACCCTTCCCATAGTCATAAAAGCAGAATTAATTGTAGGACTCCAATTATGTCATAATTGTGTGGATAATGTTGTATTCTTGATCGTTGTGTGGATATGACACACATGGGAAAACGTTTGCAGACTGTAGCATAGTGACTGTTTTCTGTTAAACATTTGTTTGTGATGTGTGTTTGTATGTAAAGGCCAATGAAATGGTAAATAAATATATTTGCTTGTATAGTGGCTTTATGTTAACATAAGTATATATGTAACGTGAGGATGATACTTTAATTTCATGCCTCGCTTACTAAGGTACCACGCACGAGTGGCTGAAAGACTCAAACAGAGGCGCATACGTCAGTGAAGAAACACAATGCTGACCCGAACATTGTCGTCCTGGCAGAATAAAGCCAATATGCCTGTGCGCTACGTGAGAGACAAGGCTGTTTTCCTTGACACCTGCCAGTACATTGGACTTTTCTACGCAGAGGGTGGGGAATGTATGTCTATAACAGTGAAATGTATGCATAAACTAGTATTGTTCTTATTGCGGAAATCAGGTATGTTTTATGGTATTTAATTAGATAGTTAAATCAAATCTACATCTAAAATACAAGTTATGTATCTAAATGTGCATGCTATTATTGTCAAAAGTTGTAAATTGAACACTTAAAAATGATAGTGAAGAGTTATCAAAATGTGACTTAGCATTCCTTTGCTATCCCATTTGCCCATAAATCCACCTGTCTCGCAGGTGCTTGAAATATTGTCATAATCAAATTGTTTGAGAAGAGCGGTGAGTGATCAAACGTCCCGTTCAAATTATTATGCTACCATGCCGTAGTGTTAGCACGGATAACCCACTCAGGCGTGAACATGTTTTTTTATGACTATGTTACTCTCATTATACATTCTATATTTTAATTTTCAAGTAACAGAGATACGAGTAAATATGGACACCTTGATAGGTTGTGTATTATTTGAGTGCACGACAGCTAAACAAATGTCGCTCATGTAGATCGAGAGATTACTGGTATTATGATAAAATGAAATAGAAGCGTCAAAACCTTTCCACATCCGCTACAAATCTCTGCTAAAATCAGAGTCGATTGTACAAACGCGACTGTATCATGAATTTATATTTGTTTCAGCTGTATTACAACTGTACGATGATGTTTGTAAACAATCGAGTCTGGGCCAGACAATCCAGTGATTGTCACGATACGATACGATGACAGAGCTTGTGTAGATCAATCACTGTGTAATAGTGGTGACATCAGGTGTTCGCGAAAAGGTAACAGTATCCTGCCCCACCGGTGGCACCCGTCATAAACCAGCTCTTCAGGATAACAACACTGCTGGTAGGGGTGAGGACATTTTATTTCTTAGGGTAGTCAGCGGTTCACAATCCAAAAGATTTCACAAAAATATCACCCTGAAACATTTGACCAATTATTAAATGGACAGCAAAATCAATCATTCTAGGAGAATGTTCCATGTTACAAATACGTGTCAATATTCTACAGGTTGCATTAATTAAATAAAAATATAGTCATGTTACACAAATACACACATCAGTCAAAACATTGCACAATGTATTGGGGAAAATAACAGTGTACTGAAGGAAAATAAACAGTGTACGGAAGGAAAATAAACCCTACCCATCTATGGAATGGAGTTTATAATTTCTACCCTGTTGTTAAACATTTGCCAATTCCACACAGTTGCAAAGGCATACACAAGTGCATACACTACAGTAACATGTTATACTAGAAATAATTTGCTAATTACTTATTTGTAGCGTTTCCTAAGTTGTATTCAAACATAATATGAATAACAACTTCTAACTTTAGTGTATTTAAACAAAAAGACTATCAGTTAAAAGTAACCTTCTGTGGTAAGTAACAGTGCTGATGCTGTGCTGTGCTATGCTGTGCAAGGCCGGATCCTAAGGGCCATGTGCTGGGGCACTCAGGTTATTTAGTATGCCTAAGAAAATGTGTACCCAATCAGAGACTTAATCTCTGGTCACATTACACACAATGTGAAATTGAGGCCAGAATGAGCCACCTCACTTCCTTAGTGATATACATATTCCACAAAGAGGCATAATTCAGATGCACCTCAACCGCATATAATTTTACTAACAAACCCTCTACAAACCTTTTACGAGCTTTGTAAATCCAATTTCAGACAACCACAATGTTTATTAAATAACCCTTCACCAAAGAAAGTTAAACATATTTTGGAGTTTAGCAGATTATACTTTTTATTTGCATAATTTTAGAATTACATAAAACACCTTCACCTAATAAAATCTGATATGTGTGAATTGACATTATATCCTGTTATTACGCATACGCGTGTTTAACGGTGGCTGAAACAAGAATTGGTTATCCATGGTCTTGTATTTGATACAAATATCTTACGTCATATTAAATTTGGCATATAAATGTACCTCACAGCAGGTCAAGTCACGCCTGACTCACCTGTAAGGAAAAATCACATGCATGCTTTCTCTTGACCTGCAGTTTGTTTGGCCACAAAACATTGAAACATTAAAACTCTTCAGTTCCCTATTTTGAAGAAAAATTCATCTAGTGCACATATCATTTCATTAAATGTAGGATGTCGTACAGGTGAATCGTACAGGTGAGCGGTACATGAGTCAGCAAAACTGATTCTTCAAAAACATAAAATTCATTCCAAACAATGTACCGTTAATTTATCAAAAAGAACTTTGTTCTTCTCAAAGTACACTTTAAAAGCTTCAGATAATTTGAAACTTTGTGAGTTGCATTCAAGAATATTTAACATGCAAGTAGAAATACCAGATCACTTTTATTAAAAAGGCATGCACCTATGATGACCTGAAGACTGGAGCAATAAAATACAATATATTTCACATCATGATCAAGACCCAAATCCGACCTAACTGATTTTGTAACGCAGTAGATGTGGTCCTGCGTTTGCTTTGTTTGCTTTGTTCCAAGGGGAATGCATTGTTCTTGCAAGCCAGTCCTTGGAGAGACTTTACTCATAACAAGAGTAGAACAAATAGTATAATTATTAACATGTTAGTAACAACAGAGCTCAGAATTGATCAATGGCTGACTGGGACATGAATTTGAGTATATTTTACACAGACTGTAACCTGTTTGCATACGAATGCTGAATAAAGATACATATTTCGGGGATATAATATTAGTATTGACGTTTTGCCAGGTAACAAAACTAGTATAATCCCGCGAATACAATCATGGTAATTCTAATCAAATATTGTGAAATGCTCTCGCGAAGATGTTCCCATAGCTGTTTTATGATGCAAGGTAGCATCTGGATAGCGACTGTAGCAACGGTGTAGATTTCAATCTCTCTGTAGCGATGTTGCATTAAAACGTCACAACATGTAGTACAGAGACTGATATTGCGATACCGTCATTAGTCCGTGGCGACGGTTACCTGAATCGTCTAATATCTAAATATACACGTCCTCTGCAATGTTTTGGAACGTTTCCGGTCTGTCCCGGTGTTATTTCATGTTTTGACAGCAGATATCCTCGGCACGGCTGTTTGGGGTGTTGCTGTTACGGAGATCTTTGATATACACATACACGTTTTATGACATACACCTTTGTCGGCCTTTGCCAACAAACCCAAAACTGTCTTACTTAAGTCGTTAAGAAGTAATGCCTCTCACGGTTAATGAGAATCATTTATTATCTGAAAACACATGTTTCGAACTCACATTACCAAACATTCCCACTATGATGTTAGCGTTACGCTACTTAAACTTGAAAAATGGTAATTTAAACTAAGCCATGGTGTTGGTTTTATACAAGACTAACTGATAAGGCAAGAGGGTGGCTTTGTGAGAAGAAACTGGAGTGTCGATTACAGAGATGAAACCATTCTGTGTGATATGTGATAGCTGATACAGAGAGTATAAACGGGTTACGTGATATTCTTCTTTTTGATCCACAAATATCCATGCATACGTGACAAAAATAGGATGGCTTTTAATATATGGTATAATATATAACACCTCACTTGAGAGTAATCATCTGGTGAATCCATTGCGTGATAGCTTTGTGTATCTTAGGTCGTGATGGCTTCACACCCATGCTTCTAATTTCGTAAACTGGGCGTGGTGGGCTGAATCACTGGGCAGTCAAAACTTCGTTACATTTATCCGCGCCATCCTGTTTTTAGTTAAAGCAGTGTAGTGAAATAGTGATTTGTACATACGTAATTCAGAATTGTCGGTGCATATAACTTGATGGTGCATGTGCTTTTACATGTTGCCCGCACATAATAACTTGATAGTGTTTATGGTTTTAGATGTTGCCGGATACATATAACTTGATAGTGTATATGCTTTTACATGTTGCCCGGTATATATAACTTGATGGTGTATGTGGTTTTACATCTTGCCCACTACATATAACGTGATGGTGTATATGGTTTTACATCTTGTCTGGTACATATAACTTGATGGTGTATGTGATTTTACACGTTGTACGGTACATGTAACGTGATGGTGCATTGAGTTTACATGTTGACCGGTACAAAAACTGGATGGTGTATATGATTTGACATTTTGCCAAAGAAGACATAACTGAATATTGTACATTTTGTCTGAAACATTTACATCTCATTATGATGCCCAACAGTCGTCTAATTTACCTCGATATTTTGTATAAACGTGTTGCCTGAAAGACATACCTGCATATTTTACATAGCGAACTTGATGCCTTAAATAAATACCTGCATATTCTACATGACAAACATGATGCCCCCCAAAAATACCTCCATATTGTACATGACAAACATGATGCCTGAAATAAATACCTGCATATTGTTCATGACAAACATGTTGCCTGAAATAAATACCTGCATATTGTACATGACAAACATGATGCCTGAAATAAATACCTGCATATTGTTCATGACAAACATGTTGCCTGAAATAAATACCTGCATATTGTACATGACAAACATGATGCCTGAAATAAATACCTGCACATTGTACATGACAAACATGTTGCCTGAAATATACCTGCATATTGTACATGACAAACATGTTGCCTGAAATACATACCTGCATATTGTACATGACAAACATGTTGCCTGAAATAAATACGTGCATATTGTACATGGCAAACATGTTGCCTGAAATAGATACCTGCATATTGTACATGACAAACATGATTCCTGAAATAAATACCTGCATATTGTACATGACAAACATGTTGCCTGAAATAAATACCTGCATATTGTACGTGACAAACATGATGCCTGAAATAAATACCTGCATATTGTACATGACAAACATGTTGCCTGAAATAAATACCTGCATATTGTACATGACAAACATGTTGCCTGAAATAAATACCTGCATATTGTACGTGACAAACATGATGCCTGAAATAAATACCTGCATATTGTACATGACAAACATGTTGCCTGAAATAAATACGTGCATATTGTACATGACAAACATGATTCCTGAAATAAATACCTGTATATTGTACATGACAAACATGATTCCTGAAATAAATACCTGCATATTGTACATGACAAACATGTTGCCTGAAATAAATACGTGCATATTGTACATGACAAACATGATTCCTGAAATAAATACCTGCATATTGTACATGACAAACATGTTGCCTGAAATAAATACCTGCATATATTACATGACAAACATGATGCCTGAAATAAATACCTGGCTAGTGTACATGACAAACATGTTGCCTGAAATAAATACCTTCATATTGTACATGACAAACATGTTGCCTGAAATAAATACCTGCATATTGTTCATGGCAAACATGATTCCTGAAATAAATACCTGCATATTGTACATGACAAACATGTTGCCTGAAATAAATACGTGCATATTGTACATGACAAACATGATTCCTGAAATAAATACCTGCATATTGTACATGACAAACATGTTGCCTGAAATAAATACCTGCATATATTACATGACAAACATGATGCCTGAAATAAATACCTGGCTAGTGTACATGACAAACATGTTGCCTGAAATAAATACCTTCATATTGTACATGACAAACATGTTGCCTGAAATAAATACCTGCATATTGTTCATGGCAAACATGATTCCTGAAATAAATACCTGCATATTGTACATGACAAACATGTTGCCTGAAATAAATACCTGCATATTGTGCATGACAAACTTGACGCCTGAAATAAATAGCTGCATATTGAACATGACAAACATGATGCCTGAAATAAATACGTGCATAGTGTACATGACAAACATGTTGCCTGAAATAAATACCTGCATATTGTGCATGACAAACATGACGCCTGAAATAAATAGCTGCATATTGAACATGACAAACATGATGCCTGAAATAAATACGTGCATAGTGTACATGACAAACATGTTGCCTGAAATAAATACCTGCATATTGTGCATGACAAACATGACGCCTGAAATAAATACCTGCATATTGTGCATGACAAACATGACGTATGAAATAAATAGCTGCATATTGTACATGACAAACATGTTGCCTGAAATAAATACCTGCATATTGTACATGACAAACATGATGCCTGAAATAAATACCTGCACATTGTACATGACAAACATGTTGCCTGAAATAAATACCTGCATATTGTACATGACAAACATGTTGCCTGAAATACATACCTGCATATTGTACATGACAAACATGATGCCTGAAATAAATACCTGTATATTGTACATGGCAAACATGATTCAGGAATTAAATACCTGCATATTGTACATGACAAACATGATGCCTGAATTAAATATCTGCATATTGTGCATGAGAAGCATGATGCCTTAAATATATACCTGCATATTGTACATGACAAACATGTTGCCTGAAATAAATACCTGCATATTGTACATGACAAACATGTTGCCTGAAATAAATACCTGCATATTGTACATGACAAACATGATGCCTGAATTAAATACCTGCATAGTGTACATGACAAACATGATGCCTAAAATAAATACCTGCACACTTTACATGACAAACATGATGCTTGAAATAAATACCTGCATATTGTACATGACAAACATGTTGCCTGAAATACATACCTGCATACTGTACATGACAAACATGATGCAAGAAATAAATACCTGCATATTGTACATGACAAACATGATGCTTGAAACTAAACCTGCATATTTTACATGACGAACATGTTGTCTGAAACATATACCTAGCACACTTTACATGATAAACATGTTGTGTGAAATAAATACCTGCATATTTTACATGACAAACATGATGCCTGAAACTAAGGCTGTATATTTTACATAACTTACATGATGCCTGAAACTAAACCTTTAGAATTTACATGACTATCATGCTGTCTGAAACGCATACCTGCATATTTTTTATGACAAACATGATGCTTGAAACGAAACCCTATGTAGTGTTCATGACTAAAATGTTGCCTGAAATATTTGGCTCGATATTTTACAAGGCTTCAGACTTAGCATAAACCATATACGTGGGCGATGTCTACGACAGCTTTGTCAGACAACGTATAAATATCTGTAGACTAACTAGGCTATATACTTCTGCTTAAGTTGGGAACACCCAAGAGTTAGGTACATTTGGAAAGTCGTCATCTCCAGTGAATGTGACACCATATCTTTTGGGGCATACCTTGTTGCATTTTAATCACTATCTCTTCCCGTTTTATTTACTAACTCTTCAGGCGTTAAACGATGAACATAAAATCTTATTGCTTGTTCGCTTCGTGCAGTGTCGCCACTGCTAAGCCAAGTTTCATATATAAATGGACGGCGTGTGGATCTTTATTCGCTACTTTAAACATATTAAGAGATGTTTAGATAAACATTATCTGAATAGTGGAATATATCCTTTACGATAATGCGAGAAAGCAAATATCTCCGCCAAAACATAACTCATAACTCAAGTTGAAAATGCATTATGTTTCAGACAAGCACGTTATACGCTTGTGTGGCTCCAATGACACCTTTGTATGAAAGATGAGCTTTTTCGGGGTGTACAGTGTAATCACCAGGTACGATCTGGAGGGTTTAAGATCAGCATGTGGGTCGCGCAATAACCAAATCACTGTGGCCCATCAATCACACAATACCCTGCTTCAGACACCCGCTCCATGACGGGTCAGAGTTTTCGGGGAGGGAACCGCCACATCGTCAGCCATAGGGAGGATGACTCACTGCAGTGGGCTGACCCACGAACAAGAGGCACAACCCACTCTGTCGATACTGTTTCGGTAGTCAAGTGGGTATCTTCATGATATCTGCAGGTATTCTGTCTCACCTGTGTGTTTGATGTACCAGTGCCTTGTTCTTGAATCAGTATGGAATTCAGAAAGGAACTACCTGTATTTCGTGAATGAGATAAATATGAAGATTCAAACAAACATCGATTGCCTTTCTCTTGGGAATCAGTCGTAACAGTGTGACCAGGGGATAGAGTTGGGACACCTTGTCACCAGAAGCGTCAAAGGTAAGGGAGTTATCGTTTAATTATCCATGCTGGCCATTAAGGAGCTATTATTTTAGGTTACTGTGATATTACTGAGGAATACCATCTTGTTCAAAGCCACATCTCCTTGTGAGAAATATTTTGAAATTAAATTGGGTTTATTTATAAATACTAATAAGGCAAATATCTAAACGTGAATATACTTGCCAAATGGTCATTTATCTTTGCGTATACACGATAGTTTCTATTTGACTGAAATGTGTGGATATCATCATAATTTAACGGTATAATTTTCCTTTACCTGGAATATGGAACATGTTGTTCATGTACGATGTAGTAGTACATGCAGTGATTGTTATTACAGAGAGTCCTCATTGCACTTAATTGAAAATGACCTGTCGCCAAGTCCTCTGGTCCGTCTTGCTTCTAGCCACATGCATGTGGTCAATCAGGTGTTCGCTGCTTCCCTTCGATGGTCACACACCTACCCCCGAAACGGATGACGGTTCCAGCCCCTCCCTCAGTCTTCAGCCGCCTTTCACATTTTATGGAACTGCCTACAGTACTGCTTATGTAAGTATTTTTCAGTGAACCCCTTGTTTTGACAATGGTTATACTGAACGATAGACATTTCATCTTCTAAAAGTGCATTATTCTTTTCTATGAAAGTTCTAGTGTATGCAGTTGGTATTTGTTCTCAAATCGAAGTATTCCTCGCGCAAAAATGACATTACTGTAAATATATATCTTTTGAATAATTTGTTAAAAATATTGAACCAGTCTTGTTGTTGAATGCACAGTATGTCATTCCATGAAATATATTCCACATGCAAAATTATACTCACTGTATATGTAGTCATATTGTGGCCTTTGGGTAGTCAAAGGTGACAAGATAGATATGCATAACCGATTAATACATTCAGTGGAAGTAATAGTAAACTGTAAAGTTTGATAAAGCATAAAACGTGACTCCTAAAAGCTTAAGGTTGTTGTAGTCAGATAAGTGTGACCGTATACCTTTCAGTGCCTCATCATATATTTATAATATTCATGAAGTATTTTGTTTGGACAATACCTATCCCTTATCATCATGACCCCTGTGGGTGACCACACTTAACGTTCAGAGTCTTCAGATGCTATCACAGACGCACGTAGAGAGACACACTGTAAATGTCTTCTCGGCGACGTATGTGTCGTCATATCCATATGACTGATATAGGCGCGGCTTCAGGACTTCAACATCGATATGCGTCACTGAAATAAACAGCATTCAGCATCATGCACAACTGAACTATATTCAGTTAAAAACATACCACCGTCCGAATTGTATATTTCATCGCATATAAGCGAAGAGCTCAATAACGAAAACTTCATATTCAAGTACATAGCTCCAGACTAAAACGGTTTATTTAATATGTACACGGGATCACCTATAAACCACCTTTTAACAGTATATATATTGCATAGATAAATAAAAACAGAATGCCTTTTTCTGTAAACGAGTACACATGTCCCATCAACACTGTTTGATGTGGATGCAATGACAGTATCTATCATATGTAGCTCGTGTTGAGATGAACACAGGCTGTTTGGTCGGGACATAATCAGGGTGTGTTAAACTCTATGTGAAGTTTCCAGGTGAAATGCCGGAACATATTTCTCAAAGTACATCTGCATAGTTGTTTTTAAATCCTATGGTACAATATACTACCATTAATATGATTTAAGAATGGATTATCAAATTCAAATATAACATTGACCAGAACGAGGGACTTTGGGGACCGACTATTTGATAACTGGTGTGTCAGTGCTGTGGTAGTGTCTGGAGACTACATATCTTTCTCAACAGTCTGAAGCATTTTGATAATTAAAATAGTCCGCCCGTCCCTATTTCTTCAGTATAATGACAGTTCGAGGCAGATACAGTTAGCTGTGTCAAAGAAATAGTAGTAAATGGTAGAATCTAAATCCGAGAAGTATCATACTCTCATGCTTGTATTGAATCGATGTTAGTACTCTATGGGGACAAGGTATATTACATCAGTTAGGGTTTTCCTGCTGTAGCATTACATAAATAGTTGGATTATATACATTGTATACCGAAAGACACAAATAAAAGATTGCAGGAAAATTCAAGTGTTCCTTTATTTTCCAGTTTTCCTCACCAGCTTTGAATAGCGCTGTGGTGATGAAAACTGGAAAACAATAAAGGAACATTTGAATTTTCCTGTGATCCTTTATGTGTTTCGCTCAGTATATTTTCGGACGTCGAACTTTTTTAGTTTTTTTTCTCGCTATAACGAGATGGGTTGCGTCACCTTGACATTGTAAATACTCGGATGATGGTTTGTGTTTAAGACAACGTTTTCATTACTAGGTTAGTTACATGGTTTACATCGGGACGTTCATAAGGGTCCGAAAACCCATACTACGATGAAATATGTTGACAGAACAGAGAATATGGTGGTTCAAAAATGTTGTCTGTTGCGGAATTTATGTCACGGTTCTTTCTGGTCTACTTTAATTTAAAATTCTCAAGGACCTGGCGTATTTAACTGACAGTACATTTGAAAATGCTGATATTTTGCAACACTTCCTTGCATCTTGCAGCATACATCAAACGCTAGGAAACACATTACGCGATGTGCATACGGGCGTAAAATAAATGTTCCCATAAGCTATATGTAATTTGCCAACTGAATAACTCCTTCAGAAACTTCCAACCCATTTACAGAGTAACGACTTTCACTGTTAAACCTTATGAATACGTTTATATACTATTACGCCATCAGTTGACAGTTCCCATTTGCAATATGCACACTGAGGGCAACAGAAAGTATACTGAATTTGTTTTAAGCAGTAAAAACATTAAAGAACTGTTTCACCATCACTTCAATTTCACCATCACTCATTCCAGTAGGCTAACATCTAGTCTCTAAAATGAACATATTTTACAGCAAAAAACCTTCAGTTGCAGAACTGTGGAAATTTAGACTTGCCATATATTATAGGATGCATGGGCTTTCTTAGATATTATTGTTTCGGGGTCTGAATGGCAGGTTATCATTCCTGCAATAGTTAGTAAAAGGTAATTTTTGTCTATGTAATTTTATGGAAATCTATATGGGTTCAATAAAGACTGGCTTTCTAAATAAAACTGCAACTGCATGGCACCTAGCCTAGTAGTTCCTTGCCGCTAACACTAGATATTTTCTGCTAAGCATCAGCCATGCTATATCATCCGTCAAGTGTAGTGTCTTTCGCTCAGATGATGTTAGAAGCAAGCTGTATATACCATTGCTTAACAGAAACACATGCTACATAATATGAAACAAACTAATCAAACTGATATTGGAGTAATCATCCATTATCCAATTAGAGCGGTATTTTTATATCAAGTTAAATGGTTGGTCCCATTATTTGCAGCGTACCCTAACTAAAAATAAATTATATATTGACTGCTCAACTATCAAACAACTCTCGTACCGTTAACTAAGGCTGAACCAACCAGATCGACATTCGAGTTATAGGTATAGCAGTAAGCGACATATACATGTGCTTGTTTACCTGAGACATCAAATCACAAGCACTTAAAGTAAGCAATTCACATGAATTATCAAAACAGCTATAAACAAGAATCTGAAAACTTTTTTCTCCCCTAAATACTTTATTATGATGTGCCATTTCCCTTTTGAATCTGCATACGTTTTGGATTTATCAATTTTGCTTTCTTATAGTGCAGAAAGGTATTGCCCTGAAATGTGTTTGGCTCTTTCGTTTATGACTGTTATCTATCGATCTTTCGGAGATAGATTTGATGAAATGATGAAATTTATATCTGGTCAGGCATGGCTTTTGCAAGCTATGATGACATATGTGTATGCACTATATTAGAAAAAAAACGTCAGTAAAAGACGTTTCCCAACATATCTCACTGCCTGATGTATAGGAATATTTTCGTTTCGGTGAAATACAGGTTGCAGGAGAAAACATGGGCTTTAATGTCATGTATTGTTGACTTTGTATACTGTTAAGACTATGATTATAACGTTTTCTTTAGACTATCGAGGCTAGCTAGGTTGGCCATACCATTTATAGGCTCAGGACGTAGGTTTTGTTTGGTGTATTAAATCTCTTAATAGTGTTGAAGTAGCTACCGTTGGCTCTAGGGATCGATTTCAAGGTCGAACGTTGCTGCTCTGCTGCTTTCAAGTAGAAGTACTATACTTGTCGTTTACATGTCTTAAGTCTCCGCGGCTCATTGTTTTCGTTTTCAAAGAAAAAAACACTGCTCGTGTGACGGTCTGGTTTTCGTTTGCGTGTCTGAGTGACGTAAAACGACTCACAAATCAAAGTTTTTAGACCCATTGCAGAATACATAGTGAGTGATGCTGTGTCCACAGAAGACCCCGAGTCTTCTCCTTCACTCCACATGACTGAATCTATCACCAAAGTGTCTCCTAGTATAAAGCCACAAAACTTATAAACTCGTCATTGGGAGATTTACGAGTTTGTGTGTGTGCGAGGCAGTGATTATAGATCTCCATACCCCGGGACGTGGTTCACTGTGCAGCAGGGTGTGATACAACGGGGATCGGCGTGTATTACGTGTAGTAAAGTATCCGAATACTTAACATAGATGTGGTTGTCCGTGTAAGGCTAGCAGAGCAGAGCAACACACTATATCTCTCTGCGAGTGTCTTTATTTTACCATCACATTAGCTATACCAAGGATTTGGTGAATATATATAAACTTTTAAGATATTTATTTCTAGTGAAAGGAACCGGATTGGTAAACAAGCACAAGCTTATATGTCATGATGAATGGACATTGTGAATGAATTATCAATGTTGAAAAAATGGAGAAGAACGCCAATCATGTTTAAACAGTATATGCCATATAAACAAATTATTTTAGATGAAATCATTACATATAGGAGATTGACGATGTGGGTGTGGAGTTACCTGAAGAATCTGTATATCCTATAATGAATTTTGATAATTTCCAGTAGTCGACACTGATTTTGTTGACATTTGGTCCCGAAGCATGGCCACCTGTAAAGCCATGAAACTTCAAATGCAGTCATCATTCACATGACATGTTGTGTCTGTTAGAGGCCAAGGTCGTTCGTCCGTGAAGTGATGTAAACTGTTGTCTTCCAGTAACTGTTCCTCACGTCCTGGATACGAGACCTGTTGCAAACAACTGTTACATCGTCGGCAGGGGTTATCTTGATGTAGGTGTGGTCTGTCTCTACTTGAAATGATTAATGGCGTGGGGGAGGTCTTGGGAGCTTAGTTTCTGCTATTGGAAGTACTTAAAAACACTGCTGGTTAATACTCTAGGAGCGTCCGCCCGGAGAGCGGAAGGTCGCGGGTTTGGTCCCCGACCGCGTCATACCAAACGACGTTAAAATATAGTACTTGTTGGTCCCTGTCTGGCGCTCGGCATTAATTGGTACAACAAGGACTGGTCGGCTCGGAGTCAGAATAATGTGTCTGAGTGGGGTATTCATGCTTCACTGCGGCATGGCATCTCAGTGGGCTAGCACTATAAAACTATAGTGCACATACACACGCATGCACGTCGTCATATGAGCGAAATATTCTCAAGCACGACGTTAAACCCAATTTCACCTCACCCAATACTCTAGGTCTGATACATTACGAAGTGATTTCATGTTTCAATGGTAATGAACTCTCATTTTGGGGTATTTCCTTATGGTTGTTGAGAGGTTGTTGTCGCTTCCATAAGTAATTGGTCTTGTATGTGATTTTGGTCCTTTGGACTTTAGAAGACATATTTTCAGGTTGCATTACAATAATCCTTAAGTGTAACTACAAGAACATATTGTGTAGCAACATACATGATATATCCGTGTTGTGTCCATATATCGTTTATATATCTTTTTTTCTTTAACATATAATAGTAAGAGTTGATATATCCGTGTTGTGTCCATCTATCGTTGAGAAGGTCCAGCTTGCGTTGATATATCCGTGTTGTGTCCATCTATCGTTGAGAAGGTCCAGCTTGTGTTAATGTATCCGTGTTGTGTTCATCTATCGTTGTGAAGGTCCAGCTTGTGTTTATGTATCCGTGAGGTGTCATCTATCGTTGAGAAGGTCCAGCCTGTGTTAATGTATCCGTGTTTGTGTCCATCTATCGTTGAGAAAGTGCAGCCTGTGTTAATATATTCGTGTTGTGTCCATCTATCGTTGAGAAGGTCCAGCTTGTGTTACTGTATCCGTGTTTGTGTCCATCTATCGTTAAGAATGTCCAGCCTGTGTTAATGCATCCGTGTTGTGTCCATCTATCGTTGAGAAAGTCCAACCTGTGTTAATATACCCGTGCTGTGTCCATCAACTGTTGAGGAAGTCCAACCAGTGTTAATATGTCCGTGTTGTGTCCATCTATCGTTGAGAAGGTCCAACCTGTGTTAATATGCCCGTGTTGTGTCCATCTATCGTTGAGAAGGTCAAGCCTGTTAATGTATCCGTGTTTTGTCCATCTATCGTTGAGAAACTCCAGCCTGTGTTAATGTATCCGTGTTGTGTCCATCTATCGTTGAGAAGGTCCAGCCTGTGTTAACATATTCCTACTGTGTCCATCCATCGTTGAGAAGGCCCAGCCTGTGTTAATGTATCCGAGTTGTGTCCATCTATCGTTGAGAAGGTCCAGCTTGTGTTAATCTATCCGTGTTGTGTCCATCTATCGTTGAGACTGTCCAGCTTGTGTTTATGTATCCGTGTTGTGTCATCTATCGTTGAGAATGTCCAGCTTGTGTTAATGTATCCGTGTTGTGTCCATCTATCGTTGAGAAAGTGCAACCTGTGTTAAAATACCCGTGTTGTGCCAATCAATCGTTGAGGAAATCCAACCTGTGTTTATATAGTCGTGTTGTGTCCATCTATCGTGAGAAGGTCGAACCTGTGTTAATATGTCGGTGTTGTGTCCATCTATCGTTGAGAAAGTCCAGATTGTGTTAATGCATCCGTGTTGTGTCCATCTATCGTTGAGAAGGTTCATCTTATGTTTATGTATCCGTATTGTGTCCATCTATCGTTGAGAAAGTCCAGCCTGTGTTAATATATTCGTGTTGTGTCCATCTATCGTCGAGGAAGCGCAGTCTGTGTTGATATGTCCGTGGTGTGTCCATCTGTCATTGAGAAAATACAGTTCCTTATCGAGATTATATTAGGCATACTAGCAAAGTTATCGGTAAAGAGTTCCGCCAGAATTCGGTCTGCCAGAATTGACTGTGCTGGCATTCTCTCTTCTCGCACTGGCTCAGAAAGTGTCAACCCACTTTCTGTATGTGTCCCCCGTCAGCAGATTTCTGGGTGCCCCTTGATACAAATACAGCGTTGTAGCTGTAGCTAAACCACGCATCAGAGGTAATATGAAAACACCAATTGTTTCTCATGAGACCCTTTTGTATGTCGTTTCATTTAAGGAACTTTCTGCTGCGAAAAGGTTAATTACTCCAATGTTGGTTCTTGTGTTTTAAGATCACGGAAACACGAATAAGAGAAACACTCTTCTCGCGTAATACAAAGGACAAAAGATGTTTCAATGCGGTAATTTTCAATTGCAGGTGAACAATGATGGCTCTGTGACATTCCTTAAGGCCGAAACATTTCAGAATACGATCGGTGACCCCGGAAATACTCCAGCAGTGTGCGCTCTTTGCTGTGACATAGATGTATCCGGGGGTGGAACCGTCTATTACGTCATCAATACCTCGCTAGCATTACGACAAACTATAGCAGATGACGTAAGGCGATACCAAGAATTCCCGGCAGACTATACCCCAACCTGGGTGCTGCTGGCGACGTGGGCTGACGTCACTACATTTAACACAATGGACAACAAGGCAAGCTGTTTAAGAGTGTGAACGTGTTTTAGGGCCGATATAAACTTTACATCACATACCTGTGCTTTTCTGCTTGGTAGGAGAGATCTGCGCGTGAGTTTGTTCTAAGAAGTTGTTACCTATTCGGTGAAAACCTGGAAACATATTAATTAATCGAACAGAAATCACACGTTTTCGGCATGCCCAGAGGATGCAACTGTGCACGGTAAATTGAGTCCACTTTAAAAACTTCACCGTGTACGCGACAATTTAAGGGGCGGTTGGGTAGTCTAGTGGTTAAAGTGTTAGCGCCCAAAGCCCGGGTTCGATTCCCAGCATGGGTGCAATTTGAGAAACCCATTTCTGGTGTCCCCTGCCGTGAAATTGCTGGAATATTGCTAAAAGCGGCGTTAAACCATACTCATTCACTCACCATGAAAATGTTCATTTCCATACAGTACTCGGAGATTTCATGCACAATTTGCTGGGTGAGAACGGCCGGCAATAATGAGCGCTGGATGGCCCATGGGGATGTTTGATAAATTAAAACGCTGTAGCCAGTTTTATGACCTGGAATTGCTGAGGAATGGTTGAGTACCGGTATAACTGGTAGCAGATCGAATAGTTACCGGTTGCCAATAATATCTCTGAGTACCGCTGAATGATCACTTGTATTTTAGCATCTTTTTTCTGTTACTTTAGGTCGACACATTCCAGATCACAATGGCCACGGATGGTGCGGCATCAGTTGTGATAATATTCTATGAAAGATTGGAATGGGTGTATGATAATTCTGATATTGCCTCAACATATTACGGTACAGAACCTACTATCCGTACACAGGTATGCTGGTGTTGATTTAAAACATAACATAGTTGTTACATAACCATGTAGGAACCGCGGTCCAATATTAAATATGGGTTATTATTATCACTCTTCTTGTGAGGGAGAGAGTTCGTTCACCGTTTGTAAGTTTAATATGGGAAAAAAAGCTAAGAACTAGCTGTGTAATATTCTCTCTGACAGTACCAGAACCATATTAATCTCTCTTCCGCCCACCCTCTTCTGTACAAGAGCCCCAAATTAAAAAAACGTAGATGTTCCTCTGAATTTCCTTGTTAATATAAATGTAGTTATTTGTATCCATCACAATTTGTAGAGATTAAGCATGAATCTTGTTATATCAGTTATTTATATACGTTTGCTTAAGTCCATTAGCATGAGTTCATTGCCAAGTGGTATTATGGTCTGTCTGGGGGGATTTGATCCCATGACTAGAGCATCCTGGCGCGACTATTTCAAGTTCCTCATCACATCGAATTGCAGTGCCAAAAGACTGTCCACTAGATGCTGTTCTGGGCAGCAAAGCATATTGGAAACATTCTTCGGAACGCGGAAGACTCGGGCTCAATATGTCAGGCTACAATGATTGTCTCCCTTCGTGACAGTGCTTGATAATGGCGACCCTCTATACTGACGCATTGATCAGTATGAGGCGGGAGGGAGGGAGGAGCAGGGGAGGGTAGGGGAGTGTATGGGAGGGTTACAGCTGTTGAACAACACAGTTAGCTGTTCACACTTTATGTAAATATACATCATGAAACAGATACAACAATTTTTGTAATGTTAGTAAAGTCCCACCCCAAGGAATAAACTGATGTGTTAAGTCGCTTCTTACAGGTACCATACCGTTGACCAATTTTATCCAAGGTTCAAAGCATCATGGTTGACATCGAAATGCGAACAAGCAGTTTGGAATAAGAAATTTAAATTCCACGTTAGGCTGTGTCAAAGCTCGATGTCCTGGGTGTTCTTGCAGCCATATTATCATCAATCGGTAACCTTCATCCCGACATCATGACATTTCCTCTATTACGTCAAATGGCGAAAGGACAATACAGTTAAATGGTTTGTCGTTTCTGATTGTATTAAACAGCCACTAAAGGAAGATTATATATCACCCCACTATAAACCTTCCATAGTCCAACTGTATATGTCCACTAATTGTGTTTAGAGCGCGCTCATGGCCGGGGATGAGGTGAGGTCTCACCAACTGCCGGGATCCAAATCTGATGAACTCATCAACATAACTCAACTGTCTAACGTTGGTGTTGCTGGCAAATTCATCTTCCGAGTTGACGATAACATCGTTCCCGTATCCCTCCGTGCCACCACAAGTAAGTTTACAGTTGTTGGCATTTCCTTCTACTTCGTAATTTCATTTTATTACACATTCGATATGGTCCAAGTTTAATTGTCTTCACACAGAACAGCCCACTCGAGTAAGTGCGTTTAGTGTTACGCCACACCCAGCAATATTTCAGCTATATGGCGGCGGTCTGTAAATAATCGAGTCTGAACCAGACAACCCAGTGATCAACAGCAGGAGCATCGATCTACGCACTTGGGAACTGATGACATGTGTCAACAAGTCAGCGAGCCTGACCACCTGATCCCGTTAGTCGCCTCTTACCACAAGCATGGGTTACTGAAGACCAATATTCTAATCCGGATCTTCACGGGTGAGCCGATTCGAGCACCTGCGGGTTTACCCTAAAGTGTGGGAGTGAATGGGTGGGATGTTACCCCTCGTAGATCTAATCCTGCACTTTCATCTAGAACTGGACTTCAGTGTCGTAGCATCATCGCAGTATGCTCCAGGCTACCACGTCTCCTCTGTCTGTGACAGAAACAGAAATGTGCTTCTTGAGAGATCAGGTAGTTACAGGTAATGTAATCATACACTTGACAGGAACATGTACGTGGTTCTACTTATTACGATGACGAAGGCCTTTCAAAGTTGACATGACTATCATGGTATTTGGTCGTTTATGCCAAACAGCATCCGTGCTCTTAATCAAGGCAGTTTATAAATTCACCCTTCTAAAGTTCCTAATCTTCACTAAATGAATTTCTGTTGATATATGTCTAACACCTGGGTTTTGTTTGCAGAGTTCCATGTTTTTATGTGCATGACTATGCGTATCTATGATTGGTTGTGCTATCGGTTTGTGCATGTATTTTAGTGATGCATGTTTTCCGTGTAACTATGTCCCTCTTACCATGGAAACTATATACTACTCACACTTTGCTAGGTTCACAAACATTCACAATTTTACTTAAACGTAGATTCATAATTTGAAATTGTATAATTTAAAACTGGATAAATTTAATATGGTAACCCCTCTTTGGGCAAATAGTCACTTTAATCTAACCTTATGCACCTGATACATGAATAACGATAAAAAATGGTTTTCATGGCACCAGTCAGCCATTTGCAAGTCATGGAACGAGTCATTGACAAGTACACAACACCTGTCAATAGCAGGTATGGGATCCACAAGATGAAATTACATACTGAAACGTAGGATCCATGCTTACAATAAGGTTAGATATTTAAACCAATGTTGACCTCATATCATAGTTTTCTGTTGAATCCATGATTTGATCCTTAGCAAAGTGTGAATAGTAGATATATAAATTCCTTCGAGACAATGCAGTAAACTACCAGGCAAAGGAAAGTTAAATGACGTTACTTGACGTTTGTGAGATTTATAATTAGTATTTTTGCAAACAGAAATAATTTTCCAATAATTTGACTGAAAATTCATTGTAATACTGGTCTTGCATTTGCCGCAATTCAGTAAGAAAGAGTCAAGTGGTTACAAATGATAAATCAGAGTTCATTCAAAAAGAACAAGTCATAAAGAGTCACATAATGAGACAGGAGTCAGGGGACACGTCGTCAATAGCGAGTGTGACCACCCGTGGCATCCATACACGCCAACACTCGTCTCCTCATTGACTGTGTCTGTCGACGGATGGCGTCAGCAGGAATCCTGTTTCATAAGTCCAACAGAGACTGTTTAAAAAGTTCCAGCCGGTTTGCCTGAAATTGTTGCTACACCGTTAATCTCATTGACTTCATCATTACACTGCTATTTTTCAACACTAATCCTATCTAATTTGCTTCGTATTATGTTTTTATTTTTGTACATTAACACACATACACACACCCACACACGCTCCCACTCTTGACCTCGTCGTTACAATATACTGTTACCTTTGTACATTAATCCTATCTAACTGGCTTCGTGATTATATTGTTATGTTATCCATAAAAAACGTGTCATGTACGTCCAACTTCTAAATGCATTTCAAGAACTTCTTCTCATTTTGACAAGTCTTACTTACCGTTCCCTCGCCCATCGCCATTCCCTCCACTCCGCACGCATCTATTACAAGGCTTCAAAACAAATGTCCATGGTTTCAGGTGCTGTACAGAGTACTACTACATCAACCACAACTACAGCCGCCGACAACACTGCATCAGCGACAACAACGTCACCGACGTCTACATCAACGCCACGTTCAGGTGCTACAACACTATACACGTTACCTTTTCTTTCTAAAGTTGTGAAAACATTCGTGTTTGTATCTTTAGTGATTATATTGTAAAGTTTGTAAAGTACTTGCAGCCTTCATATCTACTAACTGACTGACTGACTGAGTTTAGATTTACGCCGCTTTTAGCAATATTCCAGCAATATCACGGCGGGGGACACCAGAAATGGGCTTCACACATTGTGCCCATGTGGGGAATCGAACCCGGGTCTTCGGCGTGACGAGCCATCGCTTTAACCACTAGGCTACCCCTCCGCCCCTCATATCTACTAATAATGATGATGATGATGATGATGATGATGATGATGACCTAGGTCATTATTATCAGTACGTATATGATGGACTAGTGGTTTAGTTATTACACTGATTAGTTTCGTAGGAGGAAATGTGTATACTTTTGAACACACAGTAAACACTCGTTTAGTCGAACCTCAACATTATGTCGTTTTATATATCAACCGGAACTAGCATCATGGTTATTTAATATTTGAAAACACTGGATAATTGTTACATTGTTATTTTCGCTCTAGATCGCTAATTACATGACGCATATGGGGTGTGATGACGGACTACCCGCAGCGGTATCAATATCACAGGCCTTCCCGCCACAGATTGCAACATATCTGAAAACCGTCATCGAAAGTTTTAATTAATCCAATTTGATTGAAATCAAGCTCAAACATAAAATTTGAAACATTATGTTACATTGTCCACAATCCACGTTTTCGACGTGTCATACATTCATGCATGATGAGTTTATTGTACCTTAAACACATAATCGTACCTAATGAATTTTGAAAAAAATGTTTGAAGTGTTTAACGTCTGGATCAAATACTTCAATGTCAGATACAACATCGGTAACAGAGACCTCCACGTCAGATACAACATCGGTACCAGAGACCTCAACGTCAGATACAGCATCGGTAACAGAGACCTCCACGTCAGATACAACGACAGTGACAGAGACTTCCACCCCAGAGACAACATCGGTAACAGAGACTTCCACCCCAGAGACAACATCAGTAACAGAGACCTCCACGTCAGATACAACGTCAGTAACAGAGACATCCACATCAGATACATCAGAAACAGTGGCGTTCACGTCAGATTCAACATCAGTAACACAGACGTCCACGTCAGATACAAGGTCAGTAACAGAGGCCTCCTCGTCAGATACAACATCGATAACAGAGATCTCCACGTCAGATACAACATCAGTAACAGAGACTTCCATCCTAAAGACAACATCGGTAACAGAGACGTCCACGTCAGATACAACGTCAGTAACAGACACATCCACGTCAGATACAGCATCGGTAACAGAGATCTCCACATCAGATTCAACATCAGTAACAGAGACTTCCACCCTAGAGACAACATCGGTAACAGAGACCTCCACGTCAGGTACAACATCAGTAACAGAGACGTCCACGTCAGATACAACTTCGGTAACAGAGACGTCCACGTCAGATACAACATCAGTAACAGAGGGCTCCACGTCAGATACAACATCGATAACAGAGACATCCACATCAGATACATCAGAAACAGAGGCGTTCACGTCAGATTCAACATCAGTAACACAGACGTCCACGTCAGATACAAGGTCAGTAACAGAGGCCTCCTCGTCAGATGCAACATCGATAACAGAGATCTCCACGTCAGATACAACGTCAGTAACAGAGATATCCACCCTAGAGACAACATCAGTAACAGAGACCTCCACGTCAGATACAATGTCAGTAACAGAGACATCCACATCAGATACATCAGAAACAGAGACCTCCACGTCAGATTCAACATCAGTAACAGAGACGTCAAAGTCAGATACAACATCACTAACAGAGACCACTACGATAGAGACAACATCAGTAACACAGACGTCCGCGTCGGATACAGCATCAATAACAGAGATGCCCACGTCTGATACATCTGCAACTGACACTTCCACATTAGAGGCAACATCGGTAACAGACACCTCCACACCAGATACATCTGCAATAGAGACCTCCACGTCAGATACAACATCACTAACAGATACCACCACATCAGACACAACATCAGTAACAGAGGCCACGTCAGATACATCTGGAACTGGCACTTCCATGTTAGAGACAATATCGATAACAGAGAAGTCCACGTCAGATAGAACATCAATAACAGAGACCTCCACGCCAGACACCACTTCAGGAAGAGAGATTTCCACGTCAGATACAACATCGGTAGCTCAGACCTTCACGTCAGATACAACATCAGTAACAGAGATGACCACATCAGATACATCTGTAACAGAGGCCTCAACGTCAGATGCAACATCAGAAACAGAGACCACCGCGTCAGATGCAACATCAGTAACAGAGACCTCTATGTCAGATACAACAGTAACAGACACCTCAATGTCATATGCAACATCAGTAACAGAGACCTCTACGTCAGATACAACAGTAACAGACACCTCAATGTCAGATGCAACATCAGTAATAGAGACCACAGCGTCAGATGCAACTTCAGTAACAGAGACATTCACGTCAGATACAACATCGGTAACAGTGACATCCAGGTCAGATACAACATCAGTAACAGAGACATCCACATCAGACACATCAGAAACAGAGGCGTCCGCGTCAGATGCAACATCAGTAAAAGAGACCTCAACGTCAGATACAACATCGATAACAGAGACGTCCACGTCAGATACAACGTCAGTAACAGAGTCTTCCACATCATATACATCAGAAACAGAGGCGTCCACGTCAGATGCAGCATCAGTAACAGAGACCTCCACGCCAGATACAACAACAGTAACAGAGGGCTCCACGTCAGATACAACATCAGTAACAGAGACTTTCACCCTAGAGACAACATCGGTAACAGAGACTTCCACGTCAGATACAACATCAGTAACAAAGACGTCCACGTTAGACACAACGTCAGTAACAGAGGGCTCCACGTCAGATGCAATATCGATAACAGAGATCTCCACGTCAGATACAACGTCAGTAACAGAGACTTCCACCCTAGAGACAACATCGGTAACAGAGACCTCAACGTCAGATACAACATCAGTAATTCAGACGTCCACGTCAGATACAACATCGGTAACAGAGACGTCCACGTCAGATACAACGTCAGTAACAGAGACCTCCACGTCAGATACAACATCAGTAACAGAGACGTCCACATCAGATACTACATCGGTAACAGAGACGTCCACGTCAGATACAACATCAGTAACAGAGACATCCACATCAGATACATCAGAAACAGAGGCCTCCACGTCAGATTCAACATCAGTAACAGATACGTCAAAGTCAGATACAACATCACTAACAGAGACCACCACGATAGAGACAACATCAGTAACACAGACGTCCGCGTCGGATACAGCATCAATAACAGAGATGTCCACGTCTGATACATCTGCAACTGACACTTCCACATTAGAGGCAACATCGGTAACAGACACCTCCACACCAGATACATCTGCAATAGAGACCTCCACGTCAGATACAACATCACTAACATATACCTCCACATCAGACACAACATCAGTAACAGAGGCCACGTCAGATACATCTGGAACTGGCACTTCCATGTTAGAGACAATATCGATAACAGAGAAGTCCACGTCAGATAGAACATCAATAACAGAGACCTCCACGCCAGATACCACTTCAGGAAGAGAGATTTCCACGTCAGGTACAACATCGGTAGCTCAGACCTTCACGTCAGATACATCAGTAACAGAGATGACCACATCAGATACATCTGTAACAGAGGCCTCAACGTCAGATGCAACATCAGAAACAGAGACCACCGCGACATCAGTAACAGATGCAACATCAGTAACAGAGACCTCTACATCAGATACAGAGACCTCTACATCAGATACAACAGTAACAGACACCTCAATGTCAGATGCAACATCAGTAGCAGAGACCTCTACGTCACATACAACAGTAACAGAGACCACAGCGTCAGATGCAACTTCAGTAACAGAGACATCCACGTCAGATACAACATCGGTAACAGTGACCTCCACGTCAGATACAATGTCAGTAACAGAGACATCCACATCAGACACATCAGAAACAGAGGCGTCCACGTCAGATGGAACATCAGTAATAGAGACCTCAACGTCAGATACAACATCGATAACAGAGACATCCAAATCTTCCACATCATATACACCAGAAACAAAGGCGTCAACGTCAGATGCAGCATCAGTAACAGAGACCTCTACGTCAGATGCAACTTCAGTAACAGAGAACTCTACGTCAGATGCAACTTCAGTAACAGAGAACTCTACGTCAGATGCAACTTCAGTAACAGAGACCTCTACGTCAGATACGACATCGGCAAGAGAGGCGTCCACGTCAGATACATCTGGAACAGACATTTCCACGTTAAAGACAACTTCAGTAACAGAGACATCCACGTCAGATGCAACATCAGTAACAGAGACCTCTACGTCAGATACGACATGGGCATCAGTGCTGTCCACGTCAGATACAGATACATCTGGAACAGACATTTCCACGTTAAAGACAACATCAGTAACAGAGATGTCCACGTCAGATACATCTGTAACTGACACTTCCACGTTAGAGACAACATCGGTAACAGAGACATCCACGACAGATACAACATCGATAACAGAGACCTCCACGTCAAATGCAACTTCAGTAAAAGAGACCTCTACGTCAGATACGACATCGATAACAGAGACGTCCACATCAGATACAACATCGGTAACAGAGACTTCCACGTCAGATGCAACTTCAGTAACAGAGACCTCTACGTCAGATACGACATCGGCAACAGAGACTTCCACGTCAGATACAACATCAGTAACAGAGATGTTCACGTCAGATACATCTGCAACTGACACTTCCACGTTAGAGACAACATCGGAAGCAGAGACATCCACGTCAGATACAACATCAATAACAGACGCTTCCACGTCAGATACAACATCAGTAACAGAAACGTCAACGTCAGATATAAGATCAGTAACAGAAACGTTAACGTCATATACATCTGCAACAGAGACTTCCACGTTAGAGACAACATCGGTAACAGAGACATCCACGTCAGATGCAACATCAATAACAGACACTTCCACGTCAGATATAACATCAGTAACAGAAACGTCAACGTCAGATATAACATCAGTAACAGAAACGTTAACGTCGTATACATCTGCAACAGAGACTTCCAAGTTAGAGACAACATCGGTAACAGAGACATCCACGTCAGATGCAACATCAATAACAGACACTTCCACGTCAGATATAACATCAGTAACAGAAACGTCAACGTCAGATATAACATCGGTAACAGAAACGTTAACGTCATATACATCTGCAACAGAGACTTCCACGTTAGAGACAACATCGGTAACAGAGACATCCACGTCAGATACAACATTGGTAACAAATACCTCCACACCAGATACAACATCGGTTAGAGGAGCATCCACGTCAGATACAACCGCAGTTACAGAGACGTCCACGTCAGATACATTTGCAACAAAGACTACCACGTTAGAGACAACATCGATAACAGAGACCTCCACGTCAAATTCAGCATTTGTTTTAGAGACGTCAGCGTCAGATACGTATACAGAAACAGAAACGTATACTACAAACCCAACTTCAGTAACAGAGGCCTCCACGTCAGATACAACATCGCTAACAGATATCGCTACGTCAGATACAACATCTGTAATAGAAATCTCCACGTCAGATACGACATCTGTAATAGAAACCTCCATGTCAGATACAATTACATCGGATCCAGGATCACCTACATCTGCTTTTTCGTCATATGTAACGTCAACTACATTTGCTTCATTACCCGGCATAGCGTCAACAACACTTACTTTGTCGTCCGATCAAACATCGACTACACCTGTTTCATCATCGGATACAATCTCTGCTACACCCGCTTCTTCATCGGATCTAGCATCGTCTACAGCTGCTCCATCGTTGGGTTTAAAGTCAACTGCACCTGATTTTTCATCAGCATCTGTCTCTCCGGATGTTGATGCAACGAGTGAAACTAACGAGAGATCTCAGAGTTCGACATCCATTCCATCATCCACATTGTCAGTTGTAACCCCACATCTAGTTGGAGCGGTTTTGGCAGTTATTATTCTGGTGGTGGTTGGAGTGTTGCAGATCGTCCTGTCGTTACAATTCATACAGACACTCAGGGAAGGGTTTCAACGTCGAGGACAGCGAAGACCTGGAGGAGAGCGACGGAAAAGCATACCAGTACAGATTGTTACGTCAAGCCCTTGGTTCCAACAAACTTCACCGTATGGCAAACCACTGAAGTAGCACAAACGTATATCTGCGCCGATACTCATCTTTGGCACAGCACTGGACAAGCTGAAACAAAGCCACCACTCGCACATCCAACAGGCCACGGTTAACACGAATCTATGTGTGATCGTTCAGGTGAAAATCAGACAGACCACGTGACAACCTGAATCGCAGCCTCCACGTAAACAAGAACAATTAGCGTACCAGGTCACAGCATGAATCTCAGTGTCGACGTCCATGAGCCTATCCAGCATCGGACAAACACCAGTACCATGCTCAACGTCTATGTCCAACAGATTGGAGCCGTTGGGGAGGACAAGACACTGAACGCAAGACGTCACTAACACATCGGCTTCACATTCTCTTGGAACTGGCATGTACGTCCTCTTTTGCCATAACACCAATAGCGAGCAAGACATATCAGCAGAAATATTGCTTCCATGAACTCTTTGTCTTGCATGCTCTGACAGCATGGCATTGAATATGCCATGTATGTGTGGGACGAAATGAACGTCCGGTATTAATATGTTACCAACACTCTTATTAGATGCGTTGTAAGTTATTAAATTATAAATATTCCCACATCCAGTTTCTATCTATTTTCGAGTTTATCCTTTTTTGTGTTAAACTTATTTATTGATACATACAACCTGAGTGTTATGGAAATCATCTCAACATCGTCTATAATCCGTACTATCAACAGTCTACTTACACGTATACCAAAATGACAACATGAATCTCAATCTTCTATGGGTGAAAACACAAGTAAGAAGCAGTTTGGTGATCATGTGATTTTGGTTGGTTGAATGTGACTACTTTACACGCGTGTTCCGATACCAGTTGTATTAAACTATTTTATATGACGTTTAATGTTGGTCTGGAGCAGTGTGTTTAAGCATTTTAAATATTGAGTCGATAAATGTCATGACCAACATGTTATGGTTTACAAGAAGGAAAGAGCGTAAACTACAATTCTACTTGCCAAGGTAAACCTACCAACCAACTTTATATCTTTAGTTCCCACATTTCTGTGCAAACATGGCTGTGAGCTATTCACGTACCTCGATGTACACTCTGTGTTGTATTGTGAGTATATGTTTACATTCTGTGTTGTGTTATTAGTATTTACATGTACATAACATTGCGTATAATAAGTCTTTGTATGGACCTCATGGTGAAGATCGCACAACATGAAGGCTTTGTAGTTTATCCTCTATTAGGTATGGAAGGGACTCGTTATATACACCTTGGAAAAATATGTCACGTTTTTGTGTATTTTTTTATAAAGATATGTGATACAGAAATTATTTAAAGTGTGAACACTATGTTATCCGCTTGTCTTTTGTGTCAACAATCAAGACACTATGACGAATCGATATTCTGAACAAATCCAACCATATCGCTCAAGGAAAGCAACCACGTGTTGACCTGTACATTTCATATCAATAATTAATAATAATAGTAATACTTAAGATATTTGATTGGGGAAGACTGAGAATCAGTTGGTTTATTAAAGATATTCAGCTTATGTTGAAAGACATGCAAGAACGTTCAGTTGATGTTCAGGCGATATCGAAATATGTAGAAGATCTGAATGATTATTTAGTTTTTACGGGAAGATGTGCAAGCATATTCAGTTGATGTTATAAGAAAAGCAAGAATATTCAGGCGTCTAACGATAATTATGTTGATATTTAGTTCATATGGAATGATATGCCTGAATATTTTTGTTTATGTGGGCAGATGTGCAAGAATATTCAGTTCATGCTATAAGAAGAATCAAGAATATTCAGAGGATGTGGAAAGACATGCAAGAACAACTTAGTGACATTAGAGTAGAGATACGTATGTCCACTAACGTTGAGCATGTGGCTGTTTGTCTTCATTCTTCCATTTGATGTGTTAATGATTTGATTTTGTCATGACTTCATGAGCAAATTGGAATGGAAGTGCCGATGTGACTTAAAGCTCAAATCAACTCAGAAGCTGTACTTGCATACGTCCAATCCTTGGAAAGCTTTTAGAACAAGAATATGTAAAAGTTAATTTAAAAATTTGTATTTTATAGTGTTCACTAGAGGGAACAGTACTTATGGCCCTAAAACTGCTATGTTTATATTATCCATTACTATAATTAGGCTGCGTAAGGAAGGATAATCTCCAGTCATCCTTATTATGCCGTAATTTTGTTTTTTGTACGGTAGTTGTATACCTTGGTTATCAACATGTGGGTTATCCGAGACTTACTCCACGCTTACAGGCGATCCACTTAAACTTGCAGTGGTCTCTGTAAATAGCTAAACTGGACTGTGACCTCTTATATATATTGTGTGTTTATTTGATGACAATTCTTATCTATTGTTATAAACCCCAGTGAAGTTACTCTACCAATAGCCAAACAGGTGAAACCGTGTAAACTTGAGTAGTAACTGTTTAACCCTTGAGATTTTGCATTTAACTGTTCAGGTGGTATCAAACGTGTGAATGCGCCTCACTTCAGATTCGTTTAGAACACAATGTATCGAAATGTTCGGAACAGATATGTAATCAATGTAAGATCAAATGAGAAATGTTTTCTGTTTATCCCAGATAGAACAGCCATCCTTCATACCCGACAAATAACAGTGCTTTAAATCTCGTTTTCTCATCCGTCATAAAGACATATTTTACGCCCGCTTCCCATGGTTCATACAATGTTTCTTGGAAATTCAAATTAATGATTGTTTCACATAATGTTTTCCGTTGATAAGTGTCCAAAAGGAATGACTCCCTTAGCTGTATCCCTCGGGTCCGAGTTTTAACGGCCCTTGTCTGTGTTTATGACACATGTATATTCCTTGTGAAATATTGCTCGCATGTTGTGCATATATAGCTTGAGTTCATATGGAGACACTCAGAGAGGGTCTAACGAAAACATGATATGCATATATTTATGTGTGTGCACCTTGTGTCCTGTTTATACAGCAACCTTGTGAGCACATTTACCACTATACTGATGTTGTTTGTTACATTTTTGTGCTTGTTTGTTCCATTTACCAATTCTTGTTTGTTCAGTGCTGTTGTCAGTTGTACATATATTTACAAGATGCTCAAGTCGTTGAAGTCAATAAAAAAGATTAAATATCGCAACCTTTTGTTTTTATATTAAGAATGATAATGGTGGTGGTGGTGGTAGAAGTAGTAGTAGTAGTAGTAGTAGTAGTAGTAGTAGTTGTAGTAGTAGTAGTAGTAGTAGTAGAAGTAGTAGAAGTAGTAGTATTAGCAGTAGTAAAAGTAGTAGTAGAAGTTCAAATATAACTACTTTAATATAATGTTATGGTATAAAATCTGTCGCCAAAGGACAGTAAAACAACTAGCATATCACAGTTAGAGATTTCAAACTAGCATTGAACTTAAAATCATATACTATATAGTACAATACAATATAAAAGCTGGCTATAGTTTTACCAGCAGCTGAAGGTAGATCACCATACTAGGGACCATGGGAACTTACAGTACATTTGCTTCCAGCATGGACCCTAGCTGGATTTACACCATCCATATAGCTGTTAGCAACTTAGATGTAATTAGCCATACATTAAAATACACATATGCTACGGTTAAAAAAGTCGAGAGTTTAAATTTACTTTGAATGTTTTGGGACTGTGGCGTCAACAGTGTGAAATACGCTTTACTGAGTACACATTCGTTACGTCTTTCAGATGTATTAATTTATTCGATGTTTGAATCAAACCAAGAACAAAAGAGTTCATTTTCTCACGGTTCATGTTGATACTACTAGTTACCCATGAAGGTAAATTACTTGGGCGCTTACGGGTACCTTACTTCAAACTAGTGCTGCAAGTTTAAAAATGTTCACTGAGTGCTGAAAAAGTACAGACTGTTCATTTACAATTTGATGTTTTGGAAAATATATACATTTTTGGGGGGACTGAAGTGATTTTGTTTTCCTTCACTATTCTCTCTGAATTGTGCAGTTTCGTTGGGAATGACTGGATGACTGAAGTCCGTAAGATATTTTAATGTGAAGATAATTTGAAAATATATGGGTATTCTTAGAGTGTGTCCCATCAATGTCAGAGGCTCAGAGTTGAAAGTCTGAAACAATTATTTTGTGAAATGAATACTCTCAATATTCTCATATGCGCTGTTTTATTGTCTATAAATTATCATGAATTATTTGGGCCAGTAAGATGTCTGAAGGGCTAGTGACATATTTAGGCCATTAGGCCCACTGGTTAGTGACAGTTTGAATCTATTTCTAACACTGTGTACGTGTGCGGTGATTGTCGTCTTTCAGCAATTCCATGTATAAATAGTTTTACGGTGTACCCTTCGTTGACCACTGGTTCCATGAAAATTGAACATGAGTTGCGGAAGTGAAGTATGACTCTCTGGCCTCTAACAGCATGACCGGCTTCCTGTTGTTGAGGCACAGAAACAATTATACATATCAAACCACTTGCACAATCATCTCTTCGACAAACAAAACTGTTATGCAATAAATATTTATTAACAATCGATTGTCGTGTATTCAGAGGACCGTATAGAATGACAATGAATGTTTATTAGGCTCGATTAGGTAGAGACGGATGAGGTCGACCCTAATTAGGTCGACCCTGATTAGGTCGACCCTGACCGCAAATACGCAACGCAGTCCCAGCCATACAGTACAGGGCAGCGTCAATCCAATCGTATCTAAGCGAAGGTGTAAAAAAGCTACTTCTGTATTCATGCAACCTTCCAGGTTGATTGGAAAATGGAGAGTGGATTGTTTACACATCTGTGTCTTCAATTCTCCTTGTTCCCAGAACAATGTGTATAGATCAGAGCATCTACTTTCCAAATTCATTACTCTCTCACACATTCCTGCATATTACCTACATCACCTATATAGATAAATCTGATCATCAACCCCAGTCTCTTATCCATCCTTTCACTAGAAACCATCTCCGATGCCTGTACTCAGAAACTCTTCACCCTTCTCCTGAAAATTCTTGTAAACCTAAAACAATTTCCCCCCCCTACCACTAGGCCTCAGAAACATTTCACCGGAGTAAATATCCACAGAAGCACCTAACACCTTATACTCCCTGTCTTCTGTCCTATTTCCGCCGCCACTACTACTTATCTACAGGAACATTTCATCCTTACTCCCTATCTTCTAAAATATTTTTCCTCTTCTCCCTATCCACTTGAATACCTCATAGGTCCTACCATTAGAAATACTTCACCTCTACTCATTATCTATAAGAACACTTCCTCTCCATTCTCAATCTTTAGAAATATTTCCAAACCCTAAACTCTATCTTCAGAAACACTCCAACCAAAACGCGTATCCACAGACACACCCCAGTCCGTACTGTAATTAAAAACACTTAACCCCCTCCTCGCTATAATCTAACCACACTAAAATGACACTTAGCTGTACAAATATTTGTTTCTTTGTTACTTTGTATGTCGCGTACAAGAAGTCAGCATTGATATGTTCCATGACGACAGAGATTCACACAAGCGGTACACGTCTGTCTGCACAAGAGAAGCAGGTGTTGGCGAGCCAGTATTTAAGCGCTGTTTGTCTGGACTTCTTCTCACTGCTCGGACATACAAAAGTAGGAAACACATTCTCAGGAACGTCCTTAAAGTCGCTGATGTCTTTCTCTGCGTCCTCAACATCGCCATCCAACTCACCTGGCCCTTGGTTCACAGTTTCAGAACCTACTTGTTCATTCACATTGATAAATCCAGAGCCATATCGTTTCAGCTTGGCTCCATCAACTAAGTTAGAAGTCACCTTCTGTGTGTTCTTTGGGCCCTCTATGAGATTAGGAGACGACTTTTGTCGATTAATTTTTGAGCCTTCAATTTGAGAAGACAGACCCTTCTGGGGACCTGTTTTGGTAGCTTCTGTCGGGGTAGCGGGCAATCTTTGCGTATTTGACTTGTTATCAGTTGAAGCAACAGGCTCCACGTCTTCCTGCGAGTGCTGCGATGCATCACTTGATATTGTGACGTCATCAACCCAACACTTCGGTCGTTCTGACATGGAGGTGTCATCTGAAGACAGTGACCCGGACGAAGAACAGTCACTTCCGGTCCTCCATTTCCCCGTCAATGGCCTGCCAAGCCTACCGATGTTCACCCTGTGCATGGAGTCGCCCTGTCGCCCCACGTTACCGACGTTGGGTGTTGCCCAGCGACTGCAGAGAAAACGTTATTTTGAAGAAAATACTGTAAAAGCTTAACTAATCAAAATTACGTAACAAGACATAAATGTTTTGAATAAATATACCCTAAATGTCATTACCAACAAAGTTGTTACGTACGTGTATACAAGACAAATGGCAAATGAGGTAGTCAAATGGTTCATGCATGTGTTCGTAAAACTGGTTCGATTCCCACATGGAAACACAATAAATGTCTGTTTAGCCTTGATTAATCGTCACAGGACCGTAAAATAGGATGACTCATTTCAGGGTTATGCTCATAGTATGGATTAAGTTTGTTCTGTATTTCCATTAATCATATTTCGCTTACTTCTTTAGTGTGTTTGTTGCTTTCGGTAATTACCAATATCTCGGGTGCACATTTTACTGAAATGCGTTGATTGAACGGATAGTGTTATTTACAGAGTAGTGGTACGTGGTATTTTACTGAGTTCCTAAAGCGGGTACTGACATGAGTTAAACACAGATCAGTAACAGCAGTGTCGCACAGTTCACATATCAATGATGTCTGTGTGCACACATATACGGGTACGTGACAGAGGTTGAACCACAGGTCATAGACAGCTATATGTATTCGCAACTGCCATAGGTTGATCATAGATCACAACTAGCTATGTGAACTTTCCCCTGACGTAAGTAGATCACAACTCATTGTACACTCGCCTGACATTACTGACACGAGTTGATCACAGAGGCACTGGAACAAAGTCCTCCAAGGTAGCTAAGACTCCAGATCGTATTACACATCCACATTAATGATAATGGATTCGATAAAGGCCATTATAGTCTTGACTTGTTTGCCTAGCCTTTACAACATGGACTTATGATTTGAGGCAGCACTCGGCGTTCGAGGGAGATCTTACATCGGTTCGTAACCAAGCGGAGCTCATAAACAGTTTGTGTTGTGGGCTCGGGGACAGGGGGTGTTAACGAATGGCTTGAATTCTATCAGCTACAATGATACTCTTTTAGCAAATACGGAGCACTCAGACAGTTCCGGTGTCCCATGAATGCCCTGGTGTTGGCCACATAATACCTGAAACCCTGTTACATGCACAGCGGGCATCGATCGGGGTAAGACGCTCAATATATTAGACGGATCGATACACCTGGTCTTATCGCGGTCACAGTGTTGTTTCAGCTTGGTTTCCGCCAGGATCCAGAGAAATGTTTGTTTGTTTGTTTGTTTGAAGCCGCAATCAACAGTATTCCAGCTTTCTGGTGGCGGTCTGTAGTTCATCGAGTCTAGATCATACTATCTAGTGATTGACATCATGAACATCGCTCTATGAAATTGTGACACGATCACATGAATCAAACAAGTCATTTCGACTGATTTCCCGATCCCATTAGTCCCATCTTTACCAAGGGTAAATACAGTCTTACTGGATTTCAGTGTTTAAACAACAAAGTTTACTGAACACAAAGACTGCCACATATTCTTTAATAAGCAAAACAAATTCAAACGTACATTATCAAACACAAACCAAACCAAAACAAACACCATCAAACATAATCAAAACATCCTGTGGAAACCTCCTGACAACAACTGCCTCTGTGGAAACCCGCTGAAAACAACTGCCTCTGTGGAAACCTCCTGAAAAAACAACTGCCTCTGTGTAAACTCCCTGACAACAACTGCCTCTGTGAAAACCACCTGACAACAAGTACTTCTGTGGAAACCTCCTGATAACAACTGTCTCTGTGGAAACCTCCTGACAACAACTACCTCTGTGAAAACCTGACAACTACCTCTGTGGAAACCTGACAACCACTACCTTTGTGGAAACCTCCTTACAACAACGGTCTCTGTGGAAACATCCTGACAACAACTACCTCTGTGAAAACCTGACGACAACAACCTCTGTGAAAACCTCCAGACGACAACTACCTCTGTGAAAACCCCTGACAACAACTACTTCCGTGAAACCCCTTGACAACAACCACCTCTGTGAAAACCTGACAACAACTACCTCTGTGAAAACCTGACAACAACCACCTCTGTGGAAACCTCCTGACAACAACTACTTGTGTGAAAACCCCTTGGTAACAACTACCTCTGTGAAAAACCCTGACAACTACCTCTGTGAAAACCTGACAACAACTACCTCTGTGAAAACCTCCTGACAACAACTACCTCTGTGAAACCCCTGACAACAACTACTTCCGTGAAACCCCTTGACAACACCTACCTCTGTGCAAACCTGACAACAACCACCTCTGTGGAAACCTCCTGACAACAACTACTTCTGTGAAAACCCCTTGACAACAACTACCTCTGTGAAAAACCCTGACAACTACCTCTGTGAAAACCTGACAACAACTACCTCTGTGAAAAACCCTGACAACTACCTCTGTGAAAACCTGACAACAACGGCTCCTGTGGAAACCTCCTGACAACACCTACCTGTGTGGAAACCTGACAACAACTACCTCTGTGAAAACCTGACAACAACGGCCCCTGTGGAAACCTCCTGACCACTTTTCTGTCCTTGGAAGTCAACTAACAACAGCTAACAGTGAGGAAGTCACTATACAACCTTCTTCAAATATAATTCTACATCAATGCTAGTAGTAACAGGGCAATATATAACGTGACCGACGCGCTTTGACACGCAGATGTAATCCCCTCCATGCTGAACATTGTCCGCTTGCCAGTCCTTGCATACAACAATCAGATTAGAACCCACTAACGGATTGCCCCACACTAATCGGTCCAGAGTAATCCTAGCTTAAAGGATTTAGCAGTTACCTACTACATATCAAGAAACTGAATTACTGTTAATCGCCCTGCCGTGCTTAAGTACCACGGTAATATGATCTAAGATACAATTAGGTTGTACAATAATCACCGTTTGTCAATTGGAGATATCAACATTCAAACTGTTCAAATTGCAAGAAATGCACCTGAATTATTTGTACGTGTATGTGTCAGCAGTTTGATACACTGGAAACAGTAAACCATCAGCCGGTTCAAATAGCTGTATATGAATTGGAGGACTCTTAGCTGACAAGCCGAAATGGGTACGCCGAAGGGTAGACAATGATGGTGTGTGATATTGTGTATTGCTAAAAGCGCCTGTACGTATACAGCGTGTTGGGTGTGTGCGTCTATAGTGGGATGATCGCTGGAGTGAAAAGGGAGTGAAATACTGAATCAGAATGTTTCTATTTTGAAATAAGCCATTTCCCATGTTCCTAACCCTGTCCGTGTTTCTCGTATCGAACGTCGAGACATGCACATAGAAGGTAATGGGGTCCTATAACAACTATTATGATATCGTATTCCATTTTGAATAAAAAGCTTATCTTATCGTCCTGGCAAATGTTCAAAGCTTTTGTTCAGTGCCGAAATCATTTATTCTGCCTTTTATCAGTTTACAGACATATGATAATGGAGTCAATTGCTTATTCTGTTCAGGCTACGCGGTTTATTGTGTACGGCAGTGTCTGAGAGGGGTCCAAGCGTGTCTTTGTCGGGACAATACCTTGCCTATAGGGAGTTAGTTGTTTTATTGACAGGTGCTTGTGAGAGCTGTTCTGATGTCCACTCTATACAAAGGCCCCATTTAGCACAAACAACACATATATTGTGAAACCCTGTAATTCAGGAAAAGACAGTTCACTGTGAAATGCATATAAGATATCATTGTGATATCTATATGTAGACGTCTCTACTAGAATCGACACCGCGTGCAATGAATGGAGATCACTAAACACAGAGTCCGAATATTTAGGTTAGGGAACATTTCTGCTGAATAAAGGGGAATATACTAGTATGAAAATGCAAGTGCGTCTCCAGGGTTACACATTGCAATAGGAATTACACATTGAAACAGGAATGCGATGATGACATGCAGATAGCATGGAGTAACAATAATGATCTAAAACATTACATTTTTCAAATAATTTTATTTTTGCTTTGAGGGCAGGCCCCGTACTGCCATTGGTTATTCAAAATTATAACTGTGACATTTTGCTGGCTTATCTTATCGAAATTTGTTCGCATATTTCTGTTTAAGGTCGCGCTCAGAAAAAATCAATTATATGACGAACCTGGACCAATCAGTCCAGTGATTGATAACATGACTATCGATCAACGCCAAGGGGCATGATGACACGCAATCAAAACACTGAAGATGACAACCCGTTCCTATAACGACCAAAATAGATTTGTGGGGACGTTTTTCGTACCCTTGTGCTCTGACCACACAAGTGCACCAAACTGTGTCTATAACTGATACTACACGTGGCGATCTGGGATTGAATTAATCTTCAGTAACCCATGCTTGTCGTAAGAGGCGACTAACGGGATCGGGCGGTCAGGCTCGTTGACTTGGTTGACACTTTTCATCGTATCGCAATTGCGTAGAACGATGCTCATGATGTTGATCACTGGATTGTCTGAATCAGACTCGATTAAACCAACCAACTATACCTGTACACGTTCTGGCGTCTCTTAAATTACTACATATGATATAGTTATATTAAACGCTTATGTACATATTATTTTGGCTATACCCCGGCAAGTCAGCTTTCAGAGACGAAAAGGACATAAGTGACGATGAAACCTAAGGGTCGACCACACAGTTACATGAACCTGCAGCAAAGGTACATAACTCTGTACAACTCTGTCCATTTCCACTGGTTTCGCCAAAATATGACATTTCATTCTTAAAAAATAATGCTTTAAAGTTAAACTGATTCTTCGGTTTACCAATACGATGAATTAACTTTTAACTTACCATTGTGATGGAAGCGGACTTGTCATCGAAGTCGATCGCTGTTGACGATGTCGTGAACCGCTAGATGTTTCTGAGATGTTGTCTGCCATGTAACCATCTCTCCGCGCTGCCAGAGACGTCATGAAACACATCTCGGGTCGGGAAGAGATACACGTGCTGCCATCGAGGGTGTTTTCTTGGAGCCTATTATCACCATAGTCTGGAAGGAATTCTCGAACACCACCATTAGGGATCAGGAAGAGATCCGAGCTGGGCTGCCGAGATGTCTTGCTATGAGGCCATGATGTCTGACCGCGAGTATCTGGTGTGCCCTTCACAATGTAGTCACTGTTGCTTTGGTGTAAGGCTCTCTCTATACCAGGGTTGGTCCTTCCTCTTGTGTGAGAGTACTTCCCGTCTTCTGACTGGGGTCGAACCCGGATGGAACTCAGCATCAGCGGCTTCCTGTTGTACAACACGCTGCCATATTGGGTTGGACCCGTCCTCAGAGAGCTGGAGCATGTCTGGGTGGGCAGGTGCGGGGTTGTGTTTGGGCGAGGCACGTCGTTAATACGGAATATGTTCACAGCTGCATCAGAATTGGAAAGGTTCTTAATGGCGAACTCAAACCTCCGCTTGCTATATTGACGAAGATTTTCACTGTCAATGGAAGCCCTGCGAACATCGTGGACGGTCGTGTGACGCCGGTGTCGCTGCTGCTGAGCCTGATGCCGGGCTTGAGCTGCGTTGTGATCCATGGGTAAGTGATCTGGGGTGCGAAGCCGCTGCAATGAGTCAAGACACTCTTGATTAACGACCTGCTTGCCCGAGCAACATTTAACTAATGTCATGGTAAACTTCACTAACTATCTATCTCAGTGACAGGGAAGATCCTCACGACAGTGTGAGTACACATGTATGCTCCTCGCTCTTGTCTGCTGTCATGGTGTCCCAGAGATACCCTACTTGAAGAAGATCGTGTTACACGTGCATTATTACGCCTGTCAGCAAGTCCCCATGCCCAGCTACCCGCACGGGCGGACGCTAGGGAATGTACAGTGTAGGTTGGTAGGTCGATGGGACACTGCGTCTGCCTGTTGCCAGGACTGACGACCGTAATAGCTGCGGGTGATACAACTCGGCAAATTCAACACTCTACCTCCTCGAAGGATTATAAATCACGGGTATTTACTCGTTGTTAGTCCCCCTGGCCTTCCTGTTGAATCGCGCCCCGACAGTCATTTGACTCATTGTAACGGCTAAGCTGGGTTATTCACGACGGAGAGACACACGTGGCTAAAGCCTGGCTTAATAACCGAATACCTGATAATGCTGATTGCTTTACATGCACTAGTGTAGTTAGCAAAGGAATGTCAGCTTCGTTACGTTACTGTCCAAATCAATATAAGAAATCAACAGGATATTCTACCGATTGTCGGATGGGGCCACTTAATAATGTAATGGGTTGTAACACTCATCATCTATTTTCTACAAGGAGTTATTGAAAGGATAAACATGGCCGTGTCGGTTCAATAATGATTCAATCTTAACCAAGTGTCAACCAAGTTTCATGTAAGTTTCAACTAAGTCAGAGTCGTAATCTTTCTGTATGTGTACGTCATTGTCCGCCACCGTCAGTGTATCTCCTTCACCAAATCGTTTGGTGAATGGTTGAATAGAATCGTCGTTTACTTACCTGCAGAATGGTGGACAAACCTACCGGGCGGGTGGTGCGGGCAGTAGGCTATTTCCTGTAGTGGGTTGCATGTGCGCCAGGGACTATCCAGTTATACTGACATTCATAAATAATGACCTTCTCTACTGTTTGCAGTCACGACATCCAATCCCCTGGGGATGCAGTCGACCGGCAGTTGTTGAAGTAGTTTTGAATGGTTTTAGCTGCTTACAACGACGGCAATAATGGCGTGACAACGTGTACATTACAACACAACGTAACGCGGCTTCCAGGAAGTACATCAATCAGTCAACACCTCTGTGGGTGGGAATACTACTGACAGGATGAGGGGTACAGGGAGGGGGAGATGTATATGTGACACATACGTACGTCGGGGGTAAGAGAAACGTTGGGTGAGGGATGTCCTAGAGGTGAAAGGGAGATACGTAAATATCTTGTGTACGACCGGGAGGAAGTTGAGTATGCTTTTACCAATTTTCCAGCATTATCACGGCGGGGGACACCAGAAAAAGCCTTCACACATCGTACCCATGTGGGAAATCGACCCGGGTCTTCGGCGTGATGAGCAAACGCTCCCCCACAACCATGAGGAAAGGGAAAGAATACGGACAGGTAGACATTCAGGTGTGGATGTGTATGGAGATTGTAAAAGGCGTTGGGATGACATAAATGTCAAAATGGGAGGGGTGTTACTGTTGAGGTGTGCATATGTCAAACAGAGATCTATTTACTAGTTTTCAAATCCTCAAATCCTTTGTGTGTACAGCTGAGTTGGTTTTTCATCGATTGGACTTACGGCTGACAAGAGTAATGTATATAAACTGGGAGATCCCATTGATATGCATTAAGACACAGGTCAGCATTCTTCTCTTTTTCTCCATGACACCTGTCCCGAGGCTTCGTGTTTCTCGGCGTGCGTATACAGGTGAGCGTCAGAACAAACCGACAGTGCACGTCCTTTGAACGCTGGTACCATGATACGACACCGTACACGTTCGGCAGACTGATGATGTTATGTTGGTTACTACACAAACAAGTAAACAAATGCTTCTCCACGAGTGATCCCAACCATTGTGGTGAATGCCTTTATGCAATGTGCTGATTCAATCACGTCTCATCTCTATTCATACTCACTAGTGAGTGAATGACTTTGACTTAACATGGCTCTGAACAGTATTTCAAGCTTCATATGGAACACTTTTATCACGTTGTGAAAGTTCATTAGGACAGGCACGATGCTGTCAAATCAACAATTATAATTATCATTACCATTACATGTTATGTGTATGTATACCTTGTGTGTACCTTTCAAAATATGTTATGATTAAAACATGGTTATATTCGAGATTTGAACATTATTACAGCGTGACTCCTTGGATTTACATGAGTCAGAAGCTCAATACGTTCTCACCTTTCCCCATCACTCTTCAGCCCTCATCTGGTGAAATACTTAACGATTAAAGGCATAATAATATACGTCATATTGGCAGCAAGGTAAGGTGTCCGAAGGGTACCTTGTATGTAGGTTTTTGCATTCATGATGAAAATAAGGGATCTGACTATTTTTATGCCGTATTTACGAAGATGTACATTGGGATATCAGGAATGTTTTAGCCTGGGCTATCCAGGTTGTTGTCAGGTGACAAAGGAAGTGTGGCTGAATAGGTCTGAGGTAGCTATGAAGTTAACTATCTTTAACAGTTTACATGCAAGTAAATACGTTTCATGTTTAGAGACTACGTTTGGACCAACTACACAACCAGGCAACACATTTTAGACATCCAAGTAACTAGGTTAATATATGTTAATGACAATGGACAAAATTGGCCTTTGCGCTGTATTTAGCATATCCACACGAGACGGATAATTCCAGCAGACATTCGGACAGAGTGTCAACTTAAGGGGATAAGGTGAACGTTAACAAGAACAAGAGAAAGATCCTCGGAGATGATCCAAGATCTGAAAGACATTCAACGGTTACCACTTGGGAAAATAACAAAGTACTTATGATTGTGGATGATGGACGCCTCACCACAAATTACACACCTACTAGAGATAACTCTTTAGACACTTAGACCATTCTGAGGAATGAAGTGGACGACAAAGAGTTCAGCAATCTGAGTTTTGGAGTGTCAGAAACACTCATCATCTCCAGCTGATCGTGTGATATGCACTCGTGGGTGTGGCTGGGGTTGCCCGGTATCACTCAGGGACTAACGGCTAGAGCAATGAAAGCATCGACTCCTCCGTCGAAGAAAGGGGTTTCTGTTCCATAAGCCGGTGACGTGATGGCTTCTGCGTTCTTTGATTCCATGGGTAAAATGTGTAAAGCCCATTTCTGGTGTCTCGCGCCGTGATATTACTGGAATATTGCTAAAAGCAGCGTAACACCATACTCACTCACTCACTCTGGGATTCCATAGTAATCCTAATGGTGGACAACCTCCCAAAGGTCAGATCACTAGCATCCAGTTTTATACTTATCTGCTTATAGAGTGTCGTGGGAATGTCAAGGAAGTGTCTCGGAAATCTCGCAAAATGTTTTGATACTTGTCTATATCAACGAGCCAAGAGACGTTTCAGTAATTTGGTTTAACTCACCAGCACTGTTTGTTTTCCTTTTGGTCGTGTAAGGAGTTTGTCAGTTGTGCACGTTCTGGCTGTGACTGGCACAGGTCGCAGTCGTGAGGACATGGCGTCGCTGTGGATTTACAACAATAGTTATGATCACAATTAGACAGCATATATGTGGTTAGAAGATAGTCTTTGATGAAAAACAAAATACTCAAAGATTTCAAAGACATAGATAAATTGTTACCTGAATACAGTTTCGTATGGAAAACAAAATATCTTAACGAAATTTTTTACTATAATATTCATAATTATAATAAGTCCAAAAAATGTCCTATATTAGGAACTTACCTGGTCTTTGGTGAGGGACGTGGGGAAGGGCTGTCGCGCCTGGTCAGTGACGGCAGCTCCAACACACTGGTGTATGGAACCCTTATTATCCCTGGAGAGGAGTAATAAGAAATCTATAGGTATTTCCTCACACCTGAATGGCCGCCCTGGCTGACACCGCCAGCCAACCGATCTCTGTCCTGATCGATGTCTATTGTGACAAAACGGCAACTAATACTCCTTTGAATTGTTTCAATCAGTAGTTCATGAAGATCGATATTGTAGCAGGCTAAGCGATATCTAATCTGACGGGAATCACGTCAAAGGACACAGATCTCGCCAAAAGGGGAGCCACTCTCTCGTGACCCGGTAGACAAGGGACGTAACTCTCCCTTTGTTTAGAGTCGGCTACACACGAACAGATACGAGCAGTTGCCGGTGATACCAATCTCGAATCTGTTACTGGCAATTGTTAGTCGTGATCTCCTTGATTTCAGCCTCCCGACACAACACAGGATATCTCCGTGTGGTCTCTTCGTGACGTGACCAGTACTGAACATGCAAACACACGCTAAGCGTTTCATTAGGCATTATTCATGGCTGAACATCCTTACAAATTCCATTTCTTTAACATGCCTTTCAAAGTTTCAATAGGATTTATCTGATTCATAACTCCTTTGGAAACTTCACTTCATTCCATTAAATATCTTTGTCTGAACTGCACTTGTATTAACTCTAAATGTATATCATATTAATATCATATATCTGTGAGCTGGCGCTAAGCCAGGTTCACGAATCCTTACACGCGCATTGACCGTTCCATGCTACAAACCGTGCCCGAGTTGGAGCCGTGCCTTGTACGCGGCGACTAAATGTTCCATTATGTGTGTTAGATTATAAGAAAACACATACCTAGATATACGAGGCTTACAATCACTGTATACAGGCAATGTTATCGCGGTCAAATCAGCATTATAGATCGCTGGATAGAAATACTCCACTGATTGTATCCAGTACCAGTCGGTGAATTTGTGCAAGGCTAATGTGTATTTGCGTGAAGACGACTGTGCCTGTTGGATATTTCGATTGTTCGCAGTACATGCAGCGGTATAACATTAAAATATAATAACGGGGCTTTGTTATGTGTCAAATATGGTGAATGGCATTCTGACTTATTTGAATCTGATATATCGAGTGTCTATTGATGTAAGATAGATCAATATGAGTAGAAGTCAGGTATTTTATGTTTCAAAAGACACAACTGCGACAATGTTTAAAATCATCATCAACATAATACGTTGGCGGAATGTTTTGAGACCATTATGGAGTTAATAGGAAGCATAAATGTAGATTTGTTGATCACCTAGACGAACACAACTTGATGGATCAGAGAGTGGCTCACAGCACTATGACTGCCTTTAATCAACCTGGGAACGATTTAGGAACCTATGTTAGCAAAGGAAATATTCCTTTACTTGTACACCGTAAGTTGCCCGCGGCGTTTACCACTACTGACCACTCAGTACTCACATACAATTTGCAGACTGATCGTGGATTTGAAAACATAATTGTCTTATCTTGTTGATCGCCATCAGTGCATGAGAAAGTCGAAATCGGAACTGAAGCTGCGAGACAATAGTGCGTCCCCAGACAAACGCTTTGTGTCTGAAGACATGTAATTTTGATAGAATCAGATAACTCTTTTTAAGTTGGAAACCAGCTCAAGTGAGATGGGAGAACACCAACCTGGAGAAAATCTAGACTTGTTTCATTTAGGAGTTTTACGCTACATGTGGAAAACGAAATGTTACTTTTCAGCAACTGCAAGACAGACTATAGGTTTGTTTACCCTTTATACCAAACATAGGGGGAACATTGTTCATCTTCAAACATAGCATATACTTAATATATACTGTAAGACATTATTGCATGTGTGTCCGTTTAATAGATTACGTTGTTGTTACGAGTGTACCACCAGGTTTTCAAAAGTTTTCGAAAGATAATGTCATTTCTACCTCCCATAAACATCTTCCCTGGCTACCTATCCGACAATTTACGTATACATGTTATCATTTCCTTATCAGTGTTCTCATGGAAGAACCTACCTGTTGCGTCTGGTCAACGAGTATCACGCCGCACGTCCTCTCAGATCAACCTCTAAATATTTACTAATCACGTCCTTTCTCCCAACCTTACAGGACTCTTGATTCCGATATGTTGAATTCAGTGCCAGTGCATCCAAGTCTGCCACGTCACTATTTCAGCACCCGCGTCTCCTAATAACTTGTCTCTTGGTCTGTTTTCACTGAGGACTGTGCACAGCTTTGAGCATACTTTGTATGGAGGTATGCGGGATACGAGAAATCTTAATTAAACTTTTAACTTTTGAGTTGCGTGTGGTTACAAATTAAACCCTGTAAAACGAAACGTCACTTTTCATGCGAAATGATAAATGATATTAATCATGACTTTCATTTTATTATATTCAGTTTGTAGGAGACGGGCGTTGCTGCGTGACTTCACAAAGTAGAGTAAGACAATGCTGTGGCAATGCTGTACGATGTAGTCACCTATATGGAACGTTTTGACTTACACAAATACATATTAAGAGATACCTAGCAGCCGACTGGTATCATTATTGGAATAGTTTTAAATAAAACACATCCCTTTTGAACCGGTAAGGCATCATTTATACCGAAGTACTTACGCTCTTCTCAGCTGACCTCTCGATGACCAAGTTAAACAACCAATCAAGTCAATCTATATTCCCAAATGAATACCCGTGGCCAATCTGTGGGAAGAAATGTTGGATGATGCAAAACCTGAATAACATTGAAGAGGAACTCACTTTTTATTGATAGACAGCTTCTTTGATGCAATAGATGCGACGTTTCAGCACTGATCCTCACACTGTTATCAAGCAAATGATGATGTATTACATTAATAAAACGTTGGCAAGTTGCATGAAATCTAAAATAACCTTCATAATATATTTAAGGCTTTAACGGTATTCAGACAGTATGAAATTGTTTAATAATGTCCATCACAAAAAAAGTAGTTTGTTGCGCTATGAAGTCGGCTCTGGGAGTATGTTCAGCGTATATGTCAAATATCATGGTTTCGTCACTTTATGGCCTATGACATGGCGAACAAATATTATCAGGTAGTGAGTTAAGATTACAGTTAGAATGTTGGTGTGTATTCCACCTTCATCCAAGCCATGTTAGATGTATTTTCACGTTGACAAGGTTAGGGAGAAACACTGTAAAGCTGTGCGACATCGAGGGAGGAAATGCACCTGCACGTAGTTTGTTTTTTTGTTTAACGCAGCACTCTCTGACGTTACAGTTTTACTGTGGCGGATGTAAACACTACAGGTGAGGTGACGTGCATGCGTGTGTATGTGTATGTGCGGCTGCTTGTACTAGCCCAGACTTAAGCTGGTTTTATAGTGCTAGCCCACTGAGATACCATGCCGTAGTGAAGCATGAATATCCCACTCAGACACATTATACTGACTCCGAGCCGACCAGTCCTTGTTGTACCCATTAATACCGAACGCCAGGCAGGGACTTACAAGTACCATATTTTAACGTCTTTTGGTATGACGCGGTCGGGGATCGAACCCGCGACCTTCCGCTATCCGGGCGGACGCTCTAACCACTACACCACGGAGGCGGTCCGTAAACACTACAGACTGGGTCAGACAAACCATGAGAATTGATCTACAATTGGAATACGATAACAAGTGTCAACCCAGTCAGCGAGCCTGACCACCTGATCCCGTTAGACGCCTCTTACGACACGCATGGGTTACTGAAGGCCTTTAGTTGCTATACCCTATGTCCATGTGAACAGAGTCCAACAGACAGAATACAACAGGGAAGTATATGACAGTAGCATAGTAAAGAATGTAAGACATAGTGCATATGATTAGAAACTGTAGAATATCTACAGAATATTTAATAGAATGTTTGTGCATGTAGTATCTACAGTTTGCAAAATAGCCACTGCCCCGAAAGCCCGTGTCTAGTAAAAATCCATTCGGCCAGTAAATCTCCAGTCACTAGCCCGACTTGCTAGCGAATTTTCATGGGTTCATTTTGTAAATATAACACTCCATCAGAACTGTTACGTTATAACACAGTTTTAAATCATGCAAGATTATGGCCTGATAAAATGTTCATCATATTAGCAGCTTAATGATGAAACCCTTGTCTACAGTCATATTTCGGACTTGTGAATTATTTTGTGGGTTAGTAACTTTCAGGTATAGCTAGCCCGACTGACTAGCAAACTTTGGAAACTATTTTGCACACTGAGTATCTATCTTTATTGCTTCCAGAACATGTATATTGTGTGTAGAATGTATCACATCTGGTATGACATGCATGACAAACTGCGTAAGACTGACTGACTGACTGACTGACTGACTGACTGACTGACTCACTCACTCACTCACTCACTCACTCACTCACTCACTCACTCACTCACTCACTCACTCACTCACTCACAGCAGGCATGCATGTGTGATGTCTGTTGGTGCTGGGGGCATGGGACGTAAGACTTATATAGTGCACATGAAGGCAGGGAACAAATGAACATGAGTTTGTGCTAAATGCCCAGGATGTGCACTCTGTTGCATTACATACATATGTGTTGCCAAGAAATGTCCAGTAGTTGGGCAAATGTAAGTGTTTTGTGTTGTTATTCCAGATCTCTTGGGCTGTTGACCCTGGAGAACCATCACCCGCACAGTGTAAACAGGAAGTAATAGTCCGCTTGTTCGCCCGCCTTCAACGGTTGTCTCTCACAACGAGCAGATCAATACACAGCTGACAGTCATGTCTGGCGTGATTTTAGTGTGCTTCACAAACACGAGCGGTAATTATCTCCCTTTGTCCAACGTCTGCCTGTTGGGAACACAAGATCATCAGAAGGTTGATGACCTCGAGAAGTCCTGTTAACGTCCATTGTTGAGAAGCAGAGGTATGGGCTGTATTTTTAAATGGATAACGTTATTGGTTCCGGAAATGGAGTAACAATTATAATCATCAGGTGTTACGAAAGAAAAACAAAAGTTTAGGATATCCTCCGAAACATCGTGTTCCTCGTGTTACAGTAGTAGACATCCATAATGTGTCACCCTTTACTGGATGTTTTATGCAATAATGTATTGCGGGTACATATGCACACATTCTGCTTTTACCTCCTGTCACAATCTAAACGTTTATTTCTTGAACCTGTGGCGGAAGTTGTCCAAGCCAGAATAATAGTAGGCACAAATACGACATGCTTCCATAAACTACCTGCGTCGAATTGTTGAAGTATATTTGCTAATGTAATTGTATGCGACCTGTGCATAAGTCGCTCCAGACATGTTGTATAGCATACCTTGGTGATGTAATTGTATGCGACCTGTGCATAAGGTGCTCCAGAAATGTTGTATAGCATACTTTGGTGATGTAATTGTATGTGACCTGTGGAGAAGTCGCTCCAGACATGTATAGCATACCTTGGTGATGTAATTGTATGCGACCTGTGCATGTCACTGCAAGCATAGTGTACAACAGCGTTTGTTGGTGATGTAATTGTATGCGACCAGTATTAAGTCACGATAGGCATACTTATGGCACATGTTGCTTTAAGATGCTAGTACTAGCAGACATATACGATACGACATAAGTCAACAATATGACAGACATACACGATACGACGCCGAGATGATGACATTGTAGGCAGACTGTTGAGAGACGTTTGTACGTGGCGCTACTTTAGGCAAACAGGGGAGACTACTCTGCTGAATGTAATATCTGAAGTGTCCATTATGCGCCTGGCGATACATACTCTCGCAAATATATATCTGATCTGGGAATCGATTTGTGTGAGTCTTCTTCCCATGTCTGAATATTACTCGTGGAAGTCCAGCTTTGTAAAATGACACTTACATTTTGATCTAAGGCACTGGTATTATTACAAGCAGCGCAACATACTTTGCAAGAACGCAAATGGAAACATTTGATCAAGAACACAGGATATAGTCACTTGAGTACAGACCCAAGTAAAACTGTGACATTTTGTTACTCCTCCAGTTCACAGGAGTGAATTCCTCAGGAGGATGAATCAGAAGAAGATGTATTTTTGCAACCTTTTGCACATAAAGAAGATGAATCAGTTGAGTTACTCAGTGTCAGAACCATCTTCCTACACACCGTCTTAATTGATAAAAATGTTTATTCTTTCTCTGTATCTCATTGCCAATTCTCTGCCTGTGTGTTTGGTTCTCCCGTGTAATCAACATCACATTTGTCTGCACTAAGACTAAACAATGTATTCAACGCAGGACCTGGCGCTCGTCCATCATGCCAGGGAGACGAGTCCTGAGCCCGGGGGAGAGGGATAGCAAGAGGGGTGTGTGGGGACGAGATTAATTTGACAAGTAAACAGAAATATGGGTGATTTGTTAGCGGGGCAAGGATCGGGCGGTGTGAGATATCGGCCATTTGGACGACTAGGCTTTGATGTTGATCATGTATTGTGCCACGGTAATGGCTTAGAGGGACCTTTAATTGAGTGCTTCGTGATGGGCCACCTGCCCGTGGGTGGGGCAGTATGGGCAAGTGGAGAAGGATCTGGGTGGTGGGGGCTAGACGGTGATATGGTGGTGACAGGGATGTTTCAGGTTGGGTTTGTGTGGACAAGTGGCAACAGAGAAGGGTCGAGGTGATGTGAACCAATGTGATGTTGAGCGACGTGAACCAGTGTGAAGTGGGGAAATATTAACCAGTAAGTGATGGGCAAACTGAAGCAGTATGATGTAGGGCAATGTGAACCAGTCTGAGGTGGGGAAATATGAACCAGTATGACGTGGGGCGATGTGAACCAGTGTAAGCTAGGTGATGCGAACCAGCGGGGGGGGTAGACAATGTGGAACAGCGTAAGTTAGACAATGTGAACGCGTCTGTGGTGGGGCGATGTGAACTAGTACGATGGGGAGATATGAACCAGTGTTAAGCGGGGCGATGTTGACCAATGTGAAATGAGGCGATGTGATCCAGTGTGAAGTGGGACGATGTGAACCAGTGTGAAGTGGGGCGATGTTGATCAATGTGAGGTGAGGCGATGTGAACCAGTGTGAAGTAGGGCGATGTGAACCAGTGTAAGGTTGGGAGATGTGAACCACTGTAAGGTGGCTGATGTAAACTTGTGTGAGATGGCCGATGTGAAGCAGTGTAAGGTGGAGCGATGTGGAACAGCATAAGGTGTGGCGATGAAGGCCATAGATCTAAGGTGATGTAGGTGAGGATCGATGTACGACGTGAGATGAGAAGCCAACTGATGCTGCTGATGGGTTTGTGCGAAGGTGATTGTGCAGTACAATTGTCCGGAAAATATGCGATTGTGCTATTCAAAAAGGTTTTTCTTCTGAATACCAGGGCGTTCAGAACCGTTGGTGTAATGGGAAGTGTTTGGTGTTCGGTTTTTGTCAAATGTCCTGCTGCCAGGCAAATGACACAAAGGCAAACATGCACGCCTAATTAAACATATGGCTAAATGTTTAGAAGTAACCATTTAAGTTTAATGCTTGCACAGACATTCATTTCCAAGGCAGACTTTCCCCAGTGGGAGGCTAAAACAGGCCACGTGCCACGAGGGGTCGCACGAGCTGTGACGTGAGAGCGTAAGGTCACAGTCGGATGGCCTAGGGTCGTGCTCCGTCCTAATCCGTCAAGTTTCCTTCGCTGTATATCTGACGGATTTATTGGCCCACAAAAAGATACAGTGTGGCGGGGGAGACGAAGCTTTGTTGTGCCGGAGTTCACCGTCCGGTCGCATCTTTAACCAATCATCATCAGACTTCCATTAATTTCCAACAAATGAACAAAATTGAGGGTTCGGTTGACGGGGCGGCAGATGCCTTCGTTTGAAGGAAGTCGGAAACCTGAATGCAATAACGCACCCATTCAAGTGAGTGTTGATATTTATTAAGTAAACACCGACGAGAAAATGATAGGGGTCTTTCTTATACCCATACGCACTTGAATGACGGTAGCGCGTGCAGAGAGCGTGACGAGCTCTAAGAAGATCCCATATGGCGACAGACGTGACACATCCGAAGCACAGTTGACACTTAATACAATGCCAACACTGGCTGGACAATTACACCCCGGATAGAAGGGTCAGTGTCTTCTTTAACAATTACTGTGCAAAGATGTGAGCACAGATTAGCATCAGAGTGAGATTCAACAAGGCACTTGACTATTTGAGAGAGTTAAGAATCTGTGTTGAACACTTAGTACAGACAAACGTGGATTACCCGCGGGACAACGTTGATACTCAATTCCCGTGGTGTCTATTCGATCTACCTAGTACTGTATGTAGGAAGATCCCGTGTCCTATATAAATCGACAAGTATCAAAAGGAGACAAGTTGTTCTGGGAAGTCGGAGTTAGTCTGCAGAAAGTCCCATCGATTCAAATAAAGTCCTTCCTCGCTGTATTATCTGCGATACGGCGTTAGGCCGGGCGCCTCTCAACGTCGGGCCATGGGGTGAACTTGTGCTGATGCTGGGGTTATTTCAGATCATAGTGTTTAATGGTGTTAAACTTTATCTACTGAGGAAAAATAGTTACATGCAAGGATTGTGAACAGACAACGAATATTTATGTGAACTCCTCTCCCTTCACAACACAACACGTTGATCACACAGGCTCATTCAACAAACACCAGTTTGTGTTTAATGTTGTACTTTCTTCCAGCTATACATCCAGATCCCTGCTGATCTAATATTTTGTCAAATCTATTAATATAATTACATTTCTATTTAATCACAAATCATTCACCGTTCTTCATAACAGTACTTCTCATTCCGAAAGATAAGGTAACTGCCTTCCCTTTATCAGACCCCAAAACTACAGGGTGATACAAGGTGTGTATAAGGTATAGGACTGGGCAATGGCCATGGTACAAATGGCGTGGTTTAACTGGCATGATATAAGTACATGGTAGTAGTCGGGAGATACATAGGGTATGGAGCAAGGGACGTGGTAAAATGGGTGAGGTACAGTGGGCATGATGGGTACAGGGGCATGGTAGCTGGTGTCCGGTGCTTAGGGCGTCGGCTTGGGTGTTCATGGTTCAGGGAGAAGGATATAAGTGGTCTGGGGCAGGGGCATAGTGCAATAGCCATTGTACGAGAGGGATTGAACGCTACACAACCGACCACAGCGTTCAGTTGACTAACACTTCACTCCGATGTCCGGACCAACACAAGCCTGGCCCTGGTGCACATCTTCCCGACAACACGGCACTAATCTCCCTATAACATCCACTCCATCGGCTTAAGTCAAATTTAATTACCAGGAAATCGATGCAAATTTTATCGGTAGCTATGGAAACCATTAAGGGGATCGAGTCAGCAAAACAACTGTGCAATCCTGACAAATCCCGAAGCACTTAAAAAGCTTTCGATAGATGACATGCCACGGGTTCAAGTTAAACTGTGCTTTGCTGAGGCAAGTGGCATTTGTATGATTAACTTCTCTGATATTCGCATACTATTAACACTGATATTCGCATACAATTAAACACTGATATTCGCATACTATTAACACTGATATTCGCATACTATTAACACTGATATTCGCATACTATTAAACACTGATATTCGCATACTATTAACACTGATATTCGCATACTATTAAACACTGATATTCGCATACTATTAACACTGATATTCGCATACTATTAAACACTGATATTCGCATACTATTAACACTGATATTCGCATACCATTAAACACTGATATTCGCATACTATTAACACTGATATTCGCATACTATTAACACTGATAATCGCTTACTGTTAACTCACAACTACGTTCGAACAAATACACCAAGGCATATATTTACCATCATTACTTACATGTCGACTTCCCTCTCACACGCTGGTAAACACCTATGTCTGCTCTCAGAACATGCGGCAGCATAACTTATCACCTCCATATCTGTCACACCGACGTATATACACGCTTTGCCCTGTCAAAATAACATACTCACGTTCACTGTCAAACTAACATACTCACTTTCATGGTCAAACTAACATACCCACTTTCACTGTCGAACCAATATACTCACTTTGCTCTGTCAAACTCACATACTCACTTTCACTGTCAAACTAATATACCCGCTTTGCCCTGTCAAACTAGCATACCCACTTTCACTGTCAAACTAATATACCCGCTTTTCCCTGTCAAACTAGCATACTCACTTTCACTGTCAAACTAATATACCTACTTTCACTGTCAAAGTAATATACCCGCTTTGCCCTGTCAAACTAGCATACCCACTTTCACTGCCAAACTAATATACCCACTTTCATGGTCAAACTTCAATGTACCCATGTCAAACCTAGCATACTCACTTTCACTGTCAAACTAATATACCTACTTTCCTGTCAAAGTAATATATCAACGTCCACTGTCATACTAATATACCCACTTTTCACTGTCAAACTAGCATACTCAAACTAATATACTTTCACTGTCAAACCACTTTCACTTTCGTTTCAAACTAATATACCCACTTTCTCTTTATCCCACTTTCTGTCAACCTATGATTCACTGTCAAACTAATTTTCAGGGTCACTGTCAAAACAAATATACCCAAACTTACCCACTTTCCCTGTCAAACTACTTTCACTGTCACTATACCCACTTTGCCATGTCAAACTAGCTTACTCACTTTCACTGTCAAACTAATATATCCACTTTCACTGTCAAACTAATCTACCCACTTTCACTGTCAAACTAGCATACTCACTTTCACGGTAAAACTAATATACCTATTTTCACTGTCAAACTAATATACATTTGTACCCGCTTTGCCCTGTCAAAGTAGCATACTCACATTCACGGTCAAACTAATACGGTATCTGCAATTCTGACATATCTACTACTCTCTCCAACTCTGACATATCTACTACTCTCTGCACTTTTGACATATATACTATCTGCAATTCTGACATATCTACTACTCTCTGCAATTCTGACATATCTACTGCTTTCTGCAACTCTGACATATCTACTGCTTTCTGCAACTCTGACATGTCTTCAACTCTGACATATCAACTACTCTCTGCAACTCTGACATATCTACTACTCTCTGCAACTGACATATCTACTGCTCTCTGCAACTCTGACATATCTACTGCTCTCTGCAACTCTGACATATCTTCAACTCTGACATATCAACTACTCTCTGCATCTCTGACATATCTACTACTCCCTGCATCTCTGACATATCTACTACTCTCTGCAACTGATATATCTACTTCTCTCTGCAATACTGACATATCTACTACTCTCTGCAACTCTGACATATCTACTGCCCTCTGCAACTCTGACATATACTCATGCCAATAATGGATGTCACCCCCCCCCCCACACACACACACACACACACCTCACACACACACTCCACACCCCCTCTCCAATTAAAAAATTTGAAGGGGATGACAATCATTATTCGCATGAGTATATATACTACTCTGCAATTTTGACATATATACTACTCTCTGCAATTCTGACATATCTACTGCTTTCTGCAACTCTGACATGTCTTCAACTCTGACATATCAACTACTCTCTGCAACTCTGACATATCTACTAATCTCTGCATCTCTGACATATCTACTACTCTCTGCAACTGACATATCTACTGCTCTCTGCAACTCTGACATATCTACTGCTCTCTGCAACTCTGCCATATCTTCAACTCTGACATATCTACTACTCTCTGCATCTCTGACATATCTACTACTCTCTGCAACTGACATATCTACTGCTCTCTGCAACTCTGACATATCAACTTCTCTCTGCAGCTCTGACATATCAACTACTCTCTGCATCTCTGACATATCTACTACTCTCTGCATCTCTGACATATCTACTACTCTCTGCAACTGACATATCTACTTCTCTCTGCATCTCTGACATATCAACTACTCTCTGCAACTCTGACATATCTACTACTCTCTGTAATTCTGACATATCTACTACTCTCTGCATCTCTGACATATCTACTACTCTCTGCAACTCTGACATATCTACTTCTCTCTGCAATTCTGAGATATCTACTACTCTCTGCAACTCTGACATATGTATACTACTTTGAAACACCCTTTCTGTCTCTCCACTCTCCAGTGCCATCCAACTCTGTGCTTGCCTCTTGGTGCGGCCATCTGGCTGTGTAATGCCAGTTGATTGGCTGACATGGCCTCCAGTGGCACGCTATCATTAATTAATCTGCTCCATCACTGTGCGCGCGGCCGTGTCAAGACAGCGCTCACATCATTAAACACTGCCCCCGTTAGCCTTTGCTTAATTCATCACTATACGTACCAAACTAAGAGCCCGCAAGTCAAACAATGACATAATTCACTACAACGGCTAGGAATGAGATCGATGCTGCTGGGTAAGGCAATGTGACGACTGGCTCAATAAAGCCAAGTGATATCTAAATGCCCTCTGTGCCAAAATGTATACAAAACTAATGAATCAGATTAGTAGTAGTCCAGGAAGCGGAGCCCTCCTGCTGTTATATAGTCCTTTAACTCCACTGGACGCGTCGACAGTAACAACAGGCCACGCTTTATCCATCCCGATTTACTTGGCAAGAATAGTTCTCAGTTCGAGCGTGACACTTACACATGCTCGGGTTTCTCCGACAAAAGTGCCTGAAAATAATGAAGGCACGTGGTCAAAGACTGCACCTCTCCACAGGACTGGAAGACCCGCTGTCGTCAGTTGGCGGTGTGGTGGGCGCAAACTGTAACTGTTCGTGCAGTTCAGGGGCTGTATTTATAAATAAACTCAAGTCAGAAAGAATCCTTGAGAAACAGGTTCTTCTACCTGTTTTGGCTTACATCTTAAGATCAAGTAGGGGTAGATATGAGTACCAGATGTTTGACCAAAGTCAGCGAACAAGATGGCTGCCGAACCACTGAGGCGTTATCCCATCATGTTGTTGCTAACATATACGAAGCTGAAATATAGACCTTCTACCATTAATCAGGTACTGTGACGATGTCAATCTGAATCTGTAGGCACAGAACGAAAGTGAAAACCTAATTCCATTACCCGGGAAGTCTATCTGTAGACGTTGAAATAAAGCGAAAACTTGCTACCATTGCCCGGGTAGTGTGATGGGGGTCCATTTGTGTCTTTATATTTGATGCTATGACTTTTTCTGCTTTTGAATGACAATGTAATCAATAAATGTCTTTGAAATAAAACTCATTCCGAATATGTACTTACAATATTTACTAATGCAAACTTGTTCTCGTCAATATATGGCTGGAAAAATGCCGATGTGACGTAAAGCTCAACTCAACTCAACTCAACTGTAGGCGCTGAACAATAACGACAACTAGCTACAATTGCCCGGGTAGTGTGGCGTTGTCCATCTTTATAATGTAGACGACAGAAAATAACGAACACTTGCTACCATTCCCGGATAGTGTGGCGTGGTCCATCTGTATCTGTAGGGACGATGAACAATAACGAAAACTAGCTCCATTACCCGGGTAGTGTGGCGTGGTCCATCTGTATCTGTAGGGATGATGAACAATAACGAAAACTAGCTACCATTGCCCAGGTAGTGTGGAGTGGTCCATTTGTTTCTGTAGACGATGAACAATAACGAAAACGTGCTACTACTACCCTGGTAGTGTGGTGTGGTCCATCTGTATCTGTAGACGATGAAAAATAACGAAAACGTGCTACCTTTACCCGGGTAGTGTGACGGGGTCAGTTTCTGCAGGCGCTGAACAATAGTGAAAATAATGTTTTGCTGCTCTATGTACAACTGAGTTTATTCTCTACTTGAAAATATAACCAAAGACAGTTGTGGATAATATGGCTAAAATCCCCATACTCCTGTTCAGCATACCACTATTTTTAAACACTTAAGCGTCACTTTTGAGTCAAATCACAAAAAAGTAATGAGTGATCAAATCAGTGTGATACAGGTGGTTTTCAGATTACATTTTTTTATATGACCCAGAAACTGTTTCATCATTCAAATACAAATCATCATCATATACTAACAGTTAACATTCCCTGAGCTGGAAACCCGGACCGTAAAATAGCAGGTTTATATTAGAGGCTTATACAAGATATTCCAATTGTAGAAAATAACAGGAGGAAACAACAGAGGACTCAACTCTTAAACTTGTTTTACACCACTGAGCAGTAACACATTTTGACAGCAGATATAACCTATGCATGCGGGGCGCGGGTAGCCTATATAGCTAGTGGTTGAAGCGTTCGCTCGTCACGCCGAAGTCCCGGGTTCGATTCACCACATGGGTACAATGTGGGAAGCCCATTTCTGGTGTCCCCCTCCGTGATATTGATTGGATATTGCTAAAACCGGCTTAAAACCATACTCACACACTCACTCACTTAACCTATGAATGCATATTTTCCAGCGCATAGTGGACGAAACACAACTCTCCTGCAGTGACAAATATACTGATATTGTGATCCCCCTGAATATAAACATATAGCATCTAGCACGACATTCCGCTGAATATAAACATATAGCATCTAGCACGACATTCCGCTGAATATAAACATATAGCATCTAGCACGACATCCCGCTAAATATAAACATATAGCATCTAGCACGACATTCCGCTGAATATAAACATATAGCATCTAGCACGACATTCCGCTAAATATAAACATATAGCATATAGCACGACATTCCGCTGAATATAAACATATAGCATATAGCACGACATTCCGCTGAATATAAACATATAGCATATAGCACGACATTCCGCTGAATATAAACATATAGCATATAGCACGCCATTCCGCTGAATATAAACATATAGCATATAGCACGCCATTCCGCTGAATATAAACATGCATATAGCAGATTCCGCTAAACTGACATATACGACATTCCGCTGAAACTGACAGACAAACTGACATACGTTTATCAATAAAATTATTATGATTATTGAATATTGTTTTCGCATAATCAGCTACTTTCTGAACTTTTGTGCAACTGTAAGTTTCATTTGGCGGTACATGTTGAGTATTGCCAGCTATCCTGAACCAATAAACAAACGATGACTTGATCGAACTGATTTGTACACATCCTTCCAGATCAAACTTTACTTGGAATTCTGATATATGGAAGTGTATCACAAGCACCTTGGTCTTTGTTAGAATGTGTTTTAGTGGCAGTCGTCCTTGAGATGGAACTGTCCATCGACTGAATACAGATTGTTCCATCTGACTACTCTTTAATTCACATCTCTGTTGTGTGAGATGTGCAGGTATGTATTTGTCGGCGATGAGCATTTAATATTCAGATAGGTATCTTTCTGTAACCGTATTTATGTATGTGTTGAATATGATTGCGAGATATACATCTGTACTTGTTGTTAACTGATCAACAAGCTCGTTTCTTGTCGGGGCAATGTGTGAGAATATATAACTGAACACCATGTTGGGACCGCCATTTTAACCCAGCTGATGAGATATTTGGGGAATAGTGATCAAAGTATTGTCGGCATAGAACCATTGTAGTCGGTGTTAGGGTGTGTGAAATAGCCACATGACATATATTGTTGTCTTATCTACTCTCTCAACCCACCGCGACAGATATTGTTTTCAGTTTTTATTCCTCGAACAAAGACAAATAGGTGCACGTTATTTCATATAATGACTGTATTTTCCTTAATGGACCACGAATATTTCTCTGATGTCTTTTCGGCATTAACTTCAGAGTTGTTATCGCGTGTGTAAGCGTCATCGACGAACGACCATATCGTCCTCTTTGTGCTGAAATCGTTTTGTCCGGGTAATCACCTCGACGAACGGTATATGTTATGTGCAATTGGATAAACGAAATACCAACTCTATACTGTTGTCTATTTGTAGTGTAACGACCTCGCGTTACAAAACATCAGAACAAAAACGAAAAGCAAAAAAAAATATAATTGAAAATGAAGTATTGTAAAGTTATCTTCTCTTCGAATCCAACCAATAAACAGTCAGTACAGAGATTCGGTTCCTTTACTCCCCCAGCAGCATTGTCTTGTCTGGAAGTGTCAATGATGATGTGCCACTAAAGTCCCGTTGCGTAGCGAAGAGGCCAGAAGTTTAGGAGTAAGTGAGTGAGTGAGTGAGTTCCTGCAGACAAGGCCAAAACCAATCAGCGGAGCACGTGGCGCGAGCTCTGTCAATTATCGGCTGAATGATATGTTCTTCAGTCTCTAGCAGAATCTAACCAATTTATTTAGATTGAAATTTGTTTCATTCTAATTGAGACCGGCTAATTCGCCGACCCGCTGCGCTATGGGATGACTGTCCTCCCGAAATCACTTCGATTCTTATCAAGCTGTAATTTGTTTCCCGCTAGGCCGCTCCGCCCGACAAACTCAGCTATTCTGTTCGGATAAAAGACCATTCAAAGCTTGACGGCCGTTTTCTTGTGTGTCTGGTCCGCTATACAACCCCCTCCTCCTCGCCATATGGGCAGGGGCTGTCGCATCGGTGACTGCGCACAACGTGGACACGGGTGGCTGCACCGACTGAGGGGGCAGAGTGGCAATGTGAAGTGAGGTAATGAGGGGGTGAATTAGGAGTTACCCACCCTGGGTTCTGTACACGCACGGCAAGACGTGCTTCAGTGGGTAGTGATTGTTGGGAGTGACAGTTATGGTTATGCCATGGCTGGCACGATAATCCATAGACGGGGTGGGTGTAGACACATTGTAGTAGACACAGCGACCCTTATACGGGGTAGGTGTAGACACACTGTAGTAGGCACGGTGATCCATAGACGGGGTAGGTGTAGACACACTGTAGTAGGCACGGTGATCCACAGACGGGGTAGGTGTAGACACACTGTAGTAGGCATTGTGATCCATAGACGGGGTGGGTGTAGACACACTGTTGTAGTGAGACACACGGTGATCCAGGCGGCCCTTAGACGGGTAGGTGTAGACACACTGTAGTAGCACGGTGATCCATAGACGGGGTGGGTGTGGACACACTGTAGTAGACATGGTGATCCATAGACGGGGTGGGTGTAGACACACTGTAGTAGGCACGGTGATCCATAGACGGGGTGGGTGTAGACACACTGTAGTAGACACGGTGATCCATAGACGGGGTGGGTGTGGACACACTGTAGTAGACATGGTGATCCATAGATGGGGTGGGTGTAGACACACTGTAGTAGGCATGGTGATCCATAGACGGGGTGGGTGTAGACACACTGTAGTAGACACGGTGATCCATAGACGGGGTGGGTGTGGACACACTGTAGTAGACACGGTGATCCATAGACGGGGTGGGTGTAGACACACTGTAGTAGACACGGTGATCCATAGACGGGGTGGGTGTAGACACACTGTAGTAGGCATGGTGATCCATAGCACGGTGATCCATAGGGTGTGAGTGTAGACACACTGTAGTAGGCACGGTGATCCATAGAAGGGGTGAGTGTGGACACACTGTAGTAGACACATGGTGATCCATAGACGGGGGTGGGTGTAGACACATCCTGTAGTAGGCATGGTGATCCATAGACAGGGGGGGTGGGTGTAGACACACTGTAGTAGGCATGGTGATCCATAGACGGGCAGGGTGAGTGTGGACACACTGTAGTAGGCACGGTGATCCAGAGACAGGGTGGGTGTAGACACATTGTAGTAGGCTCGGTGATCTATAGACGGGTGGGTGTAGACACACTGTAGTAGGCACGGTGATCCATAGACGGGGTAGGTGTAGACACACTGTAGTAGACACGGTGATCCATAGACGGGGTGGGTGTAGACACACTGTAGTAGGCACGGTGATCCATAGACGGGGTGGGTGTGGACACACTGTTTTAGGCACGGTGATACACAGGGTGCATGTAGGCACAATGTAACTTAAACTTTGGTGCGAACTTAAACTTTGATACACCCAGGACACATGGTCCAGATGTATGTCGAATGTTCAGTTATTGATGCTCCAGAGCCGAATCTCACATAGATATGGATATTGATCGGGTGCCGAAATGTCATGTAGCAGTGCAGTGATGATACTGAGCAGTGTTAAGCTCGATCACAATTAAACAGTGTGGATGCACGCCTGGTATCCTGTATCCCTATATCAAATCGTTATCGTATAATTAACGAAATAGATTTTCAGGGAATAATGAGACTTTACACCGACTGGATCCAAGCAGTAAGAATGGTTTAAGGACCTTTATCAATGTCTGGCACGTCGTCGTATTATCAATTTCGCCATTGCTCCAATTATAGTATTTAGTCAGAGTATGTACAGCTATCAACACGGCATACATTCTCCACAGCACCAGCTAATAAAGAGACTTGGATTAACTTAGGACATGAAGTAACCACATAGACTGTATGGGAGACAGATAGAGAGAGGGGAAGAGGGAGAGAGAATAGGTTACACGCGCGCCGCTTCAAATGGCAGTTTAGATACAATATGTCATGACATGACCGCTTAATCTAGGGTGTTGAAGAGGATCTGGAAGTCACTACAAGTGAAACCATCGACCATGGGTACCGCACTGACAGACCAGATTCCTAATCGATAGAAAGTATGTAGTAAAGCCTATGTCAAGAGTTCTGGAAAGGACACAGATCCGTTCATTGAGTTCCAGCATCCTAGACCACTGGGTCTCGGATCTCCGTGCGTCCAGGATGGGAAACAGTTGGGTTTGTTAGCAATCATTAATACGCCAAAGAGTCCGTCTACAGCTGGTCTTGTCCCTTTTCGAAATACAGTGACCAGCAGAGACGGACTCCCACAAGCTTCCTGGAAGAGTATGGGATAAAAGAGGCCTATACAGACTTTTCCTGGGGATTTCACAATATGACAAACTCCTGTGCACAATTTATACATATATTTTATATACTGTATTGCTCCCGCTTCTGTTTTAATGCCATGTAATGATGTTTCTGTGTACAACAGTTGTACTCTTAGTTGTACTCACAGAAACACAGAATCAAAAGCTGTCACCAACACGAACACGTGTCAATTCGTTAATGTATTTTGAGACGGAAACAGTCACGTCTTGACTGGACTCTTGGTCTCTGGGCGGACACCATATGGGACCTTGTGGAGATGGGGAAAAAACACGCTGAAAAACAATGTCCAGTCTTTTGTTGTTTTTTTTGTTGACCGGCACGTAAACACGCAGTTCCGTGTTCGACAGTGCCGTGTGTCACCTCCTCTGTCCCTCCCAGACACACCCATACTGATCAACATATAAGGTAGAGATGTTGGTTCTGACCGCTCAATTCGCTCACTAACATTATCATCACGTGTCTGACGTGGTAGCCCAAAACCAAGCGTGATCTTCACAGAGGGACAATGAAGAACATAAAGACGGAGAACACAGGGAAAACATGAGTAAATAATGTAAATCACATATAAAACACACAAAACCCAAATTAACACAATGTGAAAAAGGAACATTAAGTATATAGAAACCGAGGAAGCATTATGTGTTAAATGAACATACAGCACATGGAACCACAAAACACATTGTGTATAAAGAGAATATATAATATTGTGTAGAAAGCGAACATAGACAACATAGTAACAACAAGTATGTACAAAGAGGACATACAGCACATGGAAGCCACAAGACATGCTATGTACAAAGAGATTACATGTATATAGTACATAACATCCATTATGTATGTTTTATATAAAGAGAGCATGGAGCACATAGAAAGCACATTGCACATTTTGTACAAAGAGAGCATATGAAACATCATTGCACATCATGTACAAAGAGAGCATAGAGCACATAATTCCAAAACACGTTATGTATAGAGAAAGAACCTGAAATATGTTATATCTAGATGTAACCCAAAGTCTGTGGAAAACATAAAATACAGACACCCCACAACTGCTTGGAAAGTACAACAAACATAACGTACATACAAATAGCCAGTAACATTATGTGCGTGGGTGACATAAATCAGAGAGAACCCATAAGACACCACAGGTTATATTACGTACAGAGGATGCGTGAGTGAGTGAGCGCACAGAGTTCAACGCCGGTGGGATCAGTGTTTTAGTTACACCTAGGCATGTCAGGTTTATGTGTGGAGAAGCCCTGAAGTGATGCAAGTCTTAGGTGTTTACCCCTTCAGGGAAACCCACGACTGAGTGAGTACTTGAGTGAGCCTGTCGGTGTGTGTATGCGAAACAGTTGACGAAACAATATCAGGGCTAGAAAATATTATCATCGCGAATGCAGGTTTTGAACCCACGATGATAGGTATTCCTAAAGAAGGTAACTCTTCACAGCAAAAAAATGCAACTGGGCTACCCTCACTCAGAGGTATAAGAATAAAAGACTGCAAAGCTCATAGATAAATAGATAAACATTATACATTGTACGCCGCCATAAATACTTTCATAGATACATAAATAGTATTTAAACATCAATACCAGCGATACAAACCCTCACATACAAATCTCAATGTACAATTCTATATCATGAGCAGGTGTTTACAAATCAATCTCAAATAGTGATGACACAAAGTTTTAGCGGAAAAGTAGACGTATCTTGACCCAAACACATGCGACGACAAGTCAATTGTTTACCTAAAAGAACAAGGGAACATATGGTACAAATAAAATGCAATAAAGCTGAGAAAGTCAATCTGAATCACAGCTTTTCTGACAACCAACTCGCGGCGTGTAATACCACCAACATCACTAAAGAAATATTTACTGTGACAACATTACATCAAAACGGCAATGCTGATGACTTATCATGATTGCAATACGGATAAGAAGAAATATAATAATGATTGCAATGTGGACAAATCTGATTAACTTATTTAGAAATGTTGATAAGGATGATGAATGACTTATACTACTAATGTAATTGTACAGATAAAGATAATTTGACCATAGGATATATGAAGTATGACAGGAATAAACCTCACATATTGCAATGCTGATAAGAAATATTTATTTGGTAGTTGCATTATTGAACGGAAATAGTTGCTCATAATGGATATATTACTGATTTATTTCCTTAACAGTTTCTAAAGAAGATAAGAATTGGTTTTAAACCTGGCACGAATTATAGTCGGGCAGGAATTGAATGGTCAAAACTATGATGCGACAAAGGGAATAACCTGCTTGGTGTATTGATATACTGGGTACAAGCATAGAGTGGAATCAATGTTGAACACTGGATCATTTCATGTCTTTGAAAACGTAGGTAGATATGCTCGTCGTGCATTCAGGTGCAGAGTAGAATCCCCAAAGATGCACAATGTGAATGAAGACGGTTTTCTTTGTTTTTCTTCTGTATTTATGGGAAATACTATATTGGAAATACTTTTAAAAAAGCCAGCTACCTTAGAAAATAGTGTCATGGGTCTCTCTGCCAACAGTGAGAAGTACAAAAGAGCCTCAACTGTAACAAGATGTTGTATAAATGTGCTTTTTCAGCTACACCAAAATGTAAACATGAACTAATTAATGACATGTACATTCAGAAATTTTAAGTATTATTACCTTAGAATAGACTTTTTGTTTTCAGTTGAACCTTTACATACCTGAAATTATGTATATAACGTTATATATAGATTCACGTAATATGCATACCGATTCAGGCCGCTGTATAGATTGGTTTGAATAAGTACATAATTCGCTGCTGCACTTGTTTCAATTCTGCCATAATATGACAACGCGTTTATTCATTTTAAAAGACATTGTTTCTTTTTCTGAATTCACCACAGGCAATAAAATTTGGTGTTCAGTAGCGAAGACCAGCTGCATTTTCAAACATTTTAAACAAAACTCTATTAATAAGGTTTGTTTTATTTTCAAAATATAAACAGTTTCAAACCATACATTCATTTCTGGAAAAAATGCTGAAAACATAATCAAGAGGCAACTTTGTATTTCGTGATTTCTTTTGTGTGAAAATTAATTAAATTCTACATTGAGAATATCAACATCTCTCATTAACCATTGTTTAAATGCAGCTGGAACAGTCTGACCAGCCGTGATGTAATTAGTATACTGAACGTTTAAAGTTACGTAAACACATACTCATTATTAACAGTCATAATAGGAGTGAACCTTCTTATATATATTGTCAATATTGGGGCGTCGTGGTAGCCTAGTGATTGAAGCGTTCGCTCGTCACACAGTAGGCCCACATAGTTGCAGTGTGTGAAACCCATTTCTGGTGTTCCCTGCCATGATATTGCTGGAAATTTGTTAAAACCAGAGAAAAGCTAAACTCCCTCACTCACTCGTGTCCGTATTACGAATATAGACATATGTGGGCGTGGGTGTATGTATACAACACCCAAGAGATTAGCCAGGGTCGATCGTCCGTCGAAACTTCCATTTGGGGTAAGCCCTGTGTACCTACAGCATATACACAGGGGGTAGTGTGTAGGCACGGTGTAGGTGGGATAATTTGTATTGAAAGCAATGTAGGTCAGTGTATGGAGTATGCATATAGTAGGCACAGATCAAACCGTGTCTCCACAGTGTTAAATCATAATTAGAAAATTATAGTGTAGTTTTATCGTCAGTAAAATTACGTTATTTGACAACGAACAGATGGAGGTTCCCCTCCCGAGGAGAAATTGAGTAGCAGACGAGTAGGCATAGGTGCAGTAGCGATGGGGAGCGGATGGAGTGGAGGGGCGTTCGTTAAGGTGTGTGAAGGGTGGGGTGGTACGGGCTGAGTGAGATCAGCTATAGGATAACAACAGCCCACGCTCCAGCAGACACTCCAGGGAAGGCTGTACTTAACAAGATTGTTAACTGCGGATCACTTCGCGAATTAATCTACACCAGTCATTAATTCATTGTAAATGAAATTAAACGGTACAGTAATTTTGCTTCAAAAAGCTAGCACGATGTAAAACAAGGATATTAAGACCCTGTGGAAACCATGACAACAGCAGCGGCTTGTAATGATGATGAGGTTGTTGGAATGTTGTATAACAAAGGGCTGAAAAAAATCACTTTCCGGTCATTTTACGCTGCTTGTTTGTTTTCTTCAGTGACAACCTATTGAACATTTGTAATTCAGACTTTAATTAAAGGGTTGGCTGGTCACATGCCTAATTATAATATGGTGAACGAGACATCTGTGTAGTATTTACCATCAGGCACTACGTCAACAGTGGATTATATCAGAAACTTGAAACATTAGATGAAAGGTGTCAGTTGTTAATATATGCTACACATATACACATATCGAGCTGAATGAATAAATAAATATCCTAATTAGCTTTATCTGAGTGCGAAAACAACACAGAACAACACACATGGCTTCACTTGTATTTTTGTGTTTGTTTTTAAAAGCAAGCCTAACAACAATTTTTCTCAAATTAAAAAAAAAATGAACGAAACTATATGTCCGACATTAATTATATATCCCATGAATTTATTTAATTGTTTTTTGCAGGCAGGGTGTATTATATCTTTTATAACACACAACCCGCACACAGTGATACAGATACTGATGTTGATGGCGCGTTTTTAAGTACGTATGACTGTACCCAGTGTCAGTATACTGTCTTTTCACCTTCTTTTGTTTCGTAACAAATATTTAAACTGACACCCGTCTGCAAAACGAACCTAAACCAATTACCCGTACTCCGAGAAAATGCTGAAAACATGTGTGTTCGAAGATACACCATAATGAGAATGGTGTTTCGTCGTTTTGTTAAAAGAATCACATGGCACTGAAACAAGGCAGAAAGTGTTCGAATGACAGTGACCGATGGTATTATAAATAGTGATGATCCACAATGTCACTGTCACGACACCTGTCAAACAACAGCATGTGAAGTGTTTGCAGTCTGTCAACATTGGATTAATGGGGAGTACGTCGTCCGTAAAAGATGTACGCCACAACACATCGCCACATCGGTAACGTCAAGAGTCGTTTTAAGTTAGGTTAATCCTTTGCCATTCAGAAAGAATAGATCGCGCCATGCCCTGACGGTTGACTGGTGGTAGTGGTCGCCTGTCAAGATGGTCCAACAAATGTTCCAGGTGTCTCGTGTCAGGAGAACACTTCAGGGATGTTCATGTTGTTGATGGTGTCCTGCTTGCAGTGTGGGGTCCAGCATTGTCTTGTTGGGGGAGTACACTGCGTGCTGTTGAATACTATGTAGCAGGGTTCACAAACTTCATCTCGATGTCTCGTATTTAACTACCTTGTTTGACAACAGTCCTTGTTTTCACGTTCCTCCATGTTCCTCATTGACCATGACAATACTTCTTCCTCCTTAACCTTTCTTGAAACAGTTCGGCTAAACGCGTCCACCTTGACGTAGGCATAAACGTTGTCAACCATCGGTTCTAAACAGGTAAAACGCGCTCGTATCTCCACTCCACCTTTGCAAACAGGTTACCTTCTTGCCACGTCTCAGTCCGCCATGTTGGTGTTGTGACGTTAACGTCAGTACCAGTAGGACCTACTGGCGTGCTCAGATACCAGCTTCCGTTAGTTATTTAACACTGACACGATGTATGTGTGTCGTCGATGGTGATGTCGTCACGGGGAGGAAGCTATTTTGGACACGGAGAACGCGCATGTGACGGTCTTGAATGGGCGTGGTCATACACGGTGGTCGACGTCAAAGCCTGTCAGATTTCTGCCCTTTCAGCCGTGAACGTCTCATCAGCTTGGTTAATGTAGCACTGGTAAAATCAACTGTTCTTGAAATGTGGCCATGCGTGGCTCCAAGCTGGGCCATACAATTTCTTTTCGCCTTTCTCAGCCGGCCGATTTTTCTTGGTTACTCCGATCCTGGTGTCAACTGTACACAGGTTGACACTTGCATTTCTTACTACTTGTGCTAACTTCATTATGGCACAAAGCAGGTTTTTTTTGTAATTCCCACTTTCCCATTATTCAAAATATCGGAAACATTTTGTGGTATTTGGGCGAAGTCTTGAAGCAGTATTCCGTGTCCATTCTCTAATGTGAAAGGGAATTGAGGTCATGTTCTCGGTATTTTGTAAGTGGTTGTCTTTGATGGTAAGCATGAGAATCTGTACATGTTTACGTTTTGAGTTAAAGAACACTATCAGTAAAGCAGCATCCTTCTGCTGCACAACCTATGAGATGATCAGATGATACAGATGTGTTGATTCTGCTTCTGAAAGTGGTTCAAAAGGGTGAAAGCTTCTGTTCTATTTGACAAAGGCACTGGTGACAAACGAAGACTTCTGGATGTACAAAGTATCATCAATCTGAAAGGGTCCACTCTGTGCAATGTCCAGCCAGCCCTTCATGCATTTACAGGACGTGATACCACCAGTGCCTTTGTTAGACGCGGCAAAGTTCTCCCCATTTAGCTTCTCGAATCTCACCCTGAATTTGTGAATGCTTTTTCCAAGATAGGACTTTCTGATGAGATAGCTACTGACTTGTTGAGGTCTTTGGACTCCTTTGTCTGTCATATGTATGGTCAAGTCACACACAATGTAAATGAGGCTCGCTACCAAATCTTCATGAAGAAGTTAAAACCCAAGGGAGGACAGACTATGACAAGCTATGATGATGTAGACATGAGCCTCCTTCCACCTTGCAGAGACTCCCTACTCTTGCACATGCAGCGTGCGATCACCAGGCCTTGATCTTGGTCAATGCTGTCAAGAATCACTCCAGTGATGCTCACCCTGTGGGCTAAGGGTGGCTGAAAGGGGGAGTAAATGCTCTGAAATGTCAATGGAACATAGGCAACATCCTTCCACAAGGGTTGACTGACATCCAGCAAGAACTTAGATTTGAGTAGAATGGAGGATTCAGACGAAGTTGAGATTGAGAGTCTTGTCGACACAATCTATGATGATTGTACATAAAGGTACATAAATATTAGTAATGGTAACTCAATGTTATAAAAAGCCAAAGTGAGAATAAACCCCATGCTTTAAGTATAGCTGTAACATTGATTTTGATCATTTTAGAGCAATTGAAGAAATAATACGTTCTTTAACCAACTGCCAACTAGACAGTGTAGAAATACAGCATTCAAGTCTGATTTCCCCCTTAGACACAATGCATATTTCAAATTTAAAGTCTTCTCTGTCTCTAACAATGCGCTGTCATGAATATACTGTGAATATTTCTTTGGGGGTCACTTTCAAACACCTGGAATCTGAATGTCTGGTCAAAAAATATAGCTCAGTTGTTTATCAGCCCAGGATGTTTGATTACGTGTTGTCAGGCAGCAATGCTGTGGCAGTAACACAGCTATGTGAAGACACACAATTAGTTGAGCTGTTGTCGGTTGGGTATGGTATGCCTACACTTTTATTGAATACAGCACTGACTTTCACATGTAAATTCATGTGGTTTCATCAGTGTGCTACCTTTCATGCTCAAAAGGAAACACTATCGAGAATCGAGGCTCTTTGTTTCCTGGATTTCATGTTATATATTTACAGGTTCGAATTCTTTTGATTGAAACTGGAAGATATCTGCTTTAGTAACAAGTTATGTCCGGTTTTAATTATTTGCAATTTCTGAATGGAGACACCGAAATATACTAAAACAAAATTCAAAGTAAAAAAATACATCCCTGAGAGATGAATAACCCCTTGTCCATTGTGTGTATAAATGTCAGATGACATCAGGGATTAGAAATGTATCATAAGCTCAAAAGGTTTCTGAGATCTCTTAATTTGCTTTGAAAGACATATGGACATTAACAGATGTTATATTTGGGATTACACTTTCTCAGTAAATGACATTGTGTATTCATGTAGACATTATCCCATTTGAGACTACTAATTCAACAACAGACTTAGAAGTAAGAAAGCCTTAGAAGAAAATCGAGTCCAAAAGGCATGTCCATTAGTTGCTTCTGCTTCTTTGTTAGGATATAGGCAAGATGATATTTTCGGAGCTGAAACACGCTGAATGTTGTGGACAAACAGCCCGCATTTCTCGGCACGGTTCGTTTACTGCCTCCCTTCTCCTCAGGCGTGTAAGGCCCTGCTGTGTGGATGAGGGATAGGGCATGAAACATTCTCTCCCGACAGGACATCAGATACATGAGATAGGGTCTCTCTGTTTTGGAACCGAGTGCTCAGTGAGAACATCAGGAGCGTAGCAAGCCAATTTTTTCGTGTAAGCCCGATAGGTTGCAAAGCTTTATATTTAGATAGTATTGAGGGCTTGTCCAAACATTTTAGTAAAAATCATGTGTAAGCCCGGGCTTTTTCTTATAATGGTAGCTACGCCCCTGAACATTGTTTTTGTAATACAAAAATGAAACCTCAAGTTACCGAACAGTTCGTTGGTGATGATGCTTGTGTTACCCCCAAAAGAACCCTTGTCTCTCTATCCCCATCTCACCGCGCACGCGTTTGTGTGATGGAAGTATGTGATAAGACGAAACCTCGAGTTACAGAGAGTATATCGGAAGTGCCTTTTTGTCTTGAGGTGTCCATTGCCATGCCTGATGATCTTCCTACCTACAGTGATAGATGTATCAAGTTTACCGTATTAGGTTTACGCTGCACAAATTGTTATAGTTACTTTTTATCCTCCTTGCGCTATCTCTCATATGATAAATTCTTTGACCACACAACAATCTGGGTTTTTTGACTTTACAGAGATTATTTTTCAAATCCAGATCTGAAACATTGAGACAATAGTTGACGTTCCCGTGTGATATATGTTGAAATGTACGCTAAAGTAAACTTCAGATTTCAGTAAACAATGTCTATCGTCAGATACTCTCATTTTCCCCAAGACACAAATTGAGACACACCAGTGATATCGATGTGTGGATGTGGATATATCGATCATTTATGAAGAAAGAATTCTAAACTAATATTGACCAGCATCAAGTAAAAACTACCCACCACACACTATAAGATTTCTTGAAAATTAATTCAGACCTGTTCCCGACTTAAGGAGAAGGAAAGTCCATCCGTTATATTCCCACCCTACTGACACTGTACAATGTTGATATGATACAAACGACGGTCCACTTCGTCGCATTGTATGGTGATTCCAGGATGAATGTGCTCTGCACAACCAGTGACCTGATTCCACCAAACATTGACTTTCTCCATTTTTACACTGACACATATTAGGATTACTGGTCATAAATAGAAGCTCCTGTTCTGCATACAACTAGAACATAAACGCAAAGATTCCACTCATGTAGCTGCGTGTATTAACAATGTAGGGAAGATGATCCAGTGTGACCTGAACATAAAGGGAAGATGGTCCAGCCGGCCTGTTCTGCATACAACTAGAACATAAACGCAAAGTAATAGCAATAAAGCATTCTTTACCTAGCTTGGTCAGGTTTGCTTGAAACATTGCACCAATAAACCCATATTTGTCTATCAGTCCTGAGTTATTTCCCACGACAGTACACTAAATAACTGCAGCAATATTCATATAATCATTTTCAAACTATCACTACATTTAACTTAGTACTGTTGTGTATAGTAAAATTACTAATATATCATTGAAGTCTTCCATGAACAAATTGAAAACAAATATTTTTCTCTGTGTGGGGCCACTCTTGTGTGGGGAAATGAAAGATTATCACCACTGACATGGACTACACGAGAACGTTAGATTGATATTCTAAATTATTTTTATAATTATCTAATCATTGTCAAATCAATTAAGTGAGTGAAATGTAACTATGTTCGGTTTACGACAATATAGAGTGAAAATCTAAATATAGTTTTGCGTCTTTCTTTTTTTAATTTACTGAATAGCATTGTTTATTTTGAGTGTTTCACATTGCATTGTACATGAGAGTTGTTACAGAAATACTGTACTATTTATTTGTTGGTGATCGCTGAAACTTAAAAAGCAATTTAAATCCACACAATATGAAACAAAACAATTCCTGTTTTTAATACGACAAATGTATATTAGAGATGTAAAAAACATTTTTTGAAATAATAGACATTTCCACTCATCTAGCTGCGTGTATTAACAATGTAGGGAAGATGGTCCAGTGTGACCTGAACATGTAGGGAAGATGGTCCAGTGTGACCTGAACATGTAGGGAAGATGGTCCAGTGTGACCTGAACATGTAGGGAAGATGGTCCAGTGTGACCTGAACATGTAGGGAAGATGGTCCAGTGTGACCTGAACATGTAGGAAAGATGGTCCAGTGTGACCTGAACATGTAGGGAAGATGGTCCAGTGTGACCTGAACATGTAGGGAAGATGATCCAGTGTGACTTGAACATAAAGGGAAGATGGTCCAAAGTGACCTGAACATGTAGGGAAGATGGTCCAGTGTGACCTGAACATGTAGGGAAGATGGTCCAGTGTGACCTGAACATGTAGGGAAGATGGTCCAGTGTGACCTGAACATGTAGGGAAGATGGTCCAGTGTGACCTGAACATGTAGGGAAGATGGTCCAGTGTGACCTGAACATGTAGGGAAGATGGTCCACTGTGACCTGAACATGTAGGGAAGATGGTCCAGTGTGACCTGAACATGTAGGAAAGATGGTCCACTGTGACCTGAACATGTAGGGAAGATGGTCCAGTGTGACCTGAACATGTAGGGAAGATGATCCAGTGTGACCTAGGGAACATGATACTGGGGACAGATGGTCCAGTGTGACCTGAACATGTAGGGAAGATGATCCACCATGTAGGGAAGATAGTGACCTGGAAATGTAGGGAAGATGTTCCAGTGTGACCTGAATGTGTAGAGAAAATGGTCCAGTGTGACCTGATCAAACGCGAGAGATTATGTGACCATAATTGTTTCTCCGAGTATAATGCTGCGCCTGAAAGTACACATAAATATTAACTGTAAATATACACTCCATGGTTACATAAGTAAAGTAAAGTAATGTTAGGAAGAACTCAAGAGGAACACTCATTGCAGTTAGTTACAAGCGTAGATTGTAACACGTATTTCGACTGAAATGCATAAGGACCCCAAAACAGATTGAATTATCCGTTAGTCATATCCATGATCTTTATAGGCACATCAGTTTCCATGTTATCAGATGACGCGTATATTAGTAAGTCGTATCAAATGCCTCAATGACAGAATACCTCAGCTTAGCCCCTACTGACTGGGTGTCACAACTCCTTGAATTATCACAATCAGTCACATGTCAAATCCAAATGCATTTTATCCCCAGGAATATCTGAATAATATAGTCGGAAATCACAACTGTAATTCAAATGTTGGTACCAAATCATGTCAACCACAAATTGTATATGACTCCATCGTGAATTATTGACGTGGAAATAGCTGGTGCCTACCCCTTTGATCGGGAGTCTGTGGGGATAGCTCCGTGGAACACGACACCAGATGGGTACAGACCTCGCTCGTTTCCTCACCGCACACAAAAACACTCTTCAACAATAAACGGCTCGTTTGTTACCAATTCGATTAAGGGTGTCGCGAAAGGCGATCAAAAGGCATCCTTATCAGGTCTCCCCAGAGCCGCACATGGTCTGTGTGTCTTGTAGGGCGACAAGAGAGGACCCTCCCAGTCACATCAGGACCACCATCACCCTATTGTCACGCCCATTGTCATAGTCTCTCGGCTAAACAGGCCGCTTAACTAGATTTATTAAAAATTATTTATTCGGTAATTTATGGGGATTTTTATCGCCAGCTATATTACTGGTAAATTATAAATCTTAACAAGCTTTTCTTCACACAAGCAGCGCATGAGTCCGTGCCATACTTGTACAATACGCAATAAGTGAGTATTTCCATAAACATGAAGGGGTAATTAGGGGCTGTCTGTGCGTCATTTCACCCAGATTAGAGCACAACATTGTCGTGTCTTTGTTGTGATAAAACAAGCATGTTGCTCCTTTATATTGCCTTGTGACTCACGTAGTGACTTGCACATCCTACATTGTAGTGGGTACATCTCCGTTAACTCGTCGCTATGTTACTTCTTGTATGTGCACTAGGACACCAATCGTGTCACACATGCTCGTGTGTGGTATAGATTATATATTACACGGAAGACTATTTTCGTCTTTTCCTATCAAATAGTTTGCCTCATTGAGTTACCCTGCTAAAGTGATATTTCCCTGAGTGGTGCCTAGGGTGAGTGAGTGTAGTTACCCTATATAGGTGTCCTTTACTCACGGGAGATTGTATATACATTGTATGGGTTTTCACTGTGCACAGATAGCGGGGTTCCAGACTAGCAGGGTTTCACTCTATATACATTGCCTGGGACATGGGTGTACGAATTTTCACTGTGCACAGATAGTGGGGGTCCAGATAAGTAGGGTTCCACTCTATGTACATAGCCTGGAGCGGATATACGGGTTTTCACTGTGTGCAGAAAGTCGGGGTTCCAGACTAGCAGGGTTTCGCTCTATGTACATAGCCTGGAGTGTGGATGTCCGGGTTTTCACTGTGTACAGATAGCCCGGGTTCCAGGCCACCGGGGTTTCATTGTATGAACATAGGCTTGGATCTGGACTGTAGAGGTTTCACTGTACACAGATTGTTCAGCCAGTACCAGCAAGCAGCAGATCTCAAAATAAATCGATTTCGTTTGTTTGAAAGCCTTGGTATTACATGTGAGCTATCATCTCACTTCTTGAAATCAAAAGGAAGCCATCCAACTCTTTCACCGTGTTACACTTCGGGGCCTTAGGGGCGGTGGGGTAACCAAGTTGGTAAAGCGTTGGCTCGTCACGCCGAAGGCCCGGGTTCGATTCCCCACATGGGTACAATGTGTGAAGCCCATTTCTGGTGTCCCCCGCCGTGATGTTGCTGGAATATTGCTAAAAGCGGCGTAAAACCAAACTCGCTCGCTCGGGGCCTTAACCCTAGATGGTTATCTGCACTGTGATCTCCAGAAAGTCTATTTGATTGTCGAGTTGACTGTATTTCATTGTTCATGTTTGTGGTTTGCTGTAGCAAGTGTGCTTGAACAGCCTCGATCAGTTGCAGTTTTAATTGTTTGAGGTCAGGTGAAATTTGGTTTTACGTCGTGCTTGAGAATATTTCGCTCATATGACGACGTGCATGCGTGTGTATGTGTATGTGCGGCTGCTTGTACTAGCCCAGACTTAAGCCGGTTTTATAGTGATAGCCCACTGAGATACCATGTCGCAGTGGAGCATGAATACCCCACTCAGACACATCATACTGACTCCGAGCCAACCAGTCCTTGATGTACCAATTAATGCCGAGCACCAAGCAGGGATCAACAAGTACCATATTTTAACGTCTTTTGGTATGACGCGGTCGGGGATCGAACCCGCGACCTTCCGCTCTCCGGGCGGACGCTCTAACCACTACACCACGGAGGCTGTTTGAAGCTACGGAGAGTGAAGGTTGTGTATATGGGACTTAAAATGCAAATTGTAGTAAAATATTGGACAGTCTGATTGTGGTAGCGAAAACCGTCATTTGACTCAGCAAGGTACTTGTCAAGTCTCTAGAGTGCGCGTCAGAGCTGACACTCTCCAGGTGCGCGTCAGATTTGGTATTTAAACACATATAAGTCTCGATGTCCACAGTTTCCCTTTCATTATATTGTATTTCTTCTATTGTGAACTGTATTTTCTGTCAAATATGTTCATTTCAGAGACAAGTTGTTATTCAAGCAATACATATTTTACGCCCTGAAGTACACGGTACGCATTGTACCCCTGAAGTAAGCATCAATCCTATTTGTCTTAAAATACCCATCAGTCATGTTTCGCCCGTCGTACGCTGTACGCATTGTGGGCAAGCATCAAGCATCAACTCTATGGTGCGCATGAATCCTATTTATCGTAAGGTACCATATAATTCTCCTCTCTTCCCCTTGTTGTACGCGGTCCGCAGTGCATCCCAGAAGTAGGCGTTCTGCCTTGTACCTTTTATATACATATCAAGCCTTCCGCTACTTAGTTAAGGAACCAGTCAAGATTCCACTCCCTGAAGTTCCTTCAAGTTACGCGTAACGCATGGTCCTTGTGCGGTACACGTCAAACCCAGTTACCCCGAGGGTACGCGTCAAGCCTGACGGCCCCCTTACGGTCGTTTGCGGTGGGTGTCAAGAGGTGTCCCGACGTGGCAAAGAAAGGCTTCTCTAGCCTGTCTACAGTCTGCTGATACAGTGCATTGGATCTCTATTTTTTCTCAGTCTATAAATTATTAGATTTTAATGCCCCTACAGGCTTAAAATAACGACTTTGATATGATTGAGTGCTCCTATTTTAAATTCAAGCGGAACAATGTGGGCCAACTCGTTCAACCTGGCGCGAGGTCTGGCCCTAAACGTATAGTAGTGCCTTCTCTAAAGTTGGCAGAAGGTGGCGCAAAATTTACATAATTCCATTCGAGCGTGTGACACATACAGAATTTCATTTAAAATTCAGGAGCAAGATTTTCTCTTTGCCTAAGTCATAAGTTACCTAACTGTGTCGGCGTGAGGCCCGACACACGCCTGGTGGACGCGCCGCACTGCTCAACGCAGTCGAACTATCGGCGACGTCAACGCGGCTGGAACACTGTCCCAGAACCTACTGCCGACATCACAGAGTCCAGATATTCTGGCCGCACCTGGCTGGCAAGGACATCGGCGCTACAGCAAGGTTCTCAGACAGACAACTGTATTCAAACAACGCTGGTGACAGGAACAATAAAGTTAGAGTTTCACGTTTACGGATGCGGCAACACAGAAAGGATATACAACAGCTAACATCATGAACTAAAACCTTGAAAGTAAATGCAAATATGGTTGTGTCCCTGTCGTGCGGCTGAGTGTACAATTGCGTGACTGGAGTCGCCGACCGCCACGTGACTGATGGCGACTATTATTGCCACGATGTCCCCTCATCAGACAGCACGCTACGCTATAACACCACTACCATAAAATAAAACGAATTTCACAGGGTTCGGTGCTACTTGAGCCCAGAGGTGTCGGAGACAATTCCAGCTTGCCGCCTCCAGTGCACTGACATATCCCTCCTCATTTCCCCTCCCTCGTGTTCCTCCCCCTCATCCGGCTCATTGAAAGCTATTCAAACAATCTTGTCTTCGCCTGAGTGCGATTTTTCTTCTTTGCAATGTTTATTATCAGATTATCCAATTTTATCTTAAAAGACAATATTTCTTATTACTAATTATACAGTCATCCAGTGCACGACCTTTACACGTCCGCAGTTCCAGTCCAGATTGCAGGACACGTGACTGCTCAATATTTATCATGGCCATTGTTTATGCAAATGTCTGTCCCATGCATGTTGTGATATCAAGATATTTGGTCCACACTGAGTTGTGTCGGGAGGTTTGTTGGTGTGGAAAGTTATGTCGGTGGTGAGAGTTGTGTCGTATTAGAGAGTTGTGTCGGTGTGGAGGTTGTGTTGGTGAAGTCAGTTGTGTCAGTGTATGAGTGTATGAGTTTGTCTGTGTGGAGAGTTGGAATGTGGACGAGAGTGATGTTGGAACTAGACTTATTAAAAATTATTTATTCAGTTAATTTATGGGATTTTTTTATCGCCAGCTATATTACTGGTAAATTATAAATCTTAACAAGCTTTTTCTTCACACAAAGCAGCGCATGAGGTCCGTGCCATACTTGTACAATACGCAATAGAGTGGTATTTCCATAAAGCATGAAGGGGTAAGTGGGGGGCTGTCTGTGCGTCATTTCACCAGATTAGAGGCACAACATTGTCTGTTATGATCTTTGTTGCGATAAAACAAGCGCACGTTGCTCCTCTATATTGCCTTGTGACTCACGTAAGTGGCCGCATCCTACATTGTAGTGGGTACATCTCACGTCGCTATGTGTTACTTCTTGTATATTGCGCTAAGGACACCAATCATTAATCACACATGCTCGTGGTGTTGGTATAGATTATATATATTACACGGAAGACTATTTTTCGTCTTTTCCCCATCAAATATGGTTTGCCTCCATTGGAGTTACCCTGCTAAAGTGATATTTCCCTGAGGTGGTGCCTAGGGTGAGTGATTAATAGTTACCCTATATAGGTGTCCTTTACTCACGGAGATTGTATATACATTGTGCGGAGTTTCACTGTGCACAGATAGCGGGGTTCAGACCAGCAGGGGTTTCACTCTATATACATTGCCTGGGACATGGGTGTGTACGAATTTTCACTGTGCACAGATAGTGGGGGTCCAGATAAAGTAGGGTTCCACTCTGTATGTACATAGCCTGGAGTGGATATACGGGTTTTCACTGTGTGCAGAAAGTCAGGGTTCCAGACTAGCGGGGTTTCGCTCTATGTGCATAGCCTGGGGTGTGGATGTCCGGGTTTTCACTGTGTACAGATAGCCGGGTTCCAGGCCACAGGGGTTTCATTGTATGAACATAAAGCTTGGATCTGGACTGTAGAGGTTTCACTGTACACAGATTGTTCAGCCAATTACCAGCAAGCAGCAGATCTCAAAATAAATCGATTTCGTTTGTTTGAAAGCCTTGGTATTACATGTGAGCTATCATCTCACTTCTTGAAATCAAAGGAAGCCATCCAACTCTTTCACCGTGTTACACTTCGGGGCCTTTAGGGGCGGTGGGGTAACCAAGTTGGTAAAGCGTTGGCTCGTCACGCCGAAGGCCAGGTTCGATTCCCCACATGGGTACAATGTGTGAAGCCCATTTCTGGTGTCCCCCGCCGTGATGTTGCTGGAATATTGCTAAAAGCGGCGTAAAACCAAACTCGCTCGCTCGGGGCCTTAACCCTAGATGGTTATCTGCACTGTGATCTCCAGAAAGTCTATTTGATTGTCAAGAGTTGACTGTATTTCATTGTTCATGTTTGTGGTTTTGCTGTAGCAAGTGTGCTAGCGGAACAGCCTCGATCAGTTGCAGTTTTAATTGTTTGAGGTCAGGTGAAATTTGGTTTTACGTCGTGCTTGAGAATATTTCGCTCATATGACGACGATGCATGCGTGTGTATGTGTATGTGCTGCTGCTTGTACTAGCCCAGACTTAAGCCGGTTTTATAGTGATAGCCCACTGAGATACCATGTCGCAGTGGAGCATGAATACCCATTCAGACACATCATACTACGACTCCGAGCCAACCAGTCCTTGATGTACCAATTAATGCCGAGCACCAAGCGGGGATCAACAAATTTTACCATATTTTAACGTCTTTTTGGTATGACGCGGTCGGGGATCGAACCCGCGACCTTCCGCTCTCCGGGCGGACGCTCTAGCTCCACTACACCACGGAGGCTGTTTGGAAGCTACGGAGAGCGAAGGTTGTGTATATGGGACTTAAAATGCAAATTGTAGTAAAATATTGGACAGTCTGATTGTGGTAGCGAAAACCGTCATTTGACTCAGCAAGGTACTTGTCAAGTCTCTAGAGTGCGCGTCAGAGCTGACACTCTCTCAGGTGCGCGTCAGATTTGGTATTTAAACACATATAAGTCTCGATGTCCACAGTTTCCCTTTCATTATATTGTATTTCTTCTATTGTGAACTGTATTTTCTGTCAAATATGTTCATTTCAGAGACAAGTTGTTATTCAAGCAATACATATTTTACGCCCTGAAAGTACACGGTACGCATTGTACCCCTTCAAGTAAGCATCAATCCTATTTGTCTTAAAATACCCATCAGTCATGTTTCGCCCGTCGTACGCTGTACGCATTGTGGGCAAGCATCAAGCATCAACTCTATGGTGCGCATGAATCCTATTTATCGTATGGGTACCATATAATTCTCTTCTCTTCCCCTTGTTGTACGCGGTCCGCAGTGCATCCCAGAAGTAGGCTTTCTGCCTTGTACCTTTATTATGTACATATCAAGCCTTGCGCCACTTAGTTAAGGAACCAGTTAAGATTCCACCCCTGAAGTTCCTTCAAGATACGCGTAACGCCTGGTCCTTGTGCGGTACACGTCAAGCTCCAGTTACCCCGAGGGTACGCGTCAAGCCTGACAACCGGCCTTACGGTCGTTTTGCGGTGGGTGTCAAGAGGTGTCCCGACGTGGCAAAGAAAGGCTTCTCTAGCCTGTCTACAGTCTGCTGATACAGTGCATTGGATCTCTATTTTTTCTCAGTCTATAAATTATTAGATTTTAATGCCCCTACAGGCTTAAAATAACGACTTTGATATGATTGAGTGCTCCTATCTTTTAAATTCAAGCGGAACAAGTAATGGGCCAACTCGTTCAACCTGGCGCGAGGTCTCACTGGCCCTAAACGTATAGTAGTGCCTTCTCTAAAGTTGGCAGAAGGTGGCGCAAAATTTACATAATTCCATTCGAGGCGTGTGACACATACAGAATTTCATTAAAAATTCAGGAGCAAGATTTTCTCTTTGCCTAAGTCATAAGTTACCCTAACTGTGTCGGCGTGAGGCGTCCGACACACGCCTGGTGGACGCGCCGCACTGCTCAACGCAGTCGAACTATCGGCGACGTCAACGCGGCTGGAACACTGTCCCAGAACCTACTGCCGACATCACAGAGTTCAGATATTCTGGCCGCACCTGGCTGGCAAGGACATCGGCGCTACAGCAAGGTTCTCAGACAGACAACTGTAATTCCAAACAACGCTGGTGACAGGAACAATAAAGTTAGAGTTTCACGTTTACGGATGCGGGCAACACAGAAAGGATATACAACAGCTAACATCATGAACTAAAACCTTGAAAGTAAAATGCAAATATGGCCGTGTCCCCTGTCGTGCGGCTGGAGTGTACAATTGCGTGACTGGAGTCACCGACCGCCACGTGACTGATGGCGACTATTATTGCCACGATGTCCCTCATCAGACAGCAACGCTACGCTATAACACCACTACCATAAAATAAAACGAAGATTTCACAGGGTTCGGTGCTACTTGAGCCCAGAGGTGTCGGAGACAATTCCAGCTTGCCGCCTCCAGTGCACTGACATATCCTCCTCATTTCCCTCCCTCGTGTTCCTCCCCCTATCCGGCTCATCCCAACTTTTGAAAAGCTATTTAAACAATCTTGTCTTCGCCTGAGTGCGATTTTTCTTTCTTTGCAATGTTTATTATCAGATTATCCATTTTATCTTAAAAGACAATATTTCTTATTACTAATTATACAGTCATCCAGTGCACGACCTTTACGTCCGCAGTTCCAGTCCAGATTGCAGGACACGTGACTGCTCAGTATTTATCATGGCCATTGTTTATGCAAATGTCTGTCCCATGCATGTTGTGATATCAAGATATTTGGTCCACACTGAGTTGAGTCAGCGTGGAGCTTTGTTGGTGTGGAAGAAGTTATGTCGGTGGTGAGAGTTGTGTCGTATTAGGAGAGTTGTGTCGGTGTGGAGAGCTGGTTGTGTTGGTGAAGTCAGTTGTGTCAGTGTATGAGTGTATGAGTTTGTCTGTGTGGAGAGTTGGAATCGTGGACGAGAGTGATGTTGGGTAAAGTTGTGTCTGTGGTGGAGGTTGTGATGGTCTGGGTGAGCTGGAACGTCGTAGAGAGTTGTGTCAGTGCAGACAGTTATTGTCCAGAATGGTGAGTTTGTAAATTAGTGCCTTGCCAACGTAAGAGAGTGAATATCAGTGCGAATAGCGGCGATGGTGCGGGGAGCTTAGAGTGGTGCGCTGTATGGTGTGATCGGCAGGGGTTGTGACAGTTGTGCTGGATGGTGCTGGTGTGTGGAGCTGTGTCGGAGCTGAGAGTCTGTGGTCAGTGTGGTGAGATTGGCAGTTGTGACAGTTGTGTGGATGGTGCTGGTGTGTGGAGCTGTGTCGGAGCTGAGAGTGGTGTCAGTGTGGTGAGATTGGCAGTTGTTACAGCCTGTGTCGGTGGTGCTTAAGGTGTGGAGTTGTGCCCGGTGCTGAGCTGTGTCAGTGTGGTGAGATTGGCAGAGTTGTGACAGTTGTGTCGGTGGTGCTGGTGTGTGGAGTTGTGTCTTCTGGTGTTGAGAAAGTTGTGCCAGTGCGGTGAGATTGGCAGTTGTGACAGCTGTTTCCGATGGTGCTGCGTGTGCAGAGTTGTGTCGGTGCTTGAGAGTGTATCAGTGGCATGGTGAGATTAGCAGGCAGCCGTGACAGTTGTGGCGGTGCTGGTGCGTGGAGTTGTGGAGGTTTGGTGCTGAGCTGTCAGATGTGGCGAGATTGGCAGCCGTGACAGCCAAAGTGGATGGTGCTTGGTGTGTGGAGCTGTGTCGGAGTTGAAGTGTGAGTGGTGTCAGTATGGTGAGATTGGCAGTTGTGACAGTTGTGTGGGTGGTGGTGCGGTGGAGCTGTGTCGGAGCTGAGAGTTGTGCCAGTGTGGTGATTGGCAGCTGTGACAGCTGTGACAGCTGTGGTGTTGGTGTGGTGTGTGGAGTTGTGTCGGAGCTGAGAGTGAGTGTCAGTATGGTGAGATTGGCAGCTGTGACAGCTGTGGTCGGGATGGTGTTGGTGTGGAGCTGTGTACCGGAGCTGAGAGTGGTGTCAGTGTGGTGATGATTGGCAGTTGTGACAGCCAGTGAGTGGTGTTGGTGTGTGGAGCTGTGTCGGAGTTGAGAGTGTGTCAGTGTGGTGATTGGCAGTTGTGACAGCTGTGTCGATGGTGTTGGTGTGTGTGGAGCTGTGTCCGAGTTGCGGTTGTTGTGTCCAGTGGGGTGAGATTGGCTGGCTGTGACAGTTGTGTCGATGGTGTAGTGTGTGTGGAGCTGTGTCGGAGCTGAGCAGTGGTGTCAGTGTGGGTGTGATTGGCAGTGTGTGACAGTTGTGGCGTTGGTGTTGGTGGTGTGATGGAGTTGTGTCGGAGTTGAGAGTGGGTGCATGGTGTGGTGAGATTGCTTAGTTGTGACAGCTGTGTAGGTTGTGTTAGGTGTGTGGAGTTGTGTCGGATGTTGAGAGTGGGTGTCGCCAGTATATGTGAGCGGTGGCAGTTGTGACAGTTGTGTAGCGGTGGATGGTGTTGGTGTGTGGGTGTGGTGTTGGAGTTGAGAGTGGTGTCAGTGTGGTGAGATTGGCAGTTGTGACAGTTGTATCGATGGTGCTGGTGTGTGGGTGTGTCCGAGTTGAGAGTTTGTGTCAGTGTGGTAGAGATTGGCAGTTGTGACAGTTGTGTCGATGTGTAAGGTGTTGCTGTGTGGAGTGAAGCTACGGAGAGTGAAGGTTGTGTATATGGGACTTAAAATGCAAATTGTAGTAAAATATTGGACAGTCTGATTGTGGTAGCGAAAACCGTCATTTGACTCAGCAAGGTACTTGTCAAGTCTCTAGAGTGCGCGTCAGAGCTGACACTCTCCAGGTGCGCGTCAGATTTGGTATTTAAACACATATAAGTCTCGATGTCCACAGTTTCCTTTCATTATATTGTATTTCTTCTATTGTGAACTGTATTTTCTGTCAAATATGTTCATTTCAGAGACAAGTTGTTATTCAAGCAATACATATTTTACGCCCTGAAGTACACGGTACGCATTGTACCCCTGAAGTAAGCATCAATCCTATTTGTCTTAAAATACCCATCAGTCATGTTTCGCCCGTCGTACGCTGTACGCATTGTGGGCAAGCATCAAGCATCAACTCTATGGTGCGCATGAATCCTATTTATCGTAAGGTACCATATAATTCTCTTCTCTTCCCCTTGTTGTACACGGTCCGCAGTGCATCCCAGAAGTAGGCTTTCTGCCTTGTACCTTTTATGTACATATCAAGCTTTGCGCTACTTAGTTAAGGAACCAGTTAAGATTCCACTCCCTGAAGTTCCTTCAAGATACGCGTAACGCCTGGTCCTTGTGCGGTACACGTCAAGCCCAGTTACCCCGAGGGTACGCGTCAAGCCTGACGGCCCCCTTACGGTCGTTTGCGGTGGGTGTCAAGAGGTGTCCCGACGTGGCAAAGAAAGGCTTCTCTAGCCTGTCTACAGTCTGCTGATACAGTGCATTGGATCTCTATTTTTTCTCAGTCTATAAATTATTAGATTTTAATGCCCCTACAGGCTTAAAATAACGACTTTGATATGATTGAGTGCTCCTATTTTAAATTCAAGCGGAACAATGTGGGCCAACTCGTTCAACCTGGCGCGAGGTCTGGCCCTAAACGTATAGTAGTGCCTTCTCTAAAGTTGGCAGAAGGTGGCGCAAAATTTACATAATTCCATTCGAGCGTGTGACACATACAGAATTTCATTAAAAATTCAGGAGCAAGATTTTCTCTTTGCCTAAGTCATAAGTTACCTAACTGTGTCGGCGTGAGGCCCGACACACGCCTGGTGGACGCGCCGCACTGCTCAACGCAGTCGAACTATCGGCGACGTCAACGCGGCTGGAACACTGTCCCAGAACCTACTGCCGACATCACAGAGTCCAGATATTCTGGCCGCACCTGGCTGGCAAGGACATCGGCGCTACAGCAAGGTTCTCAGACAGACAACTGTATTCAAACAACGCTGGTGACAGGAACAATAAAGTTAGAGTTTCACGTTTACGGATGCGGCAACACAGAAAGGATATACAACAGCTAACATCATGAACTAAAAACTTGAAAGTAAATGCAAATATGGCCGTGTCCCTGTCGTGCGGCTGAGTGTACAATTGCGTGACTGGAGTCACCGACCGCCACGTGACTGATGGCGACTATTATTGCCACGATGTCCCCTCATCAGACAGCACGCTACGCTATAACACCACTACCATAAAATAAAACGAATTTCACAGGGTTCGGTGCTACTTGAGCCCAGAGGTGTCGGAGACAATTCCAGCTTGCCGCCTCCAGTGCACTGACATATCCCTCCTCATTTCCCCTCCCTCGTGTTCCTCCCCCCTATCCGGCTCATCCCAACTTGAAAGCTATTTAAACAATCTTGTCTTCGCCTGAGTGCGATTTTTCTTCTTTGCAATGTTTATTATCAGATTATCCAATTTTATCTTAAAAGACAATATTTCTTATTACTAATTATACAGTCATCCAGTGCACGACCTTTACACGTCCGCAGTTCCAGTCCAGATTGCAGGACACGTGACTGCTCAATATTTATCATGGCCATTGTTTGATGCAAATGTCTGTCCCATGAGCATGTTGTGATATGGTTAAAAGATACGCCGAAGGCCCGAGTCGATTCCACTGGGCAGTTGTGTAAGCCCATTTCTGGGTCCCCCGGTTTGTTGGTGCGGCGTAAAGAAAAGTTATCGTCGGTGGTGGAGAGTTGTGTGGTGAGAGTGTGTCGTAGAGAGTTGTCGGTGTGGAGGTTGTGTTGAGTGAAGTTGAGTTGTGTCAGTGTATGAGTGTATGAGTTTGTCTGTGTGGAGAGTTGGAATGTGGACGAGAGTGATGTTGGGGAAGTTGAGTTGTGTGGAGTGATGGTGGTGAGTGTATGAGTTTGACAGTTGTGTCAGAATGGTGGAGAGTTGGAATTGTCGGACGAGAGTGATGTTGTGTGAAGTGAGTTGTGTCAGTGTATGAGAGTGAGCTGAGTCGGTGTCTGTATGGAGAGATTGGCAATGTCGACTGTGCAGGAGTGATGTTGTGTGGAGTGAGTTGTGCCGAGTGTGGTGAGTGAGATGGAGTTTGTCTGTATGGAGAGTTGGACAGGTGTGGACGAGAGTGATGTTGGTGAATTGGCAGTTGTGTCAGTGTGGATGTGTGGTGTGTGGAGCTGTGTGTCTGAGAGTGGTGGATGTGGTCTGATTGGCACGAGAGTGATGTGGATGGTGGTGTGTGGAGTTGTGCCAGGCATGAGTGGTGTCAGTATGGTGAGATTGGCAGTTATGGAGAGTTCAAATGTGTGGATGGAGGAGTGATGTTGGTGTGTCAGGGCTGAGAGTTGTGTCAGTATGGTGAGAGTGCGCAGCTTTGTTCTGTATGGAGAGTTGGAATGTGGACGAGTCGAGAGATGAGAGTGGTCAGTAGAGAGATTGTGCAGTGTGGAGGTTGTGATGGTCTGGTGAGTGGAGAATGTCGTGAGCTGAGAGTGGTGTCAGTGTGGTGAGATTGGCAGTTGTCAGAATGGCGAGTTTGTAGTTGTGTAGTGCCAACGTAAAGAGTGGTATCAGATTGGCAGCGAAGAGCTGTGCGATGGTGTGGGGAGCTGAGAGTGGTGTCAGTATGGTGAGATTGGCAGTTGTGACAGTTGTGTGGATGGTGTTGGTGTGTGGAGTTGTGTCGGAGCTGAGAGTGGTGTCAGTGTGGTGAGATTGGCAGTTGTGACAGTTGTGTGGATGGTGTTGGTGTGTGGAGTTGTGTCGGAGTTGAGAGTGGTGTCAGTGTGGTGAGATTGGCAGTTGTGACAGTTGTGTGGATGGTGTTGGTGTGTGGAGTTGTGTCGGTGTTGAGAGTGTGTCAGTATGGTGAGATTGGCAGTTGTGAGAGTTGTGTGGATGGTGTTGGTGTGTGGAGTTGTGTCGGTGTTGAGAGTGGTGTCAGTGTGGTGAGATTGGCAGTTGTGAGAGTTGTGTGGATGGTGTTGGTGTGTGGAGTTGTGTCGGTGTTGAGAGTGGTGTCAGTGTGGTGAGATTGGCAGTTGTGACAGTTGTGTAGATGGTGTTGGTGTGTGGAGTTGTGTCGGAGTTGAGAGTTGTGTCAGTGTGGTGAGATTGGCAGTTGTGACAGTTGTGTGGATGGTGTTGGTGTGTGGAGTTGTGTCGGTGTTGAGAGTGGTGTCAGTATGGTGAGATTGGCAGTTGTGACAGCTGTGTGGATGGTGTTGGTGTGTGGAGTTGTGTCGGTGTTGAGAGTTGTGTCAGTATGGTGAGATTGTGCAGCTGTAAACAGTTGTGTGGATGGTGTTGGTGTGTGGAGTTGTGTCGGTGTTGAGAGTGTAGTGTGTGTGGAGTTGATGTCAGTGTTGAGAGTGGTGTCAGTGGTGGTGAGATTGGCAGTGTGACAGCTGTGTGTGTGGTGTGTGGAGTCAGTGTTGAGAGTAAGTGTCAGTATGGTGAGATTGGCAGTTGTGACAGCTGTGTCGATGGTGTTGGTGTGTGGAGTTGTGTCGGAGCTGAGAGTGGTGTCAGTATGGTGAGATTGGCAGTTGTGACAGTTGTGTAGATGGTGTTGGTGTGTGGAGTTGTGTCGGAGTTGAGAGTGGTGTCAGTGTGGTGAGATTGGCAGTTGTGACAGTTGTGTCGATGGTGTTGGTGTGTGGAGTTGTGGCGTTGAGTTGTTGTGTTGAGTTGAGGTTTACGTCACATCGGCATTATTTTGAATACAAAGTCCAAATAAAAGAGTTGTTTTTACATATATATATATATATGCATTACATTATTATTTACAAGTAATAAATGTCATAGCACCAAATTCAAAAACAAGCAATCCGTCATTCACATACCATAGTTACAATTTATAGTACAGGTCAACTTCCCTCAGGTAGCTAACAATGAGATGTCCGCTCACACGGGTGAACAGATATTTCAGATTCATCCCATCATAATGTGAATCCCTTGCAGTCGAAAAGTCACACAGCCAAGCAGTATATGCTTGATGGTGAACACTTCATCGCAAGAGACACACACATCCGTTTTCACACATGGGAGGTCCATCCCCATCCGTTTTCAAGTCTCTGAATATAGTCATGAGTAAATCGACTGACATTTATATTGAAAAGGAGCCCTGGACCATCGTCGTAAAATCTACCTCCTCACGTCTTGGAGTTGTGGCGAGTAGTGTAATGGTGTCAGGGAGTGAGCGGTGTCAGTTGTCAATTCGTCAGTGTCAATCAGCACATCAACAATGGAAGGTCGTGGTAGTATCAAATCCCAAAATGAAAGTATATCAGGCAGTTTATAACACTGAATACTGATGCGGTTTATAAACATGGGAAGTTCATAAATAAAGACGTATCCTGATGGATTATAAGATGTACACATATGACAACTATGACTCTCATGTTCATAAATGACTGACTGACTCTGATCCCGCCAAATTGTTGTTCCGCAACATCATGAACACCAGAATTGAGCTTCACACATTGTACCCATTGGCAAACGAAGTGTGTTCCTGAAGCCAACCTTTAACCGATTTGTTCCATAAATGATAAAGCAGCACCAGGCCCTTGGCAAACTAGCGTGTTCCTAACCACGATTTTAAAATATTGTGTTCCTGAACACGATTTGAAACTATTGTGCTCCTGAAGACAATTTGAAACTAATGTGTTCCAAACGACGATGTTTAACTAGTGTGTTCCAAAGGACGATGTTAAACTAGTGTGTTCCAAACGACTATGTTAAACTAGTGTGTTCCTAAACACGATGTTAAACTAATGTGTTCCAAACGACGATGTTAAACTAATGTGTTCCAAACGACGATTTTAAACTAGTGTGTTCCAAACGACGATGTTAAACTAGTGTGTTCCAAACGACGATGTTAAACTAGTGCGTTCCTAAACACGATTATAAACTAATGTGTTCAAAACGACGATTATAAACTAGTGTGTTCCTTAACACGATTATAAACTAATATGTTCCAAACGACGATGTTAAAACTAGTGTGTTACTAAACACGATTATAAACAAGTGGGTTTCTAAAACACGATTTTAAAGTCATGTGTTCCAAACTACGAATTTAAACTAGTGTGTTCCTAAACACGATTATAAACTAGTGTGTTCCTTAACACGATTATAAACTAATATGTTCCAAACGACGATGTTAAAACTAGTGTGTTACTAAACACGATTATAAACAAGTGGGTTTCTAAAACACGATTTTAAAATCATGTGTTCCAAACTACGAATTTAAACTAGTGTGTTCCTAAACACGATTATAAACTAGTGTGTTCCTTAACACGATTATAAACTAGTGTGTTCCTAAACGCGATTTTAAACTAGTGTGTTCCTAAATACGATTTTCAACTACCATGTTCCTAAACACCCTTTTAAACTAATGTGTTCCAATCTACGAATTTAATCTTGTGTGTTCAAAACACGATTTTAAACTAGTGTGTTCCTAAACACGATTTTAAACTAGTGTGTTCCTAAATACGATGTTCAACTACCATGTTCCTGAACACCAGTTTGCCCTTGTGTAACCTAAGTACATGACTTCAACGAGATTGTCACTGTCTCAAAGTACCAGAAAGACAAGAAAAATGTTTCTATCAACACGAAATCAATGAACTTACTTTAAATATTTAAATATTACATGAGCTCTCTTTTGTGAAATGTTCCCATAATAATTTAGTCACTGAATCACAGCCAGTGATCATTCCGAGCAGGTATTGTGTGTTTACAGGCGAACAGTGTCAGGGTATGGATGTGGTAAGGAGAAATATTTTACGTGTATGTTAGGGTATTGCTAGATATTGTTCAGTTTTAGTCGGGTATTATTAAGCTATCTATAGAGGTGCACCGTGCGCTACCGGTCTATAGGTAGCGATGGTGTGATGGGGGTGTTGTAGAGGAGGGGGTTTTAGGGGGGTGTTGTATGCAGGGCGGGGAGGAGTGTGTGGCTGTATTGTGACGGGAGGGTGTAGCACCGACCCTCTGACAGGGTAAATGTAACGATGTAATTAAAACCGTGGTAGTTGGGTGTAGACGGGGTGCCTGTGGGTGGGGGGACGTGAGCAGGGACCTGGTAGCTGCATGCGAGGGAAGCAATACAAACCGCAAGAATAGCTCGACTAGTGCTGCCGAGGTTTTCCTATTCTCCCAGCCCCGGCCTCGGCCTGTAAACACATGTTCTTCGTCAAAACAGCTACACTCAGCAAGTCTTAAAGCTCATGAAAAGAAGTTTTAATTCATTTTTAAGAAATGAAACTAGAGCGGCCCTTCTGTGAGAGCCGAGGCCATATGGCGTGTGATGGGGTACACACGAGGGGAGACGACCGAACAAAATACGCTGCAAGTTTAAATTAACCAACTTTTAATAAATTAATTTTGGTAATATTGAATTTGTCCGTGTCTTGCCTTCTGTTGCGCCGCTGTCTGTAAGAGGAGAGGTGCAGGGTCGGGAGCCTTGTTCAAACCAGTAATCTCTCTCGCACACCCTCAACATTTCACTCCCAACAAATCGTTGAGTGTTCATCACTTACACCCGTACGTGTCTGAGAGACAGGTTCTGGGATAAAGTTTGTTCGGTGACACCCCTGACACACAGTCCGCAGATAGAGACACTCGGTGCTATTGTTCCGAGATAGTTGGTGACACCCCACCTTCTCACGCCGAGCTTCTCCTCCCTATCAGCCTTATCGTCATGTCTCCCGTCATACTGCGCCTCTCTCGCTATTACATCCGGCTCGCTACTTCATCAGAAAACACGTGTATACCGTCACTCAACGTACACGTAACACTGCACTAAATAATGATTCACGTTACACTCACTCACTCACTAACTCACTAACTCACTCAAGGAGTTTTTAAATTTTACATCCATTATGGGTGGATTCTGATGCTGGGCACGTTTCCAATTTTAAGGGTCAAAGGTCACAACACTCCAATATTCTCTTTGCAAGTCTCTTTAGTCTAAAAGAAATGATTCCACATTACTTTCAAATTGTCCCCTAAAAGCCGCTATATTAGATAAGTGGGGTCTGGTATTGATCACAGTCAGTCTCCAGGGACCCCCTGGTCGTGGAGAGGGGGCATGTGTAGCGTCACAGTCCTCCATAACAGCGGGACATCGCCATGCCACACGTAATTCAATTGAATGCGTCACATTTGATTAAATTTTGTACAAAGCATCATTTGACATGGGCTGTCCAGAAAAGGCCAGAACGTTAACAATGGAGCATAGTTCCTGATGTCATGTTCCTGTCTCACTGCTATACTGTGAGTAGTGCAGATTATACAGGCGTGGGGTGGATGTCTTGAATAGCGTACTGTAACTGTGAGTTCATGAAGGCCCTGTAGTATCATACTAAATTGTGGAGCTGATAGAGGCCCTGTAGTACCATACTATATCGGGAAGGTGAAAGAGGTCCTGTAGTACCATACTACATCGGGGATGTGAAAGAGGCCCTGTACTACCATTCTACATTGGGTAGATGATAGGGGAGGTGATAGACTATAGTGTGTGTGTGTGTAGTACCATACTACATCGGGGAGGTGATAGAGGCCCTGTAGTACCATACTACATCGGGGAGGTGATAGAGGCCCTGTACTACCATACTACATCGGGGAGGTGATAGAGGCCCTTTAGTACCATACTACATCGGGTAGATGATAGAGGCCCTGTAGTACCATACTACATCGGGTAGATGATAGAGGCCCTGTAGTACCATACTACATGGGGGGGGGAGGTGATAGAGGCCCTGTAGTACCATACTACATCGGGGGAGGTGATAGAGGCCCTGTAGTACCATACTACATCGGGGAGGTGATAGAGGCCCTGTTGTACCATACTACATCGGGGAGGTAGAGGCCCTGTAGTACCATACTACATCGGGGAGGTGATAGAGGCCCTGTAGTACCATACTACATCGGGGAGGTGATAGAGGCCCTGTAGTACCATACTACATCGGGGAGGTGATAGAGGCCCTGTAGTACCATACTACATCGGGGGAGGTGATAGAGGCCCTGTAGTACCATACTACATCGGGGAGGTGATAGAGGCCCTGTAGTACCATACTACATCGGGGAGGTGATAGAGGCCCTGTAGTACCATACTACATCGGGGAGGTGATAGAGGCCCTGTAGTACCATACTACATCGGGGAGGTGATAGAGGCCCTGTACTACCATACTACATCGGGGAGGTGATAGAGGCCCTGTAGTACCATACTACATCGGGGAGGTGATAGAGGCCCTGTAGTACCATACTACATCGGGGAGGTGATAGAGGCCCTGTAGTACCATACTACATCGGGGAGGTGATAGAGGCCCTGTAGTACCATACTACATCGGGGAGGTGATAGAGGCCCTGTAGTACCATACTACATCGGGGAGGTGATAGAGGCCCTGTAGTACCATACTACATCGGGGAGGTGATAGAGGCCCTGTAGTACCATACTACATCGGGGAGGTGATAGAGGCCCTGTAGTACCATACTACATCGGGGAGGTGATAGAGGCCCTGTAGTACCATACTACATCGGGGAGGTGATAGAGGCCCTGTAGTACCATACTACATCGGGGAGGTGATAGAGGCCCTGTAGTACCATACTACATCAGGGGGAGGTGATAGAGGCCCTGTAGTACCATACTACATCGGGGGGGAGGTGATAGAGGCCCTGTAGTACCATACTACATCGGGGAGGTGATAGAGGCCCTGTAGTACCATACTACATCGGGGAGGTGATAGAGGCCCTGTAGTACCATACTACATCGGGGAGGTGATAGAGGCCCTGTAGTACCATACTATATCGGGGAGGTGATAGAGGCCCTGTAGTACCATACTACATCGGGAGGTGATAGAGGCCCTGTAGTGCCATACTACATCGGGGAGGTGATAGAGGCCCTGTAGTACCATACTACATCGGGGAGGTGAAAGAGGCCCTGTAGTACCATACTACATCGGGGAGGTGATAGAGGCCCTGTAGTACCATACTACGTCGTGGATGTAATAGAGGCCCTACCATACTACATCAAGGTCCCAATATATCAGCAATAGATAGATACAGAGATCATACTGTGTCAAGAAACTTTTGTGAAATGATATACTTCAGTCTGTATCAGAATTACGAACGTGAAAGCATGATTCTTACTTGTATTTCAAGGACCCATGTTCTATATCGTCTTAACTTGACACGTCCAAATTAATTAACGAATTGTTTTTGGTCCACTTTCGGTATGAAATTTCATAGATGTTATGTGTGCGTCCTCAGATGGAAGAATACAATGATGAATAGCATATAGTGTATGCCTCTTGCATATGACGCAGTGCAGTACCGTGACAAGAGCTGTATTCAGATGGTACACATCAGCTTATCTCACACACACACACACACACACACACACACACACACACACACACACACACACACACACACACACACACACACACCCCCACCCCCACCCCATCACCACACACACACACACACCATGAATTTGCTGATGACCTTATCGGTAAGGAAAGTATTCATATAGAAGAGCTTCTTTCCCAAACCCGCCAGTTTTGAGAATTCAGATACTGAATTTCCCTCTTTGGCATCGTGGTGCATTATTTACAACAGCTGAGGCAAAAAGTCTCAGGTAGAAAATTTCAACAAAAAGTTGGAGAGCTTAAAATTTAGTGACAGGACTTGCCTTGTACGTTCTGTGACGACATGTCCACCGCCTCACCATGCTCAGACCTATTATCTGTAGAACTCTCTGACGTCACAGTAGTGATGTGTAGCAGAAGAAACATTTCGTCAGTCCCTCAATTCCATGTATTCACATGTCCGTTGGAATAATACTTATCCGATTTTACTGAGTTTCGGTGAATTGGTTCAAGCAGTATGCTGAATGTGGTTTGAATGCATTAGGTTTGATCTTCACTAATAAGTAAATTCTCTATTTCAACTTAAGGAAAAGATTCGGTTTAACCGATGCCATATCATTTCCGTTACAACAAAGGAAGATGGCATCAGTTTTGTCAATCTGTCTTGGTTAAATGGCAAACCTGTAAATATTTCAAATTCTAAATCTCACGCAATTGCGTTTACGTATCGAATGTACGTTCGCTCTATATCAAAAACACATTAACTTCAGCTCATAATTACAATTGAGTGATCTCGAGACGGCTGCATTAATATATAACTGCAATTTGTCATCTGAGGACGGCTATATTTTAATCTAATTGCTCCCTGTTCCCCGGAGACGGCTCAGTTATATGCCATTGCAATGTGTCATCGCACTACTGGTACATTTATATCTCATTGCATTCTGTAACCTGAAGACGCCTACGTTTATATAGCATGCAGATATCGATGTCTCGTTATTTATTAATGTCGTTTAGGAAAATGTGATTTCATGTTTTGCGACAGCTTATATTAATACCTTCTCGCTCAATTTACAGATTTAATCGATAAATGGAATCGGCGATGAAAACCTCTGGTACATATAAATCAACATGTGCATGTTGTCCAAAATGTATTCACTTACATCATACACTTACCACACCTCACACCCCCACCCCACACTCCCTCTCCAATTAAATATTTTTAAGGGGGTGACAACCATTATTGGCATGAGTATATATTCGTTCGAATTGAATAACAAGCCTCTGCTGTGAACAATATCTTGGTTAAAGTTGGAAATCGAAATATACTCTCTTGTTTTCGGATCTGAGTTAATTGGGAAGAGGGGCGTAATGACTCTAAAGACCACGCAGAATCGACACTTGTATGACGAGGAATATGCGTGTTTTGCTACTCGACACGTGGAGTCAGTGCAGGCAGCTATAGAGACTGAATGGGCTTCATGAAGAACGGCGTCATTTCACAGGAATAAACGTTGTTGTATGATGACAAGTATGAGGTGGGAGAGTAATACATCACGATTAACACTAGTGTTTACGGGGATATTGGAGAATGTGTCAGGACTGAAGTGCAATGCTTCAATAGTCTTGCAGCCTTACAAAGGCTGTGTGTGTATATCCACACTCTGAGTAATGCGCCAGAATGGTCAACCAACCGTGTAGGTTCAACCACATAATTCTGTAACAGACCTGATTTGACGATCACTGAAGAAGACAATATTCTGGGAAGGAACTGAGATATTTCTGTAGTTGCTGCATTCCAGGAATAGTAATAGGTTGGAATATTACCATAAAATATACTCATGCCAATAATGGTTGTCACCCCGTTCAATTTTTTTAATTGGAGAGGGGGTGTGGGGGTGGGGTGTGAGGTGTGTGTGGGGTTGGGGTGGGGAGGGGGGTGACAACCATTATTGGCATGAGTATATTATTCCACAAGCACAATTTTTCCGAGGAACAAATGAGGAAACAGAATACACGCTTTAAAGAAATATTACAATGCAAGTGTGATTTTATAGAAAAAAAGAATATTAAATGTTTATGATATTCTATCACCAAATTGGGTTGTGAATTTGATGTTAGGGTATTTGTGTAACTCCGTCAACAGTTTCTAATGGTGTGTGCATTTAGCCGGCCACTTAGCCCTCTCATCCCCTGGCTGATCGTCTGGCTATCAAACTGCCTTTATTGTTCCTCATTACGTCCGGGAAATACTTCAAGTGGATTTGGTTAGCGACAAGCAATCTCAGGAGATAGGAGTCGATATTCCCGTAAAAATAGCCATTCGTGTCTGTGAATAGAGAAGTATTCACCCATTTGTTACCAGTGCTTCCTGCTACTGAGTTGATTAGCCCCCCATCCCAAACACACACCTCCCTTGCGAGAGACCCCTCCCCACCTGCTTTGCCCCACCCCCACCAGCCTCGCCCCACCCCTGCCGCAGGCCGCTACTCTATTTGCGCTTGTCACTTCTGGATTCTGCCCCAACCAATGGGAGCTCGCTTACCGCACAGCCTCAAACACTTCAATTAATTTGTTAATACGATTCCTTTTCGCAGCCATGTTAAGCGATTGCCTGCGTGTCGGACGGATTATATTGTGAGAGCGTCTCAGACACTACCCGCCTACCCAACCCGGCACCCGAAAACTGCCGGTAATTTGTGTAGAAACTTTGTCTCATCTTTGTCGACCATCTCCTGTTCGTATAGTCCTCCCACGGGCGCGAGCTCCAGACGGGAGCGGGGATTTTACAGGGACTTCGTAGAACTTTACACCTGTGATGGAGTTTCCGTGTTTCAGCGAATCTGTGAAGAGGGACTTTGAATCTCAGTGTGGTCAAGCCATGCCGAACACTGGCTATCTAGCTTCTATCACACAGTCGACAAAGCAGATGGGAAGCGCCGGTGGTCAGTACAGCGACAACGACAGCGTCGACGACGAATATGTTAGTGTCGGCCACCCTGCCTCCAGAGATCGGGTCAAGGAACAAGACTTAGAGGGGGACTATGAAGGTAAAAACGATGACGATGACGGTGGTGCCTGGAGCGATGACAGCTCGTCGTCCAAGCGTGGTGAAGATGGAGACTTGCCGGAGGGATATTCGGAAAGGGACCTTCTCGGGAAAGTACGGACGAGGAAGACGAAGTCTGGGGAAACAAAGGTCGTCCGTCTCAACATCAACGCCAGAGAGAGACGTCGCATGCACGATCTTAACGACGCGCTTGACGAACTGCGTTCAGTTATACCCTACGCTCACAGTCCGTCCGTGAGAAAACTTTCCAAAATAGCCACTTTGTTGCTGGCTAAGAACTATATACTTATGCAAGCGAACGCTCTTGAAGAGATGAGAAGAATGATCGCATGCATGAACCAGAGTGCCCCGTGTTTCGATGCCTACTCTGCCTTCCCGAGACTACCGCCTACAGCCGTAGGCATGGATAAGTGTGCCCCTGTGTACCCACCACCCCCGGGTTCCCCACCTTGCAAACACTGCACCAATGACAAGGTGTGACCCACACAAGTGGCGGACAGACAACTAGGCAGAACTTACTGCCGGTACCCCCGGGATCTGTTGTGGGTGCGGGACGTGTGGTCTCCCACCCTCACTCTGAACTAACTGTAAGGGTACGTATTGCAAGGTACCAAAATGTCGATCAAGTTAATCTGGCAACAACGTCAACAGTGATGAGGATGGCACCCGGATGTAGGTAGAGATAGAGAAGTCGGGTAGAACTGTAGAAGACCAGGGTCACCACACCCTCAACTAACACTGCCCCATGGTCAGTGTCGCCATGGAAACAATTGCTCAGTGCTGTTACGTCCTCCTCCCTGTGACAAATAATGTGACAATGTGGTAAAGATTAAGGTGTGACACAGACATTTGCACGTGACATTTCCATGGATATAAATGCTCAGTAGACAACGTCTGTGAGAGATTGTGTTTTGTGTAAGTAAAATAAATGGAAAATACACTCCTATGATGTTAGTTTATTTTTCTTTCATGTTCTTGTATGTGATTATGTTCGGGAGACAAGTGAGGTCATCGACACTGAGTGATGTTGTCGGTTTGTCGACGCTAGTAACAGATAAAGACTGAATATTCATCCTGTAATTTCCGTAACACGTTGATAAATTATTCATTTAGATCCATATTTGTGGATTATGTTTCACTTTCATCAAGATAAAGATAATCCCTATCTTCATAAAATTGATATTTGTCAGTGCGTGAGGAGAGATCAAATGTGTTTTATTTGTTAAATTAAAACTGATTCGTTTTATATTCTACTAAAAGGGACATGTGATGATGGATCTAATTTTATTTGTGTTGCGGTTAGAAACACTTTATATGTTAGATGTATTTAATTCAAATCTAGATGTATAATCTTTAGCATGATAATATGTTAAGAAAAATGCATAAACAATTACGACAATGATACAAGTAAATTGTATTTTTCGACTATGGTTTATATATCGTGTGATACTTATGAATATTTACCACAACCACGATCTCAGTGATCACAACTTGCAGAATTTCTGCTCGAGTTTGGAAAGTGACATGAAATTACATTTGCCTATACCTGGTATTATCAATACTTCATGGCATTAATGTCATGCTGCTCAGATTATTGTTAAATACTTATTCTCAAAAAGTTGTAAGGCTGCCATATATTTCTCGTCACTGCGAACTTCATTGTCTGGGACAGCAGGTGGTTGGTGACGTTGTGTTGTACCTGACATCAACGTGTACCACGGTTTAACTTGTCACACCTAATGTAGTGGCGTCAACCCGGTTGTCAGTTGTACAGTGCTTCATGAGTAGGTCTATGTATGTCACATCATGCAGCCAGTTTCATTGTTCATATTGAGGTTCTAGTTGCTTGACAATATATGGAACTACACCTACAACATGCCAGATTTGTGTCGCAAAATCAAACGATACTATCGTTATTGGATTAAGATATTTATCTATGATGAGAGAATTACGGTTTGAATATATGTTTGAAGATTCCAATGCGCGCTCACTCACACACACACACTTACAAACAGTAGACAGAAGACACCAGAAAACTGTCTTGCAGTCTCAAAATTCTGTATTCTCATATTCTCCACTTTTTTCAGGTAGCTTGTTCTCTAACGCCGCACTCAGCAATATTTCAGCTAAATGGCGGTGTCCACCTCTTAGTTGATTTACGATATCGTGGAGAAACATGTTCGATTGAACTGTCTTAACTATTTAAATCGCTAGCTAACTGATAATTCCTTATTATTTCCATTAGTGTCAAAGTTAAACTCATTCCAACAGAGGAATCTAAGTTTGATCATGACATATCTTTGTCTGTTTTTCCCATCCGTGTAATATGGCAATAGTACTCATGCCGTACTGTGAGTGACGTTTAGTTTCACTTAATGTTTGAGTACATTCAAAACCATTTTAACAAACGCCCTTACTAATAAATCCCTGGATCTATTTGATTAAAATCCAACAATGCAAAATAATCAAACACTAACAACACTTGAAAGATAAAATGCAAACAACACTAGAAATATAAAGCACTATATTGTTGCTCGAGCCTACATACTGACATCTTGCAGGCTGACGAATAAAGCACAGTCTATCATATGCAATCAGTATGCTAAAACAATCAGCACACTGTACCTATATTAGTAAACTAAAGACAGTCAATGTAGATGCTTCCACGAAGAACAATACTCAGTATCACAATGAATTTAGCCGACAATTATATAAACAACATTTCCATTCAGTACACATAACTTTAGCTTGAAAGAAGGATAGCGTCCAACTAACAAAAAAAGCAACATTATTTCGACACTAATTCATTTACCTGTTCTAATTAATTTTTAAAAACACAAATCACATCTTAGAAAGAAATTTATCTAATATATTGTATGTCCTTAAATGCAATATAATTTATTACATACAATATTCTCATTGATAATACACAGAAAATTCACACTGAGATAGTCCTTTACTTGTGAGGAAATGGCTTCTAACACCGGCGTAAGCAGTCTGGTTAAAGAAAGCATACGCCTGATTGGATTTGAAATAACAATTACACACATTATAAAAACCGTTATTGGACAGAAACATTGGAAACGCTGCAGTTGTAATTCCCAAACCACAACAATGATACCCCTAACGAATACATCGCCATCGAATATCCATTTTGTTTCAAGTTTAAAATGTACATTTATTTCCTATTGCACGTGTGTTTATTAAACATAGTGGTCGAATGGCACCAAGGCAGCGAACGTTTATTTAACCTGATCGCGCTCAGAACTTTCATATCTGTGCTCAATATCCTCCATGTGAAAACAACTGGGTAGAACTGGACAATGTCCGTGTCCTTTCCAGTAAAGCTATCTGGAGGATAGGGGAGACGTGTGGGAGAACACAGATATGTGTTCGTTGATAACACAAACCACAACTTTCTCAATCAGACTGTGTTAAAGGAAAGGACAGACAGACTGTTAATTCATTGAAGCGTCACATGTTAGTGCTTTGTACCTACTATTATTTAGTATTTCTTAGTAGGATATATCCCCAATACATAAATATTTACGACTTTAAAATACGTATTGTGCAGATTTTAGTCTGTTTACACAAGGCAGCATGTTAGCCTATCGTCCAGGAAGCAGATGACGGTATCGAATCTTTCACACGATCATGTGTGTCTGTGCGTCTAACAAAGCTGTTTGTTCAACACAGATCATCTCCCCGAACAATAGGAGACCGACCAACAGATTTGCACAAAACCAATGTTGGCAACCAGTTTCCGTTTACCATCAATAAGTTTAACAATGTCACATGAAAAGACCTTGCCGCAAGTGTCCGACGACAGATGTATCATGCGAAACATATTCATGGTACATATAATACACACTGTTTGGTTTAGGCCTGGGATTGACGGAGCATTCTATCTTATCGGAGTCGCTTGCTGTGGTAGCAATATGGGACACATAGGCGGATCCAGAGGTGGGGTGCAGGGGTGCACACACCCCTTTTTTGTCCAGAAAGTTTGTTAAATGACCATTGAAACTCGGGTGGAAATGAAGTGTGCACCCCCACCCCACTTTCTCAATAGTGTGACGACAACATCCTCCCCTCTCAAAAAGCTGCATCCGCCCCTGGGTCAGTCCGATCAAGAGACCTTTCACAATGTCGATTTCTGCATATCTGTTTTGACTGGGATATCATTTTAAAATGTATTGTAAATGTATGTAACGTAAAGATGAGATTTATGACGTAAATGGCATTGGAACAATGAATGTTATTGTGTTGCAATAACGTTTCAGTGGAAACGCAGAATATATCCAACTTGAGTTAATTATTAAGGTTTTTAAAATTATTTTTCTCATATTCAAAGTAAGGAGGATATTCACAAATGCCAGTGTAAATGATAAATTAAATAATGGATAAGGTATGAAAGATATTTTGCATATCTAAAATAACAATAACAGTTTGGTCGGAAGCCAGGTTGATATCAGTATCATTGATATAGTGTTATTGATCATATAATCAGGAATTATTCATATAAAATGGTTTTACCATGAGCTGTATAGTGTAGTGGATATGTATAATACAAAAACCTGTGATATCCGCTATACCTCCACCAGCCAGGACACCATCCGACAGGCTGATATAAGCAGCAGGTTTCCCCTCCCTGTCAACGTACTGCACGAAGGATGAGTAGGGGGGAAACGAATCCTTGTATATGATGATGGATTTCACACCTCACCTTCTCTAAAAGGATGAAGACATCTCATGCTTGTAAGCCGAGCGTAGTGATTAGCCAAGGCTGTTAATAACTGAACAGACCACTGGACAAGGAATTGTGTGTTTCAATAAGCTTACTGGACATCAAAGGTTATTACTGGCATAACAAATAAAGTATTTATTTCCGTGAATAGACTTTACGTGTATCATAGGTTTCCAACTGAAAAGTTTAACAGAATAATCACCTTCTAATAATGTAGTGCTACTTCATACGATGAAGGGTGCAATTTTCATTTTCGTATGAAAGATATTCTGAATTATATTTTAACTTTGCTAAATGTCAATAATTTAGAAACGATATGAAATGTAATAACGAATTGTTGTTTTTATATAATTATTCTTGTCGACCCACCGCTTTCTCGTTAATAAATATATATCACCTCAGATATCACTAATCATCATCGCATTGTGTTTATCCATCTCACATTTAATCAACGGTCCTAGATAGTTGACATGACATGTCTCCATTTACCAAGGAATTCTACTGACAGAACACTGAACCATGTAATGCCTAAGTTTCAATGTTTTATCAGTAAAATAATATTTTATGTGTTGATTTTGAAAAAACCCAACATGAAATGAATATCAAAAACTGTCTGAAATATATTATAATAAACATAACTCTTGCTTCTGTACGAAAGTCATTGCAACTGTTGTTTGTCAGATCAGTGAACAGTTTTGGAATCGAGTTATAGTTTATTCAAACTACGAAACTCAGCCGGGAGCAAGAACATCACTATATAGATACATGAATGCTTCTCGGTAACTGCAAATAAATGATATTGGTTGAAACCTGCATTTTGACAGCACCACATGTAGAGTCTGGAGAAGCGTGAACGTGTACCCGTGACGCGTGGTACCCCATCACTACATGTAGAGTCTGGAGAAGCGTGAACGTGTACCCGTGACGCGTGGTACCCCATCACCACATGTAGAGTCTGGAGAAGCGTGAACGTGTACCCGTGACGCGTGGTACCCCATCACCACATGTAGAGTCTGGAGAAGCGTGAACGTGTACCCGTGACGCGTGGTACCCCATCACCACATGTAGAGTCTGGAGAAGCGTGAACGTGTACCCGTGACGCGTGGTGGTACCCCATCACCACATGTAGAGTCTGGAGAAGCGTGAACGTGTACCCGTGACGCGTGGTACCCCATCACTACATGTAGAGTCTGGAGAAGCGTGAACGTGTACCCGTGACGCGTGGTACCCCATCACTACATGTAGAGTCTGGAGAAGCGTGAACGTGTACCCGTGACGCGTGGTACCCCATCACTACATGTAGCGGTAGGACAGGAGTCTGGATGTATCACATCTCACCATGTTGTCAGCAGAGAGACAAAGAGGCATGGTCTTTAGTTTGGAGCTATTACGACAGTGTACACTCACGGGGTGTTGCTCAACTCTTGTAGAGAATATTAATTTTCCACTCTGCGTTTATCTTATAGTTCTACTACAAACAGTTCATGCCGTATACAGCTTGTAAATGCATTTCCACATATAAAGGAGAAATATTTGGAGTTGAGCTGAGTTCAGTGTTACGCCGCAGTATTTCAGCCATATAGTGACGAGACCAAGTCTGTTTACGTACACTGAGAAATATTTTGAACTGCTTTAAATTCATAATGTTGTCATTTCACGTCATGTACAGAAAAAAAAATCATTCAAATTATAATCAGAAAATAATTCGTTTATTTCAATAGCCGCACATCACATCGATTACTTGACTGAGACTAGACCCGTACACAACACGTCCCGTGTTTGTTATCGGAGCTGATCAGATTCCGCGGATGTGGGTGTTGGGTCTATCGCCACATCACACACCGCTCCAGCAGACTGGGAGAGAAAAATACACAGGTGCAGAAATAGAGGGGATGATTTAGATAGGGGTAGGGTGAGTGTGGGAGGGAGAAAAACAATGATGGTGGAGAGACGGGTTCAGATACAAACCGAGATACAATGTAACCACATAAAGAAGGCTTTCATGCAGAAACTTATGATTAATTGTTTCAGTTCATTTTATGTATTTTTATATTTGTCGCATTTAGCATCTGCCTACAACAGTAGAGGCATACCCGTGTCTTAGTGATGGGGGGTATGTAACCGTAAAACATTCTTGGGGTATTTGCGAAACGTGGACTGAAGATAAATTTAATCTGGGCGAGGAAATTGGATAAGTCCCTGTATTTGTTCAGTTTCCAGCTGAATGACAACACGTCGACATCATATAGATCAATTCCTTTGATGTTTGTCAGGAGGAATATCATAGTCTCTGTGTTCAAATGTTAATACGTTAACATGTCTAACTGGTAGAAAGCTCTATGTTGTTGAAATCTTTTATTAAACAGCCATTACTATTGCAGGCACCTTAGATATGAATATTTATTCTTTACGGTTATATCCATGTTTAGTTTTCCGCAAAATATTAAATAATTGTGATGGTGTGTGCGTGCTTATGTTAATGTATATATACTTGATAATATTTGGTTTGTTATTTTTACCTTGTCAAATGCATTTATATATGTGTGGGTGCTCACAGACACATCTAACATAAAGTTCACTGCTGCTGGTTTGTTGGCATGTTGCCCCAGATTCCAAGAGCTGTAGAACTCCACTATCAATTCCCTACAGAGCCGTAAAGTAATCGTACTCATATAAACTTAAGTAAACAATTGTTGCCCTGCACTGGCCAGACTAGTGACACGAGATGTGGGCATATGCGTGGTTATAATAGTATACCCGATTTTTTTAACCAAGCATTGTTAACATGAATATACGAGTTTAATACTAAAAACCACAAAATATATTTTATAAATATTTTTTATGAAAAAGGGTTGAAAACATGAAATTTCTGTGAGGGTATGAGATAAAAGTATACTGTGTAGAAGTCTTAAAACATTCCGAGATTCATTGAACAGTCTTGTATTATCATCACGTTCGTTTTATCACTCCTGCCCTCCCTTACATCACCTCCCTCTTACTTGTTTACTGACCGCCTCCGTGGTGTAGTGGTTAGAGCGTCCGCCCGGAGAGCGGAAGGTCGCGGGTTCGATCCCCAAAAGACGTTAAAATATGGTACTTGTTGGTCCCTGCCTTTGCGCTCGGCATTAATGGGTACAACAAGGACTGTTCGGCTCGGAGTCAGTATAATGTGTCTGAGTGGGGTATTCATTCTTCACTGCGGCATGGTATCTCAGTGGGCTGGCACTATACAACCAGCTTCAGTCTGGGCTAGTACAAGCAGCCGCACATACACAAACAGACGCATGCACGTCGTCATATGAGCGAAATATTCTCAAGCACGACGTTAAACCCAATTTCACCTCACCTCACCTACTTGTTTACTTACACAGTTAACAGTTGGGTAAGACTGGGTTGGGGTTTGGGGTGGGGGGTGGGTGTTGAGAGTAGCTCGTTCTAAAACCCACTACACGTAACAATATAAGCGCCAAATAAACCGACCCATAGATAGAAACAAGACATATATGTATGTTCCATCGATAGCCAAGTATAGGACCCACCCACAGCTACGTATACACTCGGCCACTCGTAGGTAGACACACTTATACCTCCCACCCGTACAAGTCTCACCCTCAACTATTGGGACGACGTTCCCTCAAACCGTTGGAAGGTATGTTAAACGCCTCCCTCCTATTGTTTGATACTTAACGTACGCCCCATTCTGGACTTTTAAGACGACGTAAGACCTAATCGTAGTTGCATACATTAGACACTGTTGCCCGTCGTTGGATAAACCATAAACGCCGGTAACCGGACAAATCCGGACAAAATCCACCCGGACAAAATCCACCCAAAATTGCCACCCCGGACAAAATCCACCTCTTCTTAACAGAAAAATGGACAAAATCCACCCTTCTCAAATTGCTGTAGTTTCATGTATAATTAAAGAATTAAGATGATTTTGCAAGCCTGATTGGAGCCCTTTATACTCATGTTGTGATAGAACATACTTTTTAATGAGTTTGAGATCATCTAGTTAAGATACAAGGCTTCTATAGTATATATATAGTTTGTGTCAAAAATGCAAATTCACCATACATCATGGAAGTAATACGGAACAACAAGGGTGGTTCGAAGTTGCTATATCAGGGTTATTCGTACATAAAGAAGAAAGAGAGCAAGTGAACAATTAACGCCCCACCCTTAGCTACTTACGCTATAGACTCAAACGTAGAGAGGTAGAAGACATTCGTCTCATGCGTAGCTCGTCACACAACGTACCACTGTCCCTTACGATCTACATGGCATTGGTCTTCAGGACAAAAGACAAAGCATCCCGCGATAACATTTAAATATAACGTGTTTTACTGTGAATTATCAAAAGATACACAAACCATGACTTGTAATTCACGATTCATGCCGACCATTTTGTCGAGAAAATACGACTACAGCTGCAATCATGTCAAGTTGCTCATCAACCGTTAAAAAACGTGTTTAAGATTTGTGTCTAGTTTCAGTTTTTTACATGAAGTTTGATAGAAAGTCCCATCACTGTACACAGTTTACAACAGAACTGTCATTGCCGGGTACTCTGCATTTCCTCAGTATAGACTATACAGGGACAATCTAGTTAACTTGGTTTGTGACAAAGGATGAGTAAGGAACAATGAAATGAAAACAAATCAACGGGTCGAGAATTCTACAAATGTTTAGCAAGATGCACGGGTCTTGACATTTATTAAGAAACGTGTTCAGGGCTTCAGCTTGAAATAAACGTAGCATGTACGTTAGGGGGGATCTATGACAGGTCATTTAGCGGTGACTGTCTACAACGTATAACTATACTTTCTACGGAAGTTGAATATTTCAGAAATATTACTCATATTGAAACACCTGTTTTGAGGTCTCAGGTTACGCAAATTAGTGTCCCTGACCACGGGCAAACAATTAATGTTGTTTCTCTGCTAAAATCGATTTAAAGATACCTTTCAATCTCATTTTGTTTACAAAGGACCCGGCCTAGACGTGGAACGGATTCCTGACAATGCACCCATGTCTTTTGAATATATATGACTTAAATCGTATTACAGCTGAGTAATTAATCGTGGCTAACACAATTAGTACAAGGCACATATATAAATGACACTATTATGTAAGATTATGGTGAGTGTCGACAATAGGGTCACTCGAGAGCTGCTCCCTGTCACATATATATGTCAGGCCTGGTTGTGAAGTAGTTGTGCAGTTTGCTGGTGTGTAGCAGGCTGCTGTTGAATGGCAGGGTCACATGGACAATTATGTCGGGTGTCACCGGTAAGGTAAGACATGCTTACCCTTTCATGAACACCTGGTGTCATCACGGATTTACCATGATCCATTCGTACAAAGTTCACCACCAGTATGCATTATACGCCCAAGGGAATCTGTTTCAGTGTAATCGTGGTATGTGTTGATATTTTATATGTTGCTCAATGGGAATGAATTGAGGTATATTTCACGCCGTATTTAGCAACGTTCCAGCAAGACCACGGCCGGGGAAACCACGTTCATGCAAAATACCCTGTGAGGAACCTCAACCGGATATCCGGTTAGCGAACGCTTTGCCCACTAAGCTATCCGCCACACCATGTCACGTCGGACCAAGGTGAATACCCTGTGAGTCACGCTTGTGGCAACGCTTCCTTCCCGAACAGACAGAGTGTGACGTCAAAATGCCCCACGGTTCAAGCCCATGAGCCGTGTGCTGATGAAATTACCAAAACGGTGTAACGATTAAAAGGCATTACAGGGAATTCTGCCTCGGGCTTAGTGACACACACTTGATGGAAGACTGACATTCATATCAAGTGTTTCCAATCCCGGAGGGTGTTTATTAAATTATTATTGCTGAAAGAAAAAAACTTTGTTTATTAAACGTCACTCGGGGCTACAGAACTGTGCACGTCGTGCATGTTTGCCTCGTCGTCGACGCAAGGGCACAGGGCAAGACAGATGGAGAGCTGGCAATATGAGCAGATACTACGTAGTTCGAGGAACACTAGAACAATATATAGTCTATAGTTCATAACACTGCAGTCTGTATGTCAGTTTTGCTGGGGTTCAGAATTTTCTTTGAACTAAATGGTCTGGGCCCTTTTTCTTGGAACGTTCGTAGCCCTAAGAATTAACTGTGATCGTAGCCAATGTGTTAAGAATGGGCTTAAGGGTTCGCTGGGCTACGTTTCGAGAATAGCTAGCCTGGTGTATCCAAAAAGAGCTCACAAGTTCTTCTATCCATTTTCTGGCCACCGTGAACAAGGTATTACAATTATACAAGGGTTATGAGACAGAGAATTCAAAGTAAATGTTGATTTTATTAAAGTATCACACATGTTTGATTAAGAATGCTGGTCTGACAGTGTGTTGTAACGGTCCAGCAGTCATCTCCAGTAAACGGTGCTGAACGTTTGCCGTATACAGCAGCCGAAACCACCCAGAAGTCAAATAGCTCCCAATTTAAGTAGTGACTACGTCTCTTGTTACCTATATAACCATCTATACTCTATGTACATCTGTTGAGTGTTTCCTGCTGCTGAAACAGGTGTGTATATTGTACTCTGTAGCAAACATCTTTGAACATGGGTAACAGGTATCTATATTTGGACTGGCTGCCATTGCCGATACCCCTGTTGTTCACGTTCCTGCTCCCAATACTGGATTGTAGATGGGAGCTATTACAGGAATATCACAACGGTGCATAGCAATAAATACACGTGACATGTTCCTAACGACCGATGACCTTTTGATAAATAACAAAAATATTAGGTTTTAAAGCAATTTGAATTTTTCCGGTGTTTTATTTTTGCATACATGAATGTTTAAAAAGAATTGCATGTACTCTGGATGAGCAATATCGGAAGATCTTCACACAGATTCCTTCTATTTATGATCACACTTGTCTTCCTGTATATGCAGTGCTCGAGATTTAAGCAATAAAGATCTTTAGCATTTTTCTTAAAACATCTCTGTCTTCAACTCTGAATGCCTTAGACCACTCGTATGAACGCCATTAGGAAAAGACGACCTTGTAACCCTCGCCGCCATCTTTACGGAGTCAGGGTTCTACGGCAAGACATCGGCAGCCATCATAAATGTGAGCAAACTCTCCTAAACGACAAGCAAAACTGTGATCATTTGAAGAGTAATTGGCGCATGTATTGGTGAGCTGGCTCCCCCAGCGAGGGAAAGGAACATGGCTTGCGGCGCTGATTGAGACCCAAGCGGAGATGAGGGGTCCCAGGGGGTCATAAACGTCAACTCTAGCTTTTATCGGCGTTCTTAACCGACACGCCGCAAAACTATTTCATCTCCAGTCAGTCCAGGCTTTTATTGATTGCTTCAGGATCTGAAGTTTATATACGAGTCAATTTCTGTATTAAGTAAAGTGCTTATTGGGAATCTCTCAGTAACATTATTTATCACCGACAGTCAGAGGAAGAGACGGCAGTGTTGGTCGATACTTCTTGCTACACTGCATGGCCTGCAAAGCTAGATAACGGCCCTGTCGGTGATTGGGCCAGTTCGCTTCGATGCCCCTCAATAGGCCTAACAGCGACAACAAATTAGTTTTGCATCCGAATTAGTCAGAGAATGGCCCTTTACAATAAGCGGCTCCTAAGACGTCCCAAATCTCAGGATGACTCGGCGAGCGTCGTAATGAGTCTAGATCGCTGCTGTAATTCAATAACCCGCTAGCCGCTGTTTGGATCTACTGTACACTAACAAGGGGCAATTTAGTCCACTTGCCCGCGGATATCGCGTAAATAAGGCGTGAATAGTGTCATAGGGGACCCACAAAACCCTAAAGCATCCTTTTCCCCCTACATGGGCTGGTGACGAGATTAAGAAAGCGTTAGAGCCTCGTGCCTGGGAGGACTGACATTTGTATATCACTCTGTCTCTTGAAGTATTTCCCTGCTAGTAATTTTGCATTTAATTTGCGGAAATTATTGTATTTGAAGTGGTTCATTACCGCTCAGAGCTCAGCGTAGGACGACACCCGTGACGCGCGTTTGGGTTACCATGACGACCAAGACTACGACAAATATGTCATATATGTGTTAGAAGCAGCGTAATGGATTATTTAACATGTATGTAATAATTATCATAACCTACACTGACGTCGTCAACAACACCTATCGTCGTCTATCTTGCACTATTTAATAAATATTATTCTCATGTCAGAATTAGAAAGTAATAAACTGGATTGATGACAACAAATAACATGGTGTTAGTAATGTGCTATCTTGGTGCGATATCTTCCTTTTACCTCCCCCTTCCCGCCAACAAAACATCCCCCGCCTCCTCGCACCCTACCCCTCCTTGTTACTCTTCCCCTCATCTCGCTAGCTCATTTCATCTCCGCTGCCAAATGACAGAGGACGGTCCCGCGGGAGGAGCACGTAGCTGGTTACACGCGCATCTGTCACGCTGTTTCGGACCAGCCCTCTTTCTCACAGAGACGATTTCTCTTAACTGAAGCGCTATAATTATGTATTTAAACAAAGTTTCCAATTTTTCCACGCCAGTTGAATGTTGTGTTTAGTGCTGATATGACTAGACGCTCTGTTTGCACAGCGTCCTGTATTTACTGACAAAATAATTCCCAGCCGAAGAATGGTGTACTTTGATCATTTCAAGTCAAAAGAATGATTAATTAAATTAGAGTGTGTTGGCGGCACGACTGGTTGTATTAATGACGGGAATATATACAGACCTCTTATGGGAGCACGATGCAGAGGATGAGCGTTGTGTTGAGAGTAGACGGGATGTACACGATGGCCGCGATATGAGACAGGGGGCATCACGTGAAGAGAAAAGGGCGTGCACTGAGCGGTGATCAGGATGCCTAATAGATACATCACATCCGTAGACACGAGTGATGCAGAGTATACATCAGTAATGCGATGTAGACATTAGTAATGCGGTGTGGACACGATTAATGCAGAGCAGACATGAGTACGGCAGAGTAGACATGAAAATGAAGAGGAGGCGTCAGTAATGCAGAGTAGATATGACTAATACAGAGGATGCGTCAGTAATGCACAGTTGACATAAGCAATGCAGAGTAGTCATTAGTAATACAGAGTAGACATGTGTAATGCAGGGTAGACATGAGTAATGCAGAGTAGACATGAGTAATGCAGAGTAGACATGAGTAATGCAGGGTAGACATGAGTAATGCAGAGTGGACATGAATAATGCAGAGTAGACATGAGTGATGCGAAGTTGTCATGGGAAATGCAGAGTAGACACTGGTAATGCAGAGTACACATGAGTAATGCAGAGTAAACATGTTTAATGCAGAGTAGACACAGGTAATACAGAGTAGACACTGGTAATGCAGAGTACACATGAATAATGCAGAGTAGACATGATTAATGCAGAGTAGACATGAGCAATGCAGAGTAGACATGGATAATGCAGGGTAGACATGAGTAATGCAGAGTAGACACGGGTAATGCAGAGTAGACACGGGTAATGCAGAGTAGACATGAATAATGCAGAGTAGACATGAATAATGAAGGGTAGACATGAGTAATGCAGGGTAGACACGGGTAATGCAGAGTAGACACGGGTAATGCAGAGTACACTTGAGTAATGCAGAGTAGACATGTTTAATGCAGAGTAGACACAGGTAATACAGAGTAGACACTGGTAATGCAGAGTACACATGAGTAATGCAGAGTAGACATGATTAATGCAGAGTAGACATGAGCAATGCAGAGTAGACATGGATAATGCAGGGTAGACATGAGTAATGCAGGGTAGACACGGGTAATGCAGAGTAGACACGGGTAATGCAGAGTAGACATGAATAATGCAGAGTAGACATGAATAATGCAGGGTAGACATGAGTAATGCAGAGTAGACATGAATAATGCAGAACAGACATGAGTGATGCGAAGTTGTCATGGGAAATGCAGAGTAGACACTGGTAATGCAGAGTACACATGATTAATGCAGAGTAGACATGAGTAATGCAGGGTAGACACGGGTAATGCAGAGTAGACACTGGTAATGCAGAGTAGACACTGGTAATGCAGAGTACACATGAGTAATGCAGAGTAGATATGATTAATGCAGAGTAGACATGAGCAATGCAGAGTAGACATGGGTAATGCAGGGTAGACATGAGTAATGCAGAGTGGACATGTGTAATGCAGAGTAGACATGTGTAATGCAGAGTAGACATGAATAATGCCGAGTAGACATGAGGTATGCAGGATAGATATCAGTAATGCAGAGTAGTCATGTGTAATGCAGAGTAATCATGCGTAATGCAGAGTAGTCATGGGTAATGCAGAGTAGTCATGTGTAATGCAGAGTGGACATGTGTAATGCAGAGTAGACATGTGTAATGCAGAGTAGACATGAATAATGCCGAGTAGACATGAGGTATGCAGAATAGATATCAGTAATGCAGAGTAGTCATGTGTAATGCAGAGTAGTCATGTGTAATGCAGAGAAGTCATGTGTAATGCAGAGTAGTCATGTGTAATGCATAGTAGACGTGTGTAATGCAGAGTAGACATGAATAATGCAGAGTAGACATGGGTAATGCAGAGTAGACATTGGTAATGCAGAGTAGTCATATGTAATACAGAGTAGACATGTGTAATGCAGAGTAGTCATGTGTAATGCTGATTAGATATTTGTAATGCAGAGTAGTCATGTGTAATGCAGAGTAGACATGACTGATACAGAGGTAGCAGTGAGTAGTGAAGTGTGTAATGCAGAGTAGACATGACTAATACAGAGGAGACATGGGTAATACAGAGTAGACATGTGTAATACAGAGTGGCGTCAGTAATTCAGAGTAGACATGACTGCAGAGTAGAGCAGGCGTCAATAATGCAGAGCAGACATGAATAGTGCAGGGTAGATATGAGTAATGCCGAGTAGACATGAGGTATGCAGAATAGACATCAGCAATGCAGTGTAGACATCAGTAATACACAGTAGACATGAGTAATGCAGAGTAGACATGAGTAATGCAGTGTAGGCATGAATAATACAGGGTAGACATAACTGATGCAGAGGAGGCGTCAGTAATACAAGTAGACATGATAAATGCAGGGTAGACATCAATAATGCAAGGGAGATATGACTGATGCACATTAGACACGAATAATCCTGGGTAGACATGTTTTATGCTGCGTAGACATGAGTAATGCAGGTAAGGCATGAGTAATGCTGGGTCAAAACGGGTAATGCAGATTAACATGTGTAACGCAGAGTAGACAAGGGAATGGTATTGCAGGTGAGGCACGATAAGTGTAAACATGATAGACATAGCAGTATGCACATTGTAGTGTTGACATGTTCTGGCAGTGCTGATGTTGCGGAATTGCAGTGAATTACAGGGTGAGGAACTGATTGTTCGTGGTTGACACGATCTGTACAGAACACAAGAAGCGTGTTAAAAAGGCAACATTTCACGTGTGATAGAGTAGGCATGCTGCACAACGTAGTGTAAGCATCATTTGTATGGTAGAGTGACAAGAGTACCAATGTTAGAGTGTAAAGTATCATGGTACGTAGTGTCGACACGGTGCTTGGTACATACAGTGCGTAACTACGATGCAAAGCAGAACTGACAAAGTGCGTAGTGTATATTAGAAACGGTGCGTAGTGTAGAGTAGACAAGGTGCGTAGTGTAGAGTAGACATGGTGCGTAGTGTAAAGTAGATAAGGTGCGTAGTGTAGAGTAGACAAGGTGCGTAGTGTAGACAAGGTGCGTAGTGTAGAGTAGACAAGGTGCGTAGTGTAGAGTAGACAAGGTGCGTAGTGTAGTAGTGGGAGTAGACAAGTAGTCAAGGTGCGTGCAGAAATGTAAAGTGAACAAGGTAGAGTAGACAAGGTGCGTAGTGTAGAGTAGACAAGGTGCGAAGTGTAGAGTAGACAAGGTGCGTAGTGTAGAGTAGACAAGGTGCGTGGTATATACCTGATATTATGCATATTGTGTCGAAGACACGATTCGTACAGTGTAATAGACGCGGTGCGTAGTGTAAAACGGATACGGCGCGACGTGAACATGAGAAATAATGCGTAATATAGATCAGATACGGTCTATGGCATGGAAAGGACATGTCGAGCAGTGTATCGTAGACAAAGTGATTATTGTACAAACGATATTATTCGTAGTATATTGCAGGAAAATGCGTAACGTAGGGTTGACTCAGTGCACAATATTGTGCTGACTTTGTGGTTATTGAAATAACTTTCATTTCTCCTTTCCTTTCCACACATAAAATAACGTTTCCAATTTGAAGCCTACTTGAACTTATCATTCAGGTTCTGGAAAACGGTGTTGGTGACGGTAGCTGGAACAAAGCGGCGTCATCCCACTAAGGCTAACGGAGTTATCTCCCTTGCATACACATCGATCGATTGTTTATTTCAGATTGCCGATTTGTGTCTGTCCTAACACGTGCTGGAGCATCAACCCCGCGGCCGAGGATGAGGACGAAGAGGCAGGAGCTAAATTGGTAGATGGAACGAGAGAAGGATGTTCACTTTGTACCAACGGCATAACCATAACTCACAGGTAGTTGCAGTCTACAAATTGTTTGAGAGCGTAGATGGAGGTGTAAGATCTTTTCAAACAAACACCTGGGATCTTCATCTTCTATCGGAACGGCCATTGACATGACGCTGTAGCAGGAGAATTAGCGAGTGAGTTGATTTACCGCCGCTTGGGACAGTATTTCAGCTATACCGAGATGCACCATCCCTGCAGTTTGATAGGCAGATTAGTGACGGTGTCAGATGTCTCCCGCTAATGATGATGGGTATGGTAATACCATTGATCATACCCAAATTGAATCTGGGATCCTGGCACTGTAAATGGGCGGAACAAAACAATACAGCGCCCGGACCAACCTTTAGTCTTACATGACAATATTCTACAAAATTAATGTATTTTTCATTACACAATACTTGTTACAATATCTTAATTAAACATAATGAACAAGTGGCAAGAGACGGTCCCTAAACTGCAATTATCTAGGCCTGCCAACTATCATAGTTGGAAATATACTCATGCCAATAATGGTTGTCACCCCCTTCAATTTTTTTAATTGGAGAGGGGGTGTGGGTGGGGTGTGAGTTGTGTGTGGGGTTGGGGTGGGGAAGGGGGTGACAACCATTATTGGCATGAGTATATGTATTTTATTTCGATGGAACCGATTAAAAAGCTTTATAATAGAAGTTATGTTTACATGTAGTCAACGCTACTTACGTCAACAATCTCTAACGTTTAACGTCACCTATGGCAACGCGCCAATGTGCCTCAAAGCAATAATTCCAGACATACAGTTGTTGTACTAACTGGTGCCTGGAATAACAAAACATATCGTGTTCCATATGTTATTAATGGAATCAGTTACCCCAGCACTGCTATCCGTGCATGGACCCTCTGTGAGGAACAGGGGCGGTGGTGTAGCCTAGTAGTTAAAGCGTTCAGTCGTCACACAGAAGACCCAGGTTCGATTCCCTACATTGGTACAATGTGTGAAGCCCATGTCTGGTGTCCCCCGCCGTGGTATTGCTAGAATATTGCTAAAAGCGGCGTAAAACCAAATTCACTCACTCACTGTGATGAACACATTCCAACGTTGGAACTTTAGACACTCAACAGACTGAGAGTGGGTATTTGATTATCAGCGGCATGAGATGTTTGCCTTAATCAAGAAAGGATCAATAACAACAGACAATTTGCTTGAATTAACATGAAAGTTTCCCTTTCTGAACTTAACCGTATCACCATTACAAATTGTGAATAAAAGGTGGGGAAAAATCAAATTAGGGCAGGCTTGAACCCGACGTGTCACATTTCTCACTGAATTGCCTCATAGGGTGAATATGGGTTACCTCCCTTTAGTCGTGCTGACCTTTTCCTTGCACACCATCGTTCGGCGGCCTGACACATCCCATTGGCCGACAAATGGATATGAGCAAGGAGAACCAGTGTGTAATACAAAAACATGGTGATAGTAACATCGATACAGGTAGTATGATATGGTTTCATTGAAGAATATTTTGTGTTAGTTAGATATCACTGTGGGACACATTGGTGTGCTGTAGTAGAAGGAAACGCCATTAAACATTGAGTGGAATCTTTGAAGGAAACACTATGGAACATGATATTGTGCAATCAGAGGAAACATTGTAGAATATGGTGTGGCACCATCGAAGGAAACTATGGAATACAGACGGTATGATTTCAACATCTAAAGAAATAGACAATTTGTGGAATATTGTGTAGCACCATCAAATAAATCCCTGGGGAATATGGTGTGGCACCATCAAAGGGAACACTGACGAATATTGTGTGGAACTATCACAGGAAAAACAGTGGAAAATGGTGTGGCACCATCAAAGGAAACACTGACGAATATGGTGTGGAATTATTAAAGTAAACCATCAACCATGAAAGGAAACACTGTGGTATATGGTGTATTACCATCAAGGAAACACTGTGGAATACAGATAGAATAATTTGGTACTATGGAATAGAGAGTGTATGATTTAGAGACCCACAGAAACGCCTCTTTTAAAGTACAAATGTCGTATTAAAGTGTATTCAAAAACAAAGGTTTCATGATGAAGTGATCTGATTTATGGACACGCGTCTTGACGAAGCATGTACAGAAACGTGTCTGAATGAATTTAAGCATGAATTATGTATGAATGGAGTACAATTGTAAAAATAGACGGGTTTGTGAGCTGCAATCTGAATGGTTGAGTCATTATACAGGATAGGTTGCGCTGCGTGTGGATACTTTTCCAGATAGGCCCAAATTGAATGTATAAAACGTAAAAACTCACTAAGCGAAATCGATGTCACAATAAAATATGAATTATAACGACACCATTTTATGATAACCTAATATAACATTCCAGATTGACGTCAGCGGAAAATTGACGTAAACCTTTGACTGTGGTATTCACAAAAACGCTACCAGAACCATGTGTATATGCATCCAGGAGTATTTATATTCAACATTTTATATATAAGTGGACTGTCGTAGACACACAAAACATGACCAGATAATTAGTGGCTACCTTTTACCCTGATTACGACCCCTCACTGGTCTGCATCACTTGACACCTACAGTCTACTGGTGCAGATTCTGAGGCTTTACCGACAACGTGGTCATAGTACCCGTTCTAGTCGTTTTGCTGCACAAGTAGTGTTTAAGGCTTTACATAAACAATACCCATTGTGACTACTGACTCAAGTTCTAACCAACCCACTGCTAGGCACCTACACCAGATTGAACGATGCCAGTGTTCAACCATTTTAATACACAAAAATACCTAGCATTACATCACATGGCCCAATACGACCCCTTTTGCTTGAAACCACTGATGGTGATGATATCAACGAAACCGATATCTTTTTTATATTATTGATCTCCAAGAAATAAGATTAATTACCACATTAATTCATGAAAGGTGACAGAAATAGTTTTTTGTTCAAGTAATCTGTAAGTAAAAATGAAAACGCCAAAGGCTGGCTCTGCTAATTAAGAAAATCTCATCACTCGATATGAGGTATTGTGACAGTGGATCGGTCTGAATTTTATTTTTTGCATCTTCAATATTGATTGTAGAGCGTCTTCTGTGCACTACCAACCCCTTTGTCTACGACAACTGTGCACACTCCATGCACAAATACGCTAACACCAGACGTGTGGGGCTCAGATACAGCCACAAGCAAATACCCAGGAGCTAGTATATTTCATGCACTGAAGTTCTAGTGAGACTAGATTCTCCAGTTGTCTGAATGCTATTCCCAGTACGATGTGCCAGAAAAATATTGGACTCTGACTTGATAGCACGGTCCACTTTCTTTTTCTCTCTTTTACGCCGGGCCGTCAATTCTGGCCTGCGGGCTGCCTCTCGCATCTGAGAGGCGCTCTAATTGAATTCTGTAGAATTCGATCAGAGGTTTTGAAATGCATGGAACGCTTCACCATTTGCATTTGGACCACGTCTGAGGGGCATCTTCGATGGCCGCTGTGTCGATATGGACGGGATTTCTTGCCTCTCGCAATGGCGCGGTACTGATGGATCTCCCGATACGAGGGCTATGACCAAACTTGTCAGAACATAATGAAATGCGCAAGTTGCGGAACATGTCGATCTGGGCAAAGTTCAAACACTTTGCTTGAGTTGGGTAAATACCCTGGGAAGCGAGTGGACGGTCGGAAATGAAAGCCTTGTTTCCGCCGAGGCAGATACTAGTCCTGAGATACAGGGTGCCCTTGCAGGACTCTCAGGGGCGGCCATCTTGAAACAATCACGATCCCAGAGTCAGACATGACAAGGGCCACTCTCGGTTACGTATTATTAACACATCATTACGTTACTGGCGACAATATCAAGACCTAGCTTTGATTACCGCTTCTAGTACACTCAATATTAATAAATATCTTGAGCATAAAAAAAAAAGATTAATCTTTACCGTAAAATATCTGACATATCAGACATACAGACAAAACGGCGTCGATGGGGGTGTCCCGCTAAAGCAAGTAATATTGTTAACACCATTATGATCCCAAAGAGCACGACACGGTCACCATCCCGGTGTGTTCTATAGTACTGATGGTTCTCCCCAGCGTGAGGTTATATCCATATAGACACTGGTATCTTGACGAACAGAACCTCGTTCATCTTCGACATCTTAACCTAGCATTTGGGGTTGTATTATGTTTGTGAGTCCCATTGCCATATTAGTTTTCGGAACCTGGTTTTTGCTCACGATGTGTTGTAGAAACGTTCTAATGATGTTCATAAACCTTGTTAAAAACTTAAGGCTTCTTGTAATAGACGTGTCGCCGTATTTCTAGTAATATCACGACAGACAGGTTAGTGATAAATCATTGGCCAGCGACCTTGAGTTTCATTACTTGTCATCCATTAGGCGGACACCTGAGGTCGCCACAACCAGTACTGTGATTTGCGTTAGACTATGTTAGGAACTAATATTCCCTCAACCTCGCGCCGATGAAAAATCAAGAGGGCACTCGGAGCACACTACTTAGAGAGTTACGTCCCTTGGCTAGCTGCTCTGTAACCGCTGGCCTTGACTCTTAATCTGAAATCCCCGGATCATGATTCTAAGTGTGGCATGTGCATGTTTTCGAAATATTAGAGCGTGTACAAAGCGTATTTTGCTTTCACCTCACTGCGAACCAGATCCGAAATTTTGCAAAGAAATGGACGTCCATTACCCCTCAATAATAACTCAGCTAAGAATAATTCACCTTTTGCAGAATTAGGCACCTCGTCTCTTTCGTGATGACTCGTAACCATTTACCTGTATGCATGTTCCACTTGAGGCTATGATCCTAACTTTCTTTCTGCTATGTAACACTGTCCTGTCTTTGCAGCAAAATTCATACAGGTAAAATTGTGATCATTGCCTTTCTGTCCTGTCCTTCTGCTACAACATTCATACAGGTAAATTGTGATCACTACCTTTCTATCCTGTCCTTCTGCTACAACATTCATACAGGTAAATGGTGATCATTACCTTTCTATCCTGTCCTTCTGCTACAACATTCATACAGGTAAATGGTGATCATTACTTTTCTGTCTTGTCCTTCTGCTACAACATTTATACAGGTAAATAGTGATCACTACTTTTCTATTCTGTCCTTCTGCTACAACATTCATACAGGTAAATGGTGATCATTATCTTTCTGTCCTGTCCTTCAACTACAACATTCATACAGGTAAATGGTGAACATTACCTTTCTGTCTTGTCCTTCTGCTATAACATTCATACAGGTAAATGGTGATCATTATCTTTCTGTCCTGTCCTTCTGCTACAACATTCATACAGGTAAATGGTGATCGTTATCTTTCTGTCCTGTCCTTCTGCTACAACATTCATGCAGGTAAATGGTGATTATTACCTTTCTGACCTGTCCTTCTGTTATAACATTCGTACAGGTAAATGGTGATCATTGCCTTTCTGGCCTGTCCTTCTGCTATACCATTCATACAGGTAAATGGTGATCATTATCTTTCTGTCCTTTTCTTCAACTACAACATTCATACAGGTAAATGGTGATCATTATCTTTCTGTCCTGTCCTTCTGCTACAACATTCATGCAGGTAAATGGTGATCATTACCTTTCTGTCCTGTCCTTCTGTTATAACATTCGGACAGGTAAATGGTGATCATTGCCTTTCTGGCCTGTCCTTCTGCTATACCATTCATACAGGTAAATGGTGATCATTATCTTTCTGTCCTGTCCTTCTGCTACAACATTCATACAGGTAAATGGTGATCATTACCTTTCTGTCCAGTCCTTCTGCTACAACATTCATACAGGTAAATGGTGATCATTACCTTTCTGTCCTGTCCTTCTGCTACAACATTCATACAGGTAAATGGTGATCATTACCTTTCTGTCCTGTCCTTCTGCTACAACATTCATACAGGTAAATGGTGATCATTACCTTTCTGTCCTGTCCTTCTGCTATAACATTCATACAGGTAAATGGTGATCATTACCTTTCTGTCCTGTCCTTCTGTTATAACATTCGTACAGGTAAATGGTGATCATTGCCTTTCTGGCCTGTCCTTCTGTTATAACATTCGTACAGGTAAATGGTGATCATTGCCTTTCTGGCCTGTCCTTCTGCTACAACATTCATACAGGTAAATGGTGATCATTACCTTTCTGTCCTGTCCTTCTGTTATAACATTCGTACAGGTAAATGGTGATCATTGCCTTTCTGGCCTGTCCTTCTGCTATACCTTTCATACAGGTAAATGGTGATCATTACCTTTCTGTCCTGTCCTTCTGCTATACCATTCATACACACTGTATTGTTGTGCTATAGCATTCATAAAGGCAGGTGAGGATCCCTTCTTACCTGTCCTTCTTCTATAACATTTATACAGGCAGGTGATGATCCCTTCTTACCTGTCCTTCTGCTATAACATGCATACAGGCAGGTGATGATCCCTTCTTGAATGTCCTTCTTCTTTAACATTTATACAGGCAAGTGATGATCCCTTCTTACCTGTCCTTCTTCTATAACATTTATACAGGCAGGTGATGATCCCTTCTTACCTGTCCTTCTTCCATAAGATTTATACAGGCAGGTGATGATCCCTTCTTGAATGTCCTTCTTCTTTAACATTTATACAGGCAGGTGATGATCCCTTCTTACCTGTCCTTCTACTGTAACATGCATACAGGCAGGTGATGATCCCTTCTTGAATGTCCTTCTGCTATAGCATTCATAAAGGCAGGTGAGGATCCCTTCTTACCTGTCCTTCTACTGTAACATGCATACAGGCAGGTGATGATCCCTTCTTGAATGTCCTTCTGCTATAACATGCATACAGGCAGGTGATGATCCCTTCTTACCTGTCCTTCTTCCATAACATGCATACAGGCAGGTGATGATCCCTTCTTGAATGTCCTTCTTCTTTAACATTTATACAGGCAGGTGATGACCCCTTCTCACCTGTCCTTCTGCTATGACATGCATACAGGCAGGTGATGATCCCTTCTTGAATGTCCTTCTGCTATAACATGCATACAGGCAGGTGATGATCCCTTCTTGAATGTCCTTGGTGAGGATCATTGCCCATCTGTCCTGTCATTCTGCTGCAACATGCATATAGGTAAGTGAGGATCATTTCTTTGTGTCCAGACCTTCTGCTATAGCATGCATAAACAGCAGTCTAAATCTGTACATAACAATAGCCATCGTATGAAACCGGTTGAGATGGAAAGAAAGTTGAATTTGAGCGAGTGAATGAGAGAGTGAGTGAGTCAGCCGGTCATCGAATCATTCATTCAGTGATTCAGTCTCTATATCAGAGTGAGTGATCATGAGTGGCTGTATTTGGCACTATTCCAACAATATCACGTTGGGGACATAAAGAATAAATAAGATGCTATGAATCGAAAGCGACATGCAACCACTCATCAGCCGTCCCTTTTTAAACATATATATATATATATATGTTGCCACTGTTTTCTTTGCGTGTCGCTAATGTCATATCACACCGCCTGTGTCACATCTTACGTCAGAGAATGTAATCCCTTTCGTGTACAGGAGCATTTTAAGTTTTAAATATTCCTGATGTTTACTTATCCCGTAAAATAGAAATCGTTTTGCCAGTTGCCATTTAGGTAAGTTGTAAGGAGATATTTGCGTGGTGAGATTAACAGCAAGTCCCTTACTTGTTCCCGTACATCATTATTGCAACAACTCAATAGGAAAAGCGAGATAGAATTAAATTGGAAAGAAATACTGGGATTGTTAAAACTAAATTAGAAAGTGTCATGGAAACATAGAATAATTAAAATTTGGCAGTTATTGAAAACATTTTGCATAAAACCTCATAGAATGCATATTTACTGCGCAATATTTGTTACCAGCAGGTATAAACTCTACATGTAACGCACATTGTATGTTTCGCATCATAATCTTTATTACTACACTTAAGTCTTGTTAATGAAATATGGCGTGTCCATACCACATTATCATGTAGTATGTTTTTCAAGGAATAAGTATCGTTAACGGGGTTCGGCCTTAGGGCCAAATAGGTTAAGTTTTCAATCTGCCGATCTGCTGACGACAGCATAAAAATAAACCGATAAACAAAACAAGATATTATTTCAGAATATCGTTATCCTAATCACATTACTTCTTCTTGAGAGACCTAATAAAATACAAGAGAATGAAGTTTAAAAGTAGCCCAAGTAACTCATATGTCGTGTAGTGAATCACTCATGTCGTGTCGTCTTTGCGACTGGAACACAATGGAGAGCATAGCTTGTTAACGCACACGTTTCCATGTTCAGTGTAACATCTGCTATATTTTCAGTACAGATTCTAGTACTTTTGGGGGGGTTGAGTCCCATCCGAGATTCGAACCCACACCCTTCGAGTCTGGCTCCTAATCGCCAGCACACAAAGTCAAACGCCTAACCCACTCATCTCCCGCGGCTTCCACTAAGGAGTCGTGTGTTGGTGTGTATCTATGCCCTATGGTGGCTGATTAGGGCCATCGCTTTCTCGCCTTAAAATTCGGCCGCGAGGAAGAGAGAAAGTGATAACATGAGACGAGAAAGCGATAACGCGAGACGAGAAAGCGATAACGTGAGACGAGAAAGCGATAACGCGAGACGAGAAAGCGATAGCAGGAGACGAGAAAGCGATAACGCGAGACGAGAAAGCGATAGCACGAGACGAGAAAGCGATAGCACGAGACGATAAAGCGATAGAGCGATAGAGCGATAAAGCGATATAGCGAGAAAGCGATATAACAAGGCGAGAAAGCGATAGCCCAAATCAGCCACCATAATGCCCAGGGTGGTCACACACGCTCTTGATGACGTATCCCCTGATTCTTGTCTCATGTTGTGACTCTTTATGCACTTTTTGTATGAACTCTGGTTTGTGTCATTTTCAAATTTGCCCAGTTGACTCTTTCTTGATGAGTTGCGGCAAATGCAAGACCAGCATTACAATGAATTTTCAGTCACATTATTAAAAAATAATTATCATTAATCTTACATTTTTGTTTCTATTTTGGGTCTTGTCGTTTCACGGTAGTTTATACCTAATACATTTAACAGTGACAACGCACACGCGCACCCACGCCCACTCTAATAATTCACACCCTCACACGCACGCTCAATCCGCACCACCAGCACCCACCCATACTCATCCCCATCTCCACACCCACACATTAACACTCACCCACACCCACCCAACTACATCTCCACACCCACACATTAACACTTACCCACCCCCACCCATCTACAGCTCACCACCAACACCTTAACACTCAAACACCCCCTACCCCCACACCCACACCCATACTCACAACTACGCTCATACCCTCACACTCATCCTCACCTTAACCCACGTGCTAACACTCACCAGCCCTTCATCCACATACTCCCACTCACACACCAACACACTCAGCATCATACTCACCCTCACGCGCACACTCACACTGACACACACATACTCGCCCTCACACTTACCCTCACACACACACGCTCAGACTCACACTTACCCTCACACCCATACTCACACACACACTCACATTCACACTTACACTCACACTCAAACTTACCCTCACACTCAGACTCACACACGCCATCACACTCACACTTACCCTCACACTCAGACTCACACACACCATCACACTCACGCTTATCCTCACACTTACGCTCACCCTCACACTTTCCGTCACACTCAGACTCACACACACACTCACCTTCACACTCACACTCACGCTCACTCAAGATTAAACGAGCCTCACCCAGTCACTGTGTGGCAGTCAAGAGCCTCCATGTCGATTTCCTGCTGAAGTTGCACGGGAATGTGGAGGACGATAACTAAACGCATAGCTGATTACATTAATGGAAATAAGTACAACTGAAACTGACCCATTAGGACAGGTTTTCGAAAATGTCTATTCAGCATTACTGTTAATATCACAGGTTAGTCGTTTGACAGAGAATGGTCTCGTCACTGCACACGAGGGGACATAACTCACCACCTGGCCAAATACTTGCGTCTCCGATCGGCAGCCATTATTCATTACTAATATGGAAATCTATCCCAAACAAAAGAATATCTAATCGGTTGCATATTTGCACAAATGATCACCTGCACTATTTTTTCATTTGAACAGAACATTCTGTCCTCCCTGATGTGTCACTCATAACGATGTGTGTGTGATCACCGGGGATTCATTCATGTTGGGGTTACCGTTATCACTATTATGTTGCAGTAGATACCTTACACAGTTTACCGTTCTGCTATCTGGGCTACACAATAGCTGTATACAATGTTCTTATTGACGCCGTTGGGAGAAATCCCTAGTTGGCAATAGAGAAATATATTCGGCGCTATTAAGATTAATCTTGGATTTAGTTAAAATCTCATCGTCCTTTTATGCAAAGTATTACCCTCTTGTGCAATGAAATATTCCAACTTGTGGTGTAAAGCATTCCCGCTTGAGCAATGGCTCCTCTTTGTTGTATAAAGGGACCCCAGTAGTGTATACAGATATATCAGTGTCGTTATACAGATATCCCAGTTGCATCATGCAGATATCACAGTTGTGTTATACAGATATCCCAGTAGCGCTATACAGATATCCCAGTAGCGTTATACAGATATCCCAATAGCGTTATACAGATATCCCAATAGTTATATACATATATCTCAGTGCCGTTGTACAGATATCCCAGTTGTGTTATACAGATATCCCAGTTGTGTTATACAGATATCCCAGTTGCGTTATACAGATATTCCAGTTGCGTTATACAGATATATCAGTGTCGTTATACAGATATTCCAGTTGCGTTATACAGATATCCCAGTAGCGTTATACAGATATCCCAGTAGTTATATACGGATATATCAGTGCCGTTGTACATATATCCCAGCGGCGATAAACAGATATCCCAGTGGCGCTTTACAGATATCCCAGATGCGTTATACAGATATCCCAGTAGCGTTATACAGACATCCCAGATATCCCTGTTGCGTTATGCAGATATCCCAGTGGCGCTATACAGATATCCCAGTAGCGTCATGCAGATATTCCAGTAGCATTATAGAGATATTCCAGCAGCGTTATACAGATATCCCAGTTGCATTAAAAAGATATTCCAGTAGGGTTATACAGATTTCCCAGTTGCGTTATACAGATAATCCAGTAGCGTTATACAGATATCCCAGTAGTGTAATACATATATTCCAGTACCATTATACAGATATTCCAGTAGCGTTATACAGATATCCCAGTTGTATTATACAGATATATGAGTGTCGTTATACAGATATTCCAGTTGCGTTATACACATATCCCAGTAGCGTTATACAGATATCCCAGTAGAGTTATACATATGTTCTAGTAGCATTATACAGATATTCCAGAATCGTTTTGCAGATATTCCAGTTGCATCATGCAGATATCACAGTAGCATTATACAGATATTCTAGTTGCGTTATACAGATATCCCAGTTGTGTCATGCGGATATCCCAGTTGCTTTATACAGATATTCCACTTGCGTTATACAGATATCCCCGTGGCGGTTATAGAGATATCCCAGTTGCGTCATACAGATATCCCATTAGCGTTGTACAGATATCCCAGTGGTGGTTATACAGATATCCCAGTGGTGGTTATACAGATATCCCAGTTGCATCATTCACCTATATCCCAGTTGCGTTATACACATATTCCAGTTGCGTTTTACAGATATCCCAGATGCGTGAAACAGATATCCCAGTAGTGTTAAACAGATATTACAGTTGCGTTATACAGATATTCCAGTTGCGTTATACAGATATCCCAGTTGCGTTATACAGATATCCCAGTAGTGTTAAACAGATATTCCAGTAGCGTTATACAGATATCCCAGAAGCGTTATACAGATATCTTAGTTGTGTTATACAGATATCCCAGTGGTGGTTATACAGATATCCCATTTGCGTTATACAGATATCCCAGTAGTGTTAAACAGATATTCCCGTTGCGTTATACAGATATCCCAGATGCGTATACAGTTATCCCAGTTGTGTTATACAGGTATTCCAGTTGCGTTATACAGATATCCGAGTAGTGTTAAACAGATATTTAGTAGTCTTATACAGATATCCCAGTTGCGTTATACAGATATCCCAGTAGTGATAAACAGATATTCCAGTTGCGTTATACAGATATTCCAGTTGCGTTATACAGATATCCCAGTACTGTTAAACAGATATTCCAGTTGCGTTATGCAGATATTCCAGTTGCGTTGTACAGATATTCCAGTAGTGTCAAACAGATATCTTTGTAGTGTTTTACAGATATCCCAGTTGCGTTACACAGATATTTCAAGTAATGTTATATTGATATTGCTGTAGCAATATACATATATTCCAGTTGAATTACACAGATATATATCCTAGTAGCGTTATACAGGTATCTCATTAGTGTTTCACATATATCCCAGTTGTGTTATACAGATATCCCAGTGGCGGTTATACAGATATCCCAGTTGCGTTATACAGATATCCCAGTGGTGGTTATACAGATATCCCAGGGGCGGTTATACAGACATCCCATAAGCGTTGTACAGATATCCCAGTTGCGTAATATACATATATCCCAGTTGCGTTATACAGATATCCCAGTTGCGTAATACACATATATCCCAGTTGCGTTATACAGATATTCCAGTGGCGTTATACAGATATCCCAGTAGTGTTAAACAGATATTTAGTAGTCTTATACAGATATCCCAGTTGCGTTATACAGATATCCCAGTTGTGTTATACAGATATCCCAGTTGTGTTATACAGATATCCCAGTTGCGTTATACAGATATCCCAGTAGTGTTAAACAGATATCTTAGTAGTGTTATACAGAGATCCCAGTTGCGTTATACAGATATTTCCAGAAATGTGATACATATATCCCTTTAGCAATATACTTATATCCTAGTTGTATTATACAGATATATCAGAAGCGTTATACAGGTATCTCATTAGTGTTTTACATATATCTGAGTGGTGTTATACAGATATTTCTGTAGCGTCATACAAATATCCCAGTAATGTTATATAAATATATCAGTAGGTGATGTACTGAGCTTAGTTAGGTGTTGTACAGATTCCCCACTGTAGGCGTGCAAATTTACCAACGTAGATGTACAGAGCTTACATAGATTCCATACAGATCTCCTGGTGGTGCAGTACAGAGCTCAGTAGGCTGTTTTACAGATCTCCCTGTGGTGCAGTACAGAGTTCAGTAAGCTGTTTTACAGATCTCCCGGTGATGCAGTACAGAGCTCAGTAAGCTGTTGTACAGATCTCCTGGTGGTGCAGTACAGAGCTCAGTAAGCTGTTGTACAGATTTCCTGGTGGTGCAGTACAGAGCTCAGTAAGCTGTTGTACAGATTTCCTGGTGGTGCAGTACAGAGCTCAGTAAGCTGTTGTACAGATCTCTTGGTGGTGCAGTACAGAGCTCAGTAAGCTGCTGTAAAGATCTCCTGGTGGTGCAGTACAGAGCTCAGTAAGCTGCTGTACAGATTTCCTGGTGGTGCAGTACAGAGCTCAGTAAGCTGCTGTAAAGATCTCCTGGTGGTGCAGTACAGAGCTCAGTAAGCTGTTGTACAGATTTCCCACTGGTGGTGTACCGAGCTCATTTAGGTGCTTTGCAGATGGATTATACGGAACCCTTTGGTGTTATACTGAGTTCTCACTTCACTAAACAGAGGTCCCTCTGATAGATTCATCTTGCCATTTACAACTTTAAGTTCTCCCATTTACGTCAGAGAGAGAATTGTGATGACGTCGATACCAACGGCCGGCAAGTTGACGTCATGTAACTCCTTCTGACTACGTTGGAGTGTCCTGCCTACAGGGATGTGCCCGCGTCTGTGAGAGAATGTTGTATACTGGCTAGATGGAGGATGTATAATAACTATCGATCTTCTGATGCAATAAAATACTCCTTGCTATAAGATTCTGTCTAGAGTATTCGGGCTAGATTGAATTGCACCAAGAGTTAACTGTGGGCAAGTGACCATTTCGGCATCCTTCTTGCATATTCAAATGATGTCACTGTGACCCTGAAGGTCTCTGCTAGACACGGTAATGGGCTTTTAACGTGCTCTCTGCATATAGCTGGTAAGAAACCTGACTTTCCCAATATCTTCACACACCCTTCGGTTCAATCACGGTCTACCCAAATCGGTTTTACGTGACGATGGTTTGACCGAACAAGAACCGAGGCTCATTACTCTGTTAATGTGTTAGTGGAACTTAACCGGAGTGTTTGATTATGTGAGAAGTTGTCTTAAATACTTCTCGATTAGTTTGTGAATAGCCAGTGTGATCGTTTTGTGATATACCTTCTGATTTGATAAGGTGTTAAATTACAACACGAGTTGAGATGTTTTTGCGAACTCAATTTCTTGTTGTCCGAGTCAGTACTGTGCGCATGCAAAGCATGAAAATATTAACGACTGACATATCCCCCTCAGGCTGCTAGATTCCGGTAACCAACAGTGAAATGGTCTAATAGAACGTGCTTCGATATGCAACAACCAATACCCATTACTGCTCTCATTGGAACCATATAGGACATATATTTCTTCAACAATTACGATGAATCATAGGCTTTATACGGAGTTGAAAACACGTCCACTGTCGAATTTCCTCTCTTTCAATTAAATTGTAAATTCCAACAAACTATGACGGGAGGATTTACATCTATTTTCCAAGGCGATAACACAACACACTGTCAGTCTTCTTCCACACTGAAAACACAACCAACATTGCTTGTTCCACAGTTAAGCCACAGCCTACATCCAATCCCACCATATGGCCACAGTGACGTCACTGTCTACATCCCATCCTACCATATGGCCACAGTGACGTCACTGTCTATATGCCATCCCACCATATTACCACAGTGACATCACTGTCTACATCCCATCCTACCATATTACCACAGTGACATCACTGTTTACATTCCACCCCTCCATATTACCACAGTGACGTCACTGTCTACGTCCCATCCGCCTATTCCACCACAGTCATGTCACTGTCTACATCCCATCCCACCATATTACCACAGTGACGTCACTGTCTACATCCCATCTCACCATATTACCACAATGACGTCACTGTCTACATCCCATCCGCCTATTCCACCACAGTCACGTCACTGTCTACATCCCGTCCGTCTATGCCATGCCAGTGACGTCACTGTCTACATCCCAGCCCTCTATTCCACCACAGCGACATCACTGTCTACAACCCAACTTTCTATTCGGCCACAGTGACGTCACTGTCTACATACCACCCGTCTTTTTCACCACTGTGACGTCACTACATCCCATTTCCCCTGTTCCATCCGGTGAATGGCTGTCTGCATCCTATGTCTCTCTTTCACAGCTTGTCAGTAGGATCGCCAGACTTTCTTGCAATCTTATTCACCAAACCTCGTTGCCTAGCAACTATTATCTTTTTTTGGCAAATTTGCCAGAATGTAAATTGCTTTCGATTATTTCTGTCTTTACCGGCACACTTCTTCTGGAATGTATTATGATTAAGCCCTCCAATGATGCCTTTAATATTGGAATTTCCCTAAGTAATGATTTCGTCCGGCATATACCGTGTGTGTTGTCCGGCATCTGTTCTGTGTCAACGGACCTCAGCAGTTCCACATGCAGTCAGTCGCTCCTCGTCGACTACAGCTCTACAGTCAACAATCTGGAACTGCGGAACGCTGTCATCAAACAGCGGTGGCTGGTAGTTGATGTCGGGGATAATGCTCTCTCCATGACAAGCCCGACTGTATGCAGCATAAACTACCCATTACAGAGCAATCATTTACAATTTATATTACAGTGTCACATTTATGATACCGGTCGCATGTATCACTATCCATTACAGTCACATGTACGCTCTGTCCTAGGCGAAGGCACGCACACGCACACACGCACACGTAAAACAGGCGCCCGATTAGTTACATCAGTCACAACAACGCTATCGTTTGAGGGATCGACAGAATAAATAATCAGTTATGGGCGTTTGTATCCGACCCTTTACAGCAGCCACTAGAACATTATCTTTTTAAGGGTCAACAAAACGTACACACATTAAGGTGCACGTGTAGGCTCTCAGTATAACACATACCTTCTGGAACACTGCCTGCCCAGGGTCAACAGAATCCATTTTCATGAAGCGGAGTGTATATGCGCCCCATTTTAACACCCACAACCACATTACTCATTTGGAGGGTCCACAGAATGCACATGCACTATCCCGTTAAGGAGTTCGCAGGCTTCATTATGTTCATGAAATGCAGTTGCAATATGGTCACATTCAGACACCCGGTGACAGGTGTAGATACAACAGTGACCAGTTACTGTTTCTGCATGGTCACATACAGACACCCGGTGACAGGTGTAGATACAACAGTGACCAATTGCTGTTTCTACATGGTCACATACAGACACCCGGTGACAGGTGTAGATACAACAGTGACCAATTGCTGTTTCTACATGGTCACATACAGACACCCGGTGACAGGTGTAGATACAACAGTGACCAATTGTTGTTTCTACATGGTCACATTCAGACACCCCGTGACATGTGTAGATACAACAGTGATTAATTGCTGTTTCTACAGGGCCACTTTCAGTCACAATGTGACTCATGGAGACACAGTGCTAATTAATTGCCGCTGCAAAAAGGCCTCTTCGGACACAATGTGACACGTGTAGTAAAAGAACTCATCAATACTTACATCAATATGATCATCGTCGGTCAAAATGTTCAGTTCAGATACCGAGCTGATACACTACAGCTACAATATGGTCACAGACATACAGCTGAAAATATCAGATACAATGTCAGAAGTGCACCTTCAGAGCTGAAACGATACAGAGCCTATACAGAGCCTACGTTAACTATACAGAGCCTACGTTCAATATACAGAGCCTACGTTCACTACACAGAGCCTACGTTCTATATACAGAGCCTACGTTAGCTATACAGAGCCTACGTTCACTATACAGAGGCCACGTCTACTACACAGGGCCTACATTCACTACACGGAGCCTACGTTCTATATACAGAGCCTACGTTCAGTATACAGAGGCTACGTCTACTACACAGGGCCTACGTTCACTATACAGAGGCTACGTTCACTACACATAGGCTACGTTCACTATACAGAGGCTACGTCTACTACACAGGGCCTACGTTCACTATACAGAGGCTACGTTCACTACACAGAGCATACGTTCAATATACAGAGCCTACGTTAACAACACAGAGCATACGTTCACTATACAGAGGCCACGTTAACAACACAGAGCATACGTTCACTATACAGAGCCTACGTTAACAACACAGAGGCTACGTTCACTACACAGAACCTACTTTCACACTATAGAGCCTATGGTCACTATACAGAGGCTACGTTCACTACACGGAGCCTACGCTCACTACACAGAGCCTACGTTCACTACACAGAGCCTACGTCCACTATACAGAGGCTACGTTCACTACACAGAGTCTACGTCCACTATACAGAGCCTACGTTCACTACACGGAGCCTACGTTCACTATACAGAGGCTACGTTCACTACACAGAACATACGTTCACTACACAGAGCCTACGTTCACTACACAGAGTCTACGTCCACTATACAGAGCCTACGTTCACTACACGGGGCCTACGTCCACTAGACAGAGCCTATGTTCACTAGACAGAGCCTATGTCCACTATACAGAGCCTATGTTCACTAGACAGAGCCTACGTCCACTAGGCAGAGCCTATGTTCACTAGACAGAGCCTATGTCCACTATACAGAGCCTATGTTCACTAGACAGAGCCTACGTCCACTAGACAGAGCCTATGTTCACCAGACAGAGCCTATGTCCACTAGACAGAGCCTATGTTCACTAGAAAGAGCCTACGTCCACTATGCAGAGCCTATGTTCAGTAGACAGAGCCTACGTCCACAAGACAGAGCCTATGTTCACTAGACAGAGCCTACGTCCACTAAACAGAGCCTACGTTCACTACACGGAGCCTACGTTCAAAGAAACTACACTACTCAGAACATGCTAAATACAAGAACCGTAAACTAAAGCGAGCCCTCACTACACAGATGAGCCGACACAACACAGAAGGTCTGCTAGGAAGTAGATCCATTCTGTTTCCAGATGGAACTTGAGCCGACAGTATTGCCTTACTTCAGTGGCTACCTACTCCAGCAGCGACAATCAGCTGCACAATGAGGATAGCAGCTACACCGTGTATACACTGTCTCCACTCCCGCCCACACCTTCAACCAGCGTGGGTGGAAAAAGTCAACGTAGACATTTCAATCAACATGGCATGTGACTATGGGTATTTGGCCTCCTTCACTGCATCCATGATACTTCCATGTGGATTTTCACTGGAGGACATGTACGAATTTAAACTTACACGCGAAGGTATTTGCCCTTTAGTATAAAACATCTTTTCAGTTGATAAATTACTGTGATGAAGCACGTGAGTAAGCTAATGGCGGGTTAGTCTTCGTTACTGAAGTATGGATGTTGAGGTTTCATCCCAGTTTGACGCTCTATCAGGTAATCGATATGACATGATGGTAATGATGGTGTCTCCCCCAGGATGGGGGTCAGGTGATCGTCGCCGACATCCGACGTGGGGATGTACGGGCGACAGATTCACCTTCAGTTTGCATCGCTGTCCTTCGCTGATGTATTGGGCAGTCACAGCGTAGACCGCAGTCAATGACCATCGCGCGCCCAGATGCAGCCACTGATCACTATATATAGCCAGATTCTGATACACGTGCCATATGATGCTGTCGCGTGACTACTTCTGCTGCTGCTGATGGAGCGACCTTTTCTTACCTTAATACTGGTAATGTTAAGCCCTAAACGGAATATAATCTTTTGCCGAAAATATTGGCTACACGTAAAACAGCATATTGTGAGTGAGTATGGTTTTACGCCGCTTTTAGCAATATTCCAGCAATATCGCGGCAGGGGACACCAGAAATGGGTGCGTATTGTGGTGTTACCAGGTTGATAGATGGACTCTCGTTTGACTCTTCCACTTCGAAAGGCCTTTTCGCATCAGTTTTCTGTCCTCCAGAGGGATACACTACGACCCCTCCAAGGACCTCTTCATGAAGCTATGTCTCCCCAGGGAGCTGATTTACCACAGATCTCGACTCACAGTGCTCGCAAACTGCCTCCCTAATGACAACCATCACCGGTCGGGTGCACACGGAAGAGTTTGTCATCAGCTAAAAGCAGCAGCATTATGGTAGAGCCCGCTCTCCATGCTTGACACTGAGAGCACATCATCAGCGATGATGCACAACCTACAGCAGTTCAAACAGTAGCCGTCTTCATAATCACACCGGATAATGTGTAAAGTATTTGCAGCAAATACACTCAAGGCAATGTCGTTAGCCCAGTGGAGCACAGCGAAATGTTACAAGGTCTGTGTAAACTGTACAATGTCATAACTCGACCAACGCGTCCGTCATCAATAAAAGCTTGGTCTTCCCGTCAGTAATATTCCAGTTTCTGTTAAATATGATTTCATTTCAATATCAGATGATCTATAATTTCAATTAACGAATGTCTTGTGTAATACAGCTTTCAAACAAATTAAATGGAATTTGTTTCCTTAACAGTTCTGCGCATTATTATTCATTATTATCATCATCATCATCACCATCACCATCACCATCATCAGATCATCACTGTGCACTATCTAGCACTGTTGGGTCCGTCTAGACAATAGTTCAGTAAACTGTTTTCTTTGATCCCTGTGAAATCATTTATAAACAATTATCGTAGTATCATAATTATCATAAAATATTCGCGTATGTAAAGGAAACATAGGTATCAGTCAGGCAAGTATAGTCTTAAGTTGTCCATGACCGGGTATCAACCAAACAGGTAAGTACTTTAACACTACGTGGCCATTAGGGTTTATCAAGACAGTACTGTGTGATGAATAAGGTGTCAGATTAAGAATTTAATATTTACATAGTATTACATAGGGACTAGTGCTTTACGAACGGGGATTTATGGATTTTATTCAATATTTTATTATTTACATTGAACGTACGAATGAAGTAGTTTCTCGTAAAAAGACACGCTCAAATACAATTTGGTCGTGGTTAGGATCTTGTTTGTTAATTATAGGCCCGATGTAAGTTACAACCATGTGATATAAAGGTGCCTGATAAATGTGGTCAAGCTATTTCTGTGTGAAGTGAATTCTTTCTCCACTCACTACAACTAATATTTCCAACAACTATGGCCCTGTAACTACAGCTTATACTATCCACGTTACAACTACCCACAGTCCCTGGAACTGATACTCCCGACAGCCGTCTCCGTCACTATCTCCGTGACAACTACCCACGCTCCCCAAAACTGATACTGCCGACAGCCATCTCCGTCACTATCTACGTGACAACTACCAACATTCCCTAGAACCTATACTCCCGACAGCCATCTCCGTCACTATCTACGTGACAACTACCCACAGTCCCTAGAACTGATACTGCCGACAGCCATCTCCGTCACTATCTACATGACAACTACCCACAGTCCCCAGAACTGATACTCCTCACAGCCGTCTCCGTCACTATCTACATGACAACTACCGCAGTGCCTAGAACTGATACTCCTCACAGCCATCTCCGTCACTATCTACGTGACAACTACCGCAGATCCCTAGCCAACTCCGATATCTACATGACAGCCATCTCCGTCACTATCTCCGAACTGATACTCCACAGCCATCTCCGTCACTATCTACACTGACAACTACGGAGTGTCTAGAACTGATACTCCTCACAGCCATCTCCGTGACAACTACCCACAGTCCCCAGAACTGATACTGCCCACAGCCATCTCCGTCACTATCTACATGACAACTACCGCAGTGCCTAGAACTGATACTGCCCACAGCCATCTCCGTCACAATCTCCGTGACAACTACCCACAGTCCCTATAACTGATACTGCCGACAGCCGTCTCCGTCACTATCTCCCTGACAACTACCAACAGTCCCTAGAACTGATACTGTCGACAGCGTCTCCGTCACTTTCTACGTGACAACTACCCACAGTCCCTAGAACTGATACTCCTCACAGCCGTCTCCGTCACTATCTACGTGACAACTACCCACAGTCCCTAGAATTGATACTGCCGACAGCCATCTCCGTCACTATCTACCTGACAACTACCCACAGTCCCTAGAACTGATACTGCCGACAGCCGTCTCCGTCACTATCTACATGACAACTACCCACAATCACCAAAACTGATACTGCCGACAGCCATCTCCGTCACTATCTACGTCACAGCTCTCCCCAAAGGCAGAATTTACTTCACTCAACTTCAAGCATGCATGTGTAATTGTGCACGATTACTTTAACTGAACGTCCCCTCAAAACACATCTCTATCACTAAACCTTATACTATCAACCCTTCACCACTACAACTTCTACCTAAACAACCACGTCTCTACCACAAAACCCTATACTATCTACGTGGCATCTACCCTCAATCAGTACAACAGATACGACCAACAGCCACCTAACAGGAATACTAAACCTTACAATGTCAACATGTCTTATAATGCTAAATTGGAATCGGTAAAAAATCTAAGGACTCTAATTGAACATAATAAAGTTTCATCGTTTAATGATTCATATTAATTCATACTGAATATACTACTCGACTATATACTTCAACCATCACATTACGCGCGCATTGTGTATGTAATTGGATATTCACCTACTCCCCTGTACAGCTCCCACAATGACAACATCACGTCACACTTCCCCGACATAGTCACTTCTATGTTCACCATTACGCCACACCTTATAGACAGGGAAAGGACTACATGGTCCATACAAAACGCTAAATCCATCCGAAACTAATTATTGGGATTAGTCCGCACGAATAAATACACACTAGTCAAATGTTTCCTCCAATATCAAGACACGTCTGTGCTGAGCAAGAAGAAGGCTTACCAGCAATCCCCAACAAACGACATTGTTTTTTCTTGGTGTATGGAGACTGAGGGCCTACGTCAATGGACGCACTTTGGCCTTTCAGTCGACAGGAGAACACGCGTTTGATCTGCTCCTGAGCTCGCTGGCATTCTACGCGAGTCATTAGGAAAGCTCTCCTATAGCAGTCTTACTGGCCGGCTGGTTCTCGCGAGGGGAGTAGTATATCTCTACGTATTGTGCTATATGGGCGATTTCATTACAGAGCCTGGCTTCTTCGATACGTTCTGCTGCCAATCATGGTTACACGCTGTACTAGAAATGAATTGGTGTTGTCAGAAATTCCACTTTGGCCAGTCGACTGGTCTCCAAATTTTACCATAACGACTTAAGGATATTCTTAAGTGAAAGTAAAATAAGCCATTCAGATATTACACCAAATATAGGCAACGCGTTATTATCATGTGTGTTGCCTACAGGGGCTCGTTTGTGGTCGTAAGCGTTCGGCTAGAAGTGGATTAATATATATTTCAAGCATATGTATATATTTAGCTCTGACCTGATGACACGTGGCATGTAGACGGGCTAGTAGGACAAAATACTACTCGGATAGAATCTACTAGTTATAGCAGGGAGAATGGACGACATATTGAAGTCAGCCATTATACAGGTTGGGAAGTCTATACTACACACGAATAAGTCACTGAACATCGTCCATGGTTATCTTTCGACAGCAAATTCAATCACCTCTCCCGCGTTCACTGACAGCTGTATATCTTCTAAAACTACATACGAAAGAAGTATCGTAGCTTAACAGAAGCTTAGTGAGTTTGTCATCTATGTTGGGTGACGTGATGTGAAACGATCACATTTATGCTCAGTACTTCACTGGATTTTAACCTGAAAGTATAGTGGAAGTGTGTAATAACCTGAATATCTACAGCTGAAATACTAAACACTGAAAGACAACATGTCGCAGTTCATGCTTTGTTGTGTGTTTGTGATCTAACACCGCACTGACAATCCATCTAAAGTATAATATGATTGAGTCACCGAGAAACCGGTAGTTAATATTATGTGCAATGTACGATGACATGAATTGGGCTATCTAGACTAATCGCACAGCTCATGTATTTTCCTCGTGCCACCAGCAAAGTGTGTTAGTGACCTATTCTCGCCTGGAATCCCAAGGGAGGAGTTTTTCTTGAGCAAGTGACATTTCCGTTTGACGAAATCATTCCTTGTTCGGTGCATGCTTGTCCCTGTTGTGTACGTGATGTTCATGACATGTAATATAGAGAAGCACGAGTTGGTTAGAATGTCAGTTCGTACTATCAACTCATTAACAGATGACGATTAAGTCATTGTGTGTGGTACAGACCTCGATATTGTGTGTCACACTGTCCCGTACTAAAGACTATTCTGTGGTATACAAGATCATGTCATGTTGTCTAGTGGTACAACATTAGGTTACTAGTAATCTACGAATTGGTGGTCAAAAGGTCTTCAAATACATCCTCACTACCATCCAGTAAATAAATTGTACACCCAAAATAAGAAATTTATCGATCTGGAGAGCTAAAAAGCACATCTTTATTCACACTTACTGCGAAAATGCATTACATTGCTCTCTAGGATGCATAGCGAACGGCATGTATCATATTGCCCAGTGTTTCTAAAAGAACGTCTGAGCTGAGTAAGCCAGTAAGGTGTTCAACGTTACACATCTTCTTAGGTGGCCTTATACGCTAGATAACGTCACTGTCAGGTATTTGTATTTATATCCTACAAACGCACACCGACACTTTGTAAAGTAATCTGCAGATTACACATGCAACCTTTGGAACAACCTCCTAGCCGGTTTCATTGTTGTCTCTACCACTCAGTGACGTCACCATGAAGACAGTTCCCTACTCCGTGAGGGCTGTTCTATGTCTACGAGGACTGTCAGAACTGTATATAGCAGAAAGTCAATGAACCATGTATGTGGCGTATTGGCTAAGTGTCAAGAGAGGTACCAGACTTCGTCTCCCTGCTGTTATAAAGCGGGACATACAGAACACAAAGTTCAGTAACTATGATTTAGTTAGTCTGAAAATCGGTATATCTGGTTTAATTCACGACGAGAATGAGTCAGCGAGTTGAGTTTAACACCGATTTCAAACTTATTCCAGTTTAATGCGTGTGTTTGATGGATGTGGGGAGGGTGTGTGCGTGAGGGTGGGGGTCGAAGGGTGTGTGTGGGGGGGGGGGAGTCGAGGCTGGTTGTGGCTGGAAAGATGCATGTTGCAGACTTTAAGCACTCTGGTGCAACCCACAAGCAAACCTAGAAACATGGTCGAACGATCCTGGGTAACATCTCTGAATAGTTCCAATTTTATATGGTCACTGTACGCGAGGCGGTGAAGTTTGTCCTAATGGAATGGAAGAGTGATAATCTAGGCAATAATCAATAATACAAAGGTAGTGCATTCCTTTGTTAATTTTACTCGGATTTGTCGTAGTGGGAATATTCGATCACAGACACACGGTCAAAACTCCTACATTGGTAACGTGAGCAAACAAACACTGGGTACCAATTAATTGTGTAGTTAAAATTAACTTGAATAGAGTTTCTCGAGTGTGAAGGTATTTTGTCGATGTCTGCGTCATTTCTACAACACCATCGTCCACATACGTATACACGTACGTCATGCTCAACCACGGTATTGCCGGCATCTCATCCAATAGAACAACAGTGAACTTCACATTACAAAATGGTTTGGATTATAGCCAAAGTTGTATTCGACTCTAAAGTTTAATGGCGACGCATTTAGTGACTGTTGAAGTTCTTCACACTCACCCTTGTGTAAATAAGAAAAAAGACGCGACAAACCCCTTTCCAAGGCCATAAGAAGAAATCACTTCTAAAAGAAGAGGACGGAGAACGGTTCCAAAAATATGTATCAGAATCATTACCAATTAGTGATGATTCCAGGTGTTCGCAAAACGGTGAGTGTATCCTGCCCAGCCGATGTAACCCGTCAAGGGCTCAAGTATCAAATTCAATGTTATTGTGCACACTCACACGTATTGAAATGCAATGTATTTTACGCGATGTTATAAGAACACACACACACACACACACACACACACACGCACGCACGCACGCACGCACGCACGCACACACACACACACACACACACACGCGCACACACACACTCAATGAAATGTAAAGTTATGTGTCAAACTCAGTGCTGATGTATGTTGTGATATGTGTAAATTCTGTATTATAACGGGGTCGGTGGGGTAGCCTAGTGATTCAAGCGTTCGCTCGTCACGCCGAAGACCCGGGTTTGATTCCCCACATGGGTACAATGTGTGAAGCCCATTTCTGATGTCCCCCGCCGTGATATTGCTGGAATATTGCTAAAAGCGACGTAAAACCCAAACTCACTCACTGTATTTTAGCGATGTTGCATTCGTTGCTGACCATGTATGTTCATGTAAATATTTTAACCCCAATTATATATTCGTTAATGACGATGTATTGATGTATCGTATACAGTAACTAACTGTATTAAATAACATCATGATATGATCTACCCTAAAGATGTAAAGCTACTTATCAATACCATATTACACACGATGTGACTCTCGGTGATGTCGAAGTAGGTACTGATAGTCATAATTATGCATCTATTGATGTTATATTCGCTGCACTGTATATAACGCATTGATGCTCAAAATTACTGCATGGTGCACGACCCCATATTTGCACCTGAAGATGTGTTGATATTAATGAATGTTCACAACTGACGATGGATTTGAACTTTGAAACACGCTAGTTTACCTGATGATACATTAGCTGCTGACGTTACCATGACACTTATATACTGTTTAACATAATATGTTACATTCGCTCAAGACAGCTCTTGAATATTGTATTGTAAGCTATGTGTACTCATTGTTAATGAGTTATCTCTAGTTATAATATTCTATTAGGGGCGGTGGGGTAGCCTAGTGGTTAAAGCGTTCAGTCGTCACACGGAAGACTCAGGTTCCATTCCCCACATGGGTACAATGTGTGAAGCCCATTTCTGGTGTCCCCCGCCGTGATATTGCTGTAATATTGCTAAAAGCGGCGTAAAACCATACTCACTCACTCATAATGTTCTATTATGATCGATGTCATGTTCGCTGATGACAATATATTATATTTCTCTGGAATGTACCATGCTTAATGTTACAGTTTTGGATGACAATGTATTGACAAAATACGCCGCTGACTTGACCATGAATACATATACATACTGTTTAATACAAGATGGTATATTCGCTGATAATGTAATGCATATATAAATATTGCATTGTACTCGATGTTGATTCAATGCTGATGATGTACCTCTATTTATAAATGAGGGTATATGGAATATTTCTAAACAATGTATTATTACCGATGTCATATTCGCTGCTGACGATTTATTGCTACCAATATATACTGAGTGATTGAGTGAGTATGGTTTTACGCCGATTTTAGCAATATTCCATCTATATCATGGCGGGGGACTCTAGAAATGGGCTTCACACATTGCAATAAATTCTGTATCTATATTACATTAAGATGTTATATATTCTGCTCACAATTTACTGGTATTTGTAATACTAGTCGTATATTTTATTTGATTCTATATTAGGCAATAGCGATGTTATAAATACTTTATATAAATACTGTACAGTATTATACTACAGCCACATTCGATGATTATATTCCACATTCGATGATTACGATATGAGTTCGTGAGTAAGTATTGGTTTAGGCTGAATTTAACAATATTCAAGCAATATCACCAGAAATGGACTTTATATAGGTGTACCCATGTGATAAATTGAACCCGAGTCGCTTTAAGAACTAGGCTACCCCGCCCCGCAACGTATGGGTGCTTTTACATAAGATACATAGATATATGGTATGGAAAGATATGAGTGCATACCTGGGATGAGCTATAATCCTTTCAATATTCTCAAAGCGCTTCAGTATACCAGTGAATGAAGGGAAGACAAGAAAGATGAACACTGTGGCTAATATGGACACAGCTGAATCGAGGGTGAGAAAATGGATGATCTGTATAGATGACCAAGATGTTGCTGTTACCTGATGAAAACTGTTTCCCGGTCAATGTGACCTCTGTCAGGTAGTCTGGGTCATGTCAAGGAGAAAAAGGGACAAAGCAGTCAAATAATTACAACCCTGAAACAGCTACGAAACATGGTTTTAGACTTCAGATCATTTCCTCTTTCACAAAGTGTTTTCACCTTATAGAACAAAACAAACAGCGTATTTTATCATAAGTTATACCCTGGAAACGATTTCACATTGATATGATTTAAGTATCGTTCCGTTGCTATACAGGTGTATACACGATGTTATCAACCAATGTTAAAAAATGTTTAGAAGACATTCACTTGAAACGTTACTTAAACATCAACAGTTATTATCACACTGTTGTATAGCATCACCAGCTGAGCGTTGATGTTGATATCTTTGTTCCACTTAAATCAATACGAGGGACAACAGCAAATTTGAACAAAATATTCGAACGAACTAAGACGTTCAGCGTCAGAAGAGCTGTGTTCCTGGCCGCAAACTCGGCTATACTCAGTCAAGAGTTGGTTGGTTGGTTTGTTGTTTAACGACGCCTCACTCAGCAATATACCAGTTACATGGTGGCGGTCTGTAAATAATCGAGTCTGGACCAGACAATCCAGTGATCAATATCATGAGCATCGATCTACACAATTGGGATACCATGACGTGTGTCAACCAAGTCAGCGAGCCTGACCACCCAATCCGGTTATCGCCTCTTGCGACAAGCATGAGTTGTTGAAGATCAATTTTAACCCGTTTCAGGGGTCGGCAAACAACAGACTGGGTGACACCAAACCTAAGGCTACAAGAACAAAGGGGAGTTGGACAACTTGCTACTGGGATGTAAACGTGACATTTCGTAAGCAGTATTTGCTATGCTTTTCCGGAATCGTCAGGCACATTAGAGAAAAGAAGGTAAGAAGATCCAACTGTGAAATGATTTGACTGGATAATAAAATATACGATTTTATGAATAACAACTTCTTGTTTATTGCACATAGCTCTATGCAGTCTATAAGGTCAGATGCTTATTATTGACTCACTAACTTCTAGAATACCAATCGAATGATTTGATTGGATGTTACAAGAAAGTTTTTGGCCCGGATACTTCTGATATGAACGGATTGATTCCAAAGCATGTAATAAATATCCTTTTGTATGGCGCACCCAACATATTCCGGATCGTACCATGGACGGGACAGTGAGGAAATCCACAACCGTGGCGTGGTAAAAGGATCGGGTCACGCCCATGTCGCTCTTTATACAATGTTCGTGTAGAAGAACTGTGTGTTATTCCACACAAACCATATAATCCTTGCCTGCTGCATGTAATACAACACTGGTATTTGTACACATTTCCTTTAAATGATTGTAACTGAGATTGGCCAACTTGAGTTACACTCAGTACATGATTTACCATATCACTTCTTGCCATAAACACATTGTCAACTGATGTACTGAATGTTGTATACGTTAATTATTATGATAAGGAAACGTACCACAATGAGGACATCTTGACGTGGGCTGCTTATAAAACCCACCCTCACATTACCATGGCTACATCATGGAAGTACCTGAATCTATGGGAATAGGCTAATTATACTAATTTGAGAATAGACTATTAGTGCCTCTGCAAACACATATTCCCAGATCTGAACATAACACATAACAGATACCAAACATCCTATATGGTCAACAGGAATATATGGACGGCATGAAACAATGAGACTGGTAATGGGTGACCCAAGCATAGCAAATGTATCATACTTAAGATGTAAGACGTCGTCATAAAAATCCATACATTCAACACTACAATTAACGTGATATGTACATGCTAATATTGACACTAATGCTAACTACACTACACACTCATGTAACTGGAGATGTTTTACTGATGTTTTATGTCATGACAAACTCCCTTACAGCTTAACCTTAAAATGTATATACACATCCATTGTAAATGCAATATACCTACCTACCTACCTACATACATACATACATACATACATACATACACACATACACACATACATAAATACATACATACATACATACATACATACATACATACATACATACATACATACATACATACATACATACATACATACATACATACATACATACAAATACACACACATACACACATACATACATACATACAAATACATACAAATACATACATACACACACATACACACACACATACATACATACATACATACATACATACATACATACATACATACATACATACATACATACATACATACATACATACATACATACATACATACATGTTCAAAAATATATTTAAGGATGGGGTATTAGTTACAGTGTCGGTTTATACACATATATATCTGTATACATGAATGAATACATCATACACATACGTAATTGTATTAGTGGTGACATCAATGCGAAACCATGTGAGAGTGTGTGTGTATGCATGTATGCATGTGTGTGCGTGCATGCGTGCGTGTGTGTATCAGTGGGTTACAGTTGCTTTAAACTATGTCGAATGTTACTGATCAAGTCAAAACATGCTAATGGCTGTATTTATATGGATACATGTGTTGGCTATGATGATTTATATCAACAGATACAGGTATACAATAACAATATGTTTGAAATATATTACTGATGGTTAAGGACGATCTTAGAGATGTAATATGAAACACCTGCCAAAAGACGGTTGTGGATATTAAGGTGGCTTGTGTTCAGGTTAGTATACTGAGTGTCAAGTTGGTGTCTTGAATAGGTCCAGTGACCTAAAGAAATGACCCAAGAAATGGAGTGACGAATGCTACATGTCATGCCGTATAGTTGATATAAGTTAGATTAAGGAAAACTCCACAGGCTGTAATTTTACTGAAAGCAGGGTGTACTGTAGAGTACATCATCCAAACAGGATTATTCGACTAAAGGAGACATAGTTAAAGGTGAATAAATCTGTCAAATAAAATAAACCCACATCTACACAACGTTGCCTCACCAATAATTGTTCTACCATGTTAAGGTACGTATCGCCTCTACTATGGTATATGATATATGATAGTTACCCCACCCTCTCTTAACTAAGCTGTGGGAACCCTTGCCGGATGTTAATCTATGCACACAAAAAGACGAAATGAAGAATATTGGTGACACAATCCCCCGTCAATCTGTGACTGCCATATTTGTGCCTATGCTGGGCCTCCACTGGTAAGATATTGACCGTTCATAATGCCGAATCCACATGTTATCCACAAGATCACACGCTGACGGTTTCGAGTGGAAAGTAACTGGTTCTAAGCAGCAGACAGAATGCCTTCTCCTTCACTTTTCAGGCCAGTCGAATTGTTTTAAGTGATGATCTCTGCTAGGCTGTTTGATGCCACGGTGGTTAGGAGAATTGTCCTTTGAAAGGATAATCTTTCCTTCACCATCCAGCAGTATGGAACCCATCAACAAAATCAACATCGACATTGAAATTATGTCCTAGATATTTGGTTCGCTTAGAAAACAGGGAAATGGTTTATGTTATCATGTGTCTTGTCATGCTTCACACAAGAATCATCAGATAAAAGATAGCAAAAGTAAAGAATGAAATTGTGCCATGAGGAGTCTCCGTATCAAACAAACCGCGCCCTCCTATTGGTAAATCTAGACGAAGAGCGTGGGTCATGGGATGTATTGCCTGACATGATTCTTTATGTCAGGTTGTCCACACCCCGAGTTTATTGTTTCCTCTAAATCAACAACACCAACAGAAAACGAAAGGATTCGTACTTAAAACATATCTGTGACTTTGACGGTTTTGCAACTTAATAAAGTATCACTGATGTCAGGGCAATTATCTTTTTTCGCCGGTAGCGACTGGATAACAATTGTTATTGCTTTTACGTAAATCACTGGGCCATCAATAGTATCAATAGTATCAATTAGTATTTTGAGGTTGGCAGGTGGTGACATTACCTACAGATACAAATCATCCATTAACCGTGACAGATCTGTAAAGTATTTTGGTATCTCTGGGCTGTCAGTGTTCTGTTCCTGATCCTGCAAATGTTCCTGGGTGTTTGGTGTGGTAAGGCAATAATTCCATCATCACATCTGATGTAGCCCCTGGTGTCTACATTTGACATGAAAAACTTCCCAGGAACAATCCAGAAAAGCATTTTGGAAAAGCATCGTATGAGTCTTGTTCAAATTTTGTTTGATCAGGATAACAACAATTACAACAACAGTTTCAACTCGATATATGTTAGACAGTAGATGGCATTACCAAATTCGCTCCTCGCAGTTGTTTAGAGTGATTTTTATCACATGATTCCTGTGATTTTAGGTTAACAATTGACTTGTCTCTGCATGTGTTTGTGACGAGTGCCGCCACTTTCGTACGGTGGTCATTTATAAACACATGCTATTCACATGTTGGTTATGCTTATGAAAGAGGCGGAAACATACGATGGATTCTTTATGTTAAGGGTAATGGTTTTGTCAAGTTTAGTCTAAGCTGTGTTGATAAGATCTAAATGAGAGCAATATTGTCTTTGGCACATATTTTTCAAAATAACTTCAATGTCCTTAAGTCCACAATTATTTTTAGCAGTTTGACTAGCTCCTTTATTGTGTTCAGTTGTATATGTTACAGATAGGTCTGTGCAATCAATAAGCATTCAGTTTCTTTCATTATCAATATCTACATAGTGTTCAATGAAGAAACGCAACAAAACTATTTCCCTATCCGCAAGAAACTTTGCCATGAGTGGAGTCGATTGTACGATTTCAAATATATCATGAGCATGTGTTTATTAATCACTATTTATGATTGATAACACCAGCTGTTCGCCAAAAGCTGAGCGTACCCTGCTCCACCGATGCCACCGTCATACACACATGCAAAGGCTAGTCAAGTGTCCACTTGGAAAAACATCGGGGACATTCAGCTCAGCATGAGGATTTGTTTCAGACATCATTGTTGTAACTGACGACATTTTTTTTAATGTCCTTCAAATGTCTACCTTTAAACCTTTTGAAATATTTCACTTCCATTTTCAACATTATGTCGCCATATAAGGGCAATAATCATCAACGCGCTACACAGGAATCATTACAACAGACACCGAGGGAGTCACGTTCCATCAAGACTGGAGCACCTGCGGCCTCAGCCTACATGTCGCACGTGTTCCAATCTTCCCCCAACTTAACCCTCATTTGGTAACTGTTACAGATAGAGATACACATCACATGCTTCATCAGTTATCCCGCTGTCTGGAAACACGCCACTCCACTGGGTTTAACTTGATAATATTTTGTAATTCAGTAAAAGACAGACAGACAAGTATGTCTTCTTCAATAACTTGAAGCCGTTGCAGATATCAGTTTTGTCTATAGGTTTGTACGTATTGCACTGCGGCTGTCTTTTGTAAGGGAAATAGTGTAGTTTACCATTCAACACACATTCGACGCAAATATATTTATAGGTATTCCTAGGGTGTGCAAACTACAGCTTTTAGAAAATGTCTTAGAAATGCCAACCGGAATGGGCGATAGAATACACATTGATGACTGTGAAGAAGATATATTTCATACCACAATTTTTCAAATTAATTATTTACAATAAATCGAGTCCATGTTTAGAAGTCTTTAATAAATAAAAATGGTTGTCACCATGTCATGACAGCTCTCGACCCAATGCAGTTGATCATACCATCACAACAAACGTGATTCTACAAAGTGCAACTTCACACAGGAAGCAAAATATGTATAATGGTCACCGTTACATTCCGTAAAGTAGCTTCATGCAATATTCTCCATCTTATTAGCCTGAGTATATACAGCACTGGTGGGACTGGGAGCTACATACGATATCTCATTCTTGTGGTCGCTTACTTCGACCTGACGCTGTAGCATGAAACTTGATCGGTGCAAATAGCAGTTACAATAAAGACACAATTATTGGATTTTGAGGGAGTCATTTGATAGGAGGTACGCATGATTTCAGTTAAGATCTCAAATATAATCAAGAACAATAAGTATGGATACAAAACTGCATATTTTGGATACCACCTGGCATATAAACTGCACATTTTTTCCTTAGTGTGCAAGGCATACAAAATATTTTCTCACACTCGCACACACACACACGCACGCACGCACGCACGCACACATCCGCACGCGTGTACTGAAATTCAAAAGCTTCCCCCTTAAGGGGACCTGGTTATGTTAGTCGTACATTGATATCGATTTGTATCATTGACATTGTGTACACAGAATCCGTATAGTACCATTACAGACACTTTAAGTTTCGGTTTGAAATAAGTCGCTCCTTCATTACAAACTGGTTATTATTATTATTGTCATCTCAGTTTAGACATGCCAAGTAGGGAATCGAACCTGGGTCTTCGGCGGGACGCTTTAATTGCTATGCTGCTATGTACAAGTTTAAAGTAACGAATATGATAATAGCTGATAATATCTGTAGGAGGTAAAAGAAACTAATATGATGCTTCCTTACATCTACGTACAAAACATGTACCAGAAACCAGACTGAATATAATGATACTCCGTTATGCTCCTTGAGTACATCGAGAACAGAGGATGAACTTTTAATACTTAATACTGGCTGTTGAATAAATAAAACCAGAATCAGTATGTTCATATTTAATGACATGTATTGGGGATGACAAGAAGCAGAGTAGTCATGCTTATAATGACCTAAGAAAATATCAAGAGCCGTTAAATACTACAGCAGCAATAATAGTGTAAATGAACAGCAGTGGTCACTTTCCAATGTATATAAACAGCAGTGGTCACTTTCCAATGTAAATAAACAGCAGTGGTCACTTTCCAATGTAAATAAACAGCAACAGCAGTGGTCACTTTCCAATGTAAATAAACAGCAGTGGTCACTTTCCAATGTAAATAAACAGCAGTGGTCACTTTCCAATGTATATAAACAGCAGTGGTCACTTTCCAATGTAAATAAACAGCAATGGTCACTTTCTTCGTCATTATATATTCAGCATTATATCACCACTATGATCAAACGTTACAGTACACATATGCAATGGTGGGAGACAGCGTGATCACATTTAATACTACACATAGAAACTACCAGAAACAAGTATGATCATACTGAATTATGTATGCACGATATACCAGGGACCATTTGGATAGTAGTAAATAGGTTCCCTGTCAAAATATTTATGTCAAATATGTATCTTCCAAAATATAATCTAGGGTTTTCTTTTAAATAGTGAAACAAAATAACATTGCAAGAGGAAAAATACACGTATGTTTGAACAAAAATGCTATGCAAAAATATTATTACAGAGGCACGATTGGGGGTGAATGTGAGGCGGAGGATGGGGGTTTGCTAGCGATTTAATATTTTCATTGACTATCTAAACACTTACAATCTAAATTCGTGTTACAGACAGGGTTCATTAACTGACAGAAGTAACATGATGCTAACCATGCATAACATGTGCCTAAACAGTGGTCAATATCGCCGGTAATACTGGTGAATCTACACATCAAATGTCAGCCTGAAATCCTCAATACAGAGATCAAGTAAACTCTTCATTTACATAATTTAGAATCGGGTCGTGTTCATCGTTTTTGAAAAACCTCAACTGACTCATTACCATCTAAACTTTCACACTGTCCTGTGATCAAGCTTGATGTATTGACAACTGAAATAATGATCAACTTGAAACCAGGAGACAAAACCACAACAGTAAGTATTTCATTCATTTTTCCGATATTTTCAGACAATGTTGGCTTTCATCTTTCGATAACGAAAACTATTATTCTTGTATCACGTCTCGGTGAAATAACGCACTTGTGACATATTGATAATACATATACAATATTCCTCCAATACAATCAAGTTCTAATGAAATCCTTGGGATTCAATCATTTCAGTGGAATTAAAACGTTTTTCAAAATTTAACGGTCACGTTGTTCTTCCAATTGCTGTAAAGTTGTCCTTACCACTGATATTTAAATATTCTAAAAGTAATTTGTTTCATGCTCTTTTCGCAAATCCTAGTTTCTGCCATATTTGAAAACCCCGCTAAGAAAGTAACAGTATCACAGAAACATAATATCAAGTCTGTTGCGTATACGTGGTAGTTATTCTTGAGAAAGGCAGATGAGCCATTGGCGTTTCTGGTCATGGCAAACATGCCAGTGCCCACTGGTAAACGAATCGAAATGAGACAGTGTCCTTTGTGGACAAGGAGGACAACTCAGTCTCGTAATGAGATATGACAGACACATCGTTGTCAGACAAGCTGACACGTCACTGTCATTATAGGACAAAATAAGTCAGCGTTGGCCTTAAGTAGAGACACGAAAATGTCATTAAAGTACCACGGTCTAACGTCATTCATTACTGGGTAAAGTACACACGTCAGTGTAATTATTTGGCAAATTGAACAAGTCAATATAATGAGACAATGTAGATACGTAGTTGCTTTAGCTGGGCAAGAATATAATTTAGTGTAATCATAGAACAATAAAGTCTAGTTAATGATATGATAAGACAAGTTATTCACGTCAATGTCGTTAAGGGACAGGGTTTTTAAGTGATTGTCATAACTGAGAAAGACAGACTAGTCGGTGCGTTTTGGGGCAAAGAAGACAATTCAAGGCCATATCTGGCCAAATTGGACAAGCCAGTATCATTATTCGGCGAGACAGTCTAGTCAGTGCTAATACTTGTTGAGGGTGACAAGTCAATGTCATTATTGATCAAGACTAAGATGAGGTCAGCAGTGACAGGGTTACAGAATGTGGACATCGCAGTGTCATTATTCCGCAAATATTCAGTAGTCGATAAAGTACTTCATCAGTGCCATCAAGGGACAAAACATACCATTCAGTATCATTGTGGAACAATACATAAACATCATTGTTATTATGACAACGAGTTCAGACTAGCTCATATCTATTACAAGACTGAACGGACAAGACAGATAAGTGACATCAATGGGCAAAGCAGCGTTTGCTGTTATTCAGCAGGGCAGACAACTCAGTGTCACTTTTTGGTGAGGCAAAAGGTCATTATTGTTCAAGGCAGATAAGCCAGTGTCACTTCTTGGTGAGGCAAAAGGTCATTATTGTTCAAGGCAGATAAGCCAGTGTCACATCTTGGTGAGGCAAAAGGTAATTGTTATTCAAGGCAGATAAGCCAGTGTCACTTCTTGGTGAAGCAAAAGGTCATTATCGTTCAAGGCAGATAAGTCAGTGTCTCTTCTTGGTGAGGCAAAAAGTCATTATCGTTTAAGGCAGATAAGCCAGTGTCACTTCTTGGTGAGGCAAAGGGTCATTATTGTTCAAGGCAGATAAGCCAGTGTTATTGCCAAACAAAGCAGACAAGGCAATGCCATTATAGGACAAGGTAAACAAGTCGGTGTATTTAGGCTCAAATACACAAGTTAGTGCCATCGGTAGACACGTAAATGCCATGGCATAGCATGGGCAGGCATAGCATGGACAAACAAGTATACTTCCTGAAAAACATAGACGAGTAAATGGTATTTATAAGACGACGTAAGATTTGTCAATACCCATTGAAGGACACGATAGTGTCGTTAAGGGTTGATTTAAACGATATTTATTGTTCAATAGAGCATGTGCATATAATATATTAACAAAATGGAGTGGATTGTCAAGGAAGTCTGTGGCTTATATCAATGACTTTCCAAATGGTGCAGAATATACAAAGAGGGTACCCTACATATTACAATATGTTAAGACAAATATACACGACAAACATAAAGCATTCTTGAATTCTTGAGCATGGAAGATCAATTTTAAATACGAAAAGATAGTAGATGTTAGATGTGCGGAATCAAGTGATATATTAAAATTTTTCCTAACGTGCACTTATTTTGGTGAAATAACTTAGGTGGCGACAGGGAAAAGTCGTTAAGACTAAACAGCGATAAGTCATTGTCGTTATATTTCAAGACAAGCAAGAAGAAATCATTATTGGACAAGGGAGAAGACTAACTGAGTATCACTGTAGGACGATGTCTACATGCCAGTCCAATTGCTGTACCAGATAGACAAGTCAATGTCGTTATTGGGGTGGACAATCAAGTCATTTTCATAACTGATCAAGGCAGACAAGTCAATGTAATTATACACAAAGGTAGGAGACGATAGTAGTAATGTAAAACCATGCAGACAAGTCAATGCTATTGTACACAAAGGAGGACACGATAGTAGTAATATTAAACAAGGCAGACAAGTCAATGTTATTGTACACAAAGGAGGACACGATAGTAGTAATATTAAACAAGGCAGACAAGTCAATGTTATTGTACACAAAGGAGGACACGATAGTAGTAATATTAAACAAGGCAGACAAGTCAATGTTATTGTACACAAAGGAGGACACGATAGTAGTAATGTTAAACAAGGCAGACAAGCCAATGTTATTGTACACAAAGAAGGACACGATAGTAGTAATGTTAAACAAGGCAGACAAGCCAATGTTATTGTACACAAAGGAGGACACGATAGTAGTAATGTTAAACAAGGCAGACAAGTCAATGTTATTGTACACAAAGGAGGACACGATAGTAGTAATGTTAAACAAGGCAGACAAGTCAATGTTATTATTGTACACAAAAGGAGGACACGATAGTAGTAATGTTAAACAAGGCAGACAAGTCAATGTTATTGTACACAAAGGAGGACACGATAGTAGTAATGTTAAACAAGGCAGACAACTCAATGCTATTGTACACAAAGGAGGACACGATAGTAGTAATGTTAAACAAGGCAGACAAGTCAATGTTATTGTACACAAAGGAGGACACGATAGTAGTAATGTTGAAACAAGGCAGACAAAACAATGTTATTGTACACAAAGGAGGACACGATAGTAGTAATGTTAAACAAGGCAGACAAGTCAATGCTATTGTACACAAAGGAGGACACGATAGTAGTAATGTTAAACAAGGCAGACAAGTCAATGTTATTGTACACAAAGGAGGACACGATAGTAGTAATGTGAAAGAAAGGCAGACAAAACAATGTTATTGTACACAAAGGAGGAAACGATAGTAGTAATGTTAAACAAGCTGCAGACAAGTCAATGCTATTGTACACAAAGGAGGACACGATAGTAGTAATATTAAACAAGGCAGACAAGTCAATGTTATTGTACACAAAGGAGGACACGATAGTAGTAATATTAAACAAGGCAGACAAGTCAATGTTATTGTACACAAAAGGAGGACAAGGACGATAGTAGTAATGTTAAACAAGGCAGACAAGTCAATGTTATTGTACACAAAGGAGGACACGATAGTAGTAATGTTAAACAAGGCAGACAAGTCAATGTTATTGTACACAAAGGAGGACACGATAGTAGTAATGTTAAACAAGGCAGACAAGTCAATGTTATTGTACACAAAGGAGGACACGATAGTAGTAATGTTAAACAAGGCAGACAAGTCAATGTTATTGTACACATAAGGAGGACACGATAGTAGTAATGTTAAACGATAGTAGTAATGCAGACAAGTCAATGCTATTGTACACAAAAGGAGGGACACGATAGTAGTAATGTTAAACAAGGCAGACAAGTCAATTGCTATTAAATATTACAAGGCAGAAAGTCAATGCTATTGGACAAAGGAGGACACGATAGTAGTAATATTAAACAAGGCAGACAAGTCAATGTTATTGTACACAAAGGAGGACACGATAGTAGTAATATTAAACAAGGCAGACAAGTCAATGTTATTGTACACAAAGGAGGACACGATAGTAATGTTAGTAATGTTATTTACACAAAGGAAACGAAGTAGCAGACAAGTCAATGTTATTGTACACAAAGGAGGACACGATAGTAGTAGTAATGTTAAACAAGGCAGACAAGTCAATGTTATTGTACACAAAGGAGGACACGATAGTAGTAATGTTAAACAAGGCAGACAAGTCAATGTAAATTGTTATTACACAAAAGGGACACGATAGTAGTAATGTTAAACAAGGCAGACAAGTCAATGTTATTGTACACAAAGGAGGACACGATAGTAGTAATATTAAACAAGGCAGGCAGACAAGTCAATGTTATTGTTAACACAAAGGAGGACACGATAGTAGTAATGTTAAACAAGGCAGACAAGTCAATGCTATTGTACACAAAGGAGGACACGATAGTAGTAATGTTAAACAAGGCAGACAAGTCAATGTTATTTGTAAAACAAACAGACAAGTCAATGTTATTGTACACAAAGGACACGATAGTAGTAATGTTAAACAAGGCAGACAAGTCAATGTTATTGTACACAAAGGAGGACACGATAGTAGTAATGTTAAACAAGGCAGACAAGTCAATGTTATTGTACACAAAGGAGGACACGATAGTAGTAATGTTAAACAAGGCAGACAAGTCAATGTTATTGTACACAAAGGAGGACACGATAGTAGTAATATTAAACAAGGCAGACAAGTCAATGCTATTGTACACAAAGGAGGACACGATAGTAGTAATGTTAAACAAGGCAGACAAGTCAATGTTATTGTACACAAAGGAGGACACGATAGTAGTAATGTTAAACAAAGACAAGGCAGACAAAACAATGTTATTGTACAAAGTACACATCAAAGGAGGACACGATAGTAGTAATGTTAAACAAGGCAGACAAGTCAATGTTATTGTACGATAGTAGTACAAAGGAGGACACGATAGTAGTAATATTAAACAAGGCAGACAAGTCAATGTACACAAAGGAGGACACGATTAGTAATGTTAAACAAAGGAGGACACGATAGTAGTAATCAATTAAACAACGAGATAGACAAGTCAAAAAGCCAATGATTATTGTACACAAAGGAGGACACGATAGTAGTAATATTAAACAAGGCAGACAAGTCAATGTTATTGTACACAAGGGAGGACACGATAGTAGTAATGTTAAACAAGGCAGACAAAGACAATGTAATATTGTACACAAAGGAGGACACGATAGTAGTAATGTTAAACAAGGCAGACAAGTCAATGTTATTGTACACAAAGGAGGACACGATAGTAGTAATATTTAAACAATGCAGACAAGTCAATGTAGTATTGTACACAAAGGAGGACACGATAGTAGTAATATTAAACAAGGCAGACAAGTCAATGCTATTGTACACAAAGGAGGACACGATAGTAGTAATCAATTAAACAAGGTAGACAAGTCAATGCAGACAACAATGCTATTGTAGGACAAAGGAGGACGATAGTATAATGTATTGTACACAAAGGAGGACACGATAGTAGTAATGTTAAAAGAAAGGCAGACAAGTCAATGTTATTGTACACAAAGGAGGACACGATAGTAGTAATGTTAAACAAGCTGCAGACAAGTCAATGCTATTGTACACAAAGGAGGACACGATAGTAGTAATATTAAACAAGACAAGTCAAAGACAAGCCAATGTTATTGTACACAAAGGAGGACACGATAGTAGTAATGTTAAACAAGGCAGACAAGCCAATGTTATTGTACACAAAGGAGGACACGATAGTAGTAATGTTAAACAAGGCAGACACGCCAATGTTATTGTACACAAAGGAGGACACGATATAAGCAGTGTTAAAGACAATATTGATGGACAAAGGCGGACATACACGCACACATACACATATACACATACATACATACATACATACATACATACATACATACATACATACATACATACATACATACATACATACATACATACATACATACATACATACATACATACATACATACATACATACATACATACATACATACATACATACATGCATGCATGCATGCATGCATGCATGCATGCATGCAAATAGTATGACCAGAACTTTTTGAGAATTTCAGGTTTAATTGGATTTCTAGTATAAGCAACCTTGACCAGCTATCAAGTGCTTGGTTTCATTCAAAAGAGACAACTCCGTTAATCCTTTTTCATTAGATTGTGAAGAGTTATCCCCCTTTGTTTACTTGTTAGCAGACGACATTTTCAGTGATCCTCAATAGGGATGATTTAGAGAAGAGGAAGTTGATTTTAGAGTATTATAACAAGGACATCAGATCAGCTAAATTGATTTCAAGTAGAACAGGCATCCCTTTGTCCACTGTTTACCGTGTTTTGAAAAATATTGCAAATGGATATAGCATTGAGCACCAGGGAGGCGCAGGTAGGCCCAGAGAATTGACTGTCGGTGACAGGAGGCCGCTTGGTATTCTTAGAGTTTAGAAAACTGAAGGTTGGATATGATTGATAGAGGAACTGTGGCTGTCTGTAAGGAGACAATTAGAACTGAGCTGCATGCAATGGGTTGGCAGAAAAGTCGAGGAATTCCATCACCGATCATGAAACCTGAACAAAAGGAGCGAAGGTTGAACTGGTGCTTACAGCATATAAATTTTAACTGGGACAATGTGATTTTCTCAGATGAAAGTTCTGTATGGCTGTTTCCTAATACACTGAAATTCTGGACCAAACAAACTGAAAAACCTTTGTATCAGCGCCCAAAGTACAGTCCGAAATTTAACGTGTGGGGTGGCATATCTGTGTTAGGGGCAACGCCCCCCTGTGTATTTGAAGGGAATATGAACAGTGAGCGGTACACAGATATTCTCGAGGGACATTTACTTCCATCTGCTCACGTGTTATATGGAAAGGTTTGGATTTTCCAATAGGACAACGACCCAAAACATCGTTCAAAGCATTCACAGGCCTGGTTTCGGACCCAAAATATGACATTATTAGATTGGCCAAGCTATAGCCCTGACCTTACTCCAGTAGAAAATGTTTGGGGACTAATGAAGGAAAGTGTCAACAAGAAAAATCGGACAAATATTGCTGAAATGCAAAAAGAGGTGGTCCGATATTGGGACAGCATGGACCACGACTTTCTAACTTCTTTGATCAGTAGTATGCCCTGCCGCATTGAAGCCTGCATTGCTGCCCATGGTGACTTGACAAAATACTAACTGTTCACCTGTCTTTGAATCTGGAGTTATGTTCTGCTTATATTCACATTCAATACGTGAGTAATGAGTGAACAAAATAAAAAATCACAATCTTTAAATTCTTAATAATTTCTGGTTGTACTGTACATATTGATAGACAAAGGCGGACATACATACATACGTACGTACGTACGTACACACACACACACACACACACACACACACACACATACACACACACATACATACATACATACATACATACATACATACATACATACATACATACATACATACATACATACATACATACATACATACATACATACATACATACATACATACATACATACATACATACATACATACATACATACATACATACATACATACATACATACATACATACATACATACATACATACATACATACATACATACATACATACATACATACATACATACATACATGGTGTTTCCCAGTCTCTTTTTGACGACCCGTGAAGATCCGGGTTAAAATTGGTCTTCAAGAACTCATGCTTGTCGTTAGAGGCGATAACCGGATTGGGTGGTTAGGCTCGCTGACTTGGTTGACACATGTCATCGTTTCCCAATTACGTAGATCGATGTTCATGCTGATGATCACTGGATTGCCTCTCCAGACTCGATTATTTACAGACCGCTTCCATATAATTGTAATATTGCTGGGTGCGGCGTAAACGTAAACTCAATGAATCAATGTTATTCAGTACAGTGCAATATATCTATATATTAGAATTAAAATAAAACACACTGCTGAATAATGCCTCAAACGTGTTTCATTCGTGTCATCAGGAGAATTAGGTTTCACTCACGTAATGTACGTAGTGTCAGACAAGATATTGCACCCAGTGTGATTGTAATACACCCAGTCACATGTCAGTGTGTCTGTTTCAATTAATATACATCAGCAGCATAGATTTAACCTCACCGTTCAATCAAGCTCCCAGATAAATGACTCGTTCATCAGCATCAGATTTCATTTTCCCATTAAATAAATTCCTGAATGATTTCGAAGGGAGCGAAATCGCCCTCGATCAATACGGTTGATATGCCGCAGTGAATATCACTCTACTCGTTGATTGGTCGGTGTATTCGTGGACACATAAAATAAGAAATGAAATCATTTGCAGGCACGCTTATACTGAAGCAAAGACGTGTGCGTGAACAGGGTCTAGTGGACATGACGTCATTGTCGGTCAAAGAAGTGCTTAGAAGACATGGCAGATCAATGAATCTGTGCAGCACTAAGGAAGGGTGGTTTCATAAATTGTATCAAATCAAGGGATCGAACAGGCATTCGACGTGAGGAGGAAGACAATTAGCCAACGGTCAATCAATCGCCTAGTGTGGAAGCAAAAGACCAACTAATGAGAAATTTACGCACTCTACGGCGGACATCTTGCACGTGTAACATTTTCCTTAGACCTGAGACTGTTTGATTTAAACTTAATTCTATTTCTGAAGAAATCTGGATCGTTACAACCAAAACTTGATTATGTGAAGACATCTCCTGATCATAAATTCAGAACGGCTGGCTTTCTACAAGAAGTGCTCAAAATAATATACAAAGTGGACAAATGAAATGTTCGAAGCCAATATCTTGAAGTTAGTAGTTTTCTTTTCTATAGACATAAGATTAAAGCTGCTCAAATATTTTGCTTTTGACAATAAAGCCGTGGTCGAACTGTTCAAGGGATATCCGAATTGAAATATTGCCATGTGATATTGATTTCAGTTCATACCCATGCATTTAAAAATATAATGTTTCTGATCTTGTCATATGTTTGACAAGAAAAGTAAATGAGTTGCATCCTCAAAGTGATCCCCGCACGTGCAGTCGTGCATGCATGATACGCGTGACTTTATGTGTCAGCGTTTAAGTCGCTGCAGCCGAGCCTGAGGCGGCGGTGGGCAGTTAGGCACAATCTGTAACCATATTTTAAGTCCAGGTTATTGGTAATCATATCAGGACGATAAATAAGGGTTTACATTTTTCAATGAGTGCGCATTGGTTATTTCAGCAGGTAGAATGTTCCATAGGTTAATCGTATCCGGAAGAAATGATTTGGCATAGGAGGGGGTTCTACTTTTCAGATGTATAATGATCTAATGCATAAGCGACTTGACTTGCTATGAGATCTTTGAGATAATTGGGTAAAATACCTTTTCGTATTTTGTAAAATGTATTCAGTTTGGAGTGATGTCTCCTTTGTTTTGATGATTGAAAATCTGTTTCGCTAACAATTTTCATGACAGTGCCCTATGTATAGTTGTCGCTGCGTCCAAATACATGTTCGTGCGTAATAATGACCTTTGTTCAATTGTCACAATTATGACACAGTAGTAGGCAGGATAAAAACTGTGTACAAAATGACAAGTTTATAATCACTAACCATTATAATATTTTGGTATTTTTTTTCTTTCACACGAACAATCACGATGAAATGTAATTCCTACATATTTATGCCTTTCTACTTAATTAATGAAAGTATCCAACACTAAGACAGACGTAAGGTTAAACTATGAAGTTACAACTGTGCTATAATTGGGTGGGTTCATATCAAAGTGCCTGGGATTGTACAAGCTTCGTTTGTTATGAATTCTGCCGTACTGCTTTACAAAAAAAAAGCAGGTATCTTTTGCTCACTTTTTAGAATCACTGCTGTTAACCTCCTTTTGATATTATTGTGGATAATTGTGACCTTCGTGTATCGAAAAATTGACATAGTCATACCACATTCGGTCAGTCCTAATATTATCCGAAATCATTACTTCCAAAGACAGAAACCGTATTTGTGCGTGTTAACAATCTTATATAACAATGTTATATTTGGGATTACACTTTCTTAGTAAAGTACATATTCTAGGACTTGGGTTCAGTCCCTTGCAGGATTCGAACCCAGACCCACAGTGTCAGGCACCTACTCGCCAGCACAAAGGGTGTGGGTTCGAATCCCGCATGAGACTCAACCCAACAAAGGTACAAGTATCTGTACTTTACTAAGAAAGAACTAAGAAAGTATAATCCCAAATATAACATATATATGTTATATTTTGACCACTTTTAAATGGCATTGGGCAATCATAAGTAATAATAATCCTATTAGTATAGATATTGGAATCATTATAAGATGTGTGTTTGATTCCACTGGGCAATAAATAGTAGCACATTCAGGGCATACTTGTACACATGGATGTCCGATTGATTGTACTGACAAAAATAGGTTTTCCTGCCAGACTAATGTCGCAGTGACAGCAGCACACTAGTTTCATCTTCAGTTCAACAAGCCAATTAGTGTTGGCGTTGGCTAAAACTGCAATATCGACTAGAAGCTGCACACGTGAATACCTGTCATCACGTAACACAGCTGACGTCATGGTTTCAAAATGACGTTATGAAATCACAATAGGCTTAAAATGTTCATTTGAACTGCATTAAATGAGTATTAGAAAGTGGGGAAAAGTTACATCCCACGCAAACTGTATCTAATTTAGTTGTAATTTGTATCTTATACTGAAACGAAAGGTTCTTCTGAATTTATAAATCATGTCTCAGGCAGTTATGACTTATTAATGAATTCATCATTATGAATTCAGGATTTGAAATGTACACGTATCCGTCAAGGAGAGTCCTTGATACAAATTAATGCTCACTTGTTACCTCACCCTCACAAACTCACAAACTCATAAACACACTCACACACATACACTAAACGCCAAAAGAAACGTTACCCTCCTACATCTACGAATTACTCAAACACTATCACAGATATGTTAGAAGGTATTAGTTTACAAGATAGCTGAACAACACGGCTTTATGCAAATCACGAAAAATATTTCTCATATGCATTCATATTTAGGTGAAATGCATCATTTTCAGAAGAGTTAAATTGTCCTATTTTCGTCCATGCCGAAATAAACCAATAACCCGATTTAGATGTCCAAAAGAAAGGTTGAAATAAAAATCTTGTTTGAGACAAAGATAAACCACTTAAAGACACCATTTTTCAACTATTAAAACAATAAACAACTATTGTAGAGTGTGTAAAATTGTGAAATAATCATTCCTATGATATCAGTCTTTAAAACATGTTCTGCTGATTTGCATTAGTGACAAGTAAAACGTATAAAAGAATGATTCTGTAGGGTATAAAGAAAGCCTAAAATGCATGATATGATACACAAGTACGAGAAATATGCCACGATTAACGGCTGAAGAGAGAGAAAGAGCCATTGTAATGGTGCAGATGGGGTCGACATACAATGCCGTTACCAACGCCCTCAGATGCCATCGTATCACGGTTATAAGACTTATTCAGGGCTTCAGACAGACTGGGGTCCCCTTAGACAGCCCAAGAAGTGGACGTCCACGCATCACAACGCCAGCTAAAGACAGGTATCCCCGTCATTAAGGAAGGAGGGTAACGTTTCTTTTGGCGTTTAGTGTATACTCACTCACTCACTGGTAACACAAACCCAGACACCCATAAACACACAACTCACATACATACACTCACTCACTCACTCACTCGTAACACAAACTTATAAACCCAGACACTTATAAACACTATCACTAAATTCACACACACACATACTCACTCACTCATAACATCCTCATAAACTCAAGAAGATTTAGGAAGTTCCAATGTACTATTTGAATATATTCTCAACTTAGATCATACAATGCATGATACAAGGAGTACAAAAATATTTGCTCAGTTCAACCGTTTATTTGCACGACAACGAGATCAGTCCCCTGTATTGTGTTTATTACCCTCAAGAATAGTTATATTACAAAATAGTCGAGACGACTTACTTGTCTCAAAAACAGACAAATATTTGTTAACTCATTATGTCAAAACACACACAATTGTTTAGGAGTTGTTGCCTGTTTGATTGGCATTCTAGAAGTTGGTGAGTAAATACTAAAACGTACAACTTAATAGATGACAAAGTTGATAACGATCAACTATTATACTTTGAATGCTTTCTGTTTGGAGTTTACTGGAAGTTTTTATCCATACAGTTGTATGATATATTATAGCATTTTTTCTTAAAGTTTGTGACACATAATTTTGTTTTATTGTAAAATGGCTGAGGGAGTTATTAACATTTCGTTCATTGTAATTACTAAGATGGTATGTCAATCACCCAGACCGATATTCTGAGCACACCATAGTCTCATATCGCCGCCAGGGACATACTAGTGTTATATATATGTAGACCATATCGATGGAATGGTGTTATATCGCAGGTAGAGACACGCTCGTGTTATCTAAGCCCTATTAATATTCTAGTGTTATATCGCCCACTGCGACCTACAACGTTACGCAGGCCCCATCAACATACAGGTGTTATATCGCTCACAGTGCCATACTAGTGTGTACGCCCAACGGATGTACTAAGTAGTGTTGTATCACTCACTAAGGCATTCTGATGTCATGTAGGGTCTATATATATACTGGTGTTACACCGGCATATATCAATGTTATATACGCCCCGTTGATGTGGTGACTAAGGTTATAGCGCCCCTTCTGACAGATTAGTGTTTATCACCCGACAGTGAAGTGCGAGTGTAATATTGGTCCTATACTGGCGTACTAGTGTTACACTGGCCCAAGTAACATACTTTTGTCAGATCGTTCCGACTGACATTGTAAAGGGATATTGGCGAGTGTGACTTCGCTCACAGTGATATGGGACCGTGGGAATGAATGAATGAAGGCCAGGCAAACCATAAATTCCTTGCGCTCATTGGGTCTTAACAGTACTGACTTACATCCAGTTACATGTGTTAATATATGGAAAAGAATGGTTTTACCTACAAGCTTCTATGGTTGTGAAACCATGCCTACGCTATATGGCAAAAACATTGATTTGGTGGAAAATACCCAACGATATTTCGCTAAATGTATTCAAGGGTTCAACAGACGTATGCCAACAGATTCTGTATGTGCCAACCTAGGTCTCTGGACAATGGTTGGGTACATTGACAAGTGTAGATTATTATTCCTTGGAAGATTATGTAATAACGCCTGTAATTCATCAACGAAAACACTGTTCTGTGCATTTTTAGCACTCACTGTTCACTTAAATATTAGCTCACGCAGTATTTGCAACACTCTGTTATGTACAGCACGGAAGTATAACCTACTGGACTATGTATCAACTTACGTGCAAACTGGTATTTTTCCGTCAAAGACAGTTTGGCAAGCTCTGTCTTCTCTTATGAAGAAGCTTAATGGAAATTGAGACTCTCCATTAGAGAGGATATGTCCAGATATGCTGTAATCCATCAAACACTGAATCTACATAGACTTTACACTCTAATGTATCTGTACCCAGAATATAAAGACCATATACAACTTGCTGTACTAGTCGGTTCTAAAGCCAAATTCTCAAAAGAATGTATGCTTTGTAATAAGTACTGCTATGACCACGATGCCCACATCATTTTGCATTGTGAATCTGTAATGAACCAAAGAAATAACTTTCATATGACGCTACTTGACCTACTGGACGTAGAATTATATGTCTTAATTGAAATGCTTGATGATGAAGATGCCCTTGTACTGTTTTGTGGTGCAAAACTTCACATCCCTGGCCTTCATGAAACAGCATGGCAAACCATCATACTACATTTTTCGAACTACATCTATTCTTTAAAGAATTCCTTGATGTATACTTTCTGAACTATCATTGTTGTAAATATCCGTGCTTTGTACATATCATATGTGGATATATGCAACTAACTGATGTTTGTTTATGTAATCTTCGAATATACTTTTGGAGGAAATAAAGACATTCATTCATTCATTCATTCACATACTTTTGTCAGATCGTTCCGACTGACATTGTAAAGGGATATTGGCGAGTGTGACTTCGCTCACAGTGATATGGGACCGTGGGTGGGACCGTGGGCTCCCAGTACCATACTTGTGTTACATAACCCCTATTTACATACTGGTGTCAACTACCTCCAAGTGACGCACATATTGTGCCGTAATGGCATTCTGGTGCTGTGTCGACCCTACTGGTGTTGGCATACCGGTTTTGGCATACGGGTGTTATATGTCCATAACGTACAAACTGGTATTATAGTGCCCTACGTGGCATAATAGTGTTGTGTAGCCAGATACGAGTAACATACTGGTGTCATATTGCACTAAGTAACGTAAAGAGTTACTGTATTTCGCTCTTAGTAAAGTACTGTTATCTTAGACAAACCAGCATACTATCTGACATACCTGTGTTTCATAACTACCCAGGATATAGACGTGTTATATCTTCAAGTGCATAGCTGTGTTTCATAACTACCCAGGATATAAAAGTGTTACATATCTTCAAGTGCATACCTGTGTTTCATAACTACCCAGGATATAAAAGTGTTACATATCTTCAAGTGCATACCGGTGTTTTGATAGCCACCATGGATATAGAAGTGTTACATATCTTCAAGTGCATACCGGTGTTTCATAACTACCCAGGATATAGAAGTGTTACATATCTTCAAGTGCATACCGGTGTTTCATAACTACCCAGGATATAGAAGTGTTACATATCTTCAAGTGCATACCGGTGTTTGATAACTACCCAGGATATAGAAGTGTTACATATCTTCAAGTGCATACCGGTGTTTCATAACTACCCAGGATATAGAAGTGTTACATATCTTCAAGTGCATACCGGTGTTTCATAACTACCCAGGATACAGAAGTGTTACATATCTTCAAGTGCATACCGGTGTTTCATAACTACCCAGTACATAGAAGTCCTACATATCTTCAAGTGCATACCGGTGTTTCACAATTACCCAGGATACAGAAGTGTTACATATCTTCAAGTGCATACCAGGTTTCATAACTACCCAGGATATAGAAGTGCTACATATCTTCAAGTGCATACCGGTGTTTCATAACTACCCAGGATATAGAAGTGTTACATATCTTCAAGTGCATACCGGTGTTTCATAACTCATAACTACCCAGGATATAGAAGTGTTACATATCTTCAAGTGCATACCAGTGTTTCATAACTACCCAGGATATAGAAGTGTTACATATCTTCAAGTGCATACCGGTGTTTCATAACTACCCAGGATATAGAAGTGTTACATATCTTCAAGTGCATACCGGTGTTTCATAACTACCCAGGATATAGAAGTGTTATATCTTCAAGTGCATACCGGTGTTTCATAACTACCCAGGATATAGAAGTGTTATATCTTCAAGTGCATACCGGTGTTTCATAACTACCCAGGATATAGAAGTGTTACATATCTTCTAGTGCATACCGGTGTTTCATAACTACCCAGGATATAGAAGTGTTACATATCTTCTAGTGCATACCAGTAGTTTCATAACTACCCAGGATATAGAAGTGTTACATATCTTCAAGTGCATACCGGTGTTTCATAACTACCCAGTATATAGAAGTGTTATATCTTCAAGTGCATACCGGTGTTCATAATAACACAGGATATAGAAGTGTTACATATCTTCAAGTGCATACCTGTGTTTCATAACTACCCAGGATATAAAAGTGTTACATATCTTCAAGTGCATACCGGTGTTTCATAACTACCCAGGATATAGAAGTGCTACATATCTTCGAGTGCATACCGGTGTTTGATAACTACCCAGGATACAGAAGTGTTACATATCTTCAAGTACATACCGGTGTTTCATAACTACCCAGGATATAGAAGTGTTACATATCTTCAAGTGCATACCGGTGTTTCATAACTACCCAGGATATAGAAGTGTTACATATCTTCAAGTGCATACCGGTGTTTCATAACTACCCAGGATACAGAAGTGTTACATATCTTCAAGTGCATACCGGTGTTTCATAACTACCCAGGACATAGAAGTGTTACATATCTTCAAGTGCATACCGGTGTTTCATAATTACCCAGGATATAGAAGTGTTACATATCTTCAAGTGCATACCAGGTTTCATAACTACCCAGGATATAGAAGTGTTACATATCTTCAAGTGCATACCGGTGTTTCATAACTACCCAGGATATAGAAGTGTTACACATCTTCAAGTGCGAACCCGTGTTTCATAACTGCACAGGTCATAGAAGTGTTACATAACTTCTAGTGCATACCAGTGTTTCATAACTATCCAGGATATAGAAGTGTTACATATCTTCTAGTGCATACTGGTGTTTCATAACTACCCAGTATATAGAAGTGCTACATCTTCAAGTGCATACCGGTGTTTCATAATTACCCAGTATATAGAAGTGTTACATATATCTTCAAGTGCATACCGGTGTTTGAAAACTACCATGGATATAGAAGTGCTACATATCTTCAAGTGCATACCAGTGTTTCATAATTACCCAGTATATAGAAGTGTTACATATATCTTCAAGTGCATACCGGTGTTTGAAAACTACCATGGATATAGAAGTGCTACATATCTTCAGTGCATACCGGTGTTTCATAACTACCCAGGATATAGAAGTGTTACATATATCTTCAAGTGCATACCGGTGTTTCATAACTACCCAGTATATAGAAGTGTTATATCTTCAAGTGCATACCGGTGTTTCATAATTACCCAGGATATAGAAGTGTTACATATATCTTCAAGTGCATACCGGTGTTTCATAACTACCCAGGATATAGAAGTGTTACATATCTTCTAATGCATACCGGTGTTTCATAACTACCCAGGATATAGAAGTGTTACATATATCTTCAAGTGCATACCGGTGTTTCATAACTACCATGGATATAGAAGTGTTACATATCTTCAAGTGCATACCGGTGTTTCATAATTACCCAGGATATAGAAGTGTTACATCTTCAAGTGCATACCAGTGTTTCATAATTACCCAGGATATAGAAGTGTTACATATATCATCAAGTGCATACCGGTGTTTCATAATTACCCAGGATATAGAAGTGTTACATATCTTCAAGTGCATACCGGTGTTTCATAACTACCCAGGATATAGAAGTGTTACATATCTTCAAGTGCATACCGGTGTTTCATAACTACCCAGGATACAGAAGTGTTACATATATCATCAAGTGCATACCGGTGTTTCATAACTACCCAGGATATAGAAGTGTTACATATCTTCAAGTGCATACCGGTGTTTCATAACTACCCAGGATATAGAAGTGTTACATATATCTTCAAGTACATACCGGTGTTTCATAACTACCCAGGATATAGAAGTGTTACATATATCTTTAAAAGTGCATACCGGTGTTTCATAACTACCAGGATATAGAAGTGTTACATAACTTCTTCTAGTGCATACCGGTGTTTCATAACTACCCAGGATATAGAAGTGTTACATATCTTCAAGTGCATACCGGTGTTTCATAACTACCCAGTATATAGAAGTGTTATATCTTCAAGTGCATACCGGTGTTTCATAATTACCCAGTATATAGAAGTGTTATATCTTCAAGTGCATACCGGTGTTTCATAACTACCCAGGATATAGAAGTGTTACATATCTTCAAGTGCATACCGGTGTTTCATTAACTACCCAGGATATAGAAGTGTTACATATCTTCAAGTGCATACCGGTGTTTCATAACTACCAGGGATATAGAAGTGCTATATATCTTCAAGTGCATACCGGTGTTTCATAACTGCACAGGTCATAGAAGTGTTACATATCTTCAAGTGCATACCGGTGTCTCATAACTACCCAGGATACAAAAGTGTTACATATCTTCAAGTGCATACCGGTGTTTCATAACTACCCTTGACAAAGAAGTGTTAAATATCTTCAAATGCTTACCGGTGTGTCTTTACTACCCAGGACACAGAAGTCTTACATATCTTGCACGTATTACACTACAGCCAGGAATTAAAACAGTTTAACATGACACCGCAGGACCTACCAATGTCATGCAACTATTCAGGGCATACCGATTTAACATGTGGCGCATAACTCAAAAGACATACCAGTGTAACAAAATCTCTACAGGGAATGCCACAGGACATACCACATATGACATACCAAAGTTACATAACACCCAGGACACAACAGTGTTACAAAGCTTCTTTGACTACCAGGGTTATATAACACCTAGGAGATACAATCGTAACAATATGTTTAGGACTTGGCATTGATTTAAGTGTTAATTATCTCCCCTGGTTTTGCTAGCGTTATATAAATCGCTAGGTCATACCCGTGTTACATAACTCCCCAGGACATATCCGTGTTACGTAACTCCCAAGGACAACATACCATAACTCTTCTGTGCATACAACTCTCTGCGACATACGAGTGCTACAACACTCTCAGGGACATACACGTATTACATAACATCCTGCAACATGCCAGCGTTCCATAACTAGGACATTCTAGTGGGACAAACCAGTATTTGACAACTAGCTAGGACATTTAACAGACCTGCTAGGACATGCAGTAGTGTTAGCTAGGACATTCTAGTGTTAGATAACTCCCTAGGACATACCATTATTTGACAACTAGCTAGGACATTCTAGTGTTAGATAACTCCTTAGGACATGCCAGTATTTGATAACTAGCTAGGACATTCTAGTGTTAGATAACTCCCTAGACCATGCCATAACTCTCCCGGAAAGACCAACGCTGCAGAACTCCTCAGGACCTACCAGTCTTCATTGATTTCAAAGGCATGTGACCATGTTACGTCATTTCCAATGATTGACTGCCAATCAATCTCAATGCCTTCCCACGTTGTTGCAGTGCTGGTAGTGATAATTATGTTGCAGTGGAGAAATGTTTGAGTTGTGTAATGGACTGCCACTTGGCATTCACCGCGTGCCTTAATTGTGAAGGTACACCAAGGCAGCCGCAGTGAACACAAACAGGTGCCCTTTATTGTGTCTTAGTTCCGTATCACACTGTCCGCTTCAGCCTACCCTAGCCTCAGTTAGTCAGCTTTGTTCCTCTCAGATTTATATGGAAATGATCCCAGTGAGCCTTCGTCATTGATGCCTTCAAAGAAAATACAGACAAAATATCATTAGTGGTAAAATAATACAATCACATCTCGGATCACGCATTGTCAACAGGAGCTGTGAGTACATGCCTCTCTTTCCGGCAGAATTTCTGCATAAGTTTGGGAATCTTGAATTTCGACTGTAATAATGCAATATTTCACAGCCAATAGTTAAAAAACACAAAAACAACACCTATGAGGCTATACGGGATAGGGTCAGGGTGATTGTTGCTGACAACTCCTGATGGTGGATGGTTGCGTCAGGGTGGGCGTTGTGGGTAGGGTGAATTATTGCGTCAGGGTGGGCGTTGTGGGTAGGGTGGACAGTGGTTCAGGGTGGCTAGTGTGGACAGGGTGGATAGTTGCGTCAGGTGGGCGTTGTGGGTAGGGTGGACAGTGGGTCAGGGTGCGATGTTGTGGTCCGGGTGGCTGGTGTGAACAGGGTTGATGGTTGGGTCAGGGTGGGCGTTGTGGACAGGGTGGACTGTGGCGTTGTCAGGGTGGGCGTTGTGGGTGGACAGGGTGGACTGTGGATAGTTGGGTGCGATGTTGTGGACAGGGTGGCTGGTGTGAACAGGGTGGATGGTGGGTCAGGGCGGACGTTGTGGGCAGGGTGAACAGAGGATCAGTGTGGATGTTGTGGGCGCTGTGGACATCGGGGTCAGATGGGTACTATCGACAGGGTGGATAATAGTTAACAGTAAACAGAAGACATTAGTGGCTGATAATTGTGGACAGTTTTGTTTGCGTAGTTGGAACAGGAACATGGTGGTCTGGTGGTGATCAGAGTCCACCTGGTTCTAAACATGAAACACATGCTTCACCGGATTTTCATGTTCTGTACACTGAGGAATTAGGAGATAATGTCCGTGCGGGCGACATCACTCGGCCCTCGATCAGACAGTTCCGACATCACTCAGCACCAAGGCAATCAGCTCCACAGATTCCCTTTTCTCTGTGGGCGGCCGCGACTTGCGAGAGCTTTCTATTCTCGGGTCCGAGCTATTTTTACAAAGTCTTCCTTCCATTTCTTCGTTGCTGAAGTGTCAAAATGGTGCACTGGCTTTAAGCCTTGAATTGTGGCGATATGGAAAGTCTTTATCAATTTCGTCGGGTTAAGGGCAGAATCAATCGAAGCAAAATGTTTTCTCCGCCCAACTGCCGCCACTGACATTTAGTGAATCACCAGAATGCACGGAAACGCCACGGTTAGTCCTCGGAGCAAAGCTGGTTAACTTCTTTCGTATAAAAATCGATATTAGCTGGTATTTATTGACAGTTTCATTATGATTGTATAATCCTATACAGCCTTTAGCATACATTAGATTGCAACGTTTCTTGCCGATACACTGGAGCCGTTGAGTGACGGACAGTGTGGAGTCCATAAAGGATGTGAATCCACTGTATGTTGTACAGAGTGTTGACGTGGAGCCACTATATGACGGACAATGTGAAGCCTCCGCACCACGTGGACCTGCATGGCTATACATTTCGAAGACCTTGCTACACTGTGGAGCCGCTGTGTGGCGTACAATGAGGAACCCCCATGACATGGAGCCACTCTGCGACTTACAGAGTAGAACCTTCCAAGACGAAGAGCCACTGCGTGATATACATCATTACAACCAGGACGCATTAGCGGAAGCTAAGTCATGGTGAGTCATTATCAGTGTGGAGCCATTGCGTGAATAGATATTATAGGGACGTTATTCCGGGTTCATCCTAGAGTGGAGTAACTGTTAAATACAGATAGTCATTATCAGGAAGTGGAGCCACTGCGTCATACTAAGTCAATGACAAGAAATGGAGTCACTGCGTCAGACTAAGAGTCATTAACAGGCATGGAACCATTATCCCATACCGATCACCATTAATATGAAGTGAAGCCACTGCGGCATACTGGGTGTCATTAACAGGAAGTGGAGTCACTTCGTCATACTGGGTGTCATTAACAGGAAGTAGAGTCATTTCGTCATACTGAGTGTCATTACCAGGAAGTGGAGTCACTTCTTCATACCGGGTGTCATTAACAGGAAGTGGAGTCACTTCGTCATACTGAGTGTCATTAACACGACCAAGAGCCACAACGTCATATAAAGTCATTAGCAGGATATACGTCATACGGAGCTTTTACGTCATACGGAAACTCATTAGCATCACCTCAAGGCACTGTGTTGGCATTATCAGAACACTGAGGCACTGCGTTATAATCGTCATCACTGCGCAAAAGCAGACGCCGCTAGTGGTCGAGTAACAATAATTGACCGTAATATATAAATATGCTAACTTTGACTGAAAAATGTTAAACTAAGCTTTGCAACTGCAGATGTCGAGAAGCTGTGCTCCTCGGAGTTTAAACTATTCACATCACGTGCACTTAATGAGAACTACATATTACGAAATTCATATTAAAACATATCACCTATTCAAACATCAACTCGTCATACATAGGTACGGTTTGTTTTGTTCAAGCCGTTAACACTAAACCGTGAACATAAGGTTGCATTTGTTCTTTGAATGACAGAGTCAACCTTCACTGAAATACTTGTCCTTCAACTTGACCATCATTCTCCGACGTCACAAACCACAGACTTATTCCCCTATCGTGAGCCACTTGAAGTTAATGCTCTATCGCTGTTTCAACAGGAATGTGATATGAGATCTGTCAAGCATTCTGACGAGGTTTGGTAAGTTCTAAGTTGATCTGACAATCAATGTGCGATTCCGTGCTGTACCGAGCAGGTTAAAGCACAACGGCGTGGGAACACAAGTCAGATGCTGTTATTTAATTCCATGGCAGGAGACCAATGTCATCCATTTGACCAGTTATCATCTGTCACAATAGTACATGCCGAGAGATGGAATGAAATAAGATTAACAAATGTAATGACATCATACCGGAGATTCCACTTGACAATCTTTGATTGATACAGGGATTGGGTACATAGATTGCAGATGCCCTAGCAATCACTGGAGTAGACAGCACTAAGGCACAATCACTAAAGAGTTGCTAACAAACATTGAACGATACAGGAATATCGTCCAATGACTGAAGAGGAGTTGACAATCACTGAGAGAATATAGTCCCATGACTGAAGAGGCGCTCACATGCATTGAGTGATACAGGTCTGTGATCCAGTGGCTCTGACAATCACTGAGAAATACAAACCTACGTTAAAATGACAGATGACGCGGTGACAGTCAAAAGAGTGATACAAAAGAACGGTAAAATGGCAGAAGATACGTTAACAACCATTGAAAGATAGAGTACTAGGCTTCACAATGACTGAAGAGACGTGGCAATACCAGACTCACACAGACCTGTGTTATAATGCCCGAAGAGACGTGACAACACCAGATTTACACAGACCTGTGTTAAAATGCCCGAAGAGACGTGACAAAACCAGACTCACACAGACCTATGTTAAAATGACTGAAGAGATGCTGACAATACCAGACTCACACAGACCTATGTTAAATAACTGAAGAGATGCTGACAATACCAGACTCACACAGACCGATGTTAAATAACTATGTTAAAAATGATCGGAAGAGATGCTGGACAATACCAGAAGACACAGACCTATGTTAAATAACTGAGAGATGCTGACAATACCAGACTCAAACAGACCTATGTTAAATAACTGAAGAGATTGACAATACCAATCACACAGACCTATGTTAAAATGCCCGAAGAGATGCTGACAACACCAGACCGATATGTTAAATGACTGAAGAGATGCTGACAATACGAGTATCAAACAGAACTATGTTAAATAACTGAAGAGCTACTGACAATACCAGACTCACACAGACCTATGTTAAAATGCCCACAGAGACGCTGACAATCACTGACTGCTACACAGCTACGTTAGGATGATTTGACCAGAAGCTGGCAATCACGGAGAGATACTTAACTACGTTAAAATGACTGAAGAGACTCCATGTTAAATAACTGAAGAGATGCTGACAATACCAGACTCAAACAGACTTATGTTCAATAACTGAAGAGATGCTGACAATACCAGACTCACACAGACCTATGTTAAATAACTGAAGAGATGCTGACAATACCAGACTCACACAGACCTATGTTAAATAACTGAACAGATGCTGACAATACCAGACTCACACAGACCTATGTTAAATAACTGAACAGATGCTGACAATACCAGACTCAAACAGACCTATGTTAAATAACTGAAGAAATGCTGACAATACCAGACTCACACAGACCTATGTTAAATAACTGAAGAGATGCTGACAATACCAGACTCACACAGACCTATGTTAAATGACTGAAGAGATGCTGACAATACCAGACTCAAACAGACCTATGTTAAATGACTGAAGAGATGCTGACAATACCAGACTCAAACAGACCTATGTTAAATGACTGAAGAGATGCTGACAATACCAGACTCAAACAGACCTATGTTAAATGACTGAAGAGATGCTGACAATACCAGACTCAAACAGACCTATGTTAAATGACTGAAGAGATGCTGACAATACCAGACTCAAACAGACCTATGTTAAATGCCCACAGAGACGCTGACAATCACTGACTGCTACACAGCTAAGTTAGGATGATTTGACCAGAAGCTGGTAATCACGGAGAGATACTAAACTACGTTAAAATGACTGAAGAGACGTGACAATACCAGACTCACACAGACCTTTGTGATAATGCCTGCAGAGACGTGACAACACCAGACTCACACAGACCTAGGTTATAATGCCTGCAGAGACGCGGACAGTCAAGAATGTACTAAGCACAGCTTACACTTCACAATTCCTCGACTAAGATTAAAATACGTCGCGTGCATCCGGACTGGTATGGAGAGCACTGGAAGGACCAGTTTTCTCGCCCCCGTGCAGGTGTGCCATTAACCAGAATAGAGGTGCGCCTGCACGAATGGTACCAATCAGTCACCTGTTCCAGCCGAGTCTATCAGTCCGCAATCAATAATGTGTCGCAAAGGATGGCATGTCAATTTCGTATTAATCAAAGGTAATTTACTAACCATGAGTATGGCTTGGTTCCCGAGGAAGGGTTAGCAGGCTAACCGTACACACGTGCAAAGCAGTAATGGTAAGGAGGCTCTGTCAAACAGTATGCAGACTAGCCTTTCAAAAGTGTATATGTCTAACAGTAAAGGAGGACGGCGAGAAGACTATTCGTACAAACGTATGATGATGGAATAGTAAAGATGGATCATTGTTCAGACGCTAGCATTTCCCGCTGACAAAGTACATGTATTGTGACGTGATCAATGGCGAGTTCATCACCATCATCATATGTCGTAAAGTAGTACCCTCGGAAGATGCAGTGGAGTAAAGTGACCATAATGATTACACTTGCAATAAAAGGCCGGCATTTCAGCTCTGATAATTGGGTCTACACCAGGATAATTAGCATCCGTACTGGCTGTGGTATTGATTCCAGATACCAGAGGTGGTGCAAAATAATTACAGAGAGAAGTGGACATGCATACACGTATCAGCATCCGTTACTGTCGTGGCTGGGATAATGGGCCATCGTCATTCCTCTGAAGGCGTACTGTAGCTTTTGGAATTAGCTTGACGACGTAGTGTAGCGGCCGTCATGGTTGTGACGGCGGTGGAAAGGTCGTCATGAATGTGGCCGGGGTGTACCGTCTATAATGGCTGTGACGTATTTTTTGACAGGCTGTTATTGTTGTGACGGGGATGTACTGCCATCACGGTTGTGACGTACCGCCGTCACGGTTGTGACGTAGGTGTACGGGCCGTCACGGTTATGACGAGGGTATAGAGGTCATCACGGACATGGCGGGGATGTACCGGCCGCCATGAATGTGACGGCATGTACCGGCCGTCATGGTTGTTACGGGGATGTAATGACGTCATGGTTGTGACGTTGGTGTACCGGCCGTCATGGTTGTAAGAGGGTAGTGTTTTGTACTGGTAGTCAAGAGTGTAACAGGATAGAACACCGGTCTTCATGGGTTTAAAGGTAAAGTGTACCGGCCGTAATGGTTGAAATGGGGAAGCATATTGGTTACCATTTGTACAACGGATCGTGTACCGATCGCCAAGGATGTAACATAATAGTGTTCCAGCCACGTGGGTAGAAAAGGGTAACCTACCGCCGTCATGGGTGAAACAGGGTAGTTTAGCATTCGTTAACTGAGACAGTTGATAGTGTGATACTGTAGTTCGACTGGTAATATTTGAGACAATAAAAACATATTTGAAAAAAAACGATAAAAACGATAGATTGATATCATTCAACACATATTAATAAAACATATGTGACAGAAATACTTTTCATACAAACCGTTATTCGAAAACATAAGCCGCCGCGCTTTGTGATTTTTGTCAGTGACCTTGAAAGAACCGATGGCATGCAAGAAACCTATGGTTCAAATCCAAGACTTGCGCTTGCTATGCCTCTTCGCCTGCAGCTGACGCCTAATAAAGTACGACATAAGATGCCCGACCGTTACTGTGCAGTATTCAAAGTAGATGTATCAGCGCTGCAAATAAGATGTTAATTGAAGACCGCCGTTGAACAAAGCATGTTGCGCCTCCTACAAAGTCCAATCTCTCCATCCCCCTCCAGTACTAATCCCCTCTTGTCACCCATCAACTCCACGCTGGCTGTCATCTACACGAGTACATCTTTACGGCGATCAATACCAGCTCTCATTGTGTCAGCACTTACTCCATTGATAACTCCGTGATCAATACATAGCCACATCTTAGTGCCAGCAACGTCACTGTATTACGATTAACCATCCAATTGTTTCCCCTCGCCACGTGCCCCTCCATTTCACACAAAGGGGCACCCCTGTTTCTGTCCATAATAGCAAATATGGGCGCAAAATACAATTAAATTTGATTGCTATTGTTAAGGAATAATTCAGGATGCTGATCACCATGGCAACCACTGGAGACGTGAGTCACTCGAGTTCATTGAGTTTTGCAAAACGAGATCTGTTCGGAGTTCAATTACGGCTCATGTTGAGTCTAATGCCGGGGATTGCTTCGGAGAAATGAACGAGACGAATAATGGGGAAATATTGATGTTAGAAATAGTGGGGAGAACAGGAGGGAGGTGGGGAAGATGGGGATACACGAGTAGGCAGGGGATACTAGTCGATTTATGGGGATAATGGACTAAAACGTAAAAGTACATGGGGCGTCGTGGATAGTGAATAGGTGTGACCATAGTATTAACCAAAGAGTAACGTTTTTAATCAATACATTTAACGGTTTAGACTGATTTTATGAAAAATAGACTTTGCCTGGCAATATATATTTTTAGACGCGAGAACAATAACAAGGAATAATGTATGTTCTATGATAATATCAACCAGATGTTGTATATATTATGTCTAGAAAAACATCAAGGAATACTGTAAAAGTCTTTAAAATTATTCCCAACCCGGCGATATTTTAGAGACGACATTGCATTATGACGTCATCACAACGTCATACAGTTGTCCCATGATGCAATGACTGGTTGATTTTTTTTTTTTAAAAATGAAAATATAATTCTATATGATCAAGAAGTGGTGGTATTTAAGAAGTACATATGAAGATAAAGGATGGTTGGTGGCGTGGTGGGACTGCTGCATAGAGGAGAGAGAGGGACACGTTGGGACGGGAAGATGTAACTCTGGATAGCGGTTCCAAGGGATGATAAGGGTTAAGAATGAGGGGCAGGCTAGAAGCGAGAAAAAATAAAATTGGTAGAAAAGCGTTTGTTATAAGTTTCACTTCAATAATGTGCGATTTTGTTTTGATTGTTGGAAATGTTTGATTTTATTGTTCGTTTATTGTTTTCATAATGTTGTTCTTGTTTTATGTATATTGTCCTCATGATTTTTTCCTTTGTTTTGTTTTATTTTGTTGTTGTTTTGAATTTGTTAGGGACATGGGGTTGGATGTGCTTTGTTGTGAGAGAAATGGAGAGAGTCGTCACGTGAGACCAAACGGAGTGAGAGACGTAAGAAGTAGAGTTATCAGCGGGAATGTTAAGAGATAGTAGCAAGTGGAGAATCTGTAAGTCAGTGAGGGCGCACCATCAGTCAACTCGGACCCCAAACCTACCCCAATGTATGTGTGATGCATGCTGTTGTGACCAACATCAATCAGTTGTCCACTGACCGTATCATTAGGCAACTGGCATTAGGTTCAGTGATGGTCAGCGTGAAATGTTCTACTGGTGACCCCAGGGCAGGAGTTGGCAGGGGGTCGATGGTGTGGAAGGCAGATGTGTAGATGGGTATTGACATGGCAAACACCTCACTAATTGTTTAACTCTGAGCAACATTGTTGTGATAAAAGTTTCAAAAAAGTTTAGAAATTACCCGCAGGTTGTGGGAAGTGTGCACAGAATGCGGCGGAAGGTCAAAGGGTCAAGGTCGACTACGAGACATACTAATCATATCTGTTATCGTAATGTTCATGAATACGGTAAATAATTATTAAAAGGTACAAATAAGTGCATTGGACAGTTCCTGCAAGAACCTCAGTAGAGGCTAAATGCCACGCTTTCTCGTCTTTATTCTCCTCATTGAACCTAGGACCTCCGCCATTACGGACATTCTCTGCAATTACCCTGAGGCGGCGAGGGTGCAGAAATTTGATTATCCAGTTAAACGAAGGACCAGTAGTCCCAGGAAGCACATAAATTGACTTGGGCGAAGTGCGCATGCGCACGACTCAGTGTGCCAGGCAGTAATGACAAACTGGGTCCCAGCAGGAAATGATTGTACGCGCATGAATAGCTGGCTTAATGACAAAAATCAGAACCTCTGAACATGCGGAACGAAACCTCACGAGACTTCCCGATACAGAGCCAACTTGGAACCAGCGTCATGGACATTACTGACAATGCACATCTTCATTGTAGACATGAACTACTCCATATGGACAGATGAGAACGGTATTTACAGGGAGAACAACTCATTTCGAAAATAATGGAGCGATAGATTTGTTCTTATTTACCGATAATTGCGATTCAGATGAAGACATTTCAGCCATATAATATTCAGCATCAAGCTAGACATTCCGCCATTTCTGTATTATAAAATAGCAATTGTTTCACCACATTAACAGACTTTACTTTTAAAAAATAATTACGAACGAATATCTATGGTTAATAAGTGATCTAGAAATAAATATTTGAAAAAGAAATTGTTTGAATATCATCTCTGCGTTAGGCGTCAAGTAAACCGGGCCAGCATACACCAACCCCCTCATTTCTCAGATTACCCTCACTACCGCCCATGTCTCGCCAGCCCGACCCCCACTTCCATCCCCCTCACTTCTCACGTTTCTCTCAGGATATCGAGTGATCAATTTTAATTCAACTACAACCCCAGCCTTCGTGACCTAGGACTGCAGTAGACACTGTGGAACTGTGCACGCATAGCGATCTTTCATCAAGGAACACATCACAAGAACAGACCGTTCCATATCATCTGACTAGCGTTGAGGTGCGAATAAGCAAGATCTATGACAATAATGCAAGATCTATGATGCTAAGCGCCATACATTGATATAAAGTGTTTCAGTGAGATCAATTAAATGAGTGATGTTCGCAAGACTTACCGTTGCGTTGTCCTCGATGACGCTGACATCTCCACTGTAGTTGATGCTGACTTCACATCTGCATCCCGACAGTATACATTCCTACAACAAAACGCCATGGTTATCTTCCTAACTAGCCGCTATATTGCTCTAATCCACCCAGTGTGGACTAAGCAGGAGATTGACTACGTGATCTATAATCATCTCATCCCAGGCCGGAGGCACCGGAGACGTGTCCACTCCACTGACGGCGAGTGCCACCCACTTCTGAGTAGCATGTCCAGAGCCTCGATTATAAAGGGTGACTGACCACTGTCCATCTCTCGGCCATCCGGTGAATCTAACCCGACAGCAGGTCATTAGGGAACCGCGCCCAGCACAGATGTGGGCAGATCAATTATGAAATGACCCATTGTTTCTGGGACCAGTGTTTAATTATGCACGATGGAATTTGACGATATTGGAGACCTGCCCCTATCGCGGCTCAGTGCTGTTGGCCATTGTTAGGCGTAGAGCTCTGAAGATTAATATCGATCGTTCGTTCGTCCCTCGGTGTGTCCGGCCGTCATGACGCAGGGTCCTCAGCGCTGTCACTGGACGCCGTCAGTGTAACGCACTAGCACTGCTGACTTCAGAGGGGGTAGAAATGGGGTCTTTTGTCCGAACGGACAGGGACAAGATGAGGTCAATTTATGGTCAATGTTAGAACTCGCGTCCATGGTATCAACACATTATTCAATGTTACAAACTGATTCAATTCATTGTCAATAGTGGGGTAGAATTTCACAATAGAGACGTTACCCGAGTACCAGGGAGGGCTGGAACATATTAAAGGGGCTTATTTGATACTGTATGTGCGTGAGATGGTACCACCTATGATGTGAAACTCTCAACAGCCTCTACCCGCACAGTCGCCGTGAGATCAATACCTACGCTATAACATCGCTTGTGTTACAATACGGCAACACCGAAGCGCAATCTCAGTTATCAATAGCCTCATTACTATTCACCGCTTAAACAAAGGCATTGATTTTTGAATGAAGGACTCGTTATTCGCCAGTGTTATGGTATTATGGAATAAGCTATGACGCTAAAAATTATAATGATGTCAGACGTCAAATTCCGAAACGGTGGTTCTGCTTTCCAAAAATGTACGAACATATTGGATTTCAGGATAACTGTCTGTGTGTAGCTTCTCTGCAGAAGTAACATAATTAGGACGTGGAGATCCTGGCGTGCTGTCGATAGAGAGATCACTCTAATGACCATCCAGCTCTACAACAGTTATCGATGCTTGGAGTGAGATTGTGCCCGCTTATTGACCGTTATTGTCGGCGAACAATGGCTGCCGCCTCGCACCAGTGGGCATCAGCTAGCCGAGATTGGGAATCAGATCACACACAGAATTATTAATATAACCCGACTACATCAACCTCACCTGTCTTCGCTGAAGCTGTCCAAACTTCCTTGCTGTTGATCGGTGTTGTCCATGTTGGTCGAAGGCCTCCTGAGGAAGAGGATCGCTGCCGCTCTGTGAGACGGAATGTATGTAACCTTGGCAAGGTGACCGTAGTCGGCCGGTACCGGCTGCCAAAGCGCCAAGGAGCGACGCTAGTCGACTCCAGCATCTTGCACTTCATATACAGTCAAGCAAAGGTCCGGCCATACGGTTCCTGAAAACTCCTTCATCAGAGAGCCAACCCTCATCTCCGACTCTGTCAGTGTCACGCCAGCGACATGGGGTGTACAGGAATCTAGGGTGTCGGGGAAAACCGGGAGGGACGGGTAGCCGAGCGTCTCTCGATGCTGCTGCACAAGAATGCCAGCCATGGCTCCCTCCCGCACCCGCATGCCTTCACTGCCTCTCTGCCAAGTCCCAGGGTCGATATGCGCAATCGTCAGTCGTATCCGATTGGCAGAGGCTTCTGCATGAATAATAGATGAATTAGGGCCATGGCAGGCGAGCCGAGGTCCTCGGCAGGGGCTTTAAATAAGATAACGACTGCATTGCTCCATCGCGAAGCCTTCAAGGTACTGCCACATCCTTACCGTATCGATGTTGTCATGTTCCTCACTGCTGAGGATGTCCTGCGCCAAGAGTGGACGCGAGGGTGACCATCGTCGTGGGCTTCCCTGGCATGTTCTCCCCACCTCCCGCCTTATCCACTTACCAGTCTGCAGTTAATGCCCGCCTCACAGTGGGGATAGGAATACAGACACTTCTGCCAAGTCCCTTCTTCAATCGATATGGCCCGTTCATTAAAAATGCACACATCTTGGCCCGTGTTACAGAGCCTGTGGGGCTAATCTCTCCCGAACCTCGCCGAATCCGTAGGATACACTTCACTGGCCTAATCATCCAGCAGACATCCACAATCAATTCCTATTACCAAACATGTTTCTATATTCACAAATGACGCCTGTTCTTGTATTTTACATCTATATTTGGGCATTCTGAGTATGGTAATATCATGGAGCTTCCGTGTGGCCATTCATGTATTCAACTAATATATTCTAAGGCTAGTTGGTACATAATTCTTGATTCTGGTTTCTGTTGCAAATATTTACCCGAACACTTTTCCAACAGCTATAAGAATATTGGGGACTTTTTAATGGTATCCATCTCTCCAATACCACTACCATGTACCCATACAGCACTTCCCATTTTCCACACGGTTAGTTTTCCTTTGGATGCTACTGTATCATTATGCTGCGGTGTCTGTTATGTTGAGGATTGAGCAGGCGCGATGCCAGGCGGGGCTATACTTAGATTCTTGTTTCGAATTAAGACTGTGCATGATATCGACCTGGTTTGCCAAGCTGCTATGTGGTCTTGCCATTTTGTGAGTGCTGCCATCTAGCGGGAAAATTCGCTCATCACAGACCCCTGCCTATAATAAAAGTTCTCATCAATGAGATTTTGCATCTGGATGGCGCCTAGCAATGAGAGTTACATACTAACCCATCATCTGAAGTGAATCACGTATAGGTCAATATCAAACAGAAATCTTGAAATTCCCCATACTCACAGAGAAAACCAGGAACCTTCCATTAAATCCACAACGCTCGCCCGTGTGCGCGCCACAATAATGTGATATTATATAGTATGATATGATAGAGACACGTTTCAGGTGACATCCAAAGTCCCAAGAGGGTTCAAGAAACAGCAAGCCGTACTTCAATGGCATTGAGGGTACGTGGATATTTCTAGATGCAGCTAGGGTTTTGGAGTTTTTAATGATGTCGTCGGACGACAACACTTCTTTGAACACAGTGCTATGGAGCTTCACCTAAGTGACAGTGGGTATTACACAATGGCATGTGTGTGCACATGAAGCTCAATCACTCAACCATGTGTGAATGTGTATAACACAATGTCATACCTGTATGCATGACGTTCTAGCAACACAACCATGTGGTAATGTTTATGACACAATGTTATGAAAATGTACTTGACGCTCTGTCAATACAACCATGTGTCAACGTGTATAACACAATATCATGCTTGTATGCATGACGCTGTAGCAACACAACCATGTGTCTACGTGTATACTACATTTGCATGCAAGTATCCATGACGTTCTATGCATGACCACGTCTCAATATGTATAACACAATATCATGCAGTGTTCGAGACGCTTTATCAACACAGCCATGTGTCAGTGTGTATCACGCAATGTCGAACCACTGTAAATGACACTCTATCATCACAACCACTTTGACGGTCTGTCAACATAAACAGTTTGAAACGCAAATGAGAATAGCATCCCAAGCCAATTTGTACCCAGGGTTTTCGGTTTTGAAACAGAAGAACATCATGGTAAGTTTACAGTTCTAAACTGGAGCAACTACACGCCGATCTGACAAATGGTATTCTACTACATTTATGTAAAACCATGATCTGATATTAGCCATGGTGCCATGTGTACATACCTATCTGACAATATCTATTGCACTATATCAACACACATAGCTTGCAGTGTTTGTGCACTATATCTACACAATGTATGTACATATGTACAACCCATCTGACAATGTTTGTAGTGATAAATATCTGTAACCACCTTACAGATACTATATCAACACATCTGTCTGAGAATGTTTATAGTGCTATGTCTACACACCCATCTCACAATGCCTGTGGTGTTATTTCAGCACATCCATTTGAAAATGTTTATGGTACTATAGAGGACAACTTTCTGACAATGTATAATATTTTTAACTACACAACCATCTACGAATGTCAATGGCTCTATATAAATGTGAAAGTCACTGTATCTATACACTCAACTAACAATTTTGCTGTATCAGCACACCCATCTGAGAATGTTTATGGTACCTTTTCAAAGGATTTATCTGGAAATGTTTAAGGCGTGATGTCTACACTTCCATGTGACAATGCAATATTTGACAATGATTAAGGTACCATTATACAAACCGATCTGACAATGCTAATAGTTCTGTATCAATACGTCTATCCGTCAATGTGGTGCTAAATTAAAGCACCTATCTGACAACGTTTAGGGTACTAGGTTTTGACTTTACCTTGAGTTTGCTCACAAATTAGGGATAGAAAATTTTAAGGCTTAATTACATCCTGAAAAGTACTCGCCATATTCAATATTGACGCATATCTACAATGTAACTTTCAAACCACGGTCTTATGATTGAAGAAGGAAAGAGCATAATGCTGCATCAAATGTTGTCCTGTGTGCGTTATATCCAAAGGTCAAGGTTATATTATAGTGTCGTTTTATGTGAAGTTAATATTCTTCACCTCCACAATACTGTGCCTTTTCATTATATGCAAAGTGAACAATATTTACCTCCACAATACTGTACCTTTTCATTATATGCAAAGTGAACAATATTTACCTCCAAAATATTGTACCTTTCCATTTTATGCAAACATTTTAACATTCTTTACCTCCAATAAACTGTACCTTTTCATCATATGAAATGTGTATTCTATTTACAACCGGGGATCGTTCCACTCTACCTTGAAATTGCCTACCACTCTATTCTTACCTATGTTGTATTAAAGAAAACTGGACACATTATAGTTTTTACATTAAAACAAAACGCAATGACGAAACTGCTCCTATAGGGCTAAAATATGTTGCAAAATCTAAATAGAACTGCTATAAGTATAAAGACGTGGTTATCAAAGTGATGTCAGTCACACTGGTGTAGCATGCACATAATACATTAGTGTAAAATATGGCGGTATATGAATAATCTGCTCCATCTCTGATCACGATCTGACTTCAACAAGCCTCTGAGCTCATCAAGGCAAGATCATCACGATTGCCCCTCTCCATATGGTCAAATTACGTGGATGACGCTAATAAACAACATAAAATGACAGGACACGCTTACTGGACATAGGTCATCAACTTACCTGCGATTTCAAGTGGTTTAACTTGACTACATTTTAATTGTCCTTACGAAATTAATGCCAGAACACATAAATCGCATTACATACATTGATTGGTAAAACTCAGTCTTCTAAACAAATACACTTATACGTGGTTAATTTTGCTTACAACGGTATGTACTTATGTACTGTTTACATAATGCATTTAGTGCAAATTGTTTATAATCCGCTGTGATTTTCAACTCAAAAGACAACATAACCTAACCTGGTATTTTTCGTAATGTAATCGATACAACTCCTAAAAATTAATATCACCGGGAAGTAGTCTGAGCTCAGTTCGACCAAATTCCTCGACCAGTATATATGGATTTATAAAAAATATATTGCATCATAATACGTTCTGAACAACTCGTAGAAAGTTTACTTTGACGCCATTTCCTCTTTTGTTGATTGAAAGTAATTACCAATGAGATAACTCAAGATTGAAGAACATTAAATATCGCCATAAGGGAACGCAGAATTTGAACAGAACAGATCAATTTGTATTCAGGGAGCTGTCTAGGATATTCTTTTATTGTTAGTTTAAAACATAAATTTCTATATTGCAGTGAAGTCTTAATCTTACTGCAGAACCGTCAAATGTCTCTTAATTCGTTTATCTACAATTCTTTACAAATAGTTAACAAGATCACATTATTTGCAAAATTGTTTTCCAACAATTTATGACTAATTAATGGGCACTTATTTTCCCACAAAGCCAGTGTATTTATTTTCAAACTCATAAAACGCGCGAGGTCATATTACTTCACCTGTCATATTTTGGTGAAGATGTCTGAAGGGATTCTCAAGTAACGTAATTTCTGTTTCACTCACTTCAAATCCGGTCATCGAAGTTCCACTGTGATATATGTTCTATCACCATAAACACAACGAAGCCTCCTATAAAATAAGCCCACCTATCCTCAATCTGAAACAATCAGTAGTGTTCCCACACACGATCAAGATCTGGCAGTTACTGCCGAGAACAGTTTCTTCGACAAGGTTATGTCAAGTAACAAAATTCCACAAACACCATTTCTTCTCGGAACATCACAGAATATTTCCTATAGCGTATTCAAATATAGTTTCAATTCTGAGTCAAACCATCAAAAGGCCTGTCAAATAACATATTCCATCAATTGATCTTTGTTCAGACTTTGAAAGAACATTTCATATATCATATTAAAACATGATACCCTTCCCTTGACAATCAAACGACATGTCAAATAAAGTACTGAGACAATGAATCCTTTATCGAACAATAAAAGGACATGTCACACAAACAATAATCAAACAATGAATCCTTTCTTTGACAATCAATGCACATGTCATGTACAATATTATAAAACAATGAACCTTTCTCAGACAACCAAAGGACGTGTCAGATAAAATATTATAAGACAATAAATCCTTCATCGCACATTAAAGGTCATGTCATATAAACTATAAAAAACAATGACTCCTTCATCGGACAACCAAAGGAAGTATCTCTTAAAATTTAATGTTTCACTGCTGGAAAATCAAATCATATATCTAGATTCCAGTACGACATTTTTCTTCAAACAACCAAAGGACTTTTCGTGCAACATTTTTCAACATAGCATCCTTCTTCAGACAATCAAAGTGTCAATCAATGTGAAATCTTTCTGCAGGCAAATGTACGTCATAACCAATATTCTGACAGAGCATCTTGCACAGACATTGCACCTTGACAACTTATTATACAAACAAGTGAAACACACAACGACAGCAGGAACCCATACATATATATGCAACCAAACCTTGCCATTAACAAAATAAGATCCACTAATAACAGGGATTGTGTGATTCGAAGTATATGTTTGTGTATCACTTTCAAAAAGTAATGATACCAGGTGTTTAAAGAACTGACAGCCTACCCCATTTCACCGATAGCACCCGTCACAAACACACGCAAAGGCAAGTCAATCGTTCACACGTTAAGAACTGAAACAGGGTACAAGACAAAATATGGATCTACATCTGACATCATTTATGTCACTGATACGTCAAATTTAGAAACGTCCTCCACCCCGATTTACCATTTAACGCTTTCCAGGGATCCAACAACATCTGAGTATGAGTCTTATGACGTTCCTTGAAATTTTGTCAGAAAGAGTATGCTCGATTGTGTCTTAAAGGTTGTAAAATAAAAACACTAAGGACTGGAACTGCAGGAATATTGCTCCACATAAAGGGAGAGTTGAATGTTGGCAATTATGAAGCTAACCATTTTGTCATACAATCTTGTAGAGAATGTTTCATCACTTTGATCTGAAAAAGATGAGGCCGTCTCTCCGGTCTCGTTTATTTCCAGTTCTTGTGGATATATCAGAGAAAATGAAAGGGTTATTTGTTGCTTGTTAGAAATGTCAGATCATCGTTATACCTGAAGTTTAAGTTAAAGTTCTTGGAAAATGTCTGTGTTTTAATAATCAAATTCAGAAATTCGGATTGAGATGCATAAACAAACTGATCGACAAGAAAGAGGGTACAACTGGTATTTGTTAAGATGCCTAATTCTTGCCTAAACGTCTTCCCTCCAATGTTAATTAGATGCTATTAATGATGCATTTCACATATTCGCGTTCATGTTTTGCAGATTCTTCTGAACCTGATGATAGATGTGTAACTGTATCCATTGTCAATGCGTTTGGTCCAGGGAATGACGTTTCTCTATGAGTTCGTCATGTGGGATAGTGGAAATCAAATGTATAATCTATCATTCAATCAGAAACACAGCGACGTAATGTCTGCAATGCATTATATTCCCATTTTAACTCTCTTCTTGGGATATTTAGAGCGAAAACAGCTATATGAATTTATCCATTTAGCAACATTGCTCAGACTATCCGGGGCTATGTCAAAACAGATATAATCCAATTTCTTGAGGGACAATTAAGGGACTTGTGCGTACCTTTTTTCTCACCTGATACTAAATAGGTAAGGTTAGTACGATTCGGGACACTCCTGGGGACAATGTTGGAATAATATTGTGTTGAGACAGCAAACGTCATAATTCACCTTTTCTTGGCTCATATTATACGTGTGGGATTCCAAGTGACTGTGATAAAATGAAACTGATACATTACATCATAAGAACCGGCTAAACGAGTTGCTCTATCGTGTATATAGCCCATGTTAGCTATGGGTGGAGCTAAGAGAACTGTTCATTTTTAATTTCGATATGTTGTATCTGGCGTTGAGGAATGGAGCCCACACGCGATTAGGAACATGAGTAATGTGTATTGGGATCCGGACGAGCCAGGCTATTCATTAGTTGGCGTTATGTCAGCTGCTGTGATGAAGGAGCCCCACCACCGCCGCCTAAAGCTGCCTCATGCTTTGTTGTTCTACCAGAAATTGCAGTGTGTCTTCGAACCGACGGAATTGCTGATTTGGGAGAAGCGCTTTCTCCAACTGCTGGAACTAACTACTCCCCCTTCCAGTCCGCTCCCCTCCCGTCCTCACCAGCGTCCCCCTGTCACTTTCCTACATGCCTGTGCAGGACAGGGGACGAGGACTGAGATAACGAGATGACGACCACCAGGACAGATGGGGGAGACAGAGGAAGGAGGGGAGGAGGGATGGCAGGAGGGAGGGGTACACTGTCGGGAGGGGGTTAGGCAGGAGTGGTTTGGATAAGAGGATTCCTCATCATTACCGACTTACAGAGCTGATGGTAATTACCCAAACAATAGCACAAATACCCAGCCTGACTTGACAGGGAAAGAACGCAAAACAATCAGGATTGAAATATGGCGGCAATCTCATGATGACCTTGATATGACCTCTGATGCCTTTGCCAGCGTCTGCAACGACGAAGATGCCGTTGCAATATATTACCGAGAGACATGGGACTTTGTGGGAATATCAAAATGCAAACTGCTCGTGTTTGCGAGATAGGAAGTAGTCATGTTAATACACCGTGCATGAACGGATATGTGTTTGTAAAGGTGCGACACACAGACGAATAGAAGCAGTATGTGTTATCATACATACCAGACCATTTCAGGCTTTTCGAACTGGATAAAGTCTTTTATGCCAATGGAAATATAACATCTTGTTTATTTCTTAAAATTAACATGTTTTGATGTTAAAAGACTGCTGTTATAAATATCACATGAAAACAAATATGTTCGAAAAAAACGTTAATGTTATATGATACATATATCTATGTTGAATGTATGTTTTAATGTATGTATTAATGTATGTGGAATGTATTAGATAATTCTACGGTATACATACACTACATTGTTTCTTCATATGATATTTTCCTCCAATTTGATATTTTGCACCAATAAAACAATTACAAACATGAGATTATAGTTTTAAGAAATATTTAATAGCACTTACATACAATATTAGGATACAGAACCATTCATTTAATAACGTTTTATGCAAGCAATTATACACTCAAAGGTTAAAATGTCCGTGATCATAAACACCAAGTGATGTGCCAAAATGATACCATTTATGATCATATGGAATGTTTGGCTATACCCCTTGAATACATTAGTAACTGCGCAAACAGTAAATGCACTTTTCGAGTTGACATTCATTTTGTATTGCCTACAGCAGTTAGGACAATCATACAACAATGTGTCATACCGTGTGTGAACCAATTACTGTTTTAATTTAATTTAATTTTTAATTGAACGTTTTAGTTCTGACTTTATTCCTGAAATAACATTTTCAGTCAAATTTTACACCAATTAACTCATATGTTCAACACTAAAAACAGATGTATAACAAGTGAACAAAAATGTTATAATATTTACATTCGCTGTTTTAGTTGAATCTATTGGTAGGTGCTTGTCTCTTATCTGCCAATATCACGCTAAACTATCCTATGATTACACAATGCCATTTAGAATCTGAGAAAGTGTAATCCCAAATATAACATGTGTTACATAAGATATCCAACTATAATACTATGTGATTCGAATCGAAAACATGCACTACCTTTTATACTCTTACTTGTAGAGGACAGCATTTTATGCTGATGCTGACATATTAAGTCAATCCTGGAAATCCTGGCTTGTCTTTTGAACACAACTTTCGCACTGTCTATCCTTATGAATCATCAGACTGAAAATGTAAACCATATAAAAAAGTCTCATGTCGTCGGATATAACAGTTTGATTTGCTGACAGAATTGATGAAACGGTGTTGATGGGACAGACTGGATATTTACAGTATTGACATTTTGTATGATGTATCCATGTATGGATACGGGTGTGATGTAACATAGGACTGAACACAGAGAAAATATGTAAACACAAGTCATGTTTGTCATGCTTCAGGATAGTCATAATATATAATCGCATGAGGAATTGTGTGAAGTTGTAACCTAAGAAAATTAATGCAATCACACAATACATTGTATGGTGCTATGATAGAAAGGTTAAAATGTACAATCGTTTGTCAGAAAAAGTGAGAATATGAAAATAAATATTGAAGCATACACATACACAATTGAGTTAATGTCTTCTCTAGCATGGGAAATATTACAAATGTGTATTGTTTGTTTCGAGCCACACAGGGCGCCTATAGAGTTCGTACATCGCACCTGTACAATGAAAGATCAACACTAGGCATTGTGTATATTCCGCTTGTCCAAACTTATTTGCGCAACGGATTTGTAAGAATATCAGCTTGTGCAAATGAATTGTTATATAGAGATCTAATGTACGTGTACCTAAGTGTGTACCTGCTGGCAGAGGCGAGGGTGCATTGTCGTTTTGAACACTGTGTGTGGCGATTTACATAAATCGCATTCAACGCATATACAAGATATATAAATATTTAAATTGTATGCATATCGGTACAAGATATTGCTATATATATTTTGTTGCTTACATAATTTACGTCATGAGCATGTGTTTGTTTGATGCCGCAGTCAGCAGTGTTACAGCTGTACGGCCCGTCCTGCAGATAATCCTGTGATTGATACAGTATATAGTGACCTATGTTTGCTATTTTGTATGTAGAAACAATATGTTTTTGTAGTATTTTCATATAGTCACAGAGTACCGTGTCGCAAATATTTGTTGTATATTTAATGTGAAACGTCTATCTATAAAGTCATACATGCTTTGTGTGGTTTGGAATTCGGGGGATTCGGTTACATTTACGTGCTGGATGATGTCACTTTATATCTCTTTGTGTTAGCGTGTTTACTGTGTTTTAGATTTAGCGTTGGAGATGGAGAATGGATTCGGTCATTAAATTCAGTAATTCTCTTAAGTGCTTGTATTGTAATAATTGCGCTAAGGTTTCAGATATTTGTTTTAAGACACGACAATATTTTAATGGTGATAGGAGGTCTTCAGAGGTCGCCCTGACCCACGGTCCTTTACTGGAACCACGAACTTTCGCAATAGACACACACCCTGTAGTATCCATGGCAACCAGATCAAATTGTTAGCCATTCACACGTAATATCATTCACGCATCCAGTGCATATTTTGCTGATATATTTCCTTTCTAGCACAAACTAAGAGATGAAAACTCTGTGTGTTGACTGCGCACCTTTCAGTGACCCTTTGCCATGTCTAGATGCTGTGCCCGTATTTTAGTCCTTCCTTCTGGCCTCAAACAAAACACCAACCGAAAAAGACGAAATACAGCTCCTTCAGCAATTTGTCATTAGGCGAAGTGTTCATCTGAAATGATTGATTATTTTTAGAATTATTTTTGCTAAATTACATAATCAAGATAACTCGCACAACAAAAGCGTTTTAAATGCTATTACAGTTTTGCTGAACTTGGAGGCCTTCAGATCGGTGTCGGACAACTGAAGCGTGCAACCGACTTTAATCAAATTCCCTATCAAAGGCAGTATCAAAGACGTACTCTTCAAGACAAATTCCTCCAATCTCGTCTAGTCTCATGGGATGCTAATGCGTGCGTGCACATGCATGCGGGGGGATAGGGAACACAAAGCACCCCCCTCACGAACGCAGACGGGGCGTCCCCCCAACCCCTGAACCAGAATCTTAAGTAGCAGATCGATAGAGGTAGTCCCGGATCCATGCCAGACTCAGTAGGCAAGAGGCAAGACGATGGAGGTCTGTATCGATACCAGCACAGTGGAAACTTGGCCGAGCATCCCCCCTCTCTCTGGACCCCTCCCATCCCTGACCCCCAACCTCTTCTTCTCCTCTCTCGATTCAGCCACTCTAGTAATCAATCTCTCATGCTGCCTGCAGAATTGGGTTTGTCCTTACCCCGCTTTCTTAGGAAGAAGGACCGAAATCGATGTTGGCTGGCTAAATTGAATCGATTTGGAGTTTCTCATACACTCGGGAATTGTGTTTGATAGCTGTCACCTCCCTCCCTGTATGCACCTCGCATCCAGCCAAACACAACCAGCGTCGGAACAAACATAGGCAAATAGTCCCCGTAGGAGTGGATCCATAAGTCAAGACTGTTTCAACTTTTTGGACAGATTTATCTTTCATAACTGTTTGCAAATGAGATCTAGTTTTACTGCATATTCACTGGAAATAGGCTCCAAGGAAACACTATCTTAGAATCCTATAATTGGTCAGTCGTAGGTTTTTTGTCTTGCCGAGTGAAGATGGCTTCCACAGATCTCTGTATGTGACGGACATGAAATATTCTGTACCCTCAGTTTCCAGCCGAGCGGGCTAAAGTTTACACTATCAACATCAAACTGGTGATCAATCTGTAGACATATGAGGGGCAAAGGCAGGACGATATGTCATTAAGCTACAGACATTCGTTAAGTTACCAACACCATCTGACGACTGCTCCTGGAGCTAGCTAAGGTCAACGAATGTAATTATCATCCCCAGTCTAAACTGAACTTAATTGTATATCACCCACGGCACGATGAGCCACAATTTGTCACATTCCAGCTAAAACAGACTGCTTTCCATAGCTTCCTATCTGAAGAAAAACGCTAAGATGATTTCTTTAAGATGAAGAAGTAGAAATCCTCCCCTCCCTCTCTGTCAGCTTACTTCACGCCAAAGGATAAGTTGTTATCAAGATAATAGCATAATGAGACTTCAGCCGTTTTTTGCTGCTATTTATAAATCACTTGCATTAAACCTGCTGGATGAAGCGCGGGATTTGCCTTACATTTGACATGTTATGTTACGAAAGCTTTTAAAAGGTCGAAGGCGACTCTGGCGAAACGCTGCGAGGCTAAGGAGCCAGGAACGATGACAAAAAGCAGGCGGGAAATGAGAAGGGTGCATTTACCATGGCTACGGAGGATGCCTTTGTTGGGAGAGCGTCTCGTTCTGCTGACAGGCATAGAGGAAATTATAAAATACAGTTTCCCCGTCTGCCTACGCCTATACTTGTACATCCACCGCAAGACGCAAACCCCAGCCCTTATGACGTGTAAGAGGACTGTGTGACGCCATCGTTCCCTATAGAAGCACTGGGGAAGTGTTTGGCCTGTTTGTGGCATGTGGACGTCCATTTCTCCACGAACGTCGGTTGTTTTTACAGCGTGAATGACACGTTTGTTGATTATTTAATTGGTTAATATGTTAATTAGTCCAAAACGTTAATGACACGTCCATTATTTCACTATATGAAACATATGCCCATTCGTTCAATGACATTAATGTCGAATATAATATTTCGCCACTTTAATGACGCGTATATATCGATTATGTTGCAACGTCAACGGCACTTGTGTCGATAATTTCACCACCTAAATGACACGTATATCGATTATTTTACCATGTCAATGACATGCGTCTCAATTATTCCACTGCATTAATGACATATATAAATTATTTTTCCACGACAACGGCGCACGTGTCAGTTATTTCACCACTTTAATGACACGTATATCTATTATTTGTCCACGACAACGGCGCACGTGTCAATTATTTCACCACCTAAATGACACGTATATTGATTATTTTTACCACGTCAATGACATGAGTCTCAATTATTCCACTGCATTAATGACACGTATAGATAAATTATTTTTCCACGACAACGGCGCACGTGTCAATTATTTCACCACTTTAATGACACGTATATCGATTATTTGTCCACGACAGCGGCGCACGTGTCAATTATTTCACCACTTTAATGACACGTATATCGATTATTTGTCCGCGACAACGGCGCACGTGTCAATTATTTCACCACTGTCATGACACGTATATTGATCATTTGTCCACGACAACGGCGCACGTGTCAATCATTTCACAACCTAAATGACACGTATATTGATTATTTCACCACATCAATGACACGTGTCTCAATTATTCCACTACGTTACTGATACATAGAACGATTATTTTACCAAACCAATGGTACCTGTATCAAATATTCACCAAAAGTCTCTGACGTTTGGGGCCAGTCAATGCCAAATATGTATCTGCCTTGTGTTTGTCTGCAACATGCTATTTTATTTGAGATTACAGATTATACTGGCATATCATTTCGAAAAATAACCACTATATATGCCATTTTTTATTATCAGAAGCACACCAAACTCTCCAAGATCACGACTCCATGTGCTGTATGTATCCACTCATCATAAAAACACGCGACGAAACACTTTCTGTGTTCATGAGTACTTTCTGCTGGTGAAGAGTTCATCATACGCTTCCTACTACACCGTGAGAATGTGTTCATGAAATTAATCTACGATTGTGATGATACCAGGTGTTTGTAAAATGTAAGTGCATCCTGCCCCAACAGTATCACCGACGTTCATCGACATGTTTTACATATGTATCTCTTTTTACAACCACACCCATTTCAATGTTTAACGTCGCAATCGGCCGTTTGTCCGGCCATCGAGCTGAATGTAATGTCCAGTATATTTAACTCTCCTCCCATTTCTGTACAGTTCTGCTGATGGTACACCCAGTCACTCATCATCACGCATTTGTTACCCACACATACTGTAACACCGCCTTATTATACCCTTTCCCGAAACAGAAAGTTTCCCATTGTTCCCAGCCACTCACCACAACTAATGTAGAGAAAATATAGGCTTTTCTTTAAACGCCCTAGAGAGGGATCATGGCCATTGCGATGTACTGAAAGATAGTGTTGTGTATTGCTGTTTTGGTTCTGGTGATATTTAGCTGAATCTGTTGGGCCGACCTGGAGCTGTTCCCTCACCGGCACCGACAGCAGTTCTACAGTCATCAAATATTCAGCAAGGGTTAATTAAAACTACGTGTGCGTCCAAAACAGATAGTGGAAAATCGAAAAATATTAAACATGTATGATATGTAGCCAAGAGCTTTAAAAGATAACATCGAGAAAATTGAGTAATTAGACAGGGAGGGTGCAGGCTAATCAAAACCTAAAGTGTCAGGTTTGGGCAGTTGTATAACGTTGTCATAGAAACGTCAGGGTTGTAGGTGCGAACATCCGATTCCCCGGCAGTTTGGGACACGCCAAGATGTTGTCTGCGATCACATGATCTCCGCATACCAATACAAGGAGGAACCACCACTGGAATTGTTTGTGTTAAGTTGATTCCCTATGGATACAGATTATTTCCCACCACCCTCTCATCACTTCATTCTCATTACGTTGAGCCTTTGTTTACCTCGTCTTTCAGCTCCTATACATCCACTTGTTTTGTGCTCAAAATGACTGAAAACCTACTTGTTCCTATACCTCCACTTCTACATCATCCTACCTCTCAACTTGTAACTAGCTATTCCCCATGAACATCCTTTGTATGTATGTATGTATGTATGTATGTATGTATGTATATGTGTGTGTGTGTGTGTGTGTGTGTGTGTGTGTATGTATGTAGATGTTGAGAGACAGAGTTGTAATTGCAGATATATATTTTAGGAATATATATATATATATATATATATGTGTGTGTGTGTGTGTGTGTGTGTGTGTGTAATTATGTCTCTCTACATCTACAGCTACATCCTTCTGCCTCTCCAAGCTCTCGACAAACACACCCCTCTCTCTCCACATCTAGGGCCTTCTATCTATTCACATGTACGCCCGTCTTCCTCTCCACGTGTAAATCCCTTAGTGTGTATCCCACCCCACACTCTGCATCCTTCTTGCATCTTTCCACACATCCCCTGCATCATCCTTCCTGTACATCCTCCCATCCTCCCATCTCCCTCTCAACATGTACATTCTTTCCTGCAATTTCATCTTTCGTATATCTGTCAAATGATGCGTTCTTCTTTCTGTTCACTCATATATCCATCTATACCCTTCATGTTCACTCTTCTGTATATCCATATATGCATCTATTCATCCACCCATATATGTATCCTTCTATCTGTCCATATGCGCATTTTTCCATCATTCCGCATCTGCGCCCCTCTATCTCTCCACAACATCCTTCTAACTCTCCATATGCACATCCTTCTTTCTCGATAGGTGTTTATCCTTCTGTATCGCAATATGTTTAACATCCTACCTCCACGTCATGGTCCTCCTATCTCTAAAAAGGGGCGGCGGGGTAGCCTAGTGGTTAAAGCGTTCGCTCGTCACGCCGAAGACCCGGGTTCAAATCCCCATTTCTGGTGTCCCCCGCCGTGATGTTGCTGGAATATTACTAAAAGCGGCGTAAAACCAAACTCTAAACATTAAGTCAGCAACCTGCTACCTTCCAGCCATTCTTAATCCCCAGATCCACATCGTTTCTATCCGTATTCCCATCCTTCTTTTCCTACATCTTAAGACCTTCTTGTCCCAATCTTCTTATCTCATTCTTCTTTCTTTCCCGTATTTACAAATTCTTTTCATATGTTTTTATTCCTATATTTGTTTCAGGTGACCATGTTCATCAAAATCTTTCTCCACGTCAAACATTTCTCTTAAAATACACTTTGCTGCCTTGTTATAAAGAAACCACACACATGTGTTCAGCACTGATTTGCCCGTCCCTACAACTCGAGTTCTGTCTCTTTTACTTGCATGAAGGGTGTATGCTGATACCACAACATGTAAAACATGTAAAGGCCTTGGCAATATTCCTTGGGTAATACCTTCTATAAGAAATTATTGCTTTAGCTTCAGGCCAGGATACTGTCGCCCATGTGATCAGTATGTGTCAGTGTTTGTGTGAGTGTTGATGATATTCTCATGTACTGCGCACAGTGTCTTTAAGACAATAAGTAATCAAGTTTTATAAAGTGTTCATTGAGAGATTTAATTATAGACTAAACTCCTGATGCCAAGACTGTACATTCCAATATCTTCTACTTGACTATGCTTATTGTAACTACATAAAGTCAGTCGCACAAAGACTTCGTTGGTCACGTGACCCCTATGCATTTCCTTTCAAGCCATCTCGTGTCTCCAGGAGCAACATCCGGGCGACCCTGTTTCTCCACGTCAGCCATTATCCACTGTCAGCGCCACCTGACGCTGTTGGTTTGCGCTCCTGGGAGAATGAACATCGCAATGGCCGCTAACATTGGTTTTTCAAATACCACAATATACGTACACGCTAAGATGTAACGCGAAATACTATCAAAGTGTGTTTTTAGGACATGTCATTAAAGTATGCTGCTTGCTTTGAAAGAGAGTCCGTAAGTCGGAAGGGTAGCTGTGACGTCACTAGTCTGTTATTTCTTTGTCATGGTGGGATTCTTTGCAAAAATGTTTGACATTCGCAGCCTTAGAAATCTTGGTTCCATATATTCACTATAGGTCGTCTTTATGACAGGCATGATGTAAGAGCGCTCTCAACAGAAATAGGAAATATTGAATTTTTGGTGATTGCTATATACATACGCTACTACATGATCTATAAATATTATTATATTTAATACTCGACATGTTTGGTTTTACCGATAATTTTACTAAGTGCTATGCATTTACACACTCAGTGTTTCTGCCCATCACGCATCAGACAGTACAAGTACGATGTTCATTACAATAAACTTTCTTTACATGTGAAGCAATATCCCATCAGCACAAAGTTTGGATGTACACTTTCTAAAGCTTTTCAGACTGAGGTACAGTTGAGCATGTTCGTTTTCAAACAGTCACATGCCTCAGTAAAGTTTAACCTTTTGGTGGTAGATATGTGCAAGACATTTCCAAATTTGACGAATCAGTGCCATGAGTAATCTTCGATTCATTCCCCATCTTGACATTTTCAAAATGCTCAATATGTTAACCTGTTTGTTTGTTTGTTTATTTGGTGCTTTTTATGTTTGCTTGTTGCATGGAACAAGATAATCACACTTTTTCCCGAACACCTGGATTCACAGCTATTTCATATAGTTCAAGTCTTACATCGATTATGCTTATCGCAGCGGATTCTTATGAATGTTGAAAGGTCGTAGTCACTTTTGCTTACTTTCATGTGGGATTGAAACGCACAAATTAATTTGTTGCAAGCTACCTTAAGTAGAGCAACTCTCCTAATGCTGCTGTGACCAACACAAATCATAACCCATGGTATAGTCGACTGTATGATTTGCATCCCTGGCCGATGGGCACAGATACATACAAGATAAAGGCCTACCTAAATATAACCAGTAAGACACGACAAAAGCCAACACAGGGAACCGCATCAAATACAACAATTCTGTCAAACTAGGAATCACCACCCACGTATATACCATGCATTCCTTCGTCTTTAGTATTGCCTTGAATGTTGTAGCCCCAGCCAACACAATTCTGATAGAGACACCATCCGTCGCCCTTTGTGTCAGAGCACTGTAATCTTGGCGGACATCCCGTAGCTGTGCGCGTTATGAAATCCACGAAGAAACCCTTAGTTGTATCATGAAAATTATCAAATTCGAAAGGTACTTTGCAATAATGTCTGCGCTATTTAAAATGCCTTCTTTGTACCAGAGCTAAATGACATAAGATGACATCCCCAAATTGTGACGATGTGGAAGACATACAGCCCCTGCAACTGTCTCAGCATAGTCAGACATACCGTTAGCTTTAGAATATGTATTTCTAACATAAAATCTCACCGATAAGGCCATACATAAAGACATTTTTGTATCTCATTACCGCTCGACCCAAAAATTCGACCCTAAGTCTTTTTTTATTTTTTACACAAGAGGAAATGCAACGTTGACTCTCAAAATGTGCATGAATTGTTCACACTTCTAAGTTTTGATTTTCTATCTGAGAAAAGGTGCACATGTCCACAGAAATCCAGGGGTTTGGGACATAAAATGAAATAAAATGTAAAAGTAAAATCTGCCCGCCCGACCCATTTTTTTAAAAAGTGATGAGAAACAAGGATATGTTTTATGTGGCTTAACTGTGTTTATGCTGTACTTTTTTCAGACGTTGTATTCGTAATCAACGGCTTGCAGCTTTCCATTCTGTCACAATTCCGTTTTCGAATCAGGAGTCTTACATGACGAAGACAAATATGTTCGTCACGACCGAGGTAGCATGCTCTACTTGTTGGTGATGTTATGGACGCTGCAGCGTGACCTCGATCAGTCACGCACACCTGTCACATGTGATTGTGTAGAATTATATTACTGTTTCAATATCTGGACAGTTAAGTATTTATGGAGTAACAGAAAGGTGGGTCCCAGGTCTAACCCACCCTTAACTCATTGACATCTGCCAGTGCCAAGCTGGTTTATTTCGTGATTTGTTAGTGTTGAATGAAGTTTGCTTGTGTATATCTCCGACTAGTTTGCATATATACAACGTTATATTGCCTGTGCATTGAGGAGTAGTGGCAGGACGCGTGTTTGATTTAGACTCATTAACTTGAAACTCCAGAGAATAATTTCATGAGAACTGCATGCGTGTGAGTGAGCGTGTGAGTGAGTGAGGGTGTTGGTGTTTGTGAGATATCGTTATTAATATTATCTATTTTAATAATCTCGCCATGAGTACCCGTGTATGGTCGTGTGCAGATGTGTGTGATAAACATGATGTGGTGTACTACAGCACTGTAAACCTTTGTTACCTGTCCCGGTTGTTCCTATCTTTTACTCTCTCTCAATTACTCCCTCCCTCTCCCTCTCTCTCGCTCTTTTACTCACTCTCTCTCTCTCTCTTGTTCTCACATACACACACACACCCTCTCTCTTTACTCTCTCTTTCCTCTCTCTCAATTATTCCCTCCCTCCCTCCCTCTCGCTCTTTTACTCACTCTCTCTCTCTTGTTTCTCACACACACACACTCTCTCTTTTTACTCTCTTTCCTCTCTCAATTACTCTCTCTCGCTCTTTTACTGCCCCCCCTCTCTCTCTCTCTCTCTCTCTCTCACACACACACACACGCGCGCACACACATCTCCTGATGTCCTGATTATAGCATTTCTAACATTGCGTCCACAGTCACCAGTGTTTTTCTTCTAATAAACTCATTACTGACTGTTTATGACCAACCAGAAATGTCTATTTGTGAACCAAATGTCGAAAAGAGTTATTATATAAATGCAGTATTATTTCACTTACGGCTGGACCAATAAGGATTGTTATCTGTAGAAATGGTGCGTGTAGATATATTTCTCATAAGGGGAAAGTTAATAAAGACGACTCTAATATCCCTCAACATAGAGTTACTCACGCCTTCCCAAACTCTCCACAAATCCTTACCCAGCTCGCCTCCAATCTGCATTGGATAACTTTCGCTCAGCAAACTGGAAATGAAATCAACGTTTCGCTGGAGGAGCAATTGCATTTTCTACAGGCAATAAATACGACAATTTCAGTCTTTATTGGTTCCAATCCCGGTAGATTGAAATATTGAGCCGGGGCGGTGGGGACGAGCTAGATTAGTGAATAAATTGTGGGTGCAGAAAATACAGAAGCTTGTGGGGGAGCTACAACAGTTACATAAACATCACCCAGCACTACAGCCTGCAGAAACTACAACATCTTTGTGTGGGAGTAGTGAATAGGCCAGAATTTATGCGTATGTTTGTGTTTGTTTCTCTAGCGCTCATGTCCACAATTACATACAATTGGGGTTTCAAATGACTGAAAGCTTTGGAATTATATGGTTGTCAGCCTTTGAAGTAGGTAACTAAATTCTCAGGGAAAGTCCCATCAGAGATACATCCTGAAACGTCCTAGGCGAGTATTGTCAAAAACCGACACATAACTGGTTTCTAACTAATACCATATAGTGGGGACATACAAATGAAAAGTTCCGTTTTAATAGTATATGAGTTACAAGATTTCTTGAAGAAATGACTCATTGATGCTTCCCTTCCAGTGTATAGATCTGATGCCCTTTTTTCATGTTCTGCCTGAGGGCTCTGGCGCCGGGTTACCGTTACCACTTTGATTCGATGACGGCAATAATAGATATTTGTGTGGACAATGACTGTTGACAAGCATTCGCGTTCGTCACATATTCACACAACAAGAAACATTCAACCTCACCAACCTCTGGTTCTTTGCGTGTAGGAATGCTTCCATTTAGGTTCTCCCACCATTAACAAACCACAGTGAAGGTGTAACCTATGTCGTGCTGTAGTACACGACATAAACCTTACTGCCAAATGCAATAAACCAGAAGTAGTTGTCCATAAACTTGTGTGTGTTATTACGTACCTCCTAGAGTGAGTGAGTTTAGATTTTAAGTCACATCGGCAGTATTTCAGCCATATCGTGACTGAAACAAGTTGTAGATTCATAATAAATGAAGGTAAATTATAATAACCTGTCAACGAAGGACAGTAAGAACAACTAGAATATCACAGATATAAATTTAAAACTAGTAATTAAATCAATACTATTTTAACTATAGATGATAATACAATATACAAATAGGCTATATATTGCCAACAGCTGAAGGTAGATCACCATACCAGGACCAAGGGGACTTACAGTACATTTGCTTCCTGCATGGACCACCATCCCTTCATATGTTAGCAATTGCAGCCGAATCCAGCTATAAATTAAAATAACATACATACTACTATTAAAAACTGGTAAATAAATAAATATCTTGAGAGACATGGACTTACATACCCTCTCAGGGAGACAATAATGTTACGGTACTTCAACCCCATCTTCTAGAATGCCAACAGTTAAATTACACGAGTATCTAGTGGTATACTGTACACACAACAGAACAACAGTAATTAATCCGTTGCAGTTCGGAAGATTAAGAGGGAAAATAGCTTATTTGATTTCCGTACTTTCCGTGAGTTCCCCATCCCAAACATCGTGGTGTTTATGTCTTAATGCAAAGATAACAAACTCTGAAATATTTATGGTGTTGCCAGTTCCGGTGCTGCATGAGGCCGGCTATGATATTCCTCCATACTGTATAAAGAAGGAGGAGGGTAGTGAGAAGGGTAATTATGACAAGTGGCTGATTCACAAACAGTCGACACTCTCAGTCGTCCTTGGTAATGAGCATTGTTGGAGAACTGCACGTGCCAGCGACATCTTGGTGTGGGGCCGGCATGGAGGCGACTGCGCGGATCGTGTTGTTGGGCTGTAGTTAGCAGTCCGCTAGAAACTACTAGAGTCGGCCGAAGACGCTGGGGACTGGGTCTCCATTAATATTTTACTTTGTATTCCGGTCGACGTTTGAGAAGTAATTAAAATTACTTGCACGACTACTGAATACTAGATGCTCAGCTTGTGAGATGCTGTGGTCGCGTGAGACGGCCGCGGCTCAACACAACAGCTATGCATCATGATTCGTTCTGGATCTCACGGGAACATGTCTGGCATAGGATATATACCTTTTGTTGGGTGAAGCAACTCGTGAAATCACTACAACCATAGGGCAAGCAGGTTTCGGCAGGGTAATGCCTTCCAGAGACATGTGACTGTCAACTGCAAGTGATGTCCTCTTGAGACACTTGACCAACCAGTCTGCAAGTGATTTCCTGAACTTGTGTTAACCCTGTAGATGATTGCTCCAAGGACCAGGTGACCGAAAAGACCTCAACTGATGTCCTGGAGGATACGAATGCAAGTGATGTCCTCTTGGAACACGCGACCAGCAGGTCTGCAAGATATGTCCTCTACGGACACATCACCGTCAGGTCTGCAAGTGATTTCTTCTTGGGACACATAACCGACAGATCTGCAAGATGTGGACACATCAACAGTCTGCAATACAGATCTTTACGTCTTTATTGGAGTTAGAAACCGAATACTAAAATATAATAGTCCATTTACCATGCTCATTGCTCCATGCACAATGCATGCTCGACGCCCCCAAACAATCTGATTATCATTACCCCGGATAATCCAAGCTGCTTGTTAGGCGCTAGAGGGTTATAGTCACATAACTTTTTCCCACTGGGTACCCATTTTCTGCTAGGTGAACAGAGGCAATTTTGAACAAACTTACTTGCCTAAGGTGAGACCACATGTATCACACCTGTATCGTTGTGGGGCAGGACTGAAGTCCTATAAACTCTCAGGTGTCATGCTACCAAACAAGGACTCTCGGCGCCCAACGTTGCCTAACTTCACCTGATTTGTGACATGAGCTTTATGCACAGGACCAAGTGTCACCACATAGCTTAGCCGGAAAGGTCATCACTGAATTTCCATTTTCGCAATACATAAGTTTCATAATAGCCTCTTGTTAATATATGATAAATCAAATCTGTAGGTTATTTCCCCTAGGTACACATGACGGGTCAGTAGGTGGGTGTCCTCACGGGACGTCATACTGAATGCATAGCACAGGCGCCCACAGTGATGGACCCTATCTGTTCCTTTCTCTTGTTGTCCGAGACGATTGTATATCTCTAACACACATTCATCTGAAAATATTGCTCAAAGTCAGATAGAAAAATATGGCACATTCAGAAACGACCATATCAGTCAGATATCATACGAACGTAATGGTCATAAGCTTGAAACTAAAACTAGAGAGATAAAATATATTTCACATTCATGCAAAAGATATTACGCCCTCAAGTACAATTATATTACACATTAGATAGAACAGCATTGCATCAAAATTATTCATCGAGGACAGATCACACAATCAGACAGGAAGTATAACTCATTCAGATAAGGAAATATGTCACTGGTAGTTAGATATATTACACATTTAAATATTGGAAGATCTGAAAGAAATTGCACATTCAAAGTGGAAAATAGTACTTATTCAGATAGGAAAATAATACTTATTCTGTCAGGATAATGTTTCTCATTCAGCCTGTACAATCAGAAAGTAAAGGGTGCCATGTTCTTACAGGTCGTTGCTACACACACAAACATGAGATATTACTATGCATTCGAAACCGAATCACTATAACACATGCTGATGGGAAACTGATCTCAGATTCAAATAGATACAGGATATAGAATGTAGAAGGAGAACATTGTAGTTTATGTGCATAAAGTACAGGAACACTGACACACTGACAAATACACTGACGCCAACAATAGGAAATCAGATACAGTGTTGAGGACACTGAAACACATGGGAACTGGGTGCTGTGTACACTACAGAAAACGCTGATAAACATACAGACAACGCTAACAAACATACAATATAGAAAGTACCGAAACTCATGTATAAACAAATCAATGACAAACATACAGTTTAGACAGTACCGACACTCATTGATAAACAAAACACTGACAGCTTCGAAAATATCGAAACACACAGAGAAAACAAATAAACTAACAAACACACAGTAAAAGAAAGTAGCGAAACTCATTTATAAAACAAAACACTGACAAACATACAGTATAGAAAGTACCGACACTCGTTGATGAACAAAACTCCGAGAAACATACAGTTTAGAAAATACCGAAACACATTGATAAACAAAACACTGTCAAATATACAGTTTAGAAAATACCGAAACTCATTGATAAACAATCAGTGACAAACACACAGTATTGAAAATGCCGAAACACACAGAGAAAAAAACAAACTGACAAACATGCAGTAAAGAACGTACCTGCACGCGTTGATAAACAAAACACTGACAAACATACAGTTTAGAAAGTACCGAACCTCATATATTAACAAAACACTGACAAATGCTCAGTAAAGAAAATACCGAACCTCCTTGATAAACAAAACACTGACAAACATACAGTTTAGAAAGTACCGAACGTCATATATAAACAAAACACTGACAAATGCTCACTGAAGAAAGTACTGACACTCGCTGATAAACAAAACAGTGGCAAACATAAAGTAAAGAAAATACCGAACCTCCTTGATAAACAAAACACTGACAAACATAACGTTTAGAAAGTACCGAACGTCATATATAAACAAAACACTGACAAATGCTCACTGAAGAAAGTACTGACACTCGCTGATAAACAAAACAGTGACAAGCATAAAGTAAAGAAAATACCGAACCTCCTTGATAAGCAAAACACTGAAAAGTACCGAACGAACCTCCTTGATAAAGCAAAACGAACCTCCTTGACAAACACTAACGTTTAGAAAGTACCGAACCTCATATATAAACAAAACACTGACAAATGCTCACTGAAGAAAGTAATACTCGCTGATAAACAAAACAGTGGCAAGCCTTGATAAATGACAAGCATAAAACAAAACACTGACAAACATAACGTTTAGAAAGTACCGAACCTCATATATATAAACAAAACACTGACAAATGTCATATATCACTGAAGAAAGTACTGACGCTCGCTGACAAAACTCGCTGATAAACAAAACACTGACAAACATAACGTTTAGAAAGTACCGAACGTCATATATAAACAAAACACTGACAAATGCTACTGAAGAAAATGACACTCGCTGATAAACAAAACAGTGACAAGCATAAAGTAAAGAAACTACCGAACCTCCTTGATAAACAAAACACTGACAAACATAACGTTTAGAAAGTACCGAACCTCATATATAAACAAAACACTGACAAATGCTCAGTAAAGAAAATACCGAACCTCCTTGATAAACAAAACACTGACAAACATAACGTTTAGACAGTACCGAACCTCATATATAAACAAAACACTGACAAATGCTCACTGAAGAAAGTACTGACACTCGCTGATAAACAAAACAGTGACAAACATACAGTATAGAAATTAACGAAAGATATTGATGAACAAAATACTTACAAACATACAGTGTAGAAGTTACCGAAAGGTATTGATGAACAAAATACTTACAAACATACTGTGTAGAAGTTACCGAAAGATATTGATGAACAAAACACTGACAAACATACAGTGTAGAAATTACCGAAAGATATTGATGAACAAAATACTTATAAACATACAGTGTAGAAATTACCGAAAGATATTGATGAACAAAATACTTACAAACATACTGTGTAGAAATTACCGAAACATATCAAGAAAGAAAAAAAATAATACAGGCAAACATACAGTATAAAAAATAAAGAAACACATAGAGAAACAAAACATGGTTGATACACGTTGTTGTAGTTGGATTGCATAGATCGATGCTAGTGGGGTGGCTGGGTTGTCTGGTCCAGAATCGCTATATTACAGACCGCCATCATAGCTGAGTGCGGCGTTAACACACAACATGAGACATTTACACACCAATAGAACATAGAGAGAAGGCACACGGATAAGAACAACAATTTAAACCACGCCTCAACACATATGCTCATTATTCATGCAAACAAGGCCACATGTCTTCAAAATACCACTTAATATGTATCGCTACACTTCAAACAAAAACTTCAGTCTATTCACCGACAGCGCAAAGCGTATTTTGTCATTATTAATAAACGTAACTCTAATCCACTTCAACAGATGAATACGAAATATTTCACTGTTCAACCATTTCAACACACAGCCCAACATCTCTATGTGTACGGCATACAGTGTCTCGCAATCTTATGATGTCTCTCAGTGTGAACTTTACGGCATTGGCACTTCACTAGCCGACAAGTCGGCTCTGGTTCGAGGGAGTAATTCAATTGTACGCAGTGTCTATTATGCTGAAAATATACGGTCACTCCAGTTGGGAAGTTTCTGTCTCCGGTGTGGAAGATGGTACATCGGAATCGCATTTTTTCATGTAAATTATACACATCAGTCCCGGGGGTTGTATACTGTTCGAATTATTCAGATTAGGAATGTAACACACATGCGCTAAAGAATGATGAGTCAGTGTTGCCAGTGATGATCCCAGGATCAAAATTGAAAGGTTCTCGTCCAGCCTGTTACATCGGTAAAGTAAAAGACGTCTTTATGCACATGCACGCACGTACGCACACGCTCGCACGCACGCACGCGCACACATCGTTCAGAACAGAGGATGGCGATCGTTGATTAACCTGTGTGACGTGTTCTTGGATGCTGTCAATTAAGTAATCTATTTAACCAAAATATAGCTCTCCTAAACCACCCCAAATAAATCCTGGTTAAGTATACACCTAAACAAATGTTTTAATATCATGGAATACACTTGAACATGCTCATTTATCACTAAATACATTCTCACACATCCTCCAATACATTAATTTCTTGTGCAACATTTAATTACATCGTGGATATATTTTTACCTGATTTAATCATTTACATACTCATGACCGTTAATGAGATTTTAAAACATAGATAATGTATATTATGATATAATATGATGATAAAGTATTTAATGTGTTAATTGAAATTAACGCCGTTTATGAATACAGACTTACTTGTCAGCAGGCATAAAAATAAGCATACACAAACTTTAATAATTGTTGGTGCACGTGATTCGCACATAAACATTAGCACAAAAATGAGAAAAGGTCATTCAAAACTAGAATTCGCCCGGAGTTGTACATAGCAGTGGATGTACACACATCACATTCTCACTGTGACATAGTGGTGGTTTGCCGAGAGAGATGTACACGTTTTAGCAGCACGGTAAGGATCATAACTCGTCTTATGTGATTGACAAATATGATTAGGCAATATTACCAAATCCATCATGATTTGACATGAGTATTTACATCAATGTTTCGAACCAAGCATACTGTCTCATTGAAATAGTTCTGTTTACCTGACCGAATTTTACTTTAAATTTATATTATATGCCAATAAAGTTATTATTTACAGACGGATTGGGAAGGAACAAATCTTCCCAGCATACCCATTAGATAAATCATAATCAATAAAAGATAACAATATCATAATCAGAAACAGATCACCAAATAAGTTTGTAAATTTACAAAATTAAATCAATAAAACCATTTTAAAGGTCATTGTATACTAAAATTAGTATATTATATTATAAACCAATATAAATTTTGAAATACAATAATACTTTAAGTGAAAGTTAAAGTGACAGTGGTAATACTGTCATTATTTTTATTGCAATTAGAAACCTATCTAGCCTTTCCATGTGCTGTACAGATAAACACCCGTATGTTTTAAAATGTATTTTCTTACAATGCTATTGGAAACTACGCGCACTTTGAATATTATTAATTTTGTCGCGCAATGTGATTATTATTAATGCTGTTGTTGTTTTTTTTCATAATTATCGATATTGTCGGAATATTTCTATTTTCCGTTAGAAATGTACCATAACGGAACGCTGCTTAAAATCACAATATGCATTAAAACGTCCTAAAATGTCCTAGCTTTAGTCTCATGTGCACACATAAATTCCCTTGAATATTTTGATAACATAGAAAACGTATATAACTCATATACTACATGTATGGGTAGCAATTAACAAATGAGTTTTGTACAGACAATATCAAATAAAATGACAATTTCATTGTATGGCAGACAATTCATTTTACACACCGATAAGTTCACACAAATGAAATGTGCGATTATATTTCTGGACAGTAAGAAACATTGGATTATATTTGTCACATTGAAGCATAACCCATTTTCAAACATGTTTGTCTTTGTCCCAAATACTAGTACTGTGTCATTCTAGTTTGCATTCTAGCTTTTTAGCACGTGACTGGAACTTGGCCAAGAATATTACTAAAGTCAGCACACAACGACATCACCATCAGCAACCGCGCACTGGTTACAACAGTACTGTGTTTAAGCGATGTGTTTAAGCGATTTATGGACAATATTGTTTTCTAAAAGAATCACCAATTCACACCTTACATCTACTATTGTTGTGTAAGAAAGGCATTTTGAGATATCTCAAGGGCAGAAGTTTACGAGTTCAATCATTCTTTTAGGACCACAGTGACTTCATTTTGAAGAAATTGCTCTTATGCAACAAAAATTACATTTCTACAAGAGTATCCTTAATCAATTAAATTACTTTTCCATAATTATATCATGGAAATTAGACTAGTTTACAGCTTTAGCATAATCAAATTGAAGTGTCCGCAATTATCTGTATTAATCGTTTCACATAATGACTATTTTTAGTATGCGCCAATGGTGGGGATAAAGATGGTTACAGTGAAGAAGTTTATTTTGGTATGAAAGTGTCTGCTAGTGACCATACCAAACAGTTAATGAAGCTGATCAACATTAGTGTTCAGGAGACCAGACGCTTTGTGGTATACCTGTCAGATCAGAATGAAATGTAATCATGTTTTTTGTGTAGAATATTTATTCAAGAATATGATATTGGAGCTCAACGGCAATTCAGACCACCGTTGTGTGTCGGGAAGGATGCAAAGAGAACATATTTCCAGGAATTTAATCAGGTGTGAAAAATCTATAGAAAGATTGATGCCCAATGTGCCGGTTCCCGTTCGTTATGGATTTGTCTGATAACGTGTTTCCATACAGAGGACATAAGGTACACGCTCTCACAATATATCAAAATATTTCCAACGTGAATTATCAAAATATGGTAAGTGTGAAGTGATTTGAATCCAGAAGTTATCTTACCGTGGTCCCAAAGCGTTGTCCAAGCTGGACAATGGTCGGAGGGTCAGCGAGTGGAGGTAGTCGTAATTGCCGCCGATGACGCGGCCGGGGAGAAGGCGACGTTCAATATCATGGGCCATACCCCCTGCCATCCATCATACATGCTTGGCGGCTCCACAACACGATCGAGTCCGGGCCAGCGCCTACAGTTAGATCCTTATTTCGACTTTCCAGTGAGTGTGTCCGCGCGATTACATGGAGCGAGTGGGAACCTCCAAATTGGGCGGTCATTTCTCATCCTATCTGGCAGATGATCATTGCGGGGCACACGTTCTTCATCTCTCAGGGAGCTGAATCCTTGAAGGAAATGCAGTCCAAATATATTTCATTTCAGCTATAATAAAATTATTCAATGCGCTGACTATTCAGTTTTGCAGATGCAAGGTACGTGTGAACGTTGATTACAAAAATCATTATACAAATATATGATAGATATAATAGATATCTCCTCCCCATCATTACATTCTCCCTCTCCCCACCACTTCCACTATCACTTCTACCTCTCCCTACCATCACTGCAACGACATTCTCCCTCTCTCTTTACCATCACCACCATCACATTCTCCTTCTCTCCATCCTTAAACCCCATCACATTCTCCCTCTCTCCTCACCTTCATAACCATCACATTCTCCCTCTCCCTACCATCACTACCACGACATTCTCCCTGTCTCTTTGCCTTCACTACGATAACATTGTCCCTCTCTCCTCACCTTCTCTACCATCACATTCTCCCTCTCTCCTCACCTTCACTACGATCACATTGTCCCTCTCTCCTCACCTTCTCTACCATCACATTCTCCCTCCTCTCTCCTCACCTTCACTACGATCACATTGTCCCTCGGATGATGATGATGATGATGAGGATCTCGAAAGCGCCTGATGATACCTGAAAGAGATGAGAGAGGAGGAGAGGAGAGAGGATGGAGGAGGAATGGAGAGGAGAGGGAGGGAGGAGAGGGAGGAAGGAGGAGGAGGAGGAGGAGGGAGGAGGAGGAGGATGGATGGCACATTAACTGCAATCACATTCTCCTATCATCACCTATCATCACATTCTCCTACCATCACATTCTCCCTATCATCACATTAACTACCATCATCACATTCTCCCTATCATCACATTAACTACCATCACATTCTCCTATCATCACACTTCACATTCTCCCTTCATCACATTAACTGCAATCACATTCTCCTATCATCACATTAACTACAATCACATTCTCCTATCATCACATTAACCTCACATTTCTCCCATCACATTAACTACCATCCTATCATCACATTAACTACCATCACATTCTCCCTATCATCACATTAACTACCATCACATTCTTCCCTATCATCACATTAACTACCATCTATTTTTCTCCATCACATTTCTCCCTATCATCACACATTCATCACTAAATACCATCACATTCTCCCTATCATCACATTAACTACCATCACATTCTCCCCTCTCCAACATTCATCCCCATCTCATTCTCAATTTCCTTACCTTCATCCCCATCACACTCTCCCTCTCTCCAACGTTAACTACCATCAGTCCCCTTTCTCACAGTCACCGCCATCACATTGTCCTTATCATCACGTTCACTGCCACCACATTCTCCCTCTCTCCCACCTTTATCGCCATCACATCGTTCCCTTTTCCCCACCTTCACCACCATCACATTGTCCGTATCATCACCTCACTACCATCACATTGCCCCTCTCTCCAACCTTCACCACCATCACATTGTCCTTATCATCACCTCACTACCATCACATTGCCCCTCTCTCCAACCTTAATCACCATCACATTGTCCTTATCATCACCTCACTACCATCACATTGCCCCTCTCTCCAACCTTAATCACTATCACATTGTCCTTATCATCACCTCACTACCATCACATTGTCCCTCTGCCAAACTTCCCCACCATCACTTTCTGCCTCTCTCTTCGTTTACAACAATCGCACTTTCTCTTCCCTCTCATTCGACACCATCTACTTCTCACTCTAAAATCCCTCGACATGACATTCTTTTATGCCTGTGCCTCCAGTCACATTGCATACTGTCAGTTTCATCTCAATATTGTACTCCCTTCACGACAATCCTACTGGCCTCCTTTCATCGCCCATGACCACCTCCACCCCCTTCCTCTCCTTCCTTGACTCCCTAATCTCTCCCTTCATCGCCTTTCTTTTCTCCCTGCTCTACCCCCTCTGCCAATCTCAGTGCACATAATGATTTTGGTTTACTTTTGGAAATTAATTTTCATTCGCATAACCTGATAACTTAACTCACTGTCTGTCTTGTATTTAAACAATATATACCAATTCCACCTACACCCAATATCTGTTTCTCAGTAGCACTATTCGATATCTCTCGCAAACGTTGAGTAGTATATGTTCGTAGTTAACATTGATTTCAGCTGCTGTTGCTTGTGGTGTCCTGGTGTTTGTGGGTCTCCTGTCAGTCAGTGCACTACCGGCTCTCCACGCCTGTCAAGGGCCAACATTACCTATTAAACATGCACTGAATTATTCACAGTTGTGTCTGATTAACTCGCTTTGATGTCCCATGTCTTTACGCCTGTGATAGCAGATGCATGCCTCGCATGCAAACTTGAAGCTGCGACCATACCCAAACACCTCTCACACAGCGCATACACGCAGCTGCCGTGATGAGGACCCAGTAGCACGGGGATGTAGAGGAACACGGTCTCAGCCAGTTTGGTTAATGATAGGCACTGGTAGTTCATTAAGCAGTAACCAGAGATGGTCAATTGACTGGTGGCTGGATACGTTTCAGTACACAATGGAGTGTTGTGTTTGCCAGTGGGGTGTGGTAAAAGAGAAAAATGGGTGGATATGTTCCTTTTCACCGTAGAGTGTAGTCCATTATGTTGAGGGTATACGTGATTTATCTTTACATTTAAGTGGTTTCCTTACATATGAACAGATCGATTGAGGCGGTTTGAAGGAGACGCAAAGTAGCTGTAACGGTATTGTTGGATTCATTGCTTCTAGAGGGACAATCTGGCGTCAGTATTTGTAGTTTTTTGTTCACTGCTTCTTAAAGGACGACATAGTGTTAGTATTTGTAGTGTCGGAATCCCTACTTCTAAAAGGACGAAGTAGTGTCAGTTTCTGTAGTGTCAGTTTCTGACGAAGTGTCGTCAGTTTCTGTGGTGTCATATTTGTGGGTGTGGTGCCACTACTTCTAAAAGGACGAGAGTTCGGTTTATTTCTTCTAATAAATTGGCTCTTAAGCGACGAGATGTTATTAGTAGTGTTAGTGTCAGAAAACACGCCTCAGTGTTGACTGCATACCTCCTAAAATTGCTTCAGGGATTACACAGACAAACAGTGTTCTTTCTAGACGTACAAACCATGCTATTGTGTACCTGCGCACACTTCTGTGGCAATTTACAAACATTATTTCCAGATGAAGTACATACAACCTACTGGTAGACCTACATAGAATAGACTGACCAACAGTATCCTTCTTGTACACGTAAGTAAATCCCTTCAAGTGGACCTACGAACATTTCTGTGGTTCTATGAACAAATATGCAAGTAGTCCTATGAATAATCCTTCTAAGAGACCTACGACCACTTTTTGAAGACTTACGAACAATGCTTTTAGTGCACCTAAGAAGCACACAAGCGGTTGAAGAACAAACAATCGGTCTTTAGTTCATATTGGTGGTACTACGTATAGACCTACAAATGCCACTGCGTGAAGGTTAAATGTGTATTACTTCTGATATATCTACGAATGCTGCTGCGGAATAAAAACATATGTTATAATTTGATCTAGTTAACCATGGTCCTATAGTCAGTTAACATACATCTTAATGAAAAAAATCACAAGTTGGCGATCTACCAACATAGCACGTGTCTAACAAGTTTCATTATCATTTCAACATTCATGCGATCATTGAACCGTGTATAGGTTCCATATATTAACGCCAGAATGAGACAGAGGACCATTTTTTAGCAAGAAATATCCACATTTTAAAATTTATGACACAAAACTCTTCGAAAGTGGAATCACATGGCATTAGCTCTTTAATATGAGCGTTCTTATCCGAACTTTTACACACTTTGTTAATATGGCTTGCATTAAGTAAAATCGTCTTTATTGGCAAAGAAATCACACAATGGACGATTTATAGGATAATATTGATAGTTTGCATTCTGTGTGAGCAATAAAAGACCTTCAGATCTGAGTGGCCTTTTCCAGCCCTGGTTTATGCATGCCTGGCCGTCTCCTTGCAGTCCTCTTGCTGAGGTACGAGTCATGCCGCTCTCATTAAATCGATGGCGCTTCAGTCGAACCGTGGTCCGCGCACGTCGTAAATATTGTTGATCGCACATCCATGTGATTCTAAAGGATCTATTGCCTTGAGTAGAAAGCTCACTCGGATATGGTAGATTGTCTGGCCTTTCACGCCTTCCGCAAACGATGAATCTTCTCCGAACACTGCGAGATAAAAATGTCAAAATAGAATCTTCTCAAATTTTGAAACACGGATGGACATATAAGGCAAGAATGCTGTCCATATATTCATGAAATATGCAGATTTAAAAAAATGTTGTTGCACAATTGAGACCCAGAGGATAATATTCCCAATAATTTCTAAACGCAGACATGGAAATTGTAAAGGGTATACATCTGGAGAAGAGTGATTTACACATGATGACGACGTGACGATAATGTCACATATGGTGAAGACTACCAGGAGACACATTTAAAAACCAACCAAATAAGGTTCAAGATATAACTGCTTTCGAACATGGAATATTAACATAAGCTTAAAAGGTCATGATGCTCAGACATAAGAAACATACAGGGTTGTTACTTATCACGAACCAATTGAGACAATTCGTCTGTGGTTTTGTAATGAGTCATGAGAAAGAAGACACACCGAAAAATAAATAATGAGTTCCTGGTAACATTTTTTTCATTTTTTTTCTTTTCATGTTTGTTTTTGTTCTTGGGTGCGGATAAAGGCAATCTACAGAGAACATTGGAAGTGACCCCTGAAGGTCTTGTCTTCACCTTTACTCTTCTCTGAAATAACTTTAGTAGAGGATTGCGTGCCTGTCCCAGTGTGGAGATGGATGTCGTGTTCACAGTTACAAACAACATAAATCAAAAACCGTCATCAGACAGTCCAGTTTCCAAAACAGGTACCAATATAGAAAAGAGATCTATTGCAGAAAACCATAGCGAATAAAAAGATTTTGCCAAAGTCGACATTGATCTTCAGAGGTGGAATATTAGGCTGCAATCACACGGCGGTCCATTTGAGCCTGAGGTGATTATTACTAGAGTTTATCCTGTCTCTGGTGGGACTGGCTTGTGCACAGATGAAATCACCTCCGTCTCAAACCCTGACCTGACCTATGCACAGATAGGCTGGATGTGTCTCGTCTTGCAGCGCACTCTGGTGAGGCCCATATCGAGGAAAACACGCCAAGGGGAGATAATCCCTTGACATTTCCCGCAGGAGAGTTTTAGACCTCCAGGTGATTATACAGGGACAAATAATCGAAGGTGTCGCTTTCTGACTCTATAACCTCTAAATCCTGACATCTCATGTTTCATCCCACAAATCAATTGTCCAATTAAGAGAGCCATAAGATCTTGCTGGCTTGCGTAGACAGGAGCGAGACGCTCACTACTTATACTACAAGTTTCGGATAGTGATTCGATCAAACCGTATAGTATATCAGTTCCCGCAAACATGGGTTTGTACATAAGCTTCAGATTGTTTTATCAATGAACCTGATGCAAATATATAATCAGCGGACAGACATTGTGTCCAACTAGGATCTTTGTCGGACACGGTTGTCCTGCTGCTGAATAGTCAATGACCTTCTTACAGGCTGTCTAGACGACTGGGGACCTGACTACGTATAGTTTAACATACCTCGTATGTGTTAGCTTCTGGCTTAATATCTGGCTCATGTATAACAGCATCCATCTCTCACACATCCGATACCGATCCCATAACTTTAGGTGATTGGTTGGTGGTGGATGCGTCTGGTACTGATGGACGTGCGCTGAGTTAACATTACACCCAAACCTAATCGTTTATAAGAAAGTCAGAGGAGAAAATGTAATAGGGTGTTGGTGGCGGCATTGGTTGGTATGTGGGTTGCCGGTGATGGATGGGGTAGGTGGCGGTGCATGTGGTGATATAGGTAACTGTGTTGGTGGTGATAGATGATGTGTAGGTAACTATGATGTTGGTAATGGATGATGTTTAGGTAACTGTGTTGGTGGTGATGGATGATGTGTAGGTAACTCTGTTGGTGGTGATGGATGATGTTTAGGTAACTATGATGGTGGTGATGGATGATGTGTAGGCAACTCTGTTGGCGGTGATGGATGATGTTTAGGTAACTCTGTTGGTGGTGATGGATGATGTGTAGGTAACTCTGTTGGCGGTGATGGATGATGTTTAGGTAACTATGATGGTGGTGATGGATGATGTGTAAGTAACTCTTTTGGTGGTGATGGATGATGTTTAGGTAACTCTGTTGGTGGTGAAGAGGGATGTGTAGGTAACTCTGTTGGCGGTGATGGATGATGTTTAGGTAACTCTGTTGGTGGTGATGGATGATGTGTAGGCAACTCTGTTGGCGGTGATGGATGATGTTTAGGTAACTATGATGGTGGTGATGGATGATGTGTAAGTAACTCTTTTGGTGGTGATGGATGATGTTTAGGTAACTCTGTTGGTGGTGATGAATGATGTGTGGGTAACTGTGTTGGTTGTGTTTGATGATGTTTAGTAACTGTGTTGGTGATGATGGATGATGTGTAGGTAACTATGATGGTGGTGATGAATGATGTGTAGGTAACTGTGTTGGTGGTGATGGATGATGTATAGGTAACTGTGTTGGTGGTGATGGATTATGTGTAGGTAACTATGATGGTGGTGATGGTAATGATGTATGGATGATGTAAGTAGCTGTGTTGTGGTGATGTGATGGATGATGTGTAGGTTACTGTGTTGTGGTGGTGATGGATGATGTTTAGGTAACTGTGTTGGTGGTGATGGATGATGTGTAGGTAACTGTGTTGGTGGTGATGGATGATGTGTAGGTAACTGTGTTGGTGGTGATGGATGATGTGTAGGTAACTGTGATTGGTGGTGATGGATGATGTGTAGGTAACTGTGTTGGTGGTGATGGATGATGTGTAGGTAACTGTGTTGGTGGTGATGGATGATGTATTAAGTAACTGTGTTGGTGGTGATGGATGATGTGTAGGTAACTGTGTTGGTGGTGATGGATGATGTGTAGGTAACTGTGTTGGTGGTGATGGATGATGTGTAGGTAACTGTGTTGGTGGTGATGGATGATGTGTAGGTAACTGTGTTGGTGGTGATGGATGATGTGTAGGTAACTGTGTTGGTGGTGATGGATGATGTGTAGGTAACTGTGTTGGTGGTGATGGATGATGTGTAGGTAACTGTGTTGGTGGTGATGGATGATGTAGGTAGGTAACTGTGTTGGTGGTGAATGATGATGTGTAGGTAACTGTGTTGGTGGTGATGGATGATGTGTAGGTAACTGTGTTGGTGGTGATGGATGATGATGTGTAGGTAACTGTGTTGGTGGTGATGGATGATGTGTAGGTAACTGTGTTGGTGGTGATGGATGATGTGTAGGTAACTGTGTTGGTGGTGATGGATGATGTGTAGGTAACTGTGATGGTGGTGGTGGATGATGTGATGATGAGGTAACTGATGATGGTGGTGATGGATGATGGATGATAGTAACTGTGTTGGTGGTGATGGATGATGTGTAAGGTAACTGTGTTGGTTGTGATGGATGATGTTTAGGTAACTGTGTTGGTGGTGATGGATGATGTGTAGGTAACTATGATGTTGGTAATGGATGATGTGTAGGTAACTGTGTTGGTGGTGATGGATGATGTTTAGGTAACTGTGTTGGTGGTGATGGATGATGTGTAGGTAACTGTGTTGGTGGTGATGGATGATGTGTAGGTAACTATGATGGTGGTAATGGATGATGTTTAGGTAACTGTGTTGGTGGTGATGGATGATGTGTAGGTAACTGTGTTGGTGGTGATGGATGATGTGTAGGTAACTATGTTGGTGGTAATGGATGATGTTTAGGTAACTGTGTTGGTGGTGATGGATGATGTGTAGGTAACTGTGTTGGTGGTGATGGATGATGTGTAGGTAACTGTGTTGGTGGTGATGGATGATGTGTAAGTAACTATGATGTTGGTGAAGGATGATGTTTAGGTAACTGTGTTGGTGCTGATGGATGATGTGTAGGTAACTATGATGGTGGTGATGGATGATGTGTAGGTAACTATGATTGTGGTGATTTATGATGTTTAGGAAACTGTGTTGGTGGTGATGGATGATGTGTAGGTAACTGTGTTGGTGGTGATAGATGATGTGTAGGTAACTATTATTGTGGTGATGGTTGATATGTAGGTAACTGTGTTGGTGGTGATGGATGATGTTTAGGTAACTGTGTAGGTGGTGATGGATGATGTGTAGGTAACTGTGTTGTTGGTGATGGATGATGTGTAGGTAACTGTTTTGATGGTGATGGATGATGATGTTTAGGTAACTGTGTTGGTGGTGATGGATGATGTGTAGGTAACTGTGTTGGTGGTGATGGATGATGTGTAGGTAACTGTGTTGGTGGTGATGGATGATGTGTAGGTTACTGTGTTGGTGGTGATGGATGATGTGTAGGTGACTGAGTTGATGGTGATGGATGATGTTTAGGCAACTGTGTTGGTGGTGATGGATGATGTGTAGGTAACTGTGTTGGTGGTGATGGATGATGTGTAGGTAACTGTGTTGGTGGTGATGGATGATGTGTAGGTAACTGTGTTGGTGGTGATGGATGATGTTTAGGTAACTGTGTTGGTGGTGATGGATGATGTGTAGGTAACTGTGTTGGTGGTGATGGATGATGTGTAGGTAACTGTGTTGGTGGTGATGGATGATGTGTAAGTAACTGTGTTGGTGGTGATGGATGATGTGTAGGTAACTGTGTTGGTGGTGATGGATGATGTGTAGGTAACGATGATGTTGGTGATGGATGATGTTTAGGTAACTGTGTTGGTGGTGATGGATGATGTGTAGGTAACTATGATGGTGGTGATGGATGATGTGTAGGTAACTGTGATGGTGGTGATGGATGATGTGTAGAGGTAACTGTGTTGTTGGTGGTGATGGATGATGAGTAGGTAACTGTGTTGGTGGTGATGGATGATGAGTAGGTAACTGTGTTGGTGGTCATGGATGATGTGTAGGTAACTGTGTTGGTGGTCATGGATGATGTGTTAGTAACTATGATGTTGGTGATGGATGATGTTTAGGTAACTGTGTTGGTGGTGATGGATGATGTGTAGGTAACTATGATGGTGGTGATGGATGATGTTTAGGTAACTGTGTTGGTGGTGATGGATGATGTGTAGGTAACTGTGTTGGTGGTGATGGATGATGTGTAGGTAACTATGATTGGTGGTGATGGATGATGTAGGTAACTGTGATGGTGGTTGGATGATGTGGTAGGTAACTGTGTTGGTGGTGATGGATGATGTAAGAGGTAACTGTGTTGATGGTGGTGATGGATGATGTGTAGGTAACTGTGTTGGTGGTGATGATGATGTGATGACTGTGTTGGTAGTGATGGAACTGTGTAGGTAACTGTGTGATGGTGATGATGTGTAGGTAACTGTGTTGGTGGTGATGGATGATGTGTAGGTAACTGTGTTGGTGGTGATGGATGATGTTTAGGTAACTGTGTTGGTGGTGATGGATGATGTGTAGGTAACTGTGTTGGTGGTGATGGATGATGTTTAGGTAACTGTGTTGGTGGTGATGGATGATGTGTAGGTAACTGTGTTGGTGGTGATGGATGATGTGTAGGTAACTGTGTTGATGGTGATGGATGATGTGTAGGTAACTGTGTTGGTGGTGATGGATGATGTGTAGGTAACTGTGTTGGTGGTGATGGATGATGTGTAGGTAACTGTGTTGGTGGTGATGGATGATGTGTAGGTAACTGTGTTGGTGGTGATGGATGATGTGTAGGTAACTGTGTTGGTGGTGATGGATGATGTGTAGGTAACTGTGTTGGTGGTGATGGATGATGTGTAGGTAACTGTGTTGGTGGTGATGGATGATGTGTAGGTAACTGATGTTGGTGGTGATGGATGATGTGTAGGTAACTGTGTTGGTGGTGATGGATGATGTAGGTAGGCTGTGTTGGTGGTGATGGATGATGTGTAGGTAACTGTGTAGGTGGTGATGGATGATGTGTAGGTAACTGTGTTGGTGGTGATGGATGATGTTTAGGTAACTGTGTTGGTGGTGATGGTAATGGTGATGATGTGTTGGTATGGTTACTGATGTTGGTAACTGTGTGATGTGATGATGATGTGTAGGTAACTGTGTTGGTGGTGATGGATGATGTGTAGGTAACTGTGTTGGTGGTGATGGATGATGTGTAGGTAACTGTGTTGGTGGTGATGGATGATGTGTAGGTAACTGTGTTGGTGGTGATGGATGATGTGTAGGTAACTGTGTTGGTGGTGATGGATGATGTGTAGGTAACTGTGTTGGTGGTGATGGATGATGTGTAGGTAACTGTGTTGGTGGTGATGGACCTTGTAGTGCGGTATCAAGTTCAAGAGGACACCGTGGGAGAACGCAGTGGGTGTTATTCCGACCTCAATCTTCAACCATGCCGACCGGAACACCAAGATTGCTGGCAAATCAAGGCCTACAGCTCTACTTTCCACACCACTGTGTCCACTTACAGCTACTACCATCAACGCTGGAGCTCACCATTACCGAAATGTAACAAAACAAGTTAATGGCAACAGTACAAACGTAAAGTTCCGTCCCATTGCCTGTCTTCAGTCAGATTGTACAGACGCCGTGCTGGGGTGATGCGTTACTTCTATAACCAAATAGTCCGACTTGACGTCAACACTCAAGCCGAGTGAGCAAATGTCAAAGACACGTTCGGCTGTGTGACGCATAACAAAATGCAGCAGCACTATGTACTTATGTATATTGTCATTGTGATTGAATCTATATCAAATCTGTTGAAGGGCCAGTGAGGACCATTGCCTTGTTAGTGTGGGCCGTCTGTCTGCGCCAGCCCTGATTGCTATGATGACGGGTTTAAGCGCCATTACATGTCAAGAAGGCTGTAATCTCCTGGCAGTCTGCTACAAATGACACCTTTCCGTGTTCTTTGTGTAGAGGGCGAAGCAGGCTCTCGGCCACTACCTCTACCACGTGGACAGCGCCTTTAAGAACGACATTTGCAATAATAAACAATCACCAAATCAGGTTTTAATGTGTACAATAATACTCATTGAGGCCCAATTCACCAAAATCCGCACACTGTAGGCCACAAGCCTCGTGAAATCACCCAATACATATTGTTTTCATCAGGATACCGATGCTCAACAGATCCTGAAAGCATGGTCTTATTGCCACGTGTTGTGTTATGCGCAAACTAAAACAGATGCTCAAGTCATTGTAGTATCAGTGGCACAACGTATTGCGTTATGTCCAAGTTACAGATGACCCAAATCTTGTTTCAGCTCCAGATGTGGGCATGGTGTTATGTTCCTACTTATACGATGCTCAGCCTTTATGTTATCATTGGCGCCACGTATTCCCTGATGTTCAAACTAAAACAGATACCTAAAGACTTATCATTGGCGCCACGTATTGCCTAATGTTCAAACTGAAACAGATACCTAAAGACTTATCATTGGCGCCACGTATTCCCTGATGTTCAAACTAAAACAGATGCCTAATGACTTTATCATTGGCGCCACGTATTGCCTGATGTTCAAACTAAAACAGATGCCTAATGACTTTATCATTGGCGTCACGTATTGCCTAATGTTCAAACTGAAACAGATACCTAAAGACTTATCATTGGCGCCACGTATTCCCTGATGTTCAAACTAAAACGGATGCCTAATGACTTTATCATTGGCGCCACGTATTGCCTGATGTTCAAACTAAAACAGATGCCTAATGACTTTATCATTGGCGTCACGTATTGCCTAATGTTCAAACTGAAACAGATACCTAAAGACTTACCACTGGCGCCACGTATTGCCTGATGTTCAAACTAAAACAGATGCCCAAGGACTTACCACTGGCGCCACGTATTGCCTGATGTTCAAACTAAAACAGATGCCTCAAAACTTACCACTGGCGCCACGTATTGCCTAGTGTCCAAAGTAAAACAGTTGCCTGAAGACTTATCATTGGCGTCACGTATTGTCTGATGTTCAAACTAAAACAGATACCTAAAGACTTATCATTGGCGTCACGTATTGTCTGATGTTCAAATTAAAACAGATGCCCATAAGCTTGTTTTCGGTATTTAATCCACACATTATGTTTTGTTCAAACTGACATAAAAGTTCCTAACCTTGTGTTATCATCAGACTACGTGTCCTAAACCACATATTGTTATCATGCTATAAACAAAACATTTCGTCACATCGGTGAGTCTCACGTCCTACCATCGGACAACTCGAATTACTTCAGCTCTGGTTATTACGATATTACGTGATGAATCACGACGCAACTACCGTACTAACATCACACAATAGCTGGTTATCTCAGGTTATATGTTATTTTTTCTAGTAAACGTTTTATAATGGGAAAACTTTAAAAACACTTGCATATTTTTATCTGACTGAAACGCCCTGATATTTTCACTGTGTTCAAAGTTCTTGAAGCTCTTGAGAGGCATTTAGATGTTGGACGAACATGAATACTTGACACGTTTTATAGATAACATTATTCTTATCACGACGTTTCAGCATGAGTTAGTTCTGAAACGTCGTGATAAAGAATAAAAAGAATCCATACTTAACGTGTCATGTATTTACTGTTTTTGTGTCAATGATCTATCTTGTGTACCAATGCCATATCGCACGTTCCAGGGTTCTTGCAACCGGACATTCGGTGTTGGAACGAATGGTCGAAATTTTATATTGTTGTCAAGTAAATATCATCACATACATCATGGCGTGTTGGGGCCGAACTTGCTAGTCCTGGCCCGAGGTGACGTGCCTTGCTGCCTCTCACTCCATACCATTGACACCTGAGGGCGTGTGCCGTATGACACTAGGTCCACCTATTGTCCAGCGAGCCAAGATTAGTGTTGTTCAGTGTCGTTGCTGACGTCGTTTGATAGCTTCAGATAAACGAATAATAAAATTCTGTATTTCAAGACCATAAATGTCTGTATATTCTGCCAAGAACTTAGCAGTAAGGATGAAGTGTGTCATTAAACATTGCGTACCTTTCCCACAGGATTTAATAAATGCATCAAATATACGGATCACCCTTTGCTCGGTAAATGAGAAACGCATTAAACCATGTACAGCATGAATGGCATGTGTGCACCAACCGTTGACAGATGGTCTCATTAATATGCGTTCATAGTCAAGCGGTAGTTCAATCATAGACCTACTAAACCTTAAAAGTTGTTCCAATTAATATTCATAGAGAAACAATTATTTGATAATCAGCTTTCCGCAGACATCAGTCCCATTCATAAATATTCAAGCCTTCACTGGCTACTACAAAATAGAGTTATCTCCAACCATTATTCATATGGAGAAGGAGATAGTGGACAACGAGGAAGGAATTGTAATTAACACTTGCAGCATCTGGCTAATGTTAACCTATTGGCATTTCAACGTTGTTCTCAAGGCGACCAGCTATGCCGTGACGTCACATTACATCAGCATGACGAATGAACTAAAAGTCATCCGTTATTCGTGACGTCATATCGTGGTAACATAAACTCAGTGAACTACAAGTCGTACTTCACTCCTGAGATCACATCAAAGCATTACCAAAAGTGAACCAAAATTGTTATTTCTCTTTACGTCACATAGTAGTATAAATCATAAGTATAGTATTCATAAGGAATGAATAAGTAGTCAGGTATGTATTGTGACGTCAGATCACATCATCCCTGTTACACCCAAAAACACTGAAGCAGACATTTTTTAGGGCAGTCACAGATGTTACGTGACTTTCACCTGAACATTTGTAGGTACGTATGAAATTTAAAAACCTGTTTTGAGCACTTAAAGGCCAGTAGATTGAAACAAGGCGGTACAGAAATGAAATATCTAACAGATTTAATACATATAATGGTTTCCTGTGATCCTGGCAGAACCATGCGGATAGGGTTCATCTTCAACCCAGGGCTCCTGCACGCTCTGTAAGCAAGCACAGAATATACGGATCTGGGACACCATGGCAAAACCGTGACTTAGGACAGGGCTTGTTGTTACGGTAGCGGTAGCAACGGGATCGACTTCGCACAGACCAACCCTCAAAAACTTCAATGATATACAAATGATAATTTCATTTCTTTTACAAACAATCAGGTCTGGTCTGTCGCCTTTGATACGTCTGAGACTGTATTCGGGTTTATTCCAAAGTTTTGTTTACAATTATCACTTTCCATGACTCCCTCCAAATATGCTGTGTTCTGCCATGGATGGACCTCTCCCATCCACAACATGATGCCACTTAAGAAACTGTGTTGGTGCCAACGCTGAGCAAGCTGTCGGACAGTTTCATTAAATTCATTGCATAATCCTAACTAAATATTCTCATTTTAATGTAAAATCACACATTGACGGTTTCAACTGGAAAGTGACTGGTCCTGAGCAGAAAACGAAAGCCTTCTGTTTCACTTTGCAGGCCAGTCGAAGAGTCTGCAGGGTGCCTCTTCTTCTCAACAAACTGTACATGAGCTGACTCTTATTGTAGTAGTAGTAGTAGTAGTAGTAGTAGTAGTAGTAGTAGTAGTAGTAGTAGTAGTAGTAGTTGTTGTTGTTGTTGTTGTTGTTGTTGTTGTTGTTGTTGTTGTTGTTGTTGTTGTAGTAGTGATATCAGCAGGTGTTTGGTATCAGCAGGTTGTTTGTTGAGCTGTCTGTCAGGGGCGACATGACATGTTCTGATATTGACTCAGGGAGAAGCATGACATTGCTGCATGTTTGTCCCCCGGGACTGAATATTGTAATGACTTTCCCAGAGGCTTCGGATTTACAGGAGTAATTCACTCGGGACAAATTAGTCCCTAACTCCATTCAACCTGTCCCCCATCCCCAAGGAAAACTCTGTCACGTCAGCATCAGCACGGAATTATTCTTGCATGTCAAATTATGGGGTTCAAAATTATGTATATGAAGCTATTTATCTTGAATGAACGCCTTCACATATTCACATATAACGTCGCAACGCGTCATTTATACATTCACCGGAATGCACTCAAATACGCGCTGCGTCTTATCGCGTATTCAAAACTGAATTTGTCCTTGAATAATATTTAGTATATATCCCTATCCCCTTGGCTCTTACACTTCTCTTGTCTAGAACTTCCAGTCATCGTTTACCTATAGAAGTAGGTAGGTGGCACAAAATTTCATCTGAAGAAAGAATGTGTAACCTCTGCGACACGTATGGTGTTGGCAGCGTATTTCATTACATTATTCTCTGCCCTTTCTTCAAAAATCATCGGAAAACTTACATCCCAAACCATTCTGTTAAAAGACCAATGTGGTAAAATTTAACGATTGTTTAACTGCAAACTAGTTAGTGTTTTAAAAAAAGAAAGCTGTGTATATTTTGTAATACTATCCTTAAAATTGTATATTTGTACCTCTTATGCCGAGTTCCCCTGCCTGAGGAGTTCTGTTCTGTTCTGTCTCCTCATGCGTTTCATGGATTAACACAGGATTCGTCTTTGTTATTCTTATGTAATTTTATTTTCATGCACAACACTGCATGTGGGATATATCTAAATACAGGCACTATGAACTACATTTACGCGCTGGCCACACAAACAATCAACGTACTCGCCATACAGTGAATGGGGAAAAAACGATCACATGCATCAGCTTAATATATGCACACACACATTACATAAATACATGCATACACTCAACACAAAATACAACCACGCACTGACTGGACAATACATGAACAGACTGAATACAAATACATTCTCACACTGACTGCGCAATACCTGCACGCACTAAACATACAATACCTGCACGCACCGGTAAAAAATGAACTGACTAAAATCTACACCCAAGCACTGACCGAACAATACATCGAAAACACTGAACATAGCATCCATCCAAATGTGAACGAGTAATGTTTCCAGATCAGAGAGCTTGGGGAAGAAAGAATATTCAAATGAGAGAAAGCCCAAACCATGTAAAACTGATATCCTTGTGGCAGTGGATATTTTAGTCGTAGCTAATGGTGACAGTGGACACTTTAGTCGTAGCTCATTGTGGCAGTGGACATTTCAGTCGTAGCTAATGGTGACAGTGGACACTTTAGTCGTAGCTCATTGTGGCAGTGGACATTTCAGTCGTAGCTAATGGTGACAGTGGACACTTTAGTCGTAGCTCATTGTGGCAGTGGACATTTCAGTCGTAGCTAATGGTGACAGTGGACATTTCAGTCGTAGCTAATGGTGACAGCGGACACTTTAGTCGTAGCTAATGGTGACAGTGGACATTTCAGTCGTAGCTCATTGTGGCAGTGGACATTTCAGTCGTAGCTAATGGTGACAGCGGACACTTTAGTCGTAGCTAATGGTGACAGTGGACATTTCAGTCGTAGCTCATTGTGGCAGTGGACATTTCAGTCGTAGCTAATGGTGACAGTGGACACTTTAGACATCATCTGATCAGTCTTGCCCACTGACCACTTGAGGTGAAACTAAAATGTGTTAGCGACGTGAACACGGAAACTATCTCCTAGTAATTTAAAGAAGTGAATATGGTAAATAGTAAACTGTGTTTCGTAACGCCTCGTGCGAATCAGCTGTTGTTAGCTACAAGGGAGCGCCATTACCTGGTCCATGAGGTTGTTAAACAAACCACATAAGGACTCAACTGGGGATACATATTTTGCTCTTGACGCGTCAGCTGGTGTTTTTTAGTGTCGATAAGTGTTATATTTTCCTAATTATCCTGTGGATGTAAGTTATCAAATTTCATTCCACCGTATCACCTGACCTCTGACCTAGGCTGAAGTTGAAATCTCAGTTCCTGAGTATAGATGGTAAATCGATGACGGCTAATAACGACTTGATTTTCTGGCCCAGTGAAGGAGGAGCGGACGCCGAATTGGATGTTTTCCTTTGGGAGAGACACGGGATGTATTTGGTGGATTTGATGGGATTCTATGGCAGATCGACTTGAATGATGGACCCCATTATGCTTCTGTCTGCTGACCCGGGCGAAGGAGAGGCAATGTCAGGTTGACGGCAATGACGTTAGCACAGTTCGGGGAGGGAAGACTGAGAGTGGGTATGGGTGGGAGGAGGGGTAGGGGTGAAGGAATGTGAGTCGTGGGCTTTGGGGGAGTGAGCTAGGTAGGATTGAGGAGCTCGGTAGGGAAAGCTCAGTGAGATGGTTGTAATAGGACACCAGAATGGTACAGTTGAGAAGGACAATGAGGGTGTATGTTTTTATGAGGATTACATGGGGTATGAGATGGGATATGGAGGAAGCAAAAGTGTGCTTGTGTGTGGTGTGCGTTCTTTGTTTTTAGGAAGTATGCTTGGAGTAGTCGGGGCGGTATTTGGGGAGGGGGTGGATAGGAGAGGAACTGAGTGGGCGGTATGTGTGGGTGGTGACGGGAGTCGTCGTAGTGTAAGATGATGTCTATGGATATCAAACTGAGTTGTATCCCATGAAATGCAGTGGAGGCAATGCAGTGATTCCAACCGCACAGAACGTGAAACAGTGAATTACTTGCGGAAAGCGTTGCAGATGAATGCGATGGATGAGGGACAGATGGATGGGTGACTGCTAGATGGGGCTGGCAATGAGTGATATACGCATTCAACCTTTGCATCGGGACAGCTACCAATCGTCAGATGTGTGAAGAAGCTATTATCCGTCCTATCCATGTTAACAATGATTATTTTTGAAGACTTTGAAAAATTTGAAATCTGCCCAAAAAAATAAATTGTGTCTTTTGCCCCGGGTTGGCATCTTCATTCCGAGGTAATCATTTTTCCGATCTGCTCGTCTCCATGGAGACGCGGCTCGCGGCCCTGTGTCACAAACCATCAATAACACGTCCTGAAGAATGCGCGAGTCTTCCCACTGGCCACAGTAGCAAATGAATGAGAACTTAGAGAACTTGTCTCGCAAGTAAAATTCCACTGAAAAAAGATTGTTATAGCTTTTTCCCCATCTACTTTGTGTTCGTCTTTGGAACTCTCTGTTGAGGCCAACAATATGGTGTAGAGACAAGTGCTTCTGATGAGAAGGTCCATCATCCAGACTTCTCCATGTTTGTAGCTAGTCTGTTTTACCTAAGGTTCTGCCTACATTACAAGATACGCGTGGAGTAGGAAGTATTGTACAGAAAGAGGGTGGTCGAGATACCGTGCATACATGGTCGGGAGGCTTGATTAGCAACAAATACCTCGCAATATACACTTCCAAATACATGAAACCATTTCTACTTAGTGTTTCTATTACAGATCTTCTCGCTTCCCCTATTCCCAGCCTCCAGCAAAGGTCACAAGAGGCTGAGTGTCGCGGCCTAGCGGCGGTCTTTAAAAAACTGTCGGAAGATGACGCGAAGGCACTACTCCAGATACAAATATGTCGCTTAATTCATCGCCGAGGGTAAATCGATCAGATTTTGAGATTGGCCCAAATAGCGCTGGACATTGTCATATTCGGTATAATTGTTCTGCGAATATTTTCCAATTTACTTTTGGCGCTATTTTATTCCGACGAGTCTGGACAAAATATAGCCGAGAATTGTCTAGCTAGTCGTACGTGGTCCGTGTTTCTAATTACTAAAGTGGACAGAACTCCGGCGGTGCGCTTGTCTGTACCGTCCCCAGGAGCGCCCGGGCCCAGATCAATACACCGTCCTTCCTTCAGTTGTACAGCATGACGACGTAGTCGCCCTCGAGGCGTTGAAACTCCACCGTCAGTTCAGGCACAACCATAGCTGTGACCTTGAGGTGACTAACCCTCAGATGACCTGCCCTTTGACCTTTAGAGAAGTCATTTCATTGCTTGATTGAGAGAGCTGGCCTGTAAAGGTTAGATACACGGTCGTGCTGTTAAAGAAAGTCAGACTTAATTATCTGGTGACCTGAAGATAACAGTGACTTGGAAGAGCGGTATGGATGATGATGGATCCCATCTGCCGTGTATGTCCCCATCGTCTCTACAAACACTGATCATCACCACTGCTCTTCTCCTACATCATTTTTTTCAATATGTTGAAACCAGGCACATTATCCGCTGTCTTGATGTGTCAGCGAGTCGGGATGTGATGGAACCCATTACCTACAATGACTTAGGTAATCGTCAGACAGACATGTTATTGTCGCCGTGATTGTCAGCAAGAAGTTGTCGGATGAAAACTGCATAGTATCTTCACAGAACAGATGTATTTTTCAGATGGAATCCGAAACGTATTTTGGCTGAACAGAAAAGGGAAATGTCAAATAGACAGTATTTATTTTTTTGGACAGAAGAGTAGGTTATTGCCAGGAAGCACTATGCCATGGGCTGGATGAATAGATGTAATTGTAAGATAAACCATTCATCTATTAAATGATAGAAAATAAATATTTGACTGAAAAGAATGGATAAACACCAAGGAATATATTTAATGGATAGTCCGATCAGAGGGGACTCCGGTACGGCCCCCTGCAGCGCATGATTGGTTTAAGAGGGGCTCAAATGATTTGGTTTTCTATCCAGGAATCTCGATGATTTCATGTTATTGTATCAGACTCAATACCAATCACTAGATTGTCTGGCTCATACTTGCTTATTTGAAGACTGTCCATATAGAGTTTGCATAGTTCGGCGTTAAACACAAAAGAATTATGAGGAGAACTCGAAGACATATGATACCATGGAAAACAAATTCTTTATTGTTTGTAACGATGCTTGATGACGTCTTGTCCGTTTATGGGAATGGAGCGAGACCTAGCCATGAAGATCGTACCAAACATTGATGGTGTTATCCATAAAGTGTCATGTGTTCAAAAGTAACATGGTTTAGAGTTTCTGTGTGTTCGCAGCTGTGGCAAGAAACTAATCGCGCCCAATTACTACATTCCCAGTTTGGAAGTCACGGTAAAACTGTTGTCACTAATGATTCTATATCCGAGAACATAATAAGTGATATACACTCAGTAAAGCAATAGAAATCACATGAAATGATCTGTTGTCAACAGCCATTGACACCTACTTTACACCATCCTATATAAATCACCAGCAACGTCAATGTGAATAGCCCTGTCTATCACTTGGACACTGAGCTATCATGCAGGCACTGACGTTGACGTATCATGCAGGCACTGACGTTGACGTCCATGGCGGCTTCATGTTTCCAACGGTGCCGCTCCCAAAGACGTTTTCTCTCTGTTGGTGGCTGCATCTTTGGATTCTGTGTTTAAAATCTGCAGCCAAGCCATCGTTTAAAATGTTTTGATGAGCCAGTGTTTATGCATACATGTGACTGGTATGTGTCAATTATGGACGCAAGATATACGAAACTCAAAATCACTGCACATGTATTCTGCTTTTAAATCTGATATTGTTCCAGGATTGTATTTGATTGCACTCCCTTCGTTACATCTGCGCAGAGTTTTAACAAAATTCAGATGCGGCTCCACCAATTTGAGGGATCGGGTGGTCAGGCTCGCTGACTTGGTTGACACATGTCATCGGTTCCCAATTGCGTAGATCGATGCTCATGCTGTTGATCACTGAATTGTCTGGTCCAGACTCGATTTTTTACAGACTGCCGCGATACAGCTGGACTATTGCTGAGTGCGGCGTAAAACTAAACTCACTCACTCACTACACCAATTTAAATATAGTTTCGCATAGAAGATCTAAAGACAATGACATTAGTGTAGCTATGTGTGATTATTGTAAAAGTGTACCAGAAAATGAATATCATGTGTTAATGAAATGTACTTTATTGAAATTTGTACATCTTCTAAATACTAAGAACCATAATATCATACTCCGTCTTGCAATCTTTTTAAAGAGAATCATGTCCATGCGCCCTGTAAAAATATATTCCAAGTTGTCATTTTGTACTATTGGCCTCTTGGTCACATTTATGAAATAAACCTGTCTATATGTCTGTCTGTCTGTCTGGTATGCACTTTACTGTTACAATTCCAGTGTCAATATCCCTTGGTCCTGCAACACTTTCGATACCCTATCAGTCAAGTATTAATAAGCATGTTAGCGTGTTCTTTTGCAGTTTCTAAGTGGCATAAATCGTGTCACAACTATGTGTTATGATTTATTACAGTACGTCCTATAGCTCCTTGAGTGCACCCATCATCATTTGAAGGGGTAGGGGACGGTGGGGTAGCCCAGTGGATAAACCGTTCGCTTAAAGCGTTCGAAGACCCGGATTCGATTCCCCACATGGGTACAATGTGTGAAACCCATTTCTGGTGTCCCCCCACCGTGATATTGATGGAATATTTCTAAAAGCGGGGTAAAACTAAACTCACTCATTCAAAGGATAGTGTAAATCCTGCTGGGAGACTGTGCAGGTGGCAATGGTACCTGAAGACAAACGGTCCTGGTAGTGTGTCTGGCTACTGGCTATCTTTGGCCGCATTTTAGAATATGTCGTTGTTTATAATGTATTGATTTTGATACTCTACGCCATGTTTGAAATGTAAGTCGGTTGATATCTTACTGTCTGTTTGTTTTTTTATTTCTTCCTGGACAGAATTGTGTTCTTGATATTAAGTTTGGAACTACTCTAGCTCCAATATGTCTGAAACACTGCTACTGTGATTTAGCATTTTAACTCACAGTCACTCTGAATATATCAGTTAAAGGATGTCCGTTGCTGGTATCCAGTGATGCCTCATAAACTCGGATGGGAATGGCTCTGTCAAATGAAGCATAACACGTGGTCAGTCCAATTATATTTACACAAGCATCCAAGACGTTATCCTGCAAGTGGGTTTCTGAGAACTAACGGTACTTCCTTGAATATGATATAAGGTCAATGAAAGAAAGGTTATTGATCACAAATGGTGACTGTACACATTAGAAGAATAAATAGATATTGTCCAGAAATGATTCTACTTCAGTTATTGATGAAATTAATCAATTGATATATGTTAGCTGGGTATTGGGCTTTTAAGAACTGAATCAACCACACATCGTCTCGTCAATGCGAGAATTACATTAGTGTTGTAATCATTTGTCTTGTTGAGACCTACTTCTGTATTGAGGACATTCAGTATTGATACGTCCCATTTGTCAACATAAACAGGACTGGCTGGGGCTTCCCTCACGTTTCCTGTTCGGACATATTAGCTTATCTACAACATTAGCCGTCTGGACCAGGCCTGACTTACACTATATTGCTTTTTGTCCTGCCCTATGACATCCAATGCCGTGGTTTGGTCGACTGCGATCAATTTCCACCCTCGTTATCGGAGATAGGTGTCTGGTGACTACAATGACGTATATTTACTCGATGGATGGACACGTCATGTCTATTGAGCATGACGTGATATATATGTGGATAAAAGTGTGTATTATGATACTTCGTAAATGTCTATATCGCGAGGACTGTGAATAGATCAAGGATATCACAGTTTAAAAAGCAAATATCTACCGCTAGACGTTTGACGTCATGTGTATTTGAAGAAGAACTTATCATAATAGGTTGATGGGCACAATACATCCAATTTTGATAACTTATATGCATTTTATGTAAAAGATAGATTGAAGGCTAAATGATAGGATACTTGATAATTGGATTTGACAAAAATTCGTAATATTATCAAAATAGTACTAGGCAGAAGGGAACAATCCATACGATTTTCGTAACTTAAATACATTTTGTGTAAAAGATAAATTAAAGGCTAAAAGAAAACGATGTTTGATAAAATAAATTGGTTTTGACAAAAAATTCCTAATGTTATCAAAATAATCCTAGGCTGAAGGGAACAATATATGCAATGTTTTAATTTATATACATTTTATGTAAAACATCAATTGGCGGCATAAAGAAAGAATATTTGATAAACAGATTTGACAAAAAATCCAAATGTTATCAAAATAGCCAAAAACTTGCGGTCTAAAATCTTCATGGATACCCGCCTCAAACACATCCCATTGTATATGTTTTTTCGTTTGTTTATTTTTAGCAATCATTAAATGCATATATCATTAAATGCATATATGCATGCTATCTTTTGTCCGAGAGCTATTCTTTGCACAAACCGCACAGTTGAAGTAAAATTGATTTTATCTCCCATTATCGAAAGCCCTCTCCATTCATCTTACTTATGTATGGTATTTCCTGGTTGATTATGCAGGAGGCCCTGGACCATTCCTGGTACTGTGTGACTTAGCTGTGAGATGTGTTACATGCGTCAATACGCGGGTGGAGGGGGTTCAGCAATCTAGACGGAACAACAAAACAGATGATGTACTCGCATACTATATAACTCGCCCGTGACACAAATGTGACGAAGTTATCATTACGATTCAACTGTTTGCAAGGAATTGATTACAGTAAAAAAATGTGTGTAGAAATCTGATCACAATACAACTTGGCGTTAAATCAGGGTCTATCGTGACGTCACAGCTTACTTTTCGTCGTCCTGATCTCTGTTCGACTTTTAAGCAGATAACTTCATTCTTAAACCAATATTGAAATATGTATTTGACCACTGATGGACACGGATAGAGTCCAGTGATGTTTGAAAGATTTTAGCTGTACAGACTCTTACTGGTATGAGTAGGTAGGAGTGACTCGCGCAATGTGCATCTGTGAGGATGTATTGCCGAACTGATGTATGCTGCTGAATGATAGGAAAAGAGAATAATGACGTGCCCACTGAGCATCTGTGAGGATGTATTGCCGAACTGATGTATGCTGCTGAATGATAGGGAAAGGGAATAATGACGTGCCCACTGAGCATGCGTGAGGATGTATTACCGATCTGATGTATGCTGCTGAATGATAGGAAAAGGGAATAATGACGTGCCCACTGAGCATGCGTGAGGGTGTATTGCCGAACTGATGTATGCTGCTGAATGATACGAGAAGGTGTAATGACGTGCCCACTGAGCATGGTTCATGATGTATTGCCGAACTAATGTATGCTGCTGAATGATACGAGAAGGCGTAATGACGTGCCCACTGAGCATGCGTGAGGATGTATTGCCGAACTGATGTATGCTCCTGAATGATAAGAAAAGGGAGTAATGACGAGCGAACTGAACATGCGTGAGGATGTATTGCCGAACTGAAATATGCTGCGCAATTATGCGAAAAGGCGTAATGACGTGCCCACTGAGCATGGTTGATGATGCATTGCCGAACTAATGTATGCTGCTGAATGATACGAGAAGGCGCAATGACGTGCCCACTGAGCATAGCTAATGATGTATTGCCGAACTCATGTATGCTGCTGAATGATACGAAAAGGGAGTAATGACGAGCGAACTGAACATGCGTGAAGATGCATTGCCGAACTAATGTATGCTGCTGAATGATACGAGAAGGCGTAATGACGTGCCCACTGAGCATAGCTGATGATGTATTGCCGAACTAATGTATGCTGCTGAATGATACGAAAAGGGAGTAATGACGAGCGAACTGAACATGCGTGAAGATGTATTGCCGAACTAATGTATGCTGCTGAATGATACGAGAGGGATTAATGATGTGCCCACTGAGCATGGTTGATGATGCATTGCCGAACTAATGTATGCTGCTGAATGATACGAGAAGGCGCAATGACGTGCCCACTGAGCATAGCTAATGATGTATTGCCGAACTCATGTATGCTGCTGAATGATACGAAAAGGGAGTAATGACGAGCGAACTGAACATGCGTGAAGATGCATTGCCGAACTAATGTATGCTGCTGAATGATACGAGAGGCGTAATGACGGATTAATGATGTATTGCCCCATGCTGCTGAATGATACATGAGCGAACTTGCGTGAAGATGATGCATTGCCGAACTAATGTATGCTGCTGAATGATACGAGAAGGCGTAATGACGTGCCCTCTGAGCATAGCTGATGATGTATTGCCGAACTCATGTATGCTGCTGAATGATACGAAAAGGGAGTAATGACGTCCTCCCTGAGCATGCGTGAGGATGTATTGCCGAACTGATCGATGTATGCTGCTAAATGACTCGAGAAGGGCATAATGACGTGCCCACTGAGCATGCGTGAGGATGTATTGCCGAACTGGTGTATGCTGCGGAATGATACGAAAAGGGAGTAATGACGTGCCCACTGAGCATGCGTGAAGATGCATTGCCGAACTGAAATAAGCTGCGGAACTATGCGAAAAGGGTGTAATGACGTGCCCACTGAGCATGGTTGATGATGTATTGCCGAACTGATGTTTGCTGCTGAATGATACGAGAAGGCGTAATGACGTGCCCACTGAGCATAGCTAATGATGTATTGCCGAACTCATGTATGTATGCTGCTAAATGACACGAGAAGGGCATAATGACGAGCCCACTGAGAATGCGAGAAGATGTATTGCCGAACTGAAATATGCTGCGGAATTATGCAAAAAGGGCGTAATAACGTGCGAAATGAACATGCGTGAGGATGTATTGCCAAACTGATGTATGCTGCTGAATGATACGAGAAGGGCGTAATAACGTGCGCACTGAGCATGCGTGAGGATGTATTGCCGAACTGATGTATGCTGCTGAATGATACGAGAAGGGCGTAATAACGTGCGCCCTGAGCATGCGTGAGGATGTATTGCCGAACTGATGTATGCTGCTGAATGATACGAGAAGGGCGTAATAACGTGCGCACTGAGCATGCGTGAGGATGTATTGCCGAACAGATGTATGCTCCTGAATGATACGCGAAGGGAGTAATGACGTGCGCACTGAACATGCGTGAGGATGTATTGCCGAACTGACGTACTGAACATGCGTGAGGATGTATTGCCGAACTGATGTATGCTGCTGCATAGACCTTTTCAATAAGTGTCTGGCCCAGCTCTGAGATAACCGTTTTGGAATATATATTTCAGAAATATTCCAGTAGTAAATATTGATTATGAAAGTTCTTCCTGAAGAACATAGCTGAGATATCACCGTGGCACTATCAACACACAACCTGTAACATTGTATTACGTTACCCAATTCTGGCTGAAGTACAATTGTAATACATATTGCCTGTGACATATGGCATGCAACAATAACCTGTCCCTGGCACTACCACACACAACTACCTTGCACTACAAACATACTACGCACAGGCATATATATGCGGCATCATGTGTTTTGACGTCTGTATTCACATTACAGATACAGTGTACAGATAATGACGTGCTTAGTTCGCCTATTAACCCACGTATCAGAACCGTGTGTGCGGTATGTTTACTGAATATAGTAACCAAGTATCTCAACAGTTGTTGATTGATCAAACCATCAGGCTATGCTTCTGTCCAAACTTCGTCTCAGCGAGCATAAATCATGCAATTCCCCATTGGAAGATATATTATGCTTTTCTCCGACAGAAAGAATATGGAACTATCTAATATACGACATATGCTGTTCCCCAGTGTAGGATACAGAGTTCTGGAGTACAAGATGCATGCAGTTATTGAGTATGCATGTTTACCAGCATATGATGCATGTTGTGTTCAGATATTTGCAGTTTACCGACAGGAGGTATGTTCAGTTTACAATACGAGATGCATTATTTGGCAGATGATATATGTGCAGTTCTGCAGCATAAAATATATACAGTTTGCCGGTATAAGATACAGTACAACCAGAATTTTTTGTGAATTTAAAGGTTGTGATTTTTTCATTTTTTTCACTCATTACTCACGTATTAAATGTGAATATTAGCAGAACATAACTCCAGATTCAAAGACAGGTGAACAGTTAGTATTTTGTCAAGTCACCATGGGCAGCAATGCAGGCTTCAATGCGGCGGGGCATACTACTGATCAAAGAAGTTAGAAAGTCGTGGTCCATGCTGTCCCAATATCGGACCACCTCTTTTTGCATTTCAGCAATATTTGTCAGATTTTTCTTATTGACACTTTCCTTCATAAGTCCCCAAACATTTTCTATCGGATTTAGGTCAGGGCTATAGCTTGGCCAATCTTATAATGTCATATTTTGGGTCCAAAGCCAGGCCTGTGAATGCTTTGAACGATGTTTTGGGTCGTTGTCCTGCTGGAAATTCCAAACATTTCCATAGAACACGTGAGCAGATGGAAGTAAATGTTCCTCGAGAATATCTGTGTATCGCTCACTGTTCATATTCCCTTCAACACAGAGGGGCGTTGCCCCTAACACAGATATGCCACCCCACACGTTAAATTTCGGACTGTACTTTGGGCGCTGATACAAAGGTTTTTTCAGTTTGTTTGGTCCAGAATTTCAGTGTATTAGGAAACATCCATACAGAACTTTCATCTGAGAAAATCACATTGTCCCAGTTAAACTTTCTATGCTGTAAGCACCAGTTCAACCTTCGCTCCTTTTGTTCAGGTTTCATGATCGGTGATGGAATTCCTCGACAGTTTCTCTATCAATCATATCCAGCCTTAAGTTTTCTAAACTCCTTCGTTTGTTTTTAGAAACAAGAATACCAAGCCGCCTCCTGTCATCGCATTCAATTTTCTGGGCCTACCTGCGCCTCCCTAATAATAAGTCATCTTCTATAATAAGACGTTTCCAAACACCAAGTGATTGCTCGCAGCGCTTAATCAGAATCTGATTATCATTACCCCGGATAACACAAGCTGCTTGTTAGGCGCTAGAAGGTTATAGTCACATGACTTTATCCAACCGGGTACCCATTTTCTGCTGGGTGAACAGAGGCAATTTGAACAAACTCACTTGCCTAAGGTGATACCACATGTATCACATGTGCTTCGTTGTGGGGCAGGACTGAAGTCCTAGAAACTCTCAGGAGTCAAGCTGCCAAACACGGTCACCCATCCAATGATTGTCCGAGTTCGACATATGCAGTTTATCAGTATGATATATATTCAGTTTTCCGGATACGGTTATCCAGCAGAAAATATATACAGTCAGGGGTGGAAATAACCCATTGCCCGACGCCCGAGTCCAGCGTTTTTTTCTGTCGGGCAAGCAAATTTGTATATCACACTGTACCGGTGTCCAGTTGACTTTCCAATGTTAATTATGTTGTTTATTTAAAGAATCAACAAGAAAACGGCCGGTATAGTGGAAAAATCATCAGGGCAAGTGATTTCACATGTGCCACTGTACCGGAGTACACTAGCAATTTTAAAGTTATTTCCACCCCCTGACAGTTTGCCTATATAAGATATATGCTTTTTGTCAGTAAGAGATATCAGTATTTTACCGGCATAAGATATGTGCAGCTTCACGGCATGATACAAATGCAGTTCCCTTGTGCACTGATAGTGCTCTTGCACAATAAAGATTCCTAATAAGATATATACAGTTCCCCGGCATATATCATACAGAGTTTACAAGTATAAAGTGCAGTTTTCTAGTATGAGGTATACGCAGTTCGTCAGTGTATTAAGATATATGCAGTTCCCCGGCATATGATATACAGAGTTTACAGGTATAAAGTGCAGTTCTTAAGTATGAGGTATACGCAGTTCGTCAGTGTATTAAGATATATGTAGTTCACCGATAAAGTGTATATGCAGTTCCACATTATATGACAAATGCCGTTCCACATACATGTACATACAACTTCTGATTATACGATACATGCAGTTAGCCAGTACAGGATCTACCCAGTCTTCCAGCATAAAATATTTGTAGTTCCCTATTGCATGACACATGCAGTTTCCCTGTACAGAATACATGCAATTTCCTAGTATGAGATGCATGCAGTTCCACATTACATCATACATGCATTTTACCAGTATGAAAAATATATACAGAATGTAATATATGACATTCAACAGAGTCAGGTAAATGCAGGCTCCCAGTATAGATTATATTCAGTTTCCCATTACATGTGTACATGTCCCCAGTACGAGGTATGCAGTACTACATTATAAGATACATTCAGTTCTACAGTATACGATATATGCAGTTGACCAGAGTCAGGTAGATGCAGGCTCCCAGTATAGATTATATTCAGTTCCCCATTACATGTGTACATGTCTCCAGTACGAGGTATGCAGCACTACATTATAAGATACATTCAGTTCTACAGTATACGATATGTGCAGTTGACCAGAGTCAGGTAGATGCAGGCTCCCAGTATAGCTTATATTCAGTTCCTTATTACATGTGTACATGTCTCCAGTACGAGGTATGCAGTACTACTGTAGCAGGGCGTGGAGTCATCCCACAGATGACATCCTTACCTTGTCAGCTTGCTGACGGGGTTAACCTCTTTGGTCATGTGGACAAGGCGTCCGACTTCGGAATAGAAGGTTCGTGGTTCAAATCCCAGCACGGGACTCGGAAATTTTATGGCCGCTACATTATAAGATACATTCAGTTCTACAGTATAAGATATGTGCCTGTGTCGGATGAGGATATACGCAGACCATCATTATATGACGCATGCTGTTCTCCAGTGTGATAGACATGACATTCTTCATTGTATGACATGTGCAGTACGCCAGTATAAAACATATGTAGTTAACACATATCAGCTATATACACTCAGTCAATATAGAATATATGACGTTCGCCATTATAGGATAAATGCATTTATTCGGTAAAAGCACTGCAAAGTTTGTCGCTGAAGGATATATGCAGTTCTCCAGCACAGCGGTGTGTGGTTATATGCTGTCTAAAAGGTTTCCATCTATACTATGCACGCCTTTAGCCATCTACAGTTCTGCCCTCATAAATAGCGGCCCCTTCGGCTTCTCTACTTTAACATAACTGCATTTGTTTCAGCAGCTCATACTGCTCCACATCCCAGCCTCCTTAGCCAACTCCGCTTGACACATCGTCGCATTGTACAATTACATGACACTTTCGTCATTCTGTAAAATGTCTTTATACATTAAGCCAGTTTGAGATTGATGGACAGGAGTTTGGTCAGTTGTCCCACGTCACGTGATAAGTGGGCTTCTGTGTGTGACACCGTAGGCTTCTTCAGCCATGTCGGCTTTTTCTGTGAGAAACTGTGCACTCTGCTTCACTCCTAGAAATGTATGCACCTTCCTGCTCGGGTAACCCTTACGATAATCGTGTCTACTTGCTAGATGTGTACACCATTAAACCAGATCGCTCCTGCCTGTGGGTCGTTGAGGTGGCATCGTTGAGAAAACAGTCCTGTCACATTAAAGAAGCAAGGTTTAGAACGAGGAGAGAAAAAACATAAAAATAGCCGAGAGAAAATTAACGGTCGCTCTTTCAAGTTGTAAAGCCCTTCATCTGGGCGAGTAATAAAACGCTGCTAGTGTTATGAGGGCCTATTAGGACAAAAGCAATCGAGCTAAGGAAATCACTTTTGTCTTGACAAGCCGATTTACTACATTAAGTTGACGTCTGATTTTTGCATGCCGAAACTTCTGCTGAGAAGCGGGATGCTTGAGCTAGGAGGTAGGCCGTTCTAGGGGGAACCTCCGCGCGCTGGCTGACAGTTCACCGCCAAGATGAGGGCTGCTTTTATCTGGTGAAATGCGAAAACCACTTAGACAAGGCAGCAGAAAGATTCGCGACAGTAAATCGATCTGAGAAAATTAATCCGCGACCTCCCCAAGATGTGACCGGCATCTAATCGAGTTTGGGTTCTCGTAATTTCTTTTGATAGAAGATTTGAACGTGTTCACGACTTAGATAATTGTATGAAGCGCCTTTCTGGCCGTCAGCAGAGTGGCTTTAATGCCATCTCATCCACTAGGTTGACAGAGACCTACAATATAAGAAGTGTTCCAATCTATATGCCCCCTCATGTACAGGGTGTCCAGAGACGTGGTGTTCCATCTAAAGGTCCCCTCATGTGTAGAATGTCTTGATACGTGGTGTTCCATCTCTTTACCCGTCATGTAGAAGGTGTCTAAGGGCATGGTGTTCCAATCTATATGCCACCTCATGCGGTTTTTCATCTCAAGGTCCCTCATGCACAGGGCGTCTAGAGACGTGGTGTTCCATCTCACAGGGGTGTCTTGAGACGTGGTGTTCCTTCTAAAGCCCCCCCCACACACACACACACACACACATGTACAGGGTGTTCCATCTAAAGGTCCCCCATCTACAGGGTGTCTAGAGACGTGGTGTTCCATCCACAGGCCCTCTCATGTACACGGTGTCCATCTAAAGGCCCCCCTCATGCACAGGGTGTTCCATCTTAAGGCCCCCCCATGAACAGGGTGTCTAGAGACGTGGGGTTCCATTTAAAGGTCCCCCATCTACAGGATGTAAAGAGACATGGTGTTCCATTTAAATGTCTCCTCGTGAAAAGGGTGTCTAGAGACGTGGTGTTCCATCTAAGGTCCACTATCTACAGGGTGTCTAGAGACGTAGTGTTCCATCTAAAGGTCCCCTTTATGCACAGGATGTCTAGAGATGTGGTGTTCCATTTAAATGTCTCCTCGTGTACGGGGTGTCTAGAGACATGGTGTTCCATCTGATAGTCTCCTTTTGTACAATGTCTAGAGATGTGGTGTTCCAATCTATATGTCTCCTAATGTACAGGGTGCTTAGATATGGTTCTTTCTAAATGTCCGTCATGTACAGGGTGTCACGGGATGAAGTGTTCTCTCTGTATATGCCTTAATGTACAGGGTGTCCAGAGATGTATGTCCAGTCGTGTGCAGAGCGTTTGAAGATGCGGTGTGCTATCTGTATGTCCCTTATGTATAGGATGGTTGGGGATGTCAGGTTCCATCTGTGTGCCTCGTGGTGTCGTGATATTATGTGTATACGGACCCTTATTTACAGCTTTTTACAATCTGATATGTGTTAATGACAGGACTGCCAGAAGAAGGATGTTCGCAGAGACAAGTTACTGTCCTTTGGCCAGACGTAAGGACTTTGTTGCCCATCGCACTGTTGCCAATTACAATTTATGTACACCAAACTCTCCAAGAAAATTGCTCCGGTTTTTAATAACGTCTACTTTCTAGTGTACGTAGGCTCCCAGTTCGACAATTTCAACTATTGATGTTCACAACGGTTGCTATGGCAACTTTGTGAGAATCCCCCACGGCTTGTGTGTAGCGATGTAGCGACTGAAGGAGTCTGCTGCCGCTGAAGCCATCCCACACATTATCTCCATCACATTCCTGCATCCTCGTCCAACCTACACGCGGGGAACTGCCCACTGATTCACAGCCTCCACATAGTGCAATCGCTGCCACTTCACATACATGCTATATATAGTGATTATCTACTGTCCACATATAACGGACAATATTAAACCTCTTTAGACCAGAAGCTGGCCAGGAAATAACGCCCTGATGGGTTTGTTGCCATCTTTATGTATTCAGTCTTGGTGTGTCCTAAGTGACCTTGAAAGGTCTGTAATGTTCATGGAACGCCACAGACTGAGAGAATGCCGTGTTAATGTTATACTGACACTTCCAGAGAACATCGGATGTGTAAATATACATTTAGGATAAAAAATGCTGCCTATTTCCATACATTTTAAAATATCAGTATTGTGCTCGTAATTCCTTTGAAAGAGGCCTTCTAAAAGATTGGATTGTGTCAGGAATAGGAGTCAAATGTGATGCTGTAATTAGCACAGAAATGAAAGATTGCTCGTCTGTATGAGACGTGTCAGTATCAACAAACACGTGCACACGGAGTGTCAGCTTGTCGTTCATTAGACATTGTGCTTGGACGGGGGTAGAACTAGATAGTCATCAGGCATCGTGCTTGGATGGGGATTAATGTATATAGTCATCTAACATAATGCTCGGACACATAATAGAGCTAGTCAGACAGATATCAGACACTGCGTTTTGGCGTAGGATAGAGCTTGTCTGCCATCGAATGGTGATGGGACATGGTTAGAGCTGGTCGGTCAGTTCTCAGTGGGGTTGATATTGTGTCTCATGAGACACCTTGTGGAGAGATGGTCAGTGAGGGTTTGGACAGGGGCAGAGTTAGTCAGCCACCAGGGGAGCAAGTAAGGTTTCAGACAAAATGTTGGGACGATGTATAGTGTTAGTCCGCCATGAGCTAAGTTATCATCTGGAGCAGAGATGGGATACTTGGAAGAACGCGCATGTCATCAGACAAGATGGTGGGACGCTGGTCAGAGGTTGTCTGTTATCAGACAACGTGGTGGGATGCTGGTTAGAGTGTGTCTGTCATCGGACAAGGTGGTGGGACGCTGGTCAGAGTGTGTCTGTTATCAGAAAAGGTGGTGGGGACGCTGGTCAGAGTGTATCTGTCATCGGACATGGTGGGGGGGATGCTGGTTAGAGTGTATCTGTCATCGGACAAGGTGGGGGCATGCTGGTTAGAGTGTATCTGTCATCGGACAAGGTGGGGGACGCTGGTTAGAGGTGTGTCTGTCATCAGACAAGGTGGGGACGCTGGTTAGAGTGTATCTGTCATCAGACAAGGTGTGGGGACGCTGGTTAGAGTGTATCTGTCATCGGACAAGGTGTATCTGGGGACGCTGGTTAGAGTGTATCTGTCATCGGACAAGGTGGGGGGACGCTGGTTAGAGTGTATCTGTCATCGGACAAGGTGGGGGACGCTGGTTAGAGTGTATCTGTCATCAGACAAGGTGGGGACGCTGGTTAGAGTGTATCTGTCATCGGACAAGGTGGCGGGACGCTGGTTAGAGTGTATCTGTCATCGGACAAGGTGGCGGGACGCTGGTTAGAGTGTATCTGTCATCGGACAAGGTGGCGGGACGCTGGTTAGAGTGTATCTGTCATCGGACAAGGTGGCGGGACGCTGGTTAGAGTGTACCTGTCATCGGACGAAGGTGATGGGACGCTGGTTAGATTGTACCTGTCATCAGACAAGGTGGCGGGACGCTGGTTAGAGTGTGTCTGTCATCAGACAAGGTGGGGGACGCTGGTTAGAGTGTATCTGTCATCAGACAAGGTGGCGGGACGCTGGTTAGAGTGTATGTCTGTCATCGGACAAGGTGGGGGACGCTGGTTAGAGTGTATCTGTCATCAGACAAGGTGGCGGGACGCTGGTTAGAGTGTATCTGTCATCGGACAAGGTGGCGGGACGCTGGTTAGAGTGTACCTGTCATCAGACAAGGTGTCGGGACGCTGGTTAGAGTGTACCTGTCATCAGACAAGGTGGTGGGACGCTGGTTAGAGTGTGTCTATCATCAGACAAGGTGGGGGGACGCTGGTTAGTGTGTATCTGTCAACAGACGAGGTAGTGGGACGCTGGTTAGAGTATCTGTATCCTGTCATCGGACAGAAGGTGGTGGGACGCTGGTTAGAGTGTATCTGTCATCAGACAAGGTGGTGGGACGCTGGTTAGAGTGTATCTGTCATCGGACAAGGTGGCGGGACGCTGGTTAGAGTGTATCTGTAATCAGACAAGGTGGTGGGACGCTGGTTAGTGTGTGTCTGTTATCAGACAAGGTTGTGGGACGCTGGTCAGAGAGTATCTGTCATCAGACAAGGTGGGGGGACGCTGGTTAGTGTGTATCTGTCATCAGACAAGGTGGTGGGACGCTGGTTAGAAGCGGGTCGGTCATCGGACAAGGTGGGGGGACGCTGGTTAGAGTGTATCTGTCAACAGACAAGGTGGTGGGACGCTGGTTAGAGAGTACCTGTCATCGGACAAGGTGGTGGGACGCTGGTTAGAGTGTACCTGTCATCAGACAAGGTGGTGGGACGCTGGTTAGAGTGTACCTGTCATCAGACAAGGTGGTGGGACGCTGGTTAGAGTGTATCTGTCATCAGACAAGGTGGCGGGACGCTGGTTAGAGTGTATCTGTCATCGGACAAGGTGGTGGGACGCTGGTTAGAGTGTCTATCATCAGACAAAGGGGTCGGACGCTGGTTAGAGTGTACCTGTCATCAGACAAGGTGGTGGAACGCTGGTTAGAGTGTACCTGTCATCAGACAAGGTGGGGGGACGCTGGTTAGAGTGCACCTGTCATCAGGCAAGGTGGTTGGACGGTAGTTAGAGTGTACCTGTCATCAGACAAGGTGGGGGACGCTGGTTAGAGTGCACCTGTCATCAGGCAAGGTGTCGGGACGCTGGTTAGAGTGTACCTGTCATCAGACAAGGTGTCGGGACGCTGGTTAGAGTGTACCTGTCATCAGGCAAGGTGGTGGGACGGTAGTTAGAGTGAACCTGTCATCAGGCAAGGTGGTGGGACGCTAGTTAGAGTGAACCTGTCATCAGACACGGTGTCGGGACGCTGGGTAGAGTGTACCTGTCATCAGGCAAGGTGTCGGGACGCTGGGTTGAGTGTACCTGTCATCAGACAAGGTGGTGGAACAGTAGTTATACAGATAGTTAGTGTGTTTGTACTGAAGACTTTGTCAGTCATCAGAGACAGTGTTGAGACTAAACAAGTTGATTTGCTCTTTCAGCTTGCCTTTTTATTTTGTTCGTTTGCTTTTGCATTACACCATTGATAGCTTACTAATATTCATATCCTGCCAAATGTTCAAACCATAGCAACTGACTGAATGCTCATTAAGAGATAGTTTTAAATACATCATAGGTTTTTCCTATCTGTATGCCACAGTATTTCCCTGAAGTGTTTAGTTAATTCGATATCATAACGTGCATCCTATAGCTAAAATTCAGCCACTTTTGGGGCAGTTAATAATACGTTTGTCCAACAAGATGTAGTCAAGCTGTGTCCTGTTTAACCATTCTACACGTGGTATTCGTTCTGCCCTCGTCATCGCGAATGTACACAGAATATAGAATAAGCTTATTACGAACATTAAGCCAACCATATTCTATATTTCATGTTTGTGTTTCTCATCTCCAATCTCTACCATCAAGGGAGCAGTCAGGCGAAAAAGCTGAAGATATATTTTTTTAGATTAACAAGAAGAAAATATACTTTTCAAGAATTGTGTAACAATTAAGAAATTATTGAATTTTATAATTTAGATATAAATTTAGTCTTCAAAATGGTTAAAGATGCAAATCGCGTCGCTCGCTTCGGAAGAAAGATCCAGCTGGCCGGGACAGTGTGCTCTAGCGTATCTTTTTTATCACCCAATGGCAACAATTTCCTCTGCGACGGGAAAAACTGATACAAAATAGTTTTTTACATTGGAATAGAAATTCAGAGCGACCGGGAATGTTGACACGCAGAAGAATAAACCCGACACGATTACCACGGAGTAAGGAGACATTTTACGACTCTTCAAAATCAATCCGAATTTGTTTCAGTTTGTAAATTGTCGCAAGGAAACACTGATACAAGGGAGACAACTATAGCTAAGAGCGACTCCCCGATGCCTTAAGTCAGGATTGTGCTAGAAACTAAGTTCCATTGTTACCAAGGATATGAATCCAAATGTGAGAGAGATTTCTGAGGATTAAGTACGGGAACGTTATGCAGATTTAACACACATTAATTCTGACGCATCCGCGGATTCTTCCATGATCCGTACTGCTGGGGTTTTCTGGATCCCCGCACAAACTATCTCCCACGTGTTTAGACTTCAGGATTATATATAAGAAATTATAGCAATTCTTCAAGCACTGAGATGGGTGGATAAATATAATCATGGCGGAGTCTTTTTCTTCACCGATTCATTGGCAGCCATTCACGTTATTGAGCATGGAGTTAATGGGTCCTGAAATGATATTTGTTACAAAATGTCGAAACTAGAACGCTAAATATACCTCACGTTTCTTTGTATATGTTCCAGCTCATGTCGGTTTGCATGGTTAAGAATCAGCAGATATTCTTGCTATGTCAGGAGTGCTCACGGATGAGGCTGACAATTCTGAATTCAGGCCTTGCCGAAGAGATTTGGTATGTGCCATTGTGAAGTCGGTCTCAACTAAATGGCATGACTTGTGGGATGTGGGATCTACTGGAAGCCATGTGTACAGACTCTGTCCTTTAGTAAAGCAAAATTGTAAGATTCGCCGTCGTAAGAGGCGTGATGAAATTGATTTAACTTGTCTTCGTCTTGTTAACCGTGTACTACCAGCCTACAAAAGTCGCCATCGTAAGAGACGTGATGAAGTTGATTTAACTAGACCTCGTCTTGGTCACTGTGCACTACAAGACTACAAAAGTCGCCATCGTAAGAGACGTGATGAAGTTGATTTAACTAGTTGATTTAACTAGACCTCGTCTTGGTCACCGTGCACTACAAGACTACAAAATTCGCCATCGTAAGAGACCTGATGAAGTTTATTTGACTAGACCTCGTCTTGGTCACCGTGCACTACAAGCCTACAAAAGTCGCCATCGGAAGAGACGTGATGAAGTTGATTTAACTAGACCTCGTCTTGGTCACTGTGCACTACAAGCCTTCAAAAGTCGCCATCGTAAGAGACGTGATGAAGTCGATTTAACTAGTTCTCGTCTTGGTCACCGTGCACTACAAGCCTTCAAAAGTCGCCATCGTAAGAGACGTGATGAAGTCGATTTAACTAGTCCTCGTCTTGGTCACCGTGCACTACAAGCCTACAAAAGTCGCCATCGTAAGAGACGTGATGAAGTTGATTTAACTAGTCCTCGTCTTGATCACCGTGCACTACAAACCTACAAAAGGAGTATCAGCTCTCTTTAACCAATGTACTGAAAATTCGCCTGAAACAGTTCAAGTTTATCTAATAGTGAGTGAGTTTTATTCCAGCTATATGGCGGTGGTCTGTAAATAATCGAGCCTGGACCAGACAATCCAGTGATCAACAGCAGGAGCATCGATCTAAGCAATTGGGAACCGATGACATGACATGTGTCAACCAAGTCAGCGAGCCTGACCACCCGATCCCGTTAGTCAACTCTTACGACAAGCATGGGTTACGGAAGGCCAATATTCTAACCCGGACCTTCACAGGTAACTTTATCTATTAGAGCGTCCCCGTTGTGTGAACTTAAGACAGAATCTCATTGACGTGACGTGACGTGCTCGAGAGACGTAATACATTTCCCTTGCTGCAATAGTGGCCCCAACATCCTACACTGTCCAATTCAAACGGCTATTCCAGAGTACGTAACTGTATCAGGCAGGTATTAGACCATCTCAGCATATGTCGTCTAGCTGGTAGAAACATTAAACACAATATATGTTTTGCTTTTAAATCGTTTTAACATTTTCTTATTCTATTTGATTTTCTGCTATTTACTATTGAAAAATCATATCATACTTTTTTTCAAGTCTAATAACGGTTGCTTAATGTCTTGATATATTTCAATCAACTGCGGATCCTTTCATTTCATCAAAATATCTGAATATAATTGGGGGTTTTACATGGTAAATACAATATTAATCTGTTCTTGGAGTATGCCTACTCATACTTATGATAGTTCAACTTCAATTAAATAAACCCTATTTCTTGTCCAAGTCGCCCTAAAACTATACTACCACCACCATTGATTCTCGATGTTACGGGGCGGTGGGGTAGCCTAGTGGTTAAAGCGTTGGCTCGTCACGCCGAAGACCCGGGTTCGAATCCCCACATGGGTACACATGGCCACATGTGAAGCCCATTTCTGGTGTCCACCGCCGTGATGTTGCTGGAATATTGCTAAAAGCGGCGTAAAACCAAACTCAGTCAGTCAGTCAGTCTTCGATGTTACAAGCATAACAACTCACTCGGGCATTTTACGGCGCTTATTCAAATAACAACACATTTCTCATGACATAGTTTGATATTTTCTTGTTGGTGCATACAAGGTACATTTTTCAAATAGGAAACGCACAGGTGATTTTGAAAATATTGGACTCAAGTAGCTGCGGTAAAAACAATAAAAATATGCTATTTCTTTCCAAAACGTCTGCGTTGTGTAATTGTAAACAGCTTCAGTGCCAAAACGCGGCAATTTCAAGCTTTTCCTGTATTTTAGAAGCGTTTGAAGAAATATTCGCCAAATCGTCACCAAGAAAATATGCTAAGCAAAATGCATGTGCAAATAGGCGGAAAAGCATGCAATATCGATTATTATAAAAAGGCAAACGCTGTGTTTAATTTTGTCAGTCGTTTTTACCTGGAAGAGAGGAAATCATCATGCCACGACTGAGTTCCGCCAATCGAAACATCGCCATAGGCCGCCATGAAACTATAGTCTGTTTGCAGTGAAAACGTACCGATGGATGTTCACTTTAAACAAAAAAGTAAATCAAGTTAAGTGAGGGGGTGAGCGCAGTAGGAACAGTGAAACAAATGCACGTGCGGTATACGTGATGAGCGTTTACTTACACCAACTCGTTCTCGATGTTCAACTTGTTCTCGATGTTTCATTTGAAGTACATACGCCCTTGTAATACAAACCAATAATAGCGATTTGAAGCTATGGTAGTTTGTTAAACAAATTTTATCCTCAGTTGAATAAAATTCTGAGATTTGAATGTTCAATTGGCAAGGTAAAATTATGAGGATTCGCAATCTTAATTTTTCACTTTATTCGACTTACCTTTTTGTTTAGAGTGAAATTCATCGGTACGTTTTCACTACAAACAGACTATAGTGAGTCGCAGTCTGCAGTTGCCCGACATTTCAACGTCCATCAAAGCACCATATCGCGTCTTTGGAATCGTTTCCTGCAGATCAATTCCGCCAAAGGTCGCCAGAGAAGCGGCCGTCCAAGAGTATCCATCCAAGCCCCGGACCGCTACACTGTCAGGAATCGATTGCTCAAAGTGGAGATTCGACCCAGAAGGCCAGTTGTCGCCCCTGTTTTGAGAGGCTTCCATCGGCGCAATCGCTTGCACTCATGTTGTAGAGTCCGGAACTGGAACCTTAGAAACTGGAGGCGACTCTGGTTCAGTGATGAATCACGATTTCTTCTTCACTGGCGAGATGGAAGACAGCGTCTTTACCGTCGGTGAAATTAACGTTTTGCCCCTAATTGCATTCGACAGATCGATATATTCGGTGTCGACAGTGTCATGGTGTGGGGTGGATTATCCAGCACAAAAAGATCTGATTTAATGGTGGTTCAGGGGAATTGAATTGTATGAACAGACAGAGGGCGTTGTTTCAGCATGACAACGCTACTTCACATACAGTATGCGTCACGGTCCGCTACCTTGCCAATTCTAACGCCAATGTCTTGCCATGGCTTTCCCCATCACCAGATCTAAACACGATAGAACACCTATGGGATGAACTCGGTCGATGTGTATGTCAACGTCAAAACACGCCTCAGACACTTCCACAACTAGCCATCGCATTGCAGGAAGAATGGGGAAGAATTCCACAAGAGCGACTTCGTCGACCTATCCGGTCTGTGTCGAGACGGTGCCGAGCAGTGATTGCTGCTCTTAAACCAACGCAATAAATTCTTCTTAAAATGGCTTATGCGTTCCTTTATTTATTTATTTTTAATTTTGGTGGGGGGTGGGGTGGGATTGTGAGGGTGTATTTAGAACAAATAGTCCGGTGATAAACATTTTCTTCCATTCAACAATACGCCTATTAAAACGGGTCCTAGTGACCGACACTATCCACACGCCGCGTATAGCTGATGGGTTGCTACCACCGTCGCGGCGCTAAACAATAATCACTCACCACATGTGTATAGCGGCCACACGTACTGGCAGGCGGAAGAGTGGGAGACACCGCTGATGTTTTATCTCACCCAAGACAGGACCAAACTACATTTGTTGAAAGCTGTCAACAGTAATAGGAAGAAGGTAAATACTCACAAAGTTATGGATAACAACTTTCATTCTTCAGTGTGACGTTTCACGAAACAAGACGTGCAAGAATCTGTATCGAAACGTCGCGCGCACGAAGTAAAGGAAGTGGTTATCTATAATTATTTTCAACATTGTACTTCACAACTTCTAAAATGCCACGCAAAGAAGAAGATAAATGTCACAGATTAAAAATGAATCAACTTTGTTTGATCAAAGTGCAACATCGACTTAACTACACGAATGGCAGTTTCAATTTGAAAGAATGTGATTCACAGAGATCCATCCGCTAAACGCTGTCTATTAAAAAACTACAACATTTCAGAAAACGCATTCAAAAGGATCCACGAAAATCGACAACGATTTGACAACGGGTGTCAGCTTTGGTGTTCGTAAAATCCTTATGGTATAAAAGTTGTGTAGTTGACCGTATCAGTAATATGATAATTCATGGTAATTCCGGTTGAAGACATGCATGCCTGTAGTCGTCATTAACATATTCGTTCCTATATATTTTCGGAAAGGAGCTAAGAGACCAAATAACACCATTTCAGAAATTGCAACAAAATTATGTGTGGTTTTTAATTTATAAAATGAGACTAATTTTATGATTTTGTCTTTACACTATTTGATATGGACAGCACATGGGAAAGTGCAGATTGGTAAGCTTGGTGCCGACGCTTCTTAACACTCGCTTCAAATGATAAAAGTTCAGGAAAGTTCATTTATTTCTACCAGGCACCTCATATTACCATAACCAAAATACATTCAATATATTAACATGACCAAAATACATGTAATATTTTCCATATCTTGTCCTATTGTAAATGCAACCGACAATAAACAGTATGTACAAAGGGAGATAATGCTGTCGGTACTCCAGATTGATTCTAAGGTCAACTTTACATTCTTTCAGTATACACAATCGAGGGTTATATCATCCAGTGTATATGTTTCTGAAACAAGCGGGAATACGTTTATTCCATATAGCGATTTCCGCTTAATTTCAATTCCTCTTATCTCATTCTAACGACAGAATCCTAAGAGGCAACTAATCCTCCGTGTTATGCCAGCATGACATGAACAGCAAGATTAGCGCCCGTGTCCAGTGTTGCTGGCTGTTAAGGCATGGCGTTGTTTTTTCTCATGCCTATAGCGGTAGATAAATCTTAATTTTCAACTGAATATGAATTCCATTTTTATTTGAAAGTGAAACAGTGATATGCATTGAAATTAACATTGAAGGAAACATTAGGTGAAAAATATTGGAGCTATATTGTATGGAAAGGCTGGTGAAGAATATGGAGTTGTAGAAACATTTAAGTAGTGAGTTAACACCAACAAAACTGCTCGAGTGAATATAGTAGTACACAACTAACATTGAGTAAACGTGTTAAAATGATTTTACGTTAACTTCGCCCGATTCCCCCAATTTTGATAAAATCACAAAGGTGAGAAAATGCTTTGATCCCTCTTTTAGTAATATACTTTTGCGAGTGGGGCCACATACAATGGACTTCACACACTGTCCCCTTGCAGCGTATGAGACCCAGACGTTCGGCGTTACGTGCGAACATATTCAACATCTGGCTATCCAGGCCCCCTGAAATGATCCAAATTATTGTTAATGTAGTTCCTGGGGATCTTGTGAATCGGAGATTTAAAAAATATATCCCACCAACGACGCGCTCCACTGTAGAAGTTCGTTGCAATTTCCGCATATTCCATTTGGCCGGTATATCTTTAGTGAAAAGGAGAAAGGCTGATCTAATTACCATAAACACCTAGAATAAATTACACATAAGAAGATAAAACGAAAAGGTGAAACAGACGCTTTGTAATGGATTGCGTCGACCTTCTCTAGTTAAGCGAAATCACCGAGAAATGAAACACTTCTTTGCCGTGAAAAAGCGAATAGTGAAGTGGTGCCACATCTGGAAGGTGAAGAGCGCGAGGAAATGGTGGACATGTGCAAAGCTGGAAAACGGGCAAGATTTCTAATTGGTAGTAAATAATGTCAAACACAACTATATCAAACTTGACATCTATGACATATCACACATTCTAACTGCAAGGAAATGTTAAATTAGATAAATGTCATGAAGGTTTATTATTTTTCTATACTCTATTGGAGTTTCGAGAAAAGCCATGCCTTGACTTACGAACCCCAATGCCGCACCCGGCTTGTAGCGACTAAGATGTGGGTTGCAATTCATAAATCATCATGGTCCCCTCAACATGTTTGACAGAGATAATTGCTCATTATGACGTAAAAACACAACTCTGAACATTTATTGTGTTAGATACTTTATGGACGAAATATAGTGGGAGGGAATTGGGAAACAGCTTTGGGAAACAGCTTTGGGAAATAGCTTCGAGGCTAATCATCAGTCAAGTTAGATTCTAATGCTTGTATTTACTCAAAAAAAAAAACTGGCTGGCCATTATAATCGTAACTAAATTAAAGTGCCATATATCGACAAAGGGGTTTGCATGACACTAATTGAATCACATCGATATGAAAAATAATTAATTATTAGACAAAGAACTCTGGGAAATGAAAATGCCACGTGCGTAGAAAATTAGTTTGTCTGCCATTCTCGTTGCAATTGCAGAAATGGTGTCGTCTGTCGACTGAGAAAGCTTTCTCCAGGATATGAACGACCGGTTACCTTTGCAGTTGAACCTGCTGGTCAGTCAGTGGCTGTGCGTGTGTTACGCGGCAGGAGAGTTTATATCCTATATTATTTCAATGTGTTTCCATTTTCACGACTTTCTAGTCAAATAGTGCGACCCTTTATCGAATGCATCAGTCATTGTTTCCGATTGTCTTCATTTAAGCCCGCTTGACAGGGGGTCTCTTTGTAACCGTTGCTTATTTTCAGACTTCACCTTGAGTTAGAAATTAGTCCTTACCCACTGTTTTTTTGGAGTGGGTATTATGAATACTATGTTCCGTTACCGACGAATTTGTGCGTATTTGTCATTTTACACATTTATGGAAGTAAGTTTAAAGGTATGTTTTTGACTGATGTCGACATAATAAATTGGGTATCACTGATATTAAGGAAGGTTTAACTTTTGACTGATGTACATAATAAATTGTGAGTCTGCAGATAACCGAAGCGATGTTTGGAGGGCTAGAATCCAACTTGCTTGGACTGCAGTCTGAGGGTCGTCCCTCTGTGCAGAAGATTGCGATCCTTATTTAGTATTCCACAACCAAGCCAAAGCAGCATCGATGGTGTCCTCACTCGAGTTTTTATGAAGCAAGTCGCGTTTTGGTAAATAGAAAACATATTGTTACTGACAATAAAAACAACGGCAAGAGTGTTATAAGTGGGCATGTAAGGAAAGTGAATCATTGGTGTTTTACGCCTACACCATCCATATCATGTAAATCTAGTTTTGTACCCTATGCATCCTTATGCAGAAGTCAGTATTCCATATGTGGGGGTTAAGCACTACATGTACTGAAATGGGTCAGTTAACACCTGTCATAACAACCTGTGAAACCCGTGAAGATCTTGTCGGAGTTGAGAATGATTGATCTTCAGTAAATTCCCAACATGCTTGACACCAGAAAGAGGCTTCGACCCATGTGGGATTAACGGGATCGGGTGGTCAGGCTCGCTGTCTTGGTTGACACATGTCATCGGTTCCCAATTGCGTAGATCGATGCTCATGCTGTTGATCACTGGATTGTCTGGTCCAGACTCGATTATTTACAGACCGCCGCCATATAGCTGGAATATGGCTGAGTGCGGCGTAAAACTAAACTCACTCACCTGTCATAACATGTAACAACGCTAAATGATGGCCACATTTAGTATGGAACACAATAATGTGGATATATATACTATTGAATTATTTCATCCATGATGACTTGTATGTACATTGCAGGAATAACTGATTGGTTTAGGAAAGCATGCATGGTAGAGAAGGAATTCTGAATTTGGTATATGCTTCATTTATGCCACAATATTAAAAAGAGGAAATATTGATAAAAATGTAACACTAAACGTATAGTCTCTTTTATTCTTCATATTTGTTTTCTTCATTTGCGAGTTCACCCATTATTAAGAAAGGCAACTTGTAGATATGGTGACAGATCCGTAGTTAGGGCATGTCCACTCAAATGTTTCGCCGACTTCATCACTTTGAAATCCATGGTGCTTTTTATAACATTTGAATGCAGCAATAGTTAAAAAGTTGGAAATAGCACAAAGGCTGATAAATCAGATGAGTGCATCGTTTCATTGATGCGATAGAAAAGGACGGGACGATAGTTGTTTTTCTTTTCTTTCTCTTTCACAGAGGTTACTCTTGTCATACCTTCCTACGCGGATCAGTTGACATGATTTCCGCAAAATCAAAACCAAGTTACTTTGCCAAGAAGTTTAATTTTAGCCTCAGGAGGTACATTGATGATATGTTTTCGTTCAATAACAATCAAATATCGAATTCCCTTTAACTGATCTACCCACCTGAACTGATGGAGACCAGTGAGACCGCTTCATGTGTGTCATATTTAGATCTATGCGTAAAGATTCAAAGTCACAAAACACTCCCAACAAGGCTGTAACAAGAGGGATGACTTTCCTATTATCAGTTGCTTTCCCCTTTGTCGAACAATATTCCAGCAGGTTCCAGCCTTTGGTTTTCACATTTCACTACCTTTGAGGTAGAATGGAGCATGCTGTTTTTATCAAGATTTCAAAATGTTTTTACAGGTGTTCTTGCATGAATCCGTCTCTGGACGTAGCATATATCAAAAAGAGTTACAGGAGGGCACATTGAGGCAGAAACCAGCGCGAAATAAAACACTGTATCATTGTTAAAAGAGAATTGTCAGCTCTTTGTGAAAGCGACGTTCGCCCAAGTTCTACTTCTGCGTCTTGATACCATATCTACGATACTCACCGTCACTGATGATATTCCAGTGGAATTAGAAGCGAGTTATTGCTTAAATGTAAAGCTCTGTTATATTCAAAATAGTAATAACGTAAACATGCCAGGCATATAACATTTGACTTGACCGTTTAACCCTCAGATCGGGTAATGAGAAACAAGGACTACAGTAAGAGTTCAATAATGCAAAATGCAAATAGCAAATAGAAATATAATCGTACTACCATACAATGCTCTTTGTCACATATTTTGCTCTAATCCCGTAAATAGTAAAAGCACAAACCATGCCCCCATCTACCAACTGTGTTTCGTGGAAAGAGGGCAAAAACTAACCTTCATGTACTATGATATGTACAAAGATAAGATTTGGAGGACTATCGAGGTAGAGTTTTAACAAACAAAGACATGGCATGAAACCTTACGTCTAAGCTTATGTCCAGATACCTCTTGTAGGTACTGCTCCAAAAGAATAAAACATACTGAAGTACCTGACATGAAAGACCCTACCCTCATTTCGACCAAACGAGTGTTCTGTTGGGGGAGGTCATGAAACAGTATTTTCCCCAAACTCAGGAAGCATGGCCTGCAATGCAGTCTCACGAAACAAGAGTGTCTTTTTCTGCCTCAGACGAAGGCAAAGACTCCCGGAAAGTCGTTGTATGTCCATAGTATGGTCAAGTATCTCTCTTCATGCAGCCCATGTCGACACATGTAGCATACACAAAACAAAAGCCCAGCCAATCCCACACATGAAGATGTAAATCTGGGGTGTCTGGTATGTCTGGAGTCTTTGCATGACAAAGCTCACGCTTAAAACCATTTAGGTTATGATGACACCCCAACTGACCTTCCGACCCATGGAGATTAGATACACATGTAAATTAGGCTCTGTCAGTTGTGCCAACTTCTTTTCCATCAAATAAGCAGATTGATTTTCTGCTCAGACAGGGTACTGGCTCAAACTCATGCACTGGACAGCTAATATGCAGGAAACACTGTTTGACTACTATGTTCCCTTTACATACTGTGCCCAGCCTTGTTCCCAAAGGCGACTGACAGAAGCTGGTACTTCGTTTCGCCGTTTTCGAGACCACCTGGAATCAAGGCTAGCACGGACAACTGCTAATTAACAATTTAGTAAGTGTGGTGTGCTGTGCTGGCAGAGCCACAGCGTCGCGATCGGCTATGATATTCTCTGATTTGTCAGATCCACAGCAGGCAAATGTCTCAAAAGATTCTGCCAGGAGAATTCTCTGATACATGCATACTTAACTTGAAGAAATACCCTTGATCACTGCGTTACTTGCATTCAAATTATAAGTAAACACAATCAGCTTTTTTTCACACTGACAATGCCAGTGCATTGTCCTTTCAAATGGACCGGCAGGCGCGTAGCAAGCCAATTTTTTCGTGTAAACCCGATAGATTGCAAAGCTTTATATTTATATAGTATGGAGGCTTGCCCAACCTCTTTAGCAACAATCATGTGTAAGCCCGGCTTTATTTTTGATAATGGTAACTACGCCCCTGACCAGTAGATCTAAACAAATTGAAGTAAGCCCCTGGTCTACGTACATGCATATTGCATGTATCTCGGCGCCTACTGGCACTTTATCAAAGTGCACCATTTTGATTGTCAATATACATATTTGAGAAGCAGCTTTTCCCTCTCATTCAGGATATCATGTCAGAGGGATGCTCATCTAGGATGTGGGCCATGGCATAATACAGCCGGGTAATGAGCGACCCTGTCGTCGAAGGCACCACAGTTCCATGTGAAACGTTACGTCCTTTGCCATGCCAGAAACCTAGCTATGACTGTGGGTTCGAATCCCTATTCGCACCGATTGCGTGTTTAGGCCTATTGGCACCATAAAGCGGCGTTAAAACCAAACTTACTCACTCACTCTCTCATACACGCATAAGAAGTAAACAATGGCCAAAGAACACCAATTATTGAAACGCATATCTATGTTAAAACTGCACTAAGCATTGCTTGTTGTCTCTATGAACGTGCCCTTCTTGCTGTCAGTTTTTGCCCTGATCTATCCCCTGGGTTTAGGATCCCGTTTAGGATGTTTCGTCTCGCCTACGTACGATATCAAGCAGCTGTGAGTGTGATGCTGCCTGGTGGGTGTGACGCGGTACGTGGTCCCGCGAACTCTACACACTGTAAACACCTTCACCTATCTACACCTCCGCTTCTTTGTCGATCTTCCGTAGTTTTTCAAGTTGCCTTTCACGTTTCTATTTCTTCATCCCGTAAACAGAAAGTCCCTCAGACGCGTCACCATCCGTTCTCTGTGTACCTATAAAAACATGCTTCACATCCATGCATTTGGCGCCTTGCTGCTCTGTCGGTGTCACTGTCAACTAATATCGTCAAAAGTTTCCGCCGTAAGAGCGCCAGCCTCACTTCTTTCGCTCCTTTCGGTCAGTATTTGCAGACAGCTAGCAACATTGCAGAAAGACACTCCAGATTAAAGGTTCCACTTTTGCCCAACTCAAACAAGCGTCGTCTGCTCGGAAGGCTTGAACGGACATAGGTGGCGCTGAAGTAAGGGAGGTTACTCAGGGTTTAAACGGGGTAAAACAAATAGGATATCAGTAGGTACTGTTTATAAGTACGACGCGTTTTGACGCTGGTCCGTTTTGAACTTAATATCACAAAGTTGAGACTCTCGAGTGAAAACGGGACTCAAGTCAGCGTAACGCTTGATAAATTGATCATTCCAGCCGAGTGCACGAAAACCGGAGTATCGATCTCTAGTACTGGAGGTCCCGAGATTCCAAGTGTCACTTAGCACATCGTATCAGGAACAAGGGTATTGATGTATGTTTTCACATTCTGATGCTAAACTTTCTTACAAAGGCAGCCTTCAGAGTCCTTCGCGTGGAATCCAGACATTACTGTATTGCTAACCACTTATACAAGGTAAGTTATATAATATGCGACTGGCACGTTCTCTGTCCCAGAACGTCACGTGCCATCGAACGCCTGTACTGTAGCAAATCTGTCGTATATTTTCCTAATTTTTCACGATTAGTGTACGATTCTCAGAGTCTACCAAATATTCCCAGTGGCCTCATCATGCCAGACAGTATCTGTGTAGTTTGAAATGCAGTTGTGTTTTAATTTGTAATCTAAGTCCTAACCTAGTCCAGCATGTATAACTAGAGTAGAGGACTTTGCTCTATACCAAGGTGTGCTCGGGCATGGCCTGGAATACGAGGTTATTTATCAGTCATTCTCAGTTAAGTTGTACAAATGCTGTCGGACTGGTTACAGGCCCCGCTATCCATACCGTGAAACCGTTTTTCCTATGAAATCGACAGTATTCAATAGTCAGATGTAATAGAAATTTTTGGTAAACTACAATAGTCACAAACATTTGAGAAAATATTTGAAACTGACTGTTTCTTTACAGTTGGTTATGATTTTCTTGCTGTCGGCAAAGCATATTGCCGTCAATGATTCTCTTCTAGATAATACTAATTACTTACAAGTCAACGTAATAAACCCAAATAATGAAATTTCAAAGTGTGCTTTTATATTTAAGAACATACAAATCAAGAATGAGAAAGAAACAAAAAGAATTTTTTGTTTTAATTTTGTCGGTAGAAGTAACGTAATTTACGTTATGGTAACTGATGTACATAACATTTACTACATATATACAAGTTTAGCAAGTAAAATGGGTTGTATTCTATGCCGAACACAATATTGCTTGCAAAACAAATGTCAACTGATCAACAAGTAAAATTAATAGAACGAACTAATCCATTTTATCTTCAGTTATTGGAACGATTTTTAAGGATGTAATCCCAATGCGGACGGTCACAGTAAAATAAGTCTCATGGGAATCGATGCTGGCCCTGATCCATTTACATGGATAGCATAACCGTGTATGTTTCCAAACATTAAATCACCAAAACGGAGTAATGTGGCCCTCATCCTGGAATTTAATATAAGGATGTAATTTACGTTTTGTAATTTACGTTTAGTAGATGTTCAGAAATCCCTAGTAAGTGCAAAAGTGCACCACAAATACCCTATACAATCACACGTTGGAAGCAGTGGTCATTTCAGCACCTCATTCGAATGTGAACTTTGATGAACCGGAGTTTCCTGATTCATCCTGAAGTAGAATAAGTTTTTTCCAATGATAAGGATGACTGTACTGTTTTGACACATGCTGTATAATAATTCCAAGTTACATTTTTGCAACATTACGATAATATATTGATTACTCAGTTTAAATACTTTCATAATTCAGACATGATTTATGAAACCCATTCTTTGCCTTCCATGCATGGCCCTGTAACGTAAATTACAAGAAGTGTGACGTAAATTACTTTTCATTGCCTCTACATTAATCTTTTCTGTATAAAGCACAGGTGTATAAAGTAAGCTGAATATTGAAAGATATTGTTTCCTATCAAGTGATAAAGCAGTAAACCTGTGATTGGATCGCGGAGATTTAAATTTAAAGATGTAAACAGAACTAATTTCAGTGTTTGATTATTTATTGATGTAGTTCTTTATATGATACTTGTGAAACTGCACACAATGATGATAATACTTAAAAACATGCATGTTTTATCCTTAAACAAATGGCTATTGGGATACTCTTCAAAGTAGTGATGTTATTTGCATGCATTCATAATAAAGCATTTATGAAGTCTAATATTAACTGTTAACGTAAATTACATTACTTTATTTGGGATTGTGTGGAAAGTGGTATTATGTTAAATGATGGAATCTATACATTATTGCTTGAATTGTGGTCATCTATTACAGATATTATAGCTAATTCTCAAGCAGAGAAAGAAAGAGAATACAGAGAACGGGAAAATCAGAATTGGGAAACAAATGGAATAGGAAAGAATTGGAACGTGTTAAAAGTATTATAAGCAGACCAGTACACTGTTTAGAGCTGAAAAAAGAAAAATTAACCTTTAGCGAAAAGAAACAAAAAGAAATGTCAGAAAATATGGAGAAAATGTAAAAGGCATTCTAGCTACTATGACCCAGAATGAAGCGACTGCAGAAGTTGTTCTACGGGAGCCTGTAGTGACTAAAAGGTCTGATGAGAATGGTGTTTCCAGTACAACACACGGACCAGTGATTTTAAGCTACCTGCTTTTATTCATATACAAGTTTCTGTGTTTTATACGCTCATATATCGCCAAATGTTCTTCGAAAACCTCTGCTTTGGTCCTTGCTTATGATAGTATAACCAATGACCATTTATATTTAAAGTTGCAATTGTTGACTGGTAATTTACGTGACACTGGTATTTTGATCAGGGTCTAATGTTCAAGGTCAGGTTAACCAAAAGTTGTTGGTTTCATTAATTAGTTGTCAATTTGAAAAAAAACAACTTCTAAATATAGGCATTTAAGAGTTGCACCTTTTGTCATTTGGTATTGTTTATTTGTATCAAAATTAATGAAACATTGTAATTTACGTCACTCAAAAAGAATGCGTTGTTATCCAGATGACTGTTAAGATCGTTTGGACCAGCATGTGAGATTATGCGAGACAATACAGTATCACAAGGACAGGTGATAATCAAATATGAAACGCAGCAATTCTGTTTTAGCATTATCGATGAGAAAGCGTATCAGTTTTAACAATGTCATTTCCTTTCATACCCAGTATAAAAAAATCTGAAATAATAAAGTACATGCCCGGATGTTCATATTGCTTTTCCACATAGATGACATGTGAAACTGTCTATCTTATTCTGCTGTTTTTGAAAATATCACTGTATTGCTAGTTGAAAGGCAGCTGGTCATTGTGGCTTGGGTGTCGGCACGTAAGTTTCATTGTAACTTCAGGGTACAGTAGTATAAAGAGCTGTTGCAGGGTAATTGTCTGTGCCTGAGTGTTGAATATTTAGTAACAGGTTCTCTAATGCTTGTACTTCATGAAAAGTAATGCAATATACCGAACATGAAACATTTTTTTCCCGCGAGTTTCCACTGGCAATTGTACATTTTAACTGAGAATGGCTGTTATATGAACTAGCTCAAAACTGGTCAAAGTAGTCTTGCCAATTTGATCATCAAGGCATATTTCTCTGCCTCTAGTTCGAAACAGACGAATGAGAAATAAGATTTGAAAACACAAAAAAACAAGTATTACGCTTTATACTCAATATGTATTCATCATCACTAAGTTTCGATCACATGCTATAGATTTTATAACTTCTTTATTATTTACAACACGACATAGCCCAGAAATGTTGTGGTGTGAATTATTAAGAAGTTGTAAATTCATACCATGCGTTGTTATGTTATCGTCCAACTTCAAATGCCAATCAAGAATCAGGAAGTGTATCGCCAGAAAAATTGATCTTTGAAATTCGTTGTCATTACTCTTAGCATAAAGTCTTTTACCGAATTTTGTAAGTGATACATATAAAAGATGAAAATTTATAGATGTCAACTTTTTTATATGAGGAGCACAACGATTCATTTCATCTGGTGAATATATGATGAAGTGTTACAATATACTCCCAAACATCATACACCTCATAATAAAGAAGTTGGCATCCATAAATTGCCCCCTTTTGTTTGTGTGAACACACTTGAAGGGTGTCCTCCCATTATGCAGACAGGATTATAGCCCAGGAAAGCCACATTTATGAAAAGCAGAGTTGAAAATGGTGTGGCTCAATTCACAATGGGCATGGTTGAGTGATTGTATGAATGTGTCTCTCCTGGCAATGCGCTAATAGCTAATCCATGTTACAATAATTAGTGGGTATCTAATATTGAAATATTCATTATGTAAAATTCATTGACTTGTTATGCTTTTGTGCAATAAGATATCTATGTCAATGCCATAGTTCACTAAGTTCAATTTTCATTGACTTGAACAGTTCCCCAACTTGGTCTGTGTACTAAATGTGGGGGAGTTCTGGTTCTTCAGAGATCTGATATGTGAATCCATATTCTTATATTTCTTCTTTCTGGTTGGGGAGGTCCAGTGAGCTGACAATCTGAGGATGAATACTTCTGTTTGAGACTGCTCACGTTGAAACAAGGAGATGATCTCAAAGATGTTGGGGTTGCACTTATTGCACAGCCTGTTGATCTTGATGTGCCAACCCTCAAGATGATTATGAATTTAAGAAAGTGTAATCCCAAATCTAACATGTTACATTTGAGCACTTTCTAAATGGCATTGTGTGTTCATAGTTTTCGGCTGTGGGAGCCAAGCCAATTTACACTTATATAGAGGGGTACACAAAGTCCGCAGTCTAGACTACAAGTTGTCCGACTTCAATATTTGTGGATACCGCAGTGGCTGAGTAGGTTAAACGGCTGACTTTGTGTGCTGGCGATTAGGTGCCTGACGCTGAGGGTGTGGGTTCGATTCCCGGATGGGTCTCAACCCCCAAAAGTACTAGGATCTGTACTTTACTAAGTAATCCCAAATATAACATGTGTTACTCAAGATGATTGTTTGTAGTAGTGCTGTAACGATGCATCAAACTGTCGATGGATTGCAGGGGTGGAAATAACCCATTGCCCGACGTCCGAGTCCAGTGTTTTTTCTGTCGGGCAAGCAAATTTGTATATCACACTGTACCGGTGTCCAGTTGACTTTCCAATGTTAATTATGTTGTTTATTTAAAAAAATCAACAGGAAAACGGTCGGTATAGTGGAAACATTATCAGTGCAAGTGACATTACACGTGCCACTGTACCGGAGTACACTAGCAATTTTAAAGTTATTTCCACCCCTGGATTGCAATTCTTGAGTCTCTGATAGCAATTAATTGATGGAACAAATGAAAAACTATCATTGCATAAGTATGACTATCGATAGTTTAATAATTAAGATAATACAATCATAATAAAAACACAAGAAGAAAAAACTGAAGCTATATTATTTACTTTGAAAGATGTCCGAAAAGACATTAACTTGAATTTAAAAACAGTTGATTTTCATAAACATTTTGGTATAACCTCGTCTAACGGGAGTTGGCACCATCAAATTGAAAACATTGTCAAAAAGACATCTAAAATGATTGGAGCATTTCAGAAGTTAAAGTTTCTACTAAATAGAACAACATTCAGTTTTTCTCCAGGAATTATTTCCACTTGTAGTAGGCAACCAGACAAGTTATGAGTTAGAAACTCCAATAATTTTAGTCAACCATGTACAAGACTGAGGTACTCAACATCATCTTTTATTCCATCAGCAGTTAAAGTGTGGAATGATATTCCCTTAGCTATAAGAAATAGTGACTCTGTTGCATCATTTAAATCTTATATCCATGTGGAAGAAAAATGTGCACCTAAATATCATTCATATGGAATACATTAATGAAGTTAAATGTTTTGCACACAAAATTAAGATATAAGATGAGTACACTTAATTGATTGATTAAGAATAAATATTTAAAAAATGACGCATCATGTCTGTGTGGCCATGGATGTGGAAATGTTTTTCATTATTTCCTTGAATGTCCATTGTATACTATTCAAAGACAGAAACTGTTACAATCTTTAGAAGGTATTGTTAAAATTAGAACGCTGATTGGTATTAATCGTATCATACATGGCAATGCAGGTCTCTCAGTTACTGAAAATCAGAATGTTTGCAAATGTGTACATATCTATGTCTTTCAAACAAAACGTTTTCTCAGTTAACTTCTGTTGTACACATCCTATTATTGGGAGAGGGTTTTTCTAAGTTGGATAACTTGTGCCCAATCCTTTTCTTGAATGAATAAAAGCCGTGTTGGGATGCTATGAATGCCGTTTTGTACGCTCGGCGACCATTCTCATGCGCTGTTGTAGCTGATATGCGAGTTTTGTTTCCATTTCAAACGATTTGTCTTCCGTTACAGATGTATTGTTTCGGTTTTAGAGGATATTGTTGCAGTTTTTGGTGATTTTTGTTCTGTTTTGGTGTATATGAGTTCAGTTTTGATGATTTGTTGACCGTTTGTATGGTAGGCCTGTTTTTAGTTCAATCTCTGTCAATCAACTGTCTGTCAAATGGGTGTCTGTCAGTTGGGAGATAACCACATGAAACTCTCTGTATTAATTACTAATTAAAAGAATGCTTGTGTCCCTTACTCCACCTTTATTGTTTAAAATGTTAAGTTACTTTTATTGAGGTTACACATTGACTTCTTTGATGGGCATTTTAGAAGTTGAGGTGATGAAGAATGATGGTAATTTGTTTTTTGGTTTTTTGTTTGTTGTAATAGGTGCAGCCATAATATGGACAGTGGTATACAACTAGTAGGAGCAACCTGTCAGCCTACTGAAACTTGACTTATTAAGTTTGACTTATATTGCAGATGACTGACAGTTCATCTAACACACAGGAAACTGACTCTTCCCAATACTCTGTGCTAAATGTCAATGACTGGTCTGAGAACTGGCAAGCTGGAAAAATCGGCTTTCACAAAGACATTGAACACCCGTAAGTAGTAGTTAAGTATGGTGGGTGAGTAGATATTGGTTCAGGATGGTTAAAGAAAGTTGTTTATAGTATATGATCTTTGGTGTAGCAATCTGTGTATATCTCCTCAAAAAGACCTTGGTTTTAGAAAGCTGTGTATATAGCCCCTGTGTATAATCCTTGGTTTAGGAATCCTTTATAAAGCAAATGAATATGATCCTAGGTTTAGGAATCCCTTTATATAGCCTATGTATATGATCCTGGGCTTAGGAATCCCTATTTATAGCCCATGTGTATATGTGATCTTGGGATTAGGAATCTATCTTTATATGATCCTGGAGTTTAGGAATGTGTGTATTGATCTTGGGATTAGGATATCCTTTATATAGTGTGTATGATGGGTTTAGAATCCCTTTATATAGCCTATGTATATGATCCTGGGTTTAGGAATCCCTTTATATAGCCTATGTATATGATCCTGGGTTTAGGAATCCCTTTATATAGCCTATGTATATGATCCTGGGTTTAGGAATCCCTTTATATAGCCTATGTATATGATCCTGGGTTTAGGAATCCCTTTATATAGCCCTATGTATATGATCCTTGGGTTTAGGAATCCCTTTATATAGCCCATGTATATGATCCTGGGTTTAGGAATCCCTTTATATAGCCCATGTATATGATCCTGGGTTTAGGAATCCCTTTTATAGCCCATGTATATGATCCTGGGTTTAGGAATCCCTTTATATAGCCCATGTGTATGATCCTGGGTTTAGGAATCCCTTTATATAGCCCATGTATATGATCCTGGGTTTAGGAATCCCTTTATATAGCCTATGTATATGATCCTGGGTTAAGGAATCCCTTTATTTAGCCTATGTATATGATCCTGGGTTAAGGAATCCCTTTATATAGCCTATGTATATGATCCTGGGTTTAGGAATCCCTTTTTATAGCCCCTGTGTATGATCTTGGGTTTAGGAATCCCTTTTTATAGCCCATGTATATGATCCTGGGTTTAGGAATCCCTTTATATAGCCCCTGTGTATGATCCTGGGTTTAGGAATCCCTTTTTATAGCCCATGTGTATATGATCCTTTTATAGGGTTTAGGAATCCCTTTGTATAGCCATGTATATGATCCTGGGTTTAGGAATCCCTTTATATAGCCCATGTATATGATCTTGGGTTTAGGAATCCCTTTGTATAGCCCATGTATATGATCCTAGGTTTAGGAATCCCTTTATATATCCACTGTATATGATCCTGGGTTAAGGAATCCCTTTATATAGCCTATGTATATGATCCTGGGTTTAGGAATCCCTTTTTATAGCCCCTGTGTATGATCTTGGGTTTAGGAATCCCTTTTTATAGCCCATGTATATGATCCTGGGTTTAGGAATCCCTTTATATAGCCCCTGTGTATGATCCTGGGTTTAGGAATCCCTTTTTATAGCCCATGTATATGATCCTGGGTTTAGGAATCCCTTTTGTATAGCCCATGTATATGATCCTGGGTTTAGGAATCCCTTTATATAGCCCATGTATATGATCTTGGGTTTAGGAATCCCTTTGTATAGCCCATGTATATGATCCTAGGTTTAGGAATCCCTTTATATATCCACTGTATATGATCCTGGGTTTAGGAATCCCTTTATATAGCCCCTGTGTATGATCTTGGGTTTAGGAATCCCTTTATATAGCCCATGTATATGATCCTAGGTTTAGGAATCCCTTTATATAGCCCATGTATATGATCCTGGGTTAGGAATTCCTTTATATAGCCCATGTATAATCCTAGGTTTAGGAATCCCTTTATATATCCACTGTATATGATCCTAGGTTTAGGAATCCCTTTATATAGCCCATGTATATGATCCTAGGTTTAGGAATCCCTTTATATAGCCCATGTATATGATCCTGGGTTTAGGAATCCCTTTATATAGCCCATGTATATGATCCTGGGTTTAGGAATCCCTTTATATAGCCTATGTATATGATCCTGGGTTTAGGAATCCCTTTACACTTGTTCTGGAGTATGTTGTGTTAAACACGGTACAATAAACAGCTAAATAATCAATGATAATCTCTTTATAAATTACTATATGGCTTTTAACCATTTTGTTGTAAAGACACACGCATTAAAACTAACACAAGTGGCGCCAGTGCATTCACTAGGATTTCATCAGTGATTCATATCATATATCATTCCAGCCTTCTCGTGAAGTATGCTGATAAGCTGACTGGTGGGAAATCTGCACAGAAGATTCTTATACCTTTGTGTGGCAAATCTATGGACATAAAATGGTTTGTATCTAAATTTGAATGGCTTCATAGAAATGGTGAGATCCATGACCTGATGGATCAGATAATGAAAAGATTCCAGATTTCATTCCCAACTTTTAATACCATATTTCCCTATTACAATATAAGTCAATATAAATGTAAACAATCGAGTCTTGACCAATCAGGGATCAACAGCATGAGCATCGATCTACACAATTGGGATATGATGACATGTGTCAACCCAGTCAGCGAATCTGACCATCTGATCCTGTTAGTCGCCTCTTACGACAAGCATGGGTTACTGAAGATCAATTCTAACCCAGGCCTTCATGGGTCTATTACAATATAAGAGGCTCGCAGACAACAAGTATCAAGTGACACTGTGCATTTCAGCAACTGGCCTAGGAATGTTGCATGTTGCTTCAGTTGCTGACAACAAAAACATCTCGTTTGATTGGTATTTAGGATGTTAAGGGATTTAAGTGATTGGAAAGTTTCTGTATAGATTCTGACACATTTAAAATACATGATAAGAATCCTCACCAAAGCATTGCAATAAACAAGAAGTTGTCATACGCCGTAATCTTTATCTCTGCATAAGAAACATTGTGTGACATTCAGCAAGTTTCATATTGGATAATTGTGATTGATGTAACAAGTCCACAGTTTCCTACTACAGCCTCGTCTCGATATGGCTGAAATATTGCCGATGTAACATTAAATCTTAACTCACTCACTCACTCCTACTACAGCCATGACCATAACACAAGATGAGAAGTTAGGTATTGTGCATGCAAAGTGAAGTAATTGTAATTTAATGTAAAACTGACAATTCTGTTATCCCCTGAACAATAGTCTCGACAGTGTTGTGGTCCCATGTGGCCGTCTCAGCGTGCTGTAGTAGATGGAATGTTGCAGGGTGACCGTCTCAGCGTGCTGTAGTAGATGGAATGTTGCAGGGTGACCGTCTCAGTGTGCTGTAGTAGATGGAATGTTGCAGGGTGACCGTCTCAGTGTGCTGTAGTAGATGGAATGTTGCAGGGTGACCGTCCGTGCTGGAATGTTGCATGCTGTAGTAGATGGAATGTTGCAGGGTGGTCAGCATGCTGTAGTAGATGGAATGTTGCAGGGTGACCTCAGCGTGCTGTAGTAGATGGAATGTTGCAGGGTGACCGTCTCCAGCGTGCTGTAGTAGATGGAATGTTGCAGGGTGACCGTCTCAGTGTGCTGTAGTAGATGGAATGTTGCAGGGTGACCCGTCTTGCTGTAGTAGATGGAATGTTCCTCAGTGCGCTGTAGTAGAGGGTGCAGGACCGTCTCAGCGTGCTGTAGTAGATGGAATGTTGCAGGGGACCGTCCGCCATGTGCTGTAGTAGATGGAATGTTGCAGGGTGACCGTCTCAGCGTGCTGTAGTAGATGGAATGTTGCAGGGTGACCGTCTCAGCGTGCTGTAGTAGATGGAATGTTGCAGGGTGGCCTCAGTGCTGTAGTAGGTGGAATGCTGTAGTAGATGGAATGTTGCAGGGTGACCGTCTCAGCGTGCTGTAGTAGATGGAATGTTGCAGGGTGACCGTCTCAAAGTGCTGTAGTAGATGGAATGTTGCAGGGTGACCGAGCGTGCTGTAGTAGATGGAATGTTGCAGGGTGACGCGTCTCCGTGCTGTAGTAGATGGAATGTTGCAGGGTGACCGTCTCAGCGTGCTGTAGTAGATGGAATGTTGCAGGGATGGACCGTCTCAGCGTGCTGTAGTAGATGGAATGTTGCAGGGTGACCGTCTCAGTGTGCTGTAGTAGATGGAATGTTGCAGGGTGACCCGTCTCAGCGTGCTGTAGTAGATGGAATGTTGCAGGGTGACCGTCTCCAGCGTGCTGCAGGGTGACCATCTCAGCGTGCTGTAGTAGATGGAATGTTGCAGGGTGACCGTCTCAGTGTGCTGTAGTAGATGGAATGTTGCAGGGTGACCGTCTCAGCGTGCTGTAGTAGATGGAATGTTGCAGGGTGACCGTCTCAGCGTGCTGTAGTAGATGGAATGTTGCAGGGTGACCGTCTCAGCGTGCTGTAGTAGATGGAATGTTGCAGGGTGACCGTCTCAGCGTGCTGTAGTAGATGGAATGTTGCAGGGTGACCGTCTCAGTGTGCTGTAGTAGATGGAATGTTGCAGGGTGACCGTCTCAGCGTGCTGTAGTAGATGGAATGTTGCAGGGTGACCGTCTCAGTGTGCTGTAGTAGATGGAATGTTGCAGGGTGACCGTCTCAGTGTGCTGTAGTAGATGGAATGTTGCAGGGTGACCGTCTCAGTGTGCTGTAGTAGATGGAATGTTGCAGGGTGACCGTCTCAGCGTGCTGTAGTAGATGGAATGTTGCAGGGTGACCGTCTCAGCGTGCTGTAGTAGATGGAATGTTGCAGGGTGACCATCTCAGCGTGCTGTAGTAGATGGAATGTTGCAGGGTGACCGTCTCAGCGTGCTGTAGTAGATGGAATGTTGCAGGGTGATCGTCTCAGCGTGCTGTAGTAGATGGAATGTTGCAGGATTGCTGACCAGGGACATACTGTCGTCGGCGTCGAGGCCGTAGAGCAGGCAGTGCTGGAGTTCTTCACTGAGCAAAACATAGAGTACAGCAAGGAAACCCTTACAGACATTCCAGGAGATGTATACAAGGTAGGTAGAAGAGTAACTTACTCGTGAAGATCCAGGTTAGAATTAGTCTGCATCAACCCATGCTTGTCGTAAGAGGCTTCTAACGTGTCAGGCTTGTTGACTTGGTTGACACATGTGTCATCGTATCCTAAATGCATAGATCAATGCTCATGCTGTTGATCACTGGGTTATCTGGTCTAGACTCGATTATTTCAGACCGCTGCCATATAGCTGGAATATTGCTGAGTGTGGCGTAAATCAACCAAACTTCCTCTGGTTTGTCTGTTTGTTGTCAGCGAGCCTGACCACCCGATCCCTTTAGTCGCCTCTTACGACAAGCATGGGTTACTGAAGAGCAGTTCTATCCCGGATCTTCTCGGTTTTCCCCAGAGTAAGTAGCACAATGAGACATGAGAGGAGTTATACAAGGTAGGCAGGGAGCTAGCTGGACAGTCCGACATGAGTGGTCATATCTGATTAGGTAAACATGCACTTTTAGATTCACCAGATGAGCAAGGCACAATATTGACTTTCACAAAGGTCATACCAGAATAGGAGAACACTGGAGTTATCCCCCTTTGTTCATCCCACCATTTAGCTATTGCTCTTTGCACCAGCTTCATGCAGTGTTCATGGTCATAATAAGTAGCTTGCTTGTCTAATGGGAGGTATTGTCACACAATAAGCATCTCTGGTAGTGACCAAGTTAGATCACTTCCAAGGGCAACTGCATTTTTCAGTGTTTACTGGCAGTTCTAGATGGTTTCATTCAAGTATTTTTCCTATGACTGGGTGGGTAGTTCTCTTGATTGATTAGCTTTATTAAACTTTATAATTTACTGTTGGAATCTGTCCTGAGCATATAATTTTTTACACAATTTATTCTTTTTGTGTAAAAGTGTAAATGAGCCTTAAAAAATAATTGTTCTCTGTGTATGTGTGTATGCGTCTTTGTTCATGGTAATTGTATTTGTTTCATTAAATAACAGGAGTCTTGACATAGGGAGGGAAAATATAGTGTTTCATGTCCATCTGCTAATAAAGGATGCAGATAAAGTTGGGAAACAGATATTTATACACATGTGAGAACAACAATAAGGCGGACGAAGAGTTTGATTTAACCGTGAAGATCAGGGTTGAATTGGTCTTCAGTAACTTATGCTTGTCGTATGAGACAACTATCGGGATTGGGTGGTCAGACTCGCTGAATTGGTTCACACATGTCATCGTATCACGATGCTCATGCTGTTGATCACTGGATTGTCTGGTCCAGACTTGATTATCTTCAGACCGCCACCATATAGCTGGGATATTGCAGAGTGCAGCGTTAAACAACAAACCAACCAACTATGATTTTGTTTTGAATTAGTCATCCCTCGCAATAACGCTCTTTGCAGTACCGTAGATTCGGTTCAACTGTGGGGTAAAGGATGGCTCCTCAAAAGTTGTGATTACATGTTGCGTAATGAGATTAGAGCGATGATCTAATAATCTGTCTATTACAACGAGTGTTCTCCATATCAAATTGGGTAACCTCCCAAAACTTCGACAGCCATATCTTAGACAGCTTAAAATAACAACAGCAGTGCACTAATCCTTAATGCTTGACAAGGGTACAAGAATCTGTATCGAAACGTCGCACTCACGAATAAAAAGAAGTTGTTATCCTTAAAGTTTGTTCCATATTAAACATAACCTTATGTTGCTGCATTATCTTTTGTTTGAATAAAATTAATGAGTTCCGCTGTTTGAACTTTCAAAACTAATTTGACCATCACACATGCCGTGTGTTGTCATTGAAGTAACAGCATAGCGGATTTGTGTTCAGTCTTCATCTGGAGTGGAGTCCGGACAATAACCGGGAAATAATCAGAATCAACCAAGAATTTAAAAAAACAAACATTCTCAGCACAGACAGACTGAAACAAAGCACCTCGTAACAGTTTAAATCAAACTATAATTGCATTCAAAGTAGGGGTGAGTGCTGAAAATATTGTCAGTATAAGAGTTCAGGTTGCAGTTGTTTTCTACCACACATGAATTTCATCATAGCATCTGCAAAAAGCAAAAGTCAAGCTTATACTGTTGCGATAAAATTGGCCCTGTATGTTACAGAATGTGAATCATTACACTGATTACAGGGATAGAAATGCCACATACTGTGAGAATGAGAGTGCCACTGATTAACAGTTGGGTGGGGTGCAGAAATAGGTTTTGAATCATTTTAGTAGGTCAAATTTCATCGCATTTTCCAATGAATGAATACTGATGTGTGCCATTAGGGCACATCAAAATATTTCATCCATGCCATTTCAATATATACCATGCCATGATATGCAAATGAAGCACTATTTTGATCCCTGCATTTGAATCTCAGATGCCTAGGAATGTAATAATATTAGTGCTGGAGTCTTTGAGCGAATCACGTTTATCAATGAGCTAGGAATACTAAGCAACATCAAGTTAACTTTAGAAAGTAGGGTTCTTTTTCTTTCTTAGATCAACAGATAGGCAATCTTAAGACTGCAACGTAAACAACATACTCGCGTGCGTGTCTCAACAAGAAACATCCTCAGTCGTCTTGAACCCTGTTGTGTTTGTAAGATGTTATGATTGTGCCTCGATATCACCCACATGAGTTTTTTGGTGGGGTTTACGATTAAAACCGATTATTGATCGATTGCTGATTAATCACTGAGCTCTGATTATCGATCTGCATATTGTGAGTGATAACCAGAAATAGTAATAATTCTTTCATCCCCAGGAACAAAGCAAAACCCACTCTATGGCCAGACTAGAGGTGTGAAAATATGGTGAGGCACAATATGGTGTGGTATCCTGATAAATTGCTTGCAATACGATTGGTATCCCAATAGAGCACTTGTATTTCACAAGTTCATATACTCTCAGTACAGAGCCGCATTTTTACACCACTAGTGTTGACATGTCTCTTAATTTGTGGGAAATGCAGTGTTCACGAATAGCTTCAGACCCTCAGACAAATCATTACACCACTAGTGTTGACATGTCTCTTAATTTGTGGGAAATGCAGTGTTCACGAATAGCTTCAGACCCTCAGACAAATCCGTCAGATTCGCTGACGGTCAGATGGAAGTCGACAGCTTGCCGGCCCCAGTGACCGACTGTAAATTTCACAAAGACTTTGACTGAAGTTGTTTTATGTGACATGTGACACTTGTTTCCTGTTTATAAATTGTATGCTTTTTAATCATTTCAATGCCAGTTACACTGACTGAGTTTAGTTTTACGCCGCTTTTAGCAATATTCCAGCAATATCACGGCGGGGGACACCAGAAATGGGCTTAACACATTGTGCCCATGTGGGGAATCGAACCAGTTACAAGACATGTTAAATCTGAAATGTTCTTCTGTGGGTCCTGTGAATTTTCAGTGGGTCAGACAGACATCTGAATCTTACAAGATCCAACGTCCTGTTACTTTGAAACACCATTCGTGAACACTGGAAATGTGACATCATTGTGTCTGTCATTGTCTCGGTCATTGTCTCGGTCATTGTACTAGTTTAGTTATCACACATGTATCATGGTATCTTAATGACCGATGTCCATCTTATATGGACATGAGAGTGGATCAAACTGAGCTACTCAGTGAGAGGAGGTTGATCCTTTCTTGTCATGTTTGTGGCAGTTTCATGAAATACATTGTAAGTGGATCATTTACAAGAGGTTTACAGCAAATATGTTCAGAAATTCATCGCACACAGATGATGCAGTAGAATTGGTGATTGAATGGATATGGAACAGCCAGTGTCCTTCAACACACCCCTAGCATGAAAGTGTGACTGACTTTAGTTCACAAGGCTTTTTCTGTCAAAATTTAACATTTTCTTTCAGAGTAGTGATGGCCGGATCAGTGTGTACAGATGCGATGTGTTTGACTTCAACAGGTATGTGGCTATGAAATAATCTACCTTTAAACTAACGTGTGTTGAATTCAGCTTGCAAAGTCTGTAGAATCTCCTGAGCTGATGCAGTTAGAAATTACTGAACAGAGATGTGATTCTCTATTATTGATGTTGATATTTGAGTTTAGTCTGGGGTTGTGTGAACTCAGTACCTTCATGACCTGTCCCACATCGCCAACCTGTCCCACTGCCCTATCTTCCCTACTGACACAAAGAAGACACCAACTACTGTTTACAGCAGCTGTAAACCCATCAGTCACCCAAGTTGAGTTTAATACAAGGGCTATGATCAGGGCGATAGCCACTGACTGAGACACTTGGCTCGGAATCTTCAGCTGTTAGATTACTTTGCAAAATAACATTAGAGATAGCAGTGAATGAGTATAGTTTTACGCCTCTTTCAGCAATATTCCAGCAATATCACGGCGGGGGACACCGGAAATGGGTTTCACACGTTGTACCCATGTTGGGCATCATACCCGGGTCTTCCGTGTATTGAGTGGATGTTTAAAACATTAGACTACCCCACTGTCCCTAGAGATAACAGGGCCCTTGAAGATCTGGGTTAGAATTGATCTTCAGTAACACATGCTTGTCGTAAGAGGCGACTAACGGGATCGGATGGTCAGGCTCGTTGGCTTGGTTGAGACATATCACTGTATCCCAGTTGCGTAGATCGATGCTCATGCTGTTGATCACTGGATTGTCTGCTCCAGACTCGATTATTTACAGACCGCTGCCATATAGCTGAAATATTGGTGAGTGTGGTGTAAAACTCACTCACTCACTCACTCAAGAAATTGCTTTGAAAAAACAATACTCGCTGCAAAAATCTGCCAAATCGCTTTATTTATAGATATGTTTAAATATTATGACTCAGACTTTATGTTTGATCTTAACACAAAACACAGCTCTAAGATAAGAAGATTGACACCATCCAGTGCAATAATACAACCCAAGCCCTATCCACTGTATTATCAGCAAGTCAGGAAAAAATATCTACTGGAGGGAATAGCCAAATATCTATATAAAAAAAATAAAAATAAAAATGTCTCAAAATATTACTTGTAGATCATTTCTTCAAATCACTGCATTTGAAACTGTTTAGCATGCTGAGCTCATTCACATGAAGATCACAGAGAGAAAGATAAATAATATAATAATGTGGAGGGAATTGTTGTTTCTGTCTTTAGGTTTGAATTTATTTAACCAAACAACATTATGTTTAATTTGTTCTGGATTTTATTGGTGTTTTTGAATATATATGTTTATATTCTGTATGTATATAATTGGAAACTCATTTGGTATTTTGTCAGTCTGCAGTTAAAACGTGTCTAGTATATAGGATTCTTGCGTCTGGGAAAAGTTTATTGTTTTGCAGGGGGTATTAAAATGCGCTTCGTCCGTGCGTCTGTGCACATTCATATTTTCCGGAGGCAGAACTTCAAAACTGTTCACTATTTCTTGATAGATCTGGTGGTGTATTGGTCCCTTTTGGATTTCTGTTTAAAATATTTTTTTGCATTTCCATGGCAACAAGTTCGGCTTTGACTGACTTTGGTGGTAGTGTTCTTTTCTGGAGCAGAACTGTAAAACTGTTCAATATTTCTTCTCTAAACTTGGCACATAGATTGGTCTGGTGGTGTACTGGTGCCTTTTGATGGTTTTTGATTTCTGAATAAAATATTTTTGGCGTTTCCATGGCAACGAGTTCAACTTTGATTGAATTTGGTGGTAGTGCTCTTTTCCGGAGCAGAACTTTAAAACCGTTCACTATTTCTTCACCAAACGTGGCACAAAGATAGGTCTGGTGGTGTACTGGTACCTGTTGGTAGTTTTGGAATTCTGAATATAATATTTTTTGTGTTTCCATGCTTACAAGTTTGGATTCAACTGAATTTGGTGGTAGTGCTCCTTTCTGGAACAGAACCTAAAAACCTTTCAATACTCTCCTTCCACGTTGCCATATACACACCAAAACATTTGACATCATCATAACTAGTAGACATATTCATGAAGAGTATGTTGCCATTGCTATTTATCTTCTTGTTTTATAGAGAAGCTCACATGATTATTCATAAAAAGGCATTTAACTGTATATTTCTCAACAACCATGCAGCATTTGCATGTCATATTATTTCAGGGGAACAAACAACTTGAGAATCACTTCCACAAATGTCTGAAAGTTATTATGCTGTTGATCCTTCAATTCCAATTGATGGTGTAATTGACTGTTACATGCTTCTAGAAAGACACCTGCATTATTCCATGGTTTATGGATATCTGGACACTTGCTAGCTTTTTCAATAGAACAATCTTCCACAAAAGCAGACACTTAAGTCCTTAGACAAATGTAGTGTTTTACATGTGCATCCCATATGCATATAGAATGAACTTTGAAAAAATATATTGCATCCTTCCAAGATGCACAGTAATGATCATATATCTTGACAATAAGTATTTGGTGCTGTAGGTTAAGTACAGATCAAGTCTTATAGTACAGCACATAACCCAGGTACATTACTTTACAGAGCCAGCCTAATATTTGCTGTGGAGTAGCTTAAAGTTACTGACCCGGAGAATATTGGCCTTCAGTAACCCATGCTTGTCGTAAGAGGCGACTAACGGGATCGGGTGGTCAGGCTCGCTGACTTGGTTGACACGTCATCAGTTCCCAATTGCGCAGATCGATGCTCATGCTGTTGATCCCTGGATTGTCTGCTCCAGACTCGATTATTTACAGACCGCCGCCATATAGCTGGAATATTGGTGAGTGTGGTTCAACTCACTCACTCACTTAAAGTTAATTTTGGGGTCCACTTAATGCTTACTTCTGTAGGTCAAGGGAAAACCCTACATATATCCCATTCAACTGTTGTCCACAAGTTCTGCCCCAAAGCATGTCGTTCCAATAAATGATGGACATATTTTGTTTCCATTACAGATCGTACAAGGACAAGTTTGATGCTGTGTATGACAGAGCTGCTCTGGTAGCCATCAACAGGGATGACAGGGAACGGTACGTGGCCAGCTACATAGGACTGTTACCTGCTCAGATACAGGGGCTTGTTACTAGACCAGGATCTTATACATGGAGGTGTCATTAAACCCTGCTTTAAACGTTGTACCCATCTGGGGAAATGAACCTGGGCCTTCGATGTGGCAAGCGAACACTTTCACTTCAAGTCTTCCCCACCACCCCTGTTCTTATACATGGATCTGTTATTACAATTTCTGTTAATTCATGGATATGTTACAACAATCTGTTTTCATACATGGATCTGTTAGTACAATTTGTTCAATATGTGGGGGTGCGGTGGGATAAAGTGGTTAAAGCATTTGTTCGTTAGGGTGAATACCCGGGTTTGATTCCCCAAATATCTTACAAGTGTGAAGCCCATTTCTGCTGTCCCCAGTCATGATTTTGCTGAAACATTGATAAAAGTGGCGTAAAGTGATAGTCACTCACTCTCATACATGGATCTGTTAGAAAATTTGTTCTAATACATGGATCTGTCACTACAATTTGTTCTAATACATTGATCTGTCACTACAATTTGTTCTAATACGTAGATCTGTCACTACAATTTGTTCTAATACATTGATCTGTCACTACAATTTGTTCTAATACGTAGATCTGTCACTACAATTTGTTCTAATCGTGAATCTGTCTCTACAATTTGTTCTAATTTGATCTGTCACTACAATTTGTTCTAATACATGGATCTGTCTCTACAATTTGTTCTAATACATGGATCTGTCACTACAATTTGTTCTAATATGTAGATCTGTCTCTACAATTTGTTCTAATACATGGATCTGTCACTACAATTTGTTCTAATACATAGATCTGTCACTACAATTTGTTCTAATACGTAGATCTGTCACTACAATTTGTTCTAATACATGGATCTGTCACTACAATTTGTTCTAATATGTAGATCTGTCACTACAATTTGTTCTAATACATGGATCTGTCACTACAATTTGTTGTAATACATGGATCTGTCACGAGTGTCACAGTTACTTCTAGTCCAACATATGGTGCCTTCATTAACCAAGACTAGAGTATATACAGTCACAAGGCTGCCTGTCAATGGTTCATGGACCGCGTAACTTATTTACATTCAGATATGCCACATTGATGAAGTCCTTATCAGCTCCAGGTTCCAGGATGGTCATCGTAACGGTGAACTATGATCCAGCTCTCCATCCAGGTTAGTACTTGGAGCAGTAGGTCATGCATCAAGTTCAGTAGGTCATCAGGCAGATAAACACACAAGGGGAGTAAGCTGACCACCATAAAATCTTAGCAAGGTAAGGTGACAATTCTATGGTGTCATACACTATTATCAGATACTGGGACACAACATATGCCATTCCAACCAAACAGCTGGGGAACAATGGATACTATCTCAATGTGAATCATATATGTGTGAGCAATATATGTGGTGTATTCAGTTTTAATATCAGATTTGACAAAGAAGAAAAGATTTTGTTTTTAAGGGTATCATATTAGGGAGTTTCATCCTTGTTTCTGATTTGAGCAAGGAAACATAATTTTGCCAGAAAAGCCCTCAAAAGAAATAAAAGATTCAACATTGATGCAAAATGTGTATCCAGGAATGTTGCCTTCGCTCTTCCTGGTTGTCATTAAGAAATACAGTTTGCTTTACCCCATTGTAGATTGGCTCCATGCATGCGTCCTCGTCCTAACTGTACATTATTACACTATACAAAGGGGTAGAATGAACTGTATTTCTTTTCTAAGATGCCAAATTTAATACTTAATGAGGCAAAAACACCTCAGAAAAATGACAGTGTCAATTATTGACCTAAATTAACAATCCTGCATTCAGTGCTAACTGACGTGCTGTTCTGTTGGCACGCTTCTCTCTCTCCCCCCCTCTCCCCCCCCCCCAACATTAACACTCACATTACCATGAAAACAAGTGATAAACAGTTTGAAGACGGTTTAAGATCAGGTGAAATATAATCTCTATGTAATTTGAATTAAATGTTAGATTATCGTAAACCATATGGGACATTATGACTGTTGAATTTCTACTTCCAATATAAGTTTAGATCAGTACATCGAGATGAAACTGACTGGTCACCTGACATTCCACGGATGCATTGTGGGACTGTAGACATAGTAGACTGTAGTTCCTCAGTCAGCAAATTTGCCATGTCGCTGTTTAGTTGTGAGTTGAGCTAAGAATTTTTTCTGTAAAAAAAGTGATGCGTGATGTTTTCACAAGTGATGTTAGCCGAGTGAAGCAACTGCAAGCCAAGAAACGGTGTGCTATGGAGTTAGTTGTACTGCAGGAGACAATGACAATGGCAATGACAACTGACATGCATCGTAATGTCGGTTACCAAGGGTATGTTAGATTACAAGGGGGCAGACTAGAATAGCGTAGTGACGTAGTACAAAAGTGTACTTTATCGCCTTTTTAAGTACAGTCTGCGCCATTGATCTTTTAGCAAAGCATGTTAGAATGTCCAGTCCACATATTTAATACTGTATCTAAAATGGTCTAAACCATGGTGACCCGTGAAGGTCCAGGTTAGAATATTGATCTTCTGTAACCCATGCTTGTCATAGGAGGCGACTAACGGGATTGGGTGGTCAGGTTCGCTGACTTGGTTGACATATGTCATCAGTTCCCAATCCGCAGATCGATGCTCATGCTGTTGATCACTAGATTGTCTGCTCCAGACTCGATTATTTACAGACTGCCGCCATATAGCTGGAATATTGCTGTATTGCTATCACTCACTCACTCTAAACCGTGGTTCACTCATTCTCACACACAGCTGTCTGATTCTTGGTTTTAGGTCCACCACACTATGTGGAAGAGGAATTGATTCCAAAGTTGTATGGTGAGTTGATGATGATGATGATGATGATGATGATGATGATGTATAGATGGTACCAATGTTGATTTATGTAATGTTGGTGTATGCAGATGCTGTCATGCGAGTTGTTTACAGAAGTATCTGTGAGGTTAGGCCTACAGAAGGAGAACTCTTGTATTCCTGCTGTGCTGGTGGTTTGTTCTTGAAAGATTAAGTACAGAAAATGGTTTTAATAACTGAGAGCATGAAACTTTATTAACTTTTTATCAATGAGGCTAAATGAATCTGATGCTGGATGAGTAGAAAATGCTATCTATTTACCTGGCAGGACAATTTTGGAGTGTGGCATTTTGCGAGCCGTGAATTAGTTCAGTATGTAGATCTTGTCTGTGTTACAGGTAGTCAGTACAATGTGGAGCTCTCTCTGTACTACAGGTAGTTACAATGTGGAGTCTACAGGTAGTCTGTACAATGTGGAGCTCTCTGTCTGTGTTACAGGTAGTCTGTACAATGTGGAGCTCTGTCTGTGTTACAGGTAGTCTGTACAATGTGGAGCTCTGTCTGTGTTACAGGTAGTCAGTACAATGTGGAGCTCTCTCTGTATTACAGGTAGTCTGTACAATGTGGAGCTCTGTCTGTGTTACAGGTAGTCTGTACAATGTGGAGCTCTGTCTGTCATGTCAGTACAATGTGGAGCTCTGTCTGTATTACAGGTAGTCTGTACAATGTGGAGCTCTGTCTGTGTTACAGGTAGTCTGTACAATGTGGAGCTCTCTCTGTGTTACAGGTAGTCTGTACAATGTGGAGCTCTCTCTGTGTTACAGGTAGTCTGTACAATGTGGAGCTCTGTCTGTATTACAGGTAGTCTGTACAATGTGGAGCTCTGTCTGTGTTACAGGTAGTCTGTACAATGTGGAGCTCTCTCTGTATTACAGGTAGTCTGTACAATGTGGAGCTCTGTCTGTGTTACAGGTAGTCTGTACAATGTGGAGCTCTGTCTGTGTTACAGGTAGTCTGTACAATGTGGAGCTCTGTCTGTGTTACAGGTAGTCTGTACAATGTGGAGCTCTGTCTGTATTACAGGTAGTCTGTACAATGTGGAGCTCTGTCTGTATTACAGGTAGTCTGTACAATGTGGAGCTCTGTCTGTATTACAGGTAGTCTGTACAATGTGGAGCTCTGTGTGTGTTACAGGTAGTCTGTACAATGTGGAGCTCTGTCTGTGTTACAGGTAGTCTGTACAATGTGGAGCTCTGTCTGTGTTACAGGTAGTCTGTACAATGTGGAGCTCTCTCTGTATTACAGGTAGTCTGTACAATGTGGAGCTCTGTCTGTGTTACAGGTAGTCTGTACAATGTGGAGCTCTCTCTGTGTTACAGGTAGTCAGTACAATGTGGAGCTCTCTCTGTATTACAGGTAGTCTGTACAATGTGGAGCTCTCTCTGTATTACAGGTAGTCAGTACAATGTGGAGCTCTCTGTGTTACAGGTAGTCTGTACAATGTGGAGCTCTGTCTGTGTTACAGGTAGTCTGTACAATGTGGAGCTCTCTCTGTATTACAGGTAGTCTGTACAATGTGGAGCTCTCTCTGTGTTACAGGTAGTCAGTACAATGTGGAGCTCTCTCTGTATTACAGGTAGTCTGTACAATGTGGAGCTCTGTCTCTCTGTGGAGCTCTCTGTATTACAGGTAGTCTGTACAATGTGGAGCTCTCTCTGTGTTACAGGTAGTCTGTACAATGTGGAGCCTCTCTGTATTACAGGTAGTCTGTCAATGTGGAGCTCTCTCTGTATTACAGGTAGTCTGTACAATGTGGAGCTCTGTCTGTATTACAGGTAGTCAGTACAATGTGGAGCTCTGTCTGTGTTACAGGTAGTCTGTACAATGTGGAGCTCTCTCTGTGTAACAGATAGTCTGCATAATGTGGAGCTCTCTCTATGTTACAGGTAATCGGTACAATGTAGAGATCCTTGAGCGTTCTGACAGCTTGGAGGAAAGATGGCGAGAAAAAGGACTGACCTACTTTGATGAAGTAGTCCACTTTCTCTCGGACAAATCGTAGCCGCCATGTAACCAGGAGCAGGTGACTACTCAACACAACTGGATTGTGGTGGTCATCCTACTGAACCTATTTAACCTGGATTGATCCATATTAACCAGAGGCAGTTCATGTGCATTTGTAGCTCCTTTGACACTTCAAAGGTAAACGTGGCATTAAAACTCTTGGCAGACAGACATTTTAAATAGCATAATATGCAGATGGCAGGATACACATGGTTAAAGGCATAATGAGAATGCATCCCTTGAGATATTTAAAAGGCTGTTCTTCAAACATTATATTATGTAAGAGATGGTGTGAATGTTCATTAAACAGAAATGTGTTCATATTTTCTGGGATATATCCATGTCTCAGAACCTATTCGTGAGATTGATTGAATGACTAAAGTGATATTTTTTATGATTTATTACAAAGTTATTTTGAGGCAAACCTAGTCTGGCCTGTGGTCTTGGTGTCAATAAACATGTCATACACAACCTGTTTGATAGTTGGTGGACTTTGTTGTCAGATGATGCCAGCATTGGATTCCAGGAATATCATATGTCTGGAACTGCATCACACCAGATTCCTGCCACAAACGGATTTGGTGAACTGTCCTTCCCACCCACAGTCATATTGTTACACCCATTGAGATTCTGGGTAAGAAGGGTCTCTAATAACCTGTGCTTGTTGTAAGAAGCTACTGAAAGGATAAGCCCGTCAGTGACATGTTTGATTACATGTCATAAAATCCAATTGGTCCATATTCATTTTGTGAATCACTGGATTACCTGATCCACTGTATACAGCTGGAATATTCTACACTTCAGCATAAATATCAGATCTCTTTGATTTTTTCAGCTCACTCCACATCGGATGCCTCTGAAATGTCCTAATGGTATTTGTACGTCAGTTCTCAAAGTAGGAGACCTTGTATCCCCAATTTTCTAATGATCAACATACAAACCATAACCGAAATTTTCTGACACCTTTGGGTCAGTTTGTATTTTTTGTGTTGTGTTGTATCAAGTTCCGCCCTACTATAACTTGCTTTTGAACATCTGCAAGAAGACGAATGCTGACATTTATTTAGGCAAGCACAAGTTGTTTAAATGAACAGGAAGTGTGACCTTTTGATGCTATAGCTTCTGCCAACGACACAAGTGTTATGGTCCTTTTTCCCGAGTTTAGACCTTTGGATATTTCACTTTCACAATGTTGATAACCTAATAAACAACCTTGGATGAAGCATGAACTGTTAATAGGTTTGACATATCTCATGTTTCACTAGGCCCAAAGGTCTACTAAAGGGCAGTAAAATTATTGTTTATTTATAACGCATTTCCCTTGGGAACTATAGAGCGAATCTATTACCTACTTCCTGGTTGATACACTTTTCTTCACTGGACTGACTGACTGACTGAGTTTAGTTTTACGCTGCTTTTAGCAATATTCCAGCAATATCACGGCGGGGGACACCAGAAATGGGCTTAACACATTGTGCCCATGTGGGGAATCGAACCCGGGTCTTCGGCTTGACGAGCCAACGCTTTAACCACTAGGCTACCCCACCGCCCCTTTCTTCACTGGAAATTTAGTTGCAGTGGAATGTCGACCAATGGACGAAAGATCACAGGTTTGGTTAGGTTGTGCTTTTTTATTAAACCATTTTATGTATGATTTAAAATGCTTTTGTAGAGGTTTCGGTTGCTTCTGGCATTGTTCAGTATAGGTTAAACAAGGTAACCAAGGATGCTTCACTGTAACAGTTTCAATCTGAGGGCTGAACATATGTGAATACGTAAGGTTTGGATTACACTTTCTCGGTAAATCTCAGATTCTACTACTTTTTCCACACTCTCAGACTAAGGCATCCAGCGCACAAAGTCAGCGACCTAACCCACACATGAGATGCGGCTACCACAAAATCAGAAGAAGAACTGGTAGTCAAGATTGTGTGGTTTATGTACCCCTCTGATGTGATGATTCGCATGGCAGAAAGCTACATTAGAAGTTACATTTGACCACTTACTCAAAAACGTTTTGTAATTACGGGACAGTTTTTGGCCACTGCTAATGACTATTGACATGTTCTAAGCAATGCTGTTACTTCTCGATCTGTGGTGGGGAGACTCGGATATGTCATACTGCTGAAAACCCAACTCCAAGAATTGTGTCTTAAACTGTATTTTTCAACTGCAATTAGGCTGGTTCCAAAATAGTATCGAATTCTATCCCTTTGGCAACATATTTAGGCAGTGGATCGCATGCAATCACAGCCTACAGTAAACAAGCAGTATGATGTAATTAGAGATCTAATTTCCGTACTCAGAGTAAGAGAAGTCGGACTACCCCTGTGGTCTAGTGGATTGGGTGTCTGCCCGGAAAGTGGAAGGTCATACTAAGGACTTTAAAACAAAGTGGCGTTCGGCACTAGGGGGTGAAGGAAGGGTCGGGTCGGAGTCGGTATGTACTGATTCTAAGTGGGATATCCATGTTTAACTGCGGCATGGTAAGTCAGTGGGAAAGAAGTATAACACCGGCATTAGTCGGCACAAGCAGTCACCCAAACACCCATACGTGGTCTACAATAATGAGGGCCACGACTTTCAACATCTTTTCACCTCATATGACCTCATTGTAGTAGTACAAGATACTATTTAGTTTTCAAAACAACTCGTAAGCTATCTGATGTATACAGCATGTGCAAACCGGCTCCCAGTGGTCAGAACTGGTGATAGATATTGGACGATTTTCCATGGCGAACGTGTTCTTTATCTCGCATCACTGTTTGAAGTGCAATGGGTGCTTAAAACTCGGGAAACCCAAAACATCAGGCAAGTGTCCTAGAAGCTAACATCGAAACTGTTCTTTCTCAGATCGGGTTAATGAAAGCGGACAAGTGGGTGGATTAGGAAATCTTTCTTATTCGACAGGAGATGAGAAAAACATAAATACAAACGGCTTGATATATATCTGTAAAATGAGTGGCATATCAATACATGATGTAAACATACGGCTTTCAGAACCTTAAAATATGATGAGAGGTGAGGTGTATCTGGATTTGTGCTTTCTGTGCCGTCGCAGTTTACATTGCGAATTTGCGTCCTTTAGTATTCCAGAACCGCAATATCGTGGTTGCATGTTCCAGACTCTCCTGGTTTCTGTTTGTTACCTCCGGACCTCTACTTGTGGATGTCACAAAACAGTAAACGTCTAATCTACATCACCTCGAGCTCCCCTCCCACATCATACAGTTGTGTAAAGTATTCCTCACTCTCTCACTCCATATGTTTTCATCTTCGATGTGAGAAGCAGTGGGTGTCTTTTTCGTGCTTACGTTTGGAACACTACGTTTTGGGCTGGTGGTCGAACATCCGACTGAGACCGCCACTCTGCTGACCAGTGGGAGGTGCGAGCCCTAGAAATCCTACCATCCTCGTGTAACTCTGGGAAGCTCAATGCGAGAGTATGAAGAGGTCTATGCTTGTCATCAGTTTCCACAAACATTCAGTATTCCTCTTTCCAAATTCCTCTGAATCTAAATGAGAAGTTTCTGTGATGAAACAACTGAAACGCTGTTTGAGTGTGTGTTTGTTGTTGGTTGGTATTTTTAGGGGAAGGGTGGGGGTGTTCTTTTGTTTTTCTTTTGCTTGGTGAGTGTGTGAAGCTCATTTATGGACAACTGCTGAAATCGGCATAAAACTCTATTCACTCGCTTACTTTAGTGAGCGTATTTTGTTCACACAGGTTTTGAACTTGTTTACTTGTTTTAAATCTCCATTAAATCAAACATCGTTTCGGGAAGAATGCTAGATTAATCTTTTTAGATTTGCATCACTAGTTTTTGAACGAGGATCGGGCTGCAGGGGATCAGGTGTTGCCTATTTTTTTTTTTTGCAGATGAAATGTTTTCAAATCCTATGAAAAGAAAGTCATTATCTGTATCCGGAACTTGTATTAAAAGCAACAAAAGATTCTGTTTCCTATCGGGACACTCCCACATTAATCTTATGATTTGAAAATGAGTAAATATTGAACGAACATGTATTTTGCCAGCGTCGTGCAATCAAACGGTCGGGACCACACTGACGTAACCCCTCGAACATAAATTACCCGGATGTGTGGTCATATCGCAACATCTCCTGTAAAACATCTGTATGTTTAGATTGTGTATGTAGTTGTTCGTGTTTGTTGCCTAACGCTGCACTGTATGACATTAGCCTGTAAATGTCCGGGTCTGGGCCATACAGTCTAGTGACTCGCATCAAGAACATACGAAATAGGATGACACGCATCAACCAAGTCTGCAAGCCCGACCATCCGATCAGCTTAGTTGGCCCCTTAAGACAAGCATAGGTTTCTATAGACTCTCTCTCCAAACCAGGTATTCACGAGGTCTTCAAACGTACATGATATGAAATAAACCGTTAATCTCAAGACACCAATTTTGACGTGTGAGTCGGTAAGTGACTCACATGATAGGACGAATATGGGGTACTGATGAAGATGTTTTCCCAAGGAATCTATGAGGATATAAAACATAAGGTACTGTATACCTTGAGAATCCTCACAAGGATTGGTTTGTTTAACTCCGCACTCAGCAATATTCCAACTATATGGCGGCGGTCTGTAAATAATCGAGTCTGGACCAGACAATCCAGTGATCAACAGCATGAGTATCTTACGACAAACATGGTTACTGAAGACCAATTGTAACCCGGATCTTCAGGGGTTCATCACAAGGAAGTACCTCCGTGCACTCTCGAAGTATGAAAGAGACGCCGTGCACACAGACTGATCAGTTACCCTTTCACCCGAACCAGCACGGGAACGTTTGATGCAAGTCAGAATCAGTGATTGCATCGGACAAATTGATGCGTCAAATTAGGAAATGTCGGCCATATATTCGTTTAAATGCTTTCCTAAGACCGATTGGTCTGTACACCTGATCAAACAACCTTAGAGCGAGATCACATATAAAACAATCTTTGACAACATGGACAGAGATTGTTCGATTGACCTCAAAAGTAAAATGCCGACACTATAGCAGAAATCATATTGTTGATTTAACTTGAAAGCTGGCCAGTGAAAAGTCACCCTTCTTGTCGGACAGGTGATTACATGCTCAGTAAATGAACTTGGACATAAAGTGATTTCTACAATAATTACTTCTGATGAGAGTTTTGTTTGTAGTAAAAATAAGAATGTCGTAATATTGCACGCGTTTATTCCCAGTTTTTCGTATTGCTAACTCTGAGATAAGCCATGTGATGGTTTGTCCGTCATCGTCTCAACCAGAGATGTGACGCTGTTCCCAAACTCCAGCCGCGACCTGATGTTCCGGAGTGCGTCAGCACTGTGATCTGTGTATGTGTTTTACTACAGCGGTGAACGTCTAATACCACATCACTTCTTCATTCTCGTTGCGTAGATCGATGCTCATGATCTTGATCGCTGGATTGTCTGGTCCAGACTCGATTATTTGCAGACCACCGCCATATAGCTGGAATATTGCTGAGTGCGGCGTAAAACTAAACTCACTCGCTGACTCGTCACCCTCGTATGACGTTTACACGCCGGTACATAACGGATATAGATGGATGGGTCTATCCCGAATGCGGAACGTTTGTTGTTCTATTCCCAGTCTGTGGTACTACAAGACGTTGAAATATGGTACTTCTTGTAGTATTGCAGTGGAAAGGCGTCTGGGGGCGGTGGGGTAGCCTAGTGGTTAAAGCGTTGGCTCGTCACGCCATAGACCCGGGTTCGAATCTCCACATGGGTACAATGTGTGAAGCCCATTTCTGGTGTCCCCCGCCGTAATGTTGCTGGAATATTGCTAAAAGCGGCGTAAAACCAAACTCAGTCAGTCAGTCAGTAAGGCGTCTGCCTATCACGCTGAAGGCCCGGGTTTGATCCCCGGTGGAGGCACCTAGGTTCGGGTCCCGAGGTGGGCACATTTGCGTAGTATCCTTGGACAAGATACTTAGATCCACATTGTCTCAGTTCACCCAGCTGTAAAATGGGTACCCGTGAGGATGTGCTGGCAATGTTAGTGTTAAGTTCATTGCGCCTAACAGGCAGCATGGCTGTATGATCCCCAGGGAGTTGAAAACGTACCGGAAAGTACGATAGTGTTCTATGACCGAGGATAGTAATGTACGTAGCGCCGTGAGCAGGCAATGTGCTTGGATATGAGCGCCATATAAGCGGACTATTACTATTACTATTACCTACCCTGCCTGACGCTCAGCTTATGGAAATAAAACAAGGCCCAGTCACCTCGGAGTCCGTGTTCTGTGTTCTGAGGTGTCGACCGCCAAGGCACTACATTGTACATAAGACTTAATCTTCAACGCAACGCCAACCTCTTCTCACCTCTAATTCTACTACATACTAGGGTACCTTGTGGGCATTTCGTGTGAGAATACATCACCCAACTTCCCGAATGCCTTACAGCTGTGGCTGTTGGTAATCCGGACGGCGTAAAGCGTTCACCATGCGTTAACCTCATGTACGTAGCCTCAGATATGACAGTGTATATGTTATCTTCATTACATGGCTTCAGATTTCAGATTGCGGTTAAAACAACATACATAGTGAAGTGATAGTCCGGGGTTTTACCTTGACCCACTAGGGGTCCGGAGGTGTATGGTGTAGTGTACTGGATGAGGGAGTGACTATGGTTTTACGCCGCTTTTAGCAATATTTCAGCAATATCACGATGGGAGACACCAGAAATGGGCTTCACACATTGTACCCATGTGGGGAATCGACCCCGGGGGTTCGGCGTGATGAGCGAACGCTTTAACCACTAGGCTATCCCACCTCCCCCAGAACGTGTAACAGGGAATAGTATTATATATCCCTGGACACGGAGTATATATTTTGTTTCTACATTCTCTCTGTACGTTTATACATACTCAATGCACATCGTGATCGTCATTACCTATATATATAGAGTTGCGTCCCTTTGGTAACACGACCATCTGTTCATAGTCACAGCATCAGATTCGCCCTGATTACACCAACCCACAATCAAACACTTGTTGTGTGCCTGCAGCTATCGTCACGTAGTCAGGTATCTATGTGCACTAAACACCGGACAGCTTGGGTGACGCCACACAACTGAAGTGGCATGGATTGTCCCGGGTCAGATCGACTCAACGTTTTATCTTCTTCACATATCTTCAGTTCCGATTCACTTTCAGTGTGAACATAAGGGTACGATTATTTCAACTTGGTTGCAGAGGTTGTGTGTGCTTGTGTGGGTACCTTCTTGAACTTGTCAACTGTGATGTCACCACGCTGTTTGACGTAGATAGATATGTTCCAAACTAAAGTACACACCCGCGCCTATCAGTGCTTTTGTGTGTTTGTTTTGCCGAGAGCCAAGCAGGTTAACGGCATGTGCCATCTTTCAACATCTTTGGTCTGATTTCAAGGCTGATGTCTGACAACACCACAACCGACCTCGTTGGTGGTACGGCATAAGGTTCAAAGGACCAAACACAGGAAAGTATGTCCGAGTTTTAAGATGGCAGTTTTCTTGAATTCATTCAATGAAATACCAACAAAAGATGGATTTAATTTCTTTATGTACAGAAAATATGTAATATACATGCAAGACGATACCGAACTCAAAAAATACCAAAATTGATGAATGTTTTTGCATTTATAAATCCGTTTATCAATTCTTGCATCTGTTCACCCTGAGTGGACAACAGCTCGTTGTCATATTGCTCAGCAGGTGCCCGACCACACACCGAGTCCAGGAACCCGGTGTATGGTTGGCGGAAGTCATGGAATCCGATGGTAACACTGTAGATATTGCAGATGGGACTAGTGGCGTACGTCTCAAACATCAATCCATCTGATGGAAAGATGGACCAAGTATACATATTGCACATGTAGTTGCTCTGAATATCAGAATCATCCTGAATGATGCAACTTTGGTTGTGAGGTATATGGGACTTGAATATTCATCTGACAATATATTGGACTCTTAAAAGCCCTCTTTCCTATGAATCACCATTCTACCCGATGCCAGTAATTCTCACCTATTCACCTTGGTGGTACACGAATTACTTCCTATATACAAAAGGTACCGTATTTGGTGAAATAAAGCGGATATCTTACCTACCGATACCCCCAACTTTGACACGTTATGAAATCAAATACAATAGAGATGGAAAAGGCAAACCTGTCTTCGAGAAACTGCTTTCTTGGTCTTTTCCTACCATCTGTCGTGTATAAGGGAAACTGTTTGTCATAGTATTTGTCTGTGTGTCTGGTACGTTTATTGGCTGTATTTGTCGTCCATGTCGGTGTGGCGAACACATTCATACTTGGGATAAGTCATATCCCTCTGTCAGATACATTCCTAAACAGAAATCACCATACTATCTGTCAGAAACAATGTCATGCCAATGTTTGCTATGAGACTTGACGCAAACCACGCCACGAACACGCTTACGCATACCACATTGTATTGACAAATAGTACAAATATTAGTGGTGGTTTTCGCAGCATCACAAGCACAATAATCCAAGATCAAATGACACAAGGCTACCGACAGATGAGCTATCAACTGTATCATCCGTAAACTTCGAAATCTGAGGCACACCGTCGGTTCTGGGTCCCACACATGCACTCGACGTTCCAGCTTGGGTTACGCTTAATGCTCACTGACAATCGTTGCCATGGAAACAAAGATAAAATATGCAAGGAATAAGCCGTGGGCACATCCATGAAAGCTGGTGACAATGACGGGATCGATACGGGAGGACTGACTCATCATTTGTGCTAGGTCAGCTGTTTCATAGATGAAAATTGTGTACATGTGTAATGAACTGTTACACGTTATTGGGTAATTGAAATTAATGTCGCAACAGACGTTCTCCCATGACACGAACTCATGAATGTTTTTACATACGACAATGTGTTACGTGTTCTCGAATATATTCCTGAATGCGTCTGAGTGAGTGAGTTTAGTTTTACGCCGCTTTAGTGTCCTTAAGTGTCCATTACAGGCTGCCGTAACGTAGACGTAACATTAGTGTCTATTACAGGCTGCCGTAACGTAGACGTAACATTAGTGTCCATTACAGGCTGCCGTAACGTAGACGTAACACTAGTGTCCATTACAGGATGTCGTAACGTAGACGTAACAATAGTGTCCATTACAGGCTGCCGTAACGTAGACGTAACATTAGTGTCCATTACAGGCTGACGTAACGTAGACGTAACACTAGTGTCTACTACAGGCTGCCATAACGTAGACGTAACATTAGTGTCCATTACAGGAGGTAACGTGACGTAACATTTGTGTCTATTACAGGCCGCCGTTACGTAGACGTAACATTAGTGTCCATTACAGGCTGACGTAACGTAGACGTAACACTAGTGTCTACTACAGGCTGCCGTAACGTAGACGTAACATTAGTGTCCATTACAGGCTGCCGTAACGTAGACGTAACAATAGTGTCCATTACAGGCTGCCGTAACGTAGACGTAACACTAGTGTCCACTACAGGCTGCCATAACGTAGACGTAACATTAGTGTCCATTACAGGATGCCGTAACGTAGACGTAACAATAGTGTCCATAGCAGGCTGCCGTAACATTAGTGTCTACTACAGGCTGTCTTAATGATGTGGGTTCAATCAGAATTACCTCCCTAGTTCTTAGTGTGGAATTTACCGTGTGACAGATGCTGCAGATAAAGCAACAAGAAAAAGAAGCATTAAAACTGAGTTGGCATAAACCGATTAAGAGACAAAAATTGTCGTATCCTTCCCCACGCGTGCATATACGCAAATGTGACTGAATATGGCCCATGCTGGCCTAAATAACAGAATGTAACAAAACATCAACTGTGAACAAAATGCTTAAATATTGCCGTCCGACGACGCATGTCCATTCAGAGACAGACTGGATATTAGATCCAGCTAACTCAACCGTTAACCCAGATCAAAGTTTAGCGTACGAGCACGTTGAATAACTTTCACCTGATAACCAACAATGATAACACCTTTGTGCACCGAATGACCAAGAATCCACATATGATGGTGGTAAGGCAAGAAATCTTTGGCGGGTATCTAGCACAACACGAGCGAGTTGATTTCGTTACAGTTCTCCTTTCAATGAACACATATAGTTCATTGTTGTGCCTTAACTGTCTCAAACCGGGAATTCATAAATACTTCTACACCGTATCGATGAAACAACAGCCACGTGATTAGAAGAGATACGGGACAATCTTGTGGGGCACCCTCTTGCAATATTCCACCCAAAAAGTGCCGTACTTCTGGCAACACTTGGCCTCATCCCGGTAGCTGCGATGTATCAGCAGCACGATGAGGAAGATGGTGTATGAGAAGGGCATGATGTTGACGAAGAGGGCGGGTACTGACCAGAAAAAAGGCCAACAGTATCTCCGGGATGTAATGAAAGTGTCTAGAAAAGCCCCACCAGCCAGATGCAAGAAGGATGCTCTCGCGTTCTTCTCCACTTTCAAGATGATACTTTGCTCGAATCACCTCAGCCTTGCGTCCCCAGATGAGACAGTTACCGTCAGCGCCCCTTACTGCCTGTTTCTGGTTGTCGGCGTCGTAGTTGATGTAGATGGAGAGGATACCACATGTGAGGAACAACGCTGTGAGCCATGGTCCGAGAATGACAGGCTGGTTGACGAGGTAAAGACTCACGGACGTGTAGAAGCCTGGCACAAACACTAGACAGCCCCAGCAGATGTAGTAGCCAGCACGATCAAGCATGATATCAATGGTCCGCATGTATCCCGCCTCCCACCAGAAGAACTTGGCCAAATACACGAGTTGGAGTGTGCAACAAACAAACATGCTGTCAACAAATCCATGCAGCTCGTAGCTTTTAAGGGCAAAAATCGAAACCAAAAGAGCCCAGACCATCAAACCGAACCGACAGTTGGTAAAAACCTTAATGTCATAGCCAAAGATTCTTGGGTACAGTTCCGTTCCCCAGTAATAGTCAAAAATAAAATTACCTGTTGCCCCGCAGTCGGTCGAGGAGGGAGATACTATACCCTTCACGTATAGGAATAAACAAAATATAAGGCTGAAAATATTCAGGGTTGAAAGCACTGTGTCAAACTGGTCATATATTATTGTGGGGGTCATACCTAGTTGTTTAAGGAATGCAGTAATCACAACAAATAGCACCATAGTCAGGATGAAAAACGCGAAGCCGTTATCCTTATACACGGGAACATTGCCCTTAGGGGTTAGAGGTCCATACACAGTCTTGCCGGGGATAAGCTTCATCGTGACGAGAGCATAGAAACTGTATACTACAAGTATGGCAGTTATCAAAGTGTTGTAAGGTCGGACCTGACCCCACATGTACAGCAGACCTCCCAGGATGGATCTGCCCTGGAAAACGTCAGCCATCTTGCTGTAACTACCTTCACTGTGCACCGCGGTGTACCACAAGATGATGACGAAGTTCGGTGTGGTCAGTGTCAGCAGTAGTGGGAAGACGGTAGTCTGCAAAACATGGCGAAGCTTGAGCATCCACTTATTCTGAGAGAGTGTTTCATATCCCTCCTTGTATCCTTGGAAACCGTTCTGGAGCACATCTTCTTTGCCCATTTGGCTTGACTTCCGGTGGGTAGCCTCAGTCTGGAAAACAGAAATGAAGTAGTTTGATTTATCTCGAATATTTATGCAGTCAGCTGTACGTGGTATTATTATCTGTTTGACTGAAATAAAAACTGAAAAAGATCCACGCAGAAAGTTATTACATAAGTTTTCAGTCTTACACAAGAGTCAACCAAAATATTCTCAACAATACCATGTCAGTTGCTGTCGGTGAAGTGCAGGTTTAGATGGACTGGGTCCGGTTGGGCGTGATTCAGAAGATCTGTTCGGAAGGTCTCTGGGGTGCTTCCTGCAACATCAGATATTAGATGGGTCAATATATAGTTGATATACTTCGACATACAAAGGTTTGTACACACAAAATGTTGACATGCACAGGTTTGTGGAAGCAGCATCCATATGATTTAATAACAGAAAAACAAACGTCCAGGTACAAACCAGGGGTGTCCGTATGCGCCCTGGTTACAGTCTGGTGTCTCATTAACGATGACTGGTTATCTTGTGTGACGTCACACAGTGGGACACTGTTATCAAGTTGTCATTTATTTATCAGCCTATATATTGACAGAGCTATATTGACAGGACAAGTAAAAAGTGTAGTGAGAGGATGACTGTACACTAGCACTTGCAGGAAGAAGACAGTTGTACCCAACCCGAGCACGACTGTCCACTAGCGAGGGTTACGGTTGTGCAATACCGCGCGTCAACACAAATCGTCCAATGTCATCGAGATAGACTGAGACACAATCAGAGAGCCGCATTACTCGATTCATTTTAATAGGAAGGCAAGGATGCTTGTGGTATGAAATTATACATATTCTATTGTGAATGTTAATATCTATCGATCGTGCAGGTATACTTCACCATATAGGAAACAACACTGTGCACTATTGTTATCCCAGTAAATTACCGATATTATCTTCTAGGTACTATTGTTGAAGTTTTTTATATATATTTTAATGGTCTCACAACACGAACATACGGTCATACCTGAAATGAGACCCGTTACATACTTTCCACAGGGCTTCAACTTCGGTAATGCATCATGAAGTATTTTTCAACCACAGAACAAGTCATATACACGCGTCATGATCTATAGCTCACCTGAATGCTGGAAAATATCTCAGACCAATTGTTTATATCTACCGTGACACATCCACGCTGTTTACTGTTATAAATCACTCTAACGGTTGCTATGATAGATCGAATTACAATTTAGTAAGCGCGTTTCGTGCCACTGCTGTTAGACTCAGCCTCTATCCAAAGCTCATAAACTTTGTGGTTCTAGAGGAGATGCCTTCATGGGAATACCAGACGGATACGGTTCGCCATGCTAGCGGAAAAGATTACTAAAACTTGGATGGACACAATGTTAAGCTCGGCGCATTGCTTGTCATCGCTGAATGTGACATAAAATATAATTCATGCATGCTCTCCGGACATATTGGAAAAGAATTCGTGGTTTTATAGGAAGAAAAACGTGAAAACGTTATTGTTCTTTATCCGTGGTGGATACTGAAATCTACAACAGATTGTACGCAATACATTTCAGAAGGACAACATTTCCTTTACATGACATTACTGGCTAAGGCATCCTGAATAAGTTTTAGCTGTGATCTATTTCTGTCCTTGTCCGTCACCGGTAGAAATGTATATATACTACTTTGTTCATGAAACACAGCAAATTGCCACATAACTCGCAAATGTTTATCTGCCCATTAAATGCGAATGGAACCAGGCCTGCAGGCTATACAACCAAGGTACATGTACAACAGATGGATAAACAAACAACATACACATTCTCGCGTTCAGCTAACGTCGGGGAGATCTTTTTTCCACGATATCCCATTTTAGTTTACTTTCTTGTCCTCGCGGTGATAACCCTTCCGTTCAAAGCCAGATGTGATAGCAGACAGTATTTACTTTTCAGTGAGCAGACAACACTGTCTGTCCTTTCTCTTCATTGATATACAAGGACTATTATAAATATAGCCATACATATCATACTTTTCTTCTGTATATTTTTAAATTCCAAACTGCAAGTATCTTTAAGTAACGCTTGGGCTACGACATATTCATATCAAATTGTGGGCAAAGAGTCACCTTCATTATATCCATAGACAGAAACTAATTACCACATGGGTAATGGACATTTCAAAACATCATTAAAAGTATTACAAGTGCAAATACTGGACATAAATCAGTTATAAAATCAATGTATCTGTCTTATCGGCTGTATCTGTGAAGGTAAAACTGAGGCCTAACAGTTTCATATAATTCACCATCCTTTTGCAAATTTTAAAGAAATCATGGCTTGTTTGAAATAGTGAGGATACATTATCTATATAATAAGACAATTACACAAAGGTAAGTACTGGTGAACTTTTCATATTTAGGCTACTGTTTCTTAGGTCTCTTCTCCATATTACTTCATGCAAATGAAACTCGTCATAGTTATAATCGTTCTGTTTATAAAATACAAGAATTCCGAAGAAAAAGCGGCGTAAAACTAAACTCTCTCACTCACTCACTCGATCGGACTGTTAAACAAGGCAATAACTAGAATCATTTTAGCTCCACCTACTTTGGAATGTACGTTCTCTATATATCCTAATACCCTATCAAGTGCAAGGTTCACACACGCACGTACGCATACACGCACTACACACACACGAAAAGGTTCAAAGGAAACATTGAAAGTCATAACACCGCGACAAAAGGATGACTTAGATAGTAACTAAACATGTGTTACTAGGAAATACATTCATAATGTCACTAACAGAATACTGGAATGTAGTTGTTCCACGGTCTGGAAGGCAATTTAGGGTATCAGATTACCCTCCACAACTGAGCCAGTGGGACAAGGTTGGCATCCACTTGCAGCAAAGAGGCATCGAAGTGTTAACTGATTAATCCCAGATGCTATCGTCTTAAAGAAGAAACGAGAGATCTTTCTATGAGTTAATTAAAATAGAAATATTTTTACTCGAGGGTTTACGTTTTAGCCCATTTATCGCCTTCTATTTCCTCACAAACACGTTTTTATCTCGTTCTGATTTGAGCTTGCAAGAAAAAGAAATGGAATTGAAATGATGCCAAATCCTGAATAAATATGATGTGTACACGAGGCTACTACTGCTGACAGAAGGAAACCTAACGTCTGGTTTGAAGAAATGTTTTGTGCTTCTTAGATTGGCCCGAGTATCTGCCCTACCCATGCAGACCCTCACGACGGGAGAGCGCCCTGTATATAGCCCCCCGCGCCGCGGAGCAGGGATGCCAAATGATTCACATTCAAGATCCGCAAACTAAATAATCCGTTACAGAGCGCTATTCCTGAAATACCCATCAGTGCTAATGGGATCCTGAAACGTGAGATGAACGGAGAATTGTAAAGTCCCTGTCAAAAGTAGCTGACACAAGAAGCCTGTGCAGCGACAAGGATCTTGGAAACAAAAGGGACGTGTTGTATATTCGAGAGAGTGCCAAACATGCTGTCTGAACATGCATTCCCTTTAATGCGACGTGTTCATATCACACTCCCAGGTATACTTATACATGTGACAGTATCGTCCTCACGGGTGTGCTCATTCACTCATCTGACGTCATTATCAGGTTTGTTCACATACTCGGGTGGTAATCTTCTCACGGGTACGTATGTTCATTCACTCAGCTGACGTCATTATCAGGTTTGTTCACATACTCGGGTGGTATCCTTCTCACGGGTACGTATGTTCATTCACTCAGCTGACGTCATTATCAGGTTTGTTCACATACTCGGGTGGTATCCTTCTCACGGGTGTGTTCATTCACTCAGCTGACGTCATTCTCAGGTGTGTTCACATACTCGGGTGGTATCCTTCTCACGGGTGTGTTCAATCACCCAGCTGACGTCATTCTCAGGTGTGTTCACATACTCGGGTGGTATCCTTCTCACGGGTACGTATGTCCATTCACTCATCTGACGTTATTCTCAGGTGTGTTCACATACTCGGGTGGTATCCTTCTCACGGGTGCGATCATTCACTCAGCTGACGTCATTCTCAGGTGTGTTCACATACTCGGGTGGTATCCTTCTCACGGGTGTGTTTATTCACTCAGCTGACATCATTCTCAGGGGTGTGTTCACATACTCGGGCGACATTCTTCTCTCAGGTGTGTTCGTTCACTCATACTTCCTATACTGTCATTTGTGCACATGCCATATATTCGCAGCCTCAGCAAATGCTTGGGCGTGGCAGATCATATAATCGTGCGTGTCGGTCTCACACACATGCCACATGCTTATCCTATCCTTTCCATACACGAAGACGTTCATATGTGATCATGTCGCATGTTGACGCTTGCCAATTGTTAGTTACATCTACCTGCCAACATGGTATGCCATCTGATCATCTATATTCGAAGCCGAATATATTCATGGTGCCGGTGTAGACAGAGATCAGCGGAGGTGCTTCTTCAAGAATCATCACTTTGACACAGAACGCTTTTTATTTCTGTATTTTCTTTCACGGCGTGAATGTCTGATTATAAAAGTTATTTGTTTGTTTGGAGCAGGAAGTTAATTTTGGAAGGTGGAGAGGGACACACAGACTAACTCTAAATATATATAATTTTGATAGCAACAAATAAACCCATTCAAATTGAAAAGGAGCCCCAGGGAGACAAGATCCGGATTCAGAAACTGAACCTGAGGAATCTAGACCTGCTAGACCTGGGTTCAGAATCTCTGGTCTCCCTGGGGCTCCTTTTAGTTTAAATGAGTTTGTTTGTTACTTTCAAAATTATATATTTTCAGAGACTAAGCATTAATCTAGCCTTTAGCATTGCAGGTAGATTACATTGCATGGATGGCTAGGCAGTAGGAGAATTAATGTGGTTCGGGGACTGTGAGACAGACTAAGAGACACAACAGACATGACGGATGGCCGGACAGAGTTACATGGTCGGCAACAAGATATCATGTATTTATACACCGCTCTATTAATCACACCTTCGGCACCTTAGATAAGGAAATATCATGAACTGGGCCGGGTTAATGACATACTTTCAGGCCGCTCAGTACACGACACTTACTTCTTGGACATAATGCTTTCTGTCAGAGCTCGGTGAAATTGGGTCCCATGCTGGAATTTACCGTAGCGCGATAACTATCGATTGTATATTCGGGTACTGATTTTGATAATGAGTTCCAGGTTCCTCGCCTTCCGTCATCAGCTCCGCAACCCCTGCCCTAGAACCACCCCCACCCCTAACCCCACCCACATCCCTTACCCCAGGCCTAACATGACCAATCCTCATACGTCAACCTCCTCGTACCAAAATAGGTTTGTTGTTTTCTTCAGAATTAATAGCTCTGTGTATACATGTCCGTATAATCAGACTTATGTGGTGACATTCAGGGCTGTTTACTGCCCGATATATTTACAGTATGGACGTCACACAATGTGTTCGTGGAGAGCTGCTGTCGCCAAGCATTATCTGCCCGGGAAAATGAGTTGTATTCAGTAGTATTTCTGTAATGTTGGGATGTCTGCGTCTTAGTTTATTGTATAACGCTGGACAATATTCAGGTTACATGGAAGCAATTTATAATAAATCGAGCCTGTACCAAACAATCCAGTGATTGACATAATTATGAGGCGTGATCTACGCAATGAGCGAGCTTGACCACAGAGCTCCGTTACTCGCCTCTTACGACAAGCATGAGTTGCTGAAGCCTATTTCGACCCAGGATCTTAGCGACATAAGTGCCCAACATAATCTGATGCTGTTCTTGTCCATATCGCTGAAAACCACGGACACACGTGTAGTCTCTAGTCCCCAAACCACATTATTTTGCCATTCGACCCACCCTTGCCGTAATGTCATATCCCAAAATACAGTAAGTACACTAACCTGCCTCATAGTCCCTGAACCGCATGATTTTCCCTACTGCCTAGCCCTCCCTGTAATCCTAAAGCCCTAAATGAAGCAAGTCTAGATTTCCTCAGGTTCTGAATCTCCGTTTTCACTGGGGCTCCTTTTCAATTATTTAAATGGGTTCATTTGTAAATATATATATTCAGAGACCAAGCGTTAGTCTACAAGTAGGCATTTTCTGAAACTCCTATCTCTTACTTAAGCTCTTTTCAATTTACATGCAGTTCCTTGTTTCGATAAAAAAATCTACGTTTTCTGAGACCACGTGTTCGTTTAGGGTACAGTGCTGGTAAACCAAGAATCGTAAACAGGCGTTTCTAGTTACCAACCCATCACAACAGGAATCTGGCATCAGTAAAACGGGAAGACAGCGAATGACGGTGCCTGATGATCTAGCACGACTGTTTCACACTTCCCATCTGATCCCTGGGACATTTTATGATGCGCCATCATCTTTCATGACGTGTTTCATGGTACTTTTATCCATTTGTTCGGATCAATACATCCTCCGCTCGCTTTTGAACCCATAAATAAACCCCATAAATGTATTGATATCCGAGACTATTATTGCATATCATCAATGTATTTGCAATATATATGGACAGATTTATGTTTCAAACCGTTTTTCAATCTCTCGGATAAATAGTTTTGATAGCAATAAATCATGGATTTCTATTTGAGGAATGTCCCCGGGTTGTTTTAAGAATATTCCAGAGGGTTGTACATCCTTTGATATAAAACGCCAAATGGATCTCCATGGTAACAATTATGCAGAGAGGTATTACTGATGGTACAACTTTTTAAACAAAAATAGATAAAGGTTGAATTTCACTCAAACTCTAGGCTAGCACTAAATTAAAGGACTGACTTTTTTTCTTGTCATGGTGGAATAGAGTAACATGTAGATCTAAACATACTGTGTTGTTTCATCTAGGGCTTGGTTTCCAGCAGATTTGAGATCGTAAAATTGTACATTTAAAACCTCAAGCTGCGGGTTCAAAACGACGCACTCTCAGTTGAATGCGATTAAATCTACAGGTATCTTTGCTCCAAACTGAAAACACAGCATGCTTATTTGCAAATTTTACTATAACAATATCATATGTGAATTTCGGAACTTGTATAAATGGGGATTTGCGGAGTGACGTGGTATCCGGTGTTTTACGTGTGTTGTCCACCTGTATGAGTCTGGGGAATACACCGACAATCAGCATTGAATATATGTTATAAATGTCTGCGCTAAATCTGCGATTGACTCTTGCATATATTTGAGCTGAAGCTCCGCCTGATTGTTGTATGTCCGAGCTGAAGCTTCGCCCAATTCTTGTATGTCTGAGCTGAAGCTCCGTCCAATTCTTGTATGTCTAAGCTGAAGCTCCGCCAAATTCTTGTTTGTCTAAGCTGAAGCTCCGCCCAATTCGTGTATGTCTGAGCTGACGCCCCGCCCAATTCTTGTATGTCTGAGCTGAAGCTCCGCCCAATTCCTGTATGTCTGAGCTGAAGCTCCGCCCAATTCTTGTATGTCTGAGCTGAAGCTCCGCCCAATTCGTGTATGTCTGAGCAGAAGCTCCGCCCAATGCTTGTATGTCTGAGCTGAAGCTCCGCCCAACCCGTGTAATGTCTGAGCTGAAGTTCCGCCCATAGTGGCGGTTCTCGGGTCAACTGTGGTCAATATGTGTATGTCTGGGCTGGAATACCGCTCTACCTTATATGCGATGACGCCCTTCAACATACAGCCATCACCCCCTCCTCTGAGACACCCTTAATCAACCCCACCCTCCAGTCCTTGCACAGCACAGTACGGAAATATGGCTATGAGCTCAGTATTGTTTTTCACATTCATATGTGTTACTCGTACATATGACATGTATTAACAGTGTATAGCACGGCCACCACCCACCCATTATGAAATGAAATCAAACCTAGCGGTTATATGACGTTGAATCGTCCATTGTCACTACAAGCATGGCGTCATGGTCGGGTACTGACAATGCTCTTTCGCGATACACTTTGAGTTTGATTTCTGTAGTATTTCCCACATTGCCACATAAACTTTGAAAATGCCTAATAACCTCACCTGTGCATTTTATAACCCACAACTGTACATAACAATATCTATCGACAATGATATAAAACAGTTTTAACACAAGTTTCCACAATTGTGCTGCCGTCAAACAACTGAAACCCTTGATGGACCAACCAGAATGGGTGTGTTATTTCTAAATTCATAATTGTTTGATATAGTGCTGCGATTTGACTCTTAATCTGTGTTTGTATTCACCGCCCAATATTAGCGATAGAAGTATATCGTTCAAGCACCCAGATACGCGACGGTTCAAGTTGCTCTGTAAAACACAGCCACACCAGCAGACTGAGGTTTACGACATCAACTTGTCATTCACAACACACGCATGGCGGCACCTACTGCTATATTCTATCATGACAAACCTACGCAAAGGCGAACTTTAGTGTTAGTAAAATATTTGGTGAAACGACACTAATGGACTAAAATGTTTTCAGGAGGTTGTCAAACTGAATTTAGGAAATATCGATAATAGACTTTAAAAGGTGTATATGCCCCAACATAATATTTGTCCATCGCATAACTTAATATTCACACATGATAGTCACGGAATATGGGCAGCATGGGAATGCAATGAGCCAGCATGAACTGGGCACCACTAAATGTGAATTACAAGTGAGACTTAAATATTCGAGTCAGGTCTAGTGTTAGGAATATATTATTCACTTTTATGAATAAACCATTGTTAAGCAGAACATCCTTTTTGATTAAATTTTAATATATAAAAATCTGACTTTCAGATAATGCTGTACCGAAATATATAATATCAGAGAAAAACTAAAATCGGCAGATCGTACCCATTTGCAAAACAATCAATAGACATTTGAAACTTGTTTCAATGAATATTTTTCTCTCTGAAGCAATGCTACAGCTAGCATGGGCAAGATACGAGGGATTTGATAAATGGTCCAATTTAACGCGGAACCTTTGCGAAATAACCTAATGGATAATTTGATCAATAGACCAAAATGATAATCACAGAACACTACTGGAGAAAATAGCTAAATATATCATAACGGTAATAATCCTAATTATGTGCAATTGGTCAGAGGTACTTACACGCCAAGTGATAGTGAGCGCTACTCCATGGAGACCGAGATGGTGAAGACAGAGAGGTGTGAGTCACAGCGGAGATAACGTCGCTCTGAGGTGGAAACCGACAAGGGTCGACGCTAGGCTGTAATAACAGAAACAGTCAGTGAGATGGGATCCTGTCAGACATCGCTCAACCCAACCCTGCCCGCCCCTGCCTGCCTGGGAATATTACACGCTCAGCGGTGTATCCAGTGTGAGCTGGACAAGGGTGCGCTCACGGCACATTCCAAGGTCTGTTCATGTGTAGAGATGTTATCGAGTGGTCATAATATTTCTTTTATACAGTCGCAAAACCATTCAGACCGACAATGCCGACCGAGATAGTGCTTTAGTACTTGGTAATTTGACACGGGACGATGAGAAACCGCGACACTGTATCCAGGTGTTGGTGTTGAGAATAGTGAATGTCATCGTAAAGTGCAGACCTCCACACATGAACGGTCATCACGAGTGTACAAACGGCCCCAGGCGTCTAACATGTACACACAATGATGACCGTCACATCTGTACAAGGTCGGCCGTCACACATAGACACACAGTCCCGGTCGTCACACGTGTACGCACAGTCCCGGTCATCACACGTGTACACACAGTCCCGGTCATCACACGTGTACGCACAGTCCCGGTCATCACACGTGTACACACAGTCCCGGCCATCACACGTGTACACACAGTCCCGGTCATCACACGTGTACGCACAGTCCCGGTCATCACACGTGTACACACAATCCCGAGTCATCACACATGCACACACAGTCCTGGTCATCACACGTGTACACACAGTCCCGGTCATCACACATGCACACACAGTCCCGGTCATCACACATGCACACACAGTCCCGGTCATCACACATGCACACACAGTCCCGGTCATCACACATGCACACACAGTCCCGGTCGTCACACGTGCAGACACAGTCCCGGTCGTCACACGTGTACACACAGTCCCGGTCATCACACATGCACACACAGTCCCGGTCGTCACACGTGCACACACAGTTCCGGTCATCACACATGCACACACAGTCCCGGTCATAACACGTGTACACACAGTCCCGGTCATAACACGTGTACACGCAGTCCTGGTCATCACATGTACACACAGTCCCGGTCATCACACGTGTACGCACAGTCCCGGTCATCACACATGCACACACAGTCCCGGTCATCACACGTGTACACACAGTCCCGGTCATCACACGTGTACACACAGTCCCGGTCATCACACGTGCACACACAGTCCCGGTCATCACACGTGTACACACAGTCCCGGTCATCACACGTGCACACACAGTCCCGGTCATCACACGTGTACACAGAGTCCCGGTCATTTCACGTATAGTCCCGGTCACACGTGTACACACAGTCCCGGTCATCATCAGTCGGTCATCACGTGCACACACAATCCCGGTCATCACACATGCACACACAGTCCCGGTCATCACATGTGTACACACCGTCCCGGTCATCACACGTGTACACACAGTCCCGGTCATCACACGTGTACACACAATCCGAGTCATCACACATGCACACACAGTCCCGGTCATCACACGTGTACACACAATCCCGGTCATCACACGTGTACACACAATCGCGGTCATCACACGTAAGAAAAGAGAACGCCACTACAAATAAATACATCACGAAGGCCAATGACTGTAGGAAAGGAGTGAGAGGACACATGTCCTTGTTACTGTATATGAATTAAGTTTTGCTCAGCTTTTCCATTCTGCAGGCAAATATTACGTCGGGGGGCCCAAGAAAAGTGAGGAATCGAACCCTGGTCGTCACGCTTTTATCAGTTAAGTCGATTGTTTATTCAGTAAAGACTTCGGCTATATGCCCCTCGTCTCATTTTACTCTGTATACATGATAGAATATGGTTATCCATTGCAATGCAATATACATGTACATATTTTTTTACATTTACAGAAGGAGGCTGGACAAAACATTTCGGTACTTACATGCATAACTTTATGTATTTACATAATTTTGCAATACTATCTTTAGATGGGTTTCTTAATAATTCCAAAAATTTCAACATATTTGGTTTCTTCCAAACATAAGGTTTAATCAGCTGATTTGGATGTACTGTATGTTTTGGGCAAATTAAAACGAAATGGTATTCATCTTCAATTACACTTACAGTAGATACAATATCTTTTCTCCTGATCAATATTTTCATAACGCCCAGTTTCAATTTTTAATTTATGACACGAAATTCGTAACATAGTTAAATACCCAACAGTATAGTCTATCAGTAGACTATGTCACTGGCTGTACTGAGGGAGGCGGGAGGAAAAGGGTTCACGCAACATGATAGAGATAGATTTGTATTGGGTGAATAATTTATAGAAACCATAGAGGAGTCCGTCGTATACATTATTGTAGAGGAAGACGGATCCCGTTGATCAGGAGTGAGAGGACGACGGATCCTGTTAAGTGGGAAACAGGGGAAGAGGGGTCTCTACATAGAAATGAGAGGAAGAGGGCCCTGCTAAATGGGAGTGAGTGGAAGAGGGTGCTGTTAAATAAGAGCGAGATGAAGGGTGACCCTGTGAAATTTAAGGAAGAGGGTTCTGTTAAATTTGAGGGAGAGGGTCCTGTTAAATAAGAGAGAGATGAAAACTAGTTCTGTAAAATATAGAAGTGAGAGGAAAATGTGTAGAAGCGAGATAAAGTAGGTCCGGTTAAGCCGGAGAGAAAGAAGTGATTCTGGAAAAAGAGCCCCTCGTTCGTCTGAAATGAGAGGGAAAGTGATCCCAACAGAGAATATCAGACCCAAGACAAGTAACTGATCCATTGCATCCAGACGAGTCAGCACACCGAACAAAGGACATCTCCCATCGATTTCTAAGCAGCATAATCGACGACATTGTGGGTCGGATGGCACCTCAAGATGGGACGAGAATCGAATCCAATTAACACAGAAACCACGAAAAGCTATTTTGGCCTGAACACATCTGCTAGAAGTCTGTAAGGCAGGAGAGCTGTTTACACCAGTAACACGTCAATGTGCATGGGTTTGCCAAAGAGATGAATCTCTATCTTTATATTTAATGTGGAACCTTTATTTTTATGAATGCTGAAACTACAGGGAGGTCAATGTGTGGCTGAATATCACTGTTTCCTGCTGCTTTTGCGCTCGTATTATATACAGCGTTAAGATAGAAATAATGAGTTTGTGTGTGAAATGCCTCGTATTGTAGATAAACACATCTCGAAACTGAAATTACAACACAGGAGGTAATAATGAAGTCTGCACGCCTGACGGTTGTATCTCACACCTACTCCAAGCAGTTTGTCAAATGTGTTGCCCTGGCAACGTGTTCCATCGCTACAAACAGTAGCAGTTACTCCTTCCTTGTGGGGGACAAGTGTTGTAAGGAAAAGGGATTTATATGCATTATTCGTTTGTTGTGTGTGAAAGCAGAATACATGGTTTTATATTGATGTAATTCAATGATATACATAAAGCGGTATAGCATGATCGTATGTTATCTCATCGCAGGAAGGCGGCATGCATATTTGCTACTGGTGTACCAGTGTATAACAGGGAGAACGTACACATTAGATAACACATGCATACCTGCACAGATATGCAAAATATGGACGTACACATATGCATTTGCAATCATATATACATACGCAAACATACATAGCTACACATATAGGTGAAAAGACACATACGCTAGTACACATATACATGTACACGGAGTAAACATACATACATACATACATACATACATACATACATACATACATACACACAGACATACATACATACATACAGACAGACAGACATGCAGGCATACAGACAAACAGACATGACGACAAATACCGTATCCGATGTAACCTGTTGTACCTTGTTTAAATCTACCTTCCGTATCTGATATGACCTGATATACTTTGTATAAATATACCTTCCGTGTCCTATGTGACGTGCTATGATCTTCATACAGATAACATCCGTATCCTATGTGACCTGCTATACTTTGTATACAGATAACATCTGAGACCTATGTGACGTGCTATGGTCTGTATACAGATAACATCCGTGTCCTATGTGACCCGTGAATCCTGCATGTGCTGGATCTGTATACAGATGACTGACCTACAGATAACATCCGTGTCCCTATGTGACCCGCCTACAGATAACATCCGTGTCCTATGTGACGTGCTATGATCTGTATACAGATAACATCCGTGTCCTATGTGACCTGCTTTACTTTGTATACAGATAACATCCGTGTCCTATGTGACCCGCTATACTTTGCATACGGATAACATCCGTGTCCTATGTGACGTTATGATCTGTATACAGATAACTATCGCATCCTATATGACCTGTTATACAGATAACATCCGTGTCCTATACTTTGTATACAGATAACATCCGTGTCCTATGTGACGTGCTATGATCTGTATACAGATAACATCCGTGTCCTATGTGACCCGCTATACTTTGTATACAGATAACATCCGTGTCCTATGTGACCCGCTATACTTTGCATACGGATAACATCCGTGTCCTATGTGACGTGCTGTGATCTGTATACAGATAACTATCGCATCCTATATGACCTGTTATACAGATAACATCCGTGTCCTATGTGACCTGCTTTACTTTGTATACAGATAACATCCGTGTCCTATGTGACGTGCTATGATCTGTATACACATAACATCCGTGTCCTATGTGACCTGCTTTACTTTGTATACAGATAACATCCGTGTCCTATGTGACCCGCTATACTTTGCATACGGATAACATCCGTGTCCTATGTGACGTGCTATGATCTGTATACAGATAACTATCGCATCCTATATGACCTGTTATACAGATAACATCCGTGTCCTATGTGACGTGCTATGATCTGTATACAGATAACATCAATGTCCTATGTGACCTGCTTTACTTTGTATACAGATAACATCCGTGTCCTATGCGACGTGCTATGATCTGTATACAGATAACTATCGCATCCTATGTGACGTGCTATGTTTTTCATGGTGTAACTATCATCTGCGAAACGTGTATAAGGACAGTTACTGTGTGACGTGAACACTCTCATCTTAGCAGCAGTGTTCGTATCCCGTAATACGCAGAAGACAAGTATAGCTATACATTACCCCACAGTTCCTGTCTATATACCCAGCAACAATGTAACACAAAAGTATACACACCATCAACACTTTCATCATTCAGATATCTCTAGCAGCATTACTATGCACTGTAGGCCATCGTCACACTATTCACATACTACGCGGTGTATATCGTTGTCATGCCACTGGCAGCTAGATCATCTAGAAAATCAGACACAACATGTGACATTGTCCCAGCACCTAGTCAAGATTCATCATGTATAAATGTCATGCCATAATGCACAACCAGACACAACATGTGACATTGTCCCAGCATCATAGTCCAGGTTCATGGCGTATAAATGTCATGTCATACACAACTAGACACAACATGTGACATCGTCCCAGCACCTAGTCCAGATTCATCGTGTATAAATGTCATGTCATACACAACCAGACACAACATGTGATATTGTCCCAGCGTCATAGTCCAGATTCATCGTGTATAAATGTCATATCATACACAACCTGACACAATATGTGACATTGTCCCAGCATCATAGTCCAGTTTCATCGTGTATAAATGTCATATCATACACAACCAGACACAACATGTGACATTGTCCCAGCATCATAGTCCAGATTCATCGTGTATAAATGTCATATCATACACAACCAGACACAACATGTGACATTGTCCCAGCATCATAGTCCAGATTCATCGTGTATAAATGTCATATCATACACAACCAGACACAACATGCAAACTTGTTATAACCTGTAGAATCTGATACCATCAACATGCATGCATCACACAACAAGGTACCAAATTTACCAGCCTTTTGTCCCACACAAGACACACCTTGTAGAATTGTCTTAGGGAATACAATCTCATACACCATGTATCAGTGTCCTATCCAAACAACCAATTACCCCATGGGCCATTGTCATAATCTGCAAAGATACACCAAGTTCAATTCTCATGCCCCACAGGACCTGACACACCAGGTACCATCATCACATCCTGCACAACCAACACAATCAGATACACAGCTTACCATAGTAATACCCAGATACCTCATCTTAACTCAACCACATATACCATGTTCAATAGTTACATCCCACACAACCAAATATACCATGTTCAATAGTTACACCCCACACAACCAGATGTACCATGTGCCTATAGTCATATCCCCAACACAACCAGATGTACCATGTACTATAGTCATATCCCCAACACAACCAGATATACCATGTGCCACTATCATATCCAACACAACCAGATGTACCATGTACTATAGTCATATCCCCAAACACAACCAGATGTACCATGTACTATAGTCATATCCCCAACACAACCAGATGTACCATGTACTATAGTCATATCCCCAACACAACCATACCATGTACTATAGTCATATCCCCAACACAACCAGATGTACCATGTACTATAGTCATATCCCCAACACAACCATACCATGCACTATAGTCATATCCCCAACACAACCAGATGTACCATGTACTATAGTCATATCCCCAACACAACCAGATGTACCATGTACTATAGTCATATCCCCAACACAACCAGATATACCATGCACCAATGTGCGAAATAGTTTCCAAATTTTGCTAGCTAGTCGGGCTAGCTATGCCGGAAAGTTACTATCCCACAACATATTTCAATAGCTCGAAATTTGAATGTAGAAACTAAGCAAAAGATTACAAAAATAGATGAAAATAAGATATTGACGGCATGACACGGGTTTCATCATTAAGCTCCTAATATGATGAACTTTTTTATCAGGCCGTAATCTTGCATGATTTAAAAGTGTATTGTAACTTAACAAGTCGGAGACAGTGATATATTTACAACATGACCCCATGAAAATTCACTAGCCAGTCGGCCCAATGATTGTGGAGAATTACTGGCCCGACTGGATTTTTAATAGTCATCTCACGGGCTAGCGGGCCAGTGGCTATTTCGCACACTGTCATGTACTGTAGCCATATCCAACACAGCCAGACACACCATTAGCTTTAGTCATATCCAACACAACCAGACATACCACGTACCATAGTCATATCCAACATCAGACATACCATGTACTATAGTCATATCCAACATCAGACATACCATGTACTATAGTCATATCCAACATCAGACATACCATGTACTATAGTCATATCCAACATCAGACGTACCATGTACTATAGTCACACCCCACACAACCAGATACACCATGTGCAACTGTCACATCACAGATAAACCCGGTAACATTGCAATACCCCACACAACCAGATAAACCCGTTTTCATTGTCACATAGTCTCTCGTACAGACCCTGTAGCAAATTGTCAAGAATACCCCACAAGTAGTCTAGAAAATGAGCCAGATAAAGTCTCGGGGCTCCTTTTCATTATATGTATATTTTTTTACTATGAACTTTTTTCAGTAAAATATGTTCATTTCAGAGACTAGATGTGAGTCTATGTCTCACCCCACACAACCAGATAAACCCGGTAACATTGTCATACCCCACACAACCAGATAAATCCGGTAACATTGTCATACCCCAAACAACCAGATAAACCCGGTAACATTGTCACACCCCACACAACCAGATAAACCCGGTACCATTGTCATACCCCACACAACCAGATAAACCCGGTACCATTGTCATAACCCAAACAACCAGATAAACCCGGTACCATTGTCATACCCCACACAACCAGATAAACCCGGTACCATTGTCATACCCCACACAACCAGATAAACCCGGTTCCATTGTCATACCCCACACAACCAGATAAACCCGGTAACATTGTCACACCCAACACAACCAGATAAACCCGGTAACCATTGTCATACCCCACACAACCAGATAAACCCGGTAACCATTGTCATACCAAACACAACTGATAAACCATTTACAACTGTCATACCCAACACGACAAGATAAACCATTTACAACTGTTATACCCCACACAACCAGATAAACCCGGTAACCATTGTCATACCCAACACAACCAGATAAACCCGGTACCATTGTCATACCCACACAACCAGATAAACCCGGTACCATTGTCATACCCAACACAACCAGATAAACCCGGTACAACTGTCCTACCCAACACAGCCAGATAAACCATTTACAACTGTCATACCCAACACAATCAGATAAACCATTTATAACTGCCATACCCAACACGACCAGATAAACCTTTTACAACTGTCATACCCAGCACAACCACATAAACCTTTTACAACTGTCATACCCAACACAACCAGATAAACCATTTACAACCGTCATACCCAACACAACCAGATAACCATTTACAACCATTTACAACTGTCATACCCCACACAACCAGATAAACCATTTACAACTGTCATACCCAGCACAACCAGATAAACCATTTACAACTACCCACAACCCAGCCAGCACAACCAGATAAACCATTTACAACTGTCATACCCAGCACAACCAGATAAACCATTTACAACTGTCATACCCAGCACAACCAGATAAACCATTTACAACTGTCATACCCAGCACAACCAGATAAACCATGTACAACTGTCATACCCAGCATTGTCATACCGCAGATAAGTGTGACCATACCCTGTACAACAACTGTCATACCCAGCACAACCAGATAAACCATGTACAACTGTCATACCCTGCACAACCAGATACACCATGCACCGTTGTCATACCGCACATCACCAAGTGTGATTGTCATACCCTGCACAACCAGACACACCATGCACCATTGTCATACCGCACATCATTAAGTGTGATTGTCATACCCTGTACAAGCAGATACACCATGTACCATTGCCATAGCCCTCAGAGTCCAGTAAACTGTGTATACACTCCACATTCATATTACAACGGGTACAACATTCCCCTCCTGATGAGGAACAACGTCAGTCTCGCCGTACGTAAGGTGATAGTAACTCCTCGGCTCTATAGTTAGCTAACAAGACCCATGTACATTCCAATATGTTGTGAATTACTGTAACATTAATTGATCTCATGATATCGGAATGTTAATTAATCTTATGACCTGAATACGACTGGAGGATATATTTGTCGCAAACGGGCCGAGCGTGATTTGATATTGCTGTAAGCATATATGTACTGCACATACCGTCATGTGTGTTCTGTTCCTGACATGAATATGGAAACAGATATATCAATATTTATATACGCTATCATGAGTTTTCTTTCCTGCACAGTGTTACAGTGTCCGGTAAGCATTGCTAGAGGTCCCCTGTATACAGTAGCCAATGTTGACAGGTTTAAACTACTCACTTTAGAGAGTGTTTTAAGTTCTTGTGATAAAAAAGTTCACATCAGTTGCAATACTTAAAGTGCTGTACAAGTGCCGGATCATGCATATACATTGAACATTGTACATATGTATTGAAAAGTATTGATCAGTACCAGCTGTGACACACATTATAACACAATGCACTTGCAGGTGCCATCCAGGAAATGTACATAATACAAGTGCAGCTGACCCCACTGATGTCGATGTATAATGTTCAGTGACGCCACAAAAATGTCTTTTTTTAAACATTTTATTTGTTGTCAATGGTCGTTAAATCATCCTCTTACTGGCATTAAGTAGGATCATACCATCAACAGTTGACGAAGTTTCTTCATGTCATTGTAATGTTTACGAATAAAAATACAATTTAGACGTAAAGACACTCACTGCTGGTCACGGTAACAATTCTCAAAGCGCTGTCGTCCGTTTTCTGTCGTCTGCTTTCTGTCGTCTGCTTTCTGTATCGTCTGCTACTGGGCTGCTCTATAAACTCCGCCTCTCCTCTCTGAAGTGTGGACAGCACGCGATATGATCCTATTATACCACTCTTGGCTGATCATACGATCTCACCTCAGCGAAGGTCAGCGCGCATGCTCAGTAATAGTTCAAGCAGACGAATCCCATCAGTTGTAGATTACACTTCTGAATTATTGGTGTTGGGTCTGTTCCTAGACATTTCTTATTCAAATTTAGAAATTGCTCGTGGAATGTGGGCTTGTCTTTGCAGACGTAGGAACATCGATTCAGTGTGAAGCCGCTGCGCTATGAGTTGACTGGCGGCCGCAATAGGTTATTTACCGAGCCGGGGATTCCCAGGCAAGAGATTGACCTCTGGGAATGCTGCGCGTGCCCAGGTCAAGATGGCGAACGTTGAATGGAGGAGATCGAGGCTATGCCTGTCAATTGAGGTCCCATGTTACCTCACACCACTACACCTTCCAGTCAGGCCAAGTCATTCAGTACATAGGTACCGAAAGATATGTAGGTCCGTGAGAGAAAGCGAGCTCCTGAATCACGTCCTACCGAAATATCCACCGTCTGTCTTTAAATGCCAAGTGGTGCCCACATGCCATAACCAGTAACAGAGTGAGGGTATTATGAGTAACAACGTACACCTGTTATGTACTTAAACCCAACTTTCCAAACCACATGTACAAGATGCATTACTATGAACAATGTGTCAAATATTACCACGCTTGCCAGGACCTATTAGTAACGAATAACAGACCTTCGCACCGATACGAATCAGGCGATCTGTCGGACCACTATTCACATAACACAGCGATTAATTTTCTAATAAATTCTGATTAAACCTAAAATTCATTTAAGCTTCGATGAGCCTTTGTTTAATTAACGGAGGGACGTTCAGTTGTTAACTGCTAGGGATGCAGGGCAGGACAGCATCACCTCTTCAGTGCAGCTGAAATTTCAACAAAGAGTATTTGGATATTCTGAACTATCTTCACTCTTAAGAATTATCGATTAATGAAAACAGTTCACGTCGCCGTGGTGGGATGCGGTTGTACTGAAGCGAAATTCGATATGTGTTTTAAATTAAATATTTTAATCGATGGAGGAGAATGTTCCAAAACTCGATTTCAGTGACAACGCTTGACTCGCCATCGTCGAAAAGAATGTACACAGTATCGACACCTATATACTGTGCATGTCGGCAAATTGTATTAGGTATCTTAGGCTGAGACTGAGTAATTGTACAATACCAGTACAATAACAAGGAGTCCGCTGATAGTTCACGTTGTCTCCAATGTACATAAATCAAATGGCTGCAGAGATAACGTAACTTGTCTATATGTTGATCGGCAGTGCAAAAACCATAGCAACCAATGTTGGGTGTGGCTGTGCACACTTATTATTGCAAATCCATTAAACTGAATTGCTGTCACTATAGGCAGTCTGCGGAATAGTCACACATGGCGATCTTATCTACACATGTCAATATCACAGATGATATAACCTGGGATAATACCGGGGCAATCAGAACTTGTTATTTACAGTTTTCCATTATGCTCAACTACTAGTGATATTACAAGGTCTAGAAAGCGTTGTTACCTGCTCTATTTGTGTCCGCGAGTTATCTACAGCAGTGGTCTTAAACTGACCACAGCTATAGTTTCACTAACACTGTTCAGTGAATTCCTATTCGTTTAGAAACATGGCTGTCACGACAGCCATATTGAAAATGTATTTTTTGTGGCGTTCATGATGGGCACATTTATGTATCTTTCGTGTTGAAAATCATGTTGATTTCATATGAATAGTTTTATTATCTTTGACCCCGATGTGACCGAATTGTAACTGTACTTAACTTACTATGAGTCGTTGTATTTTTAAAACCCTATTTTAAATTTGATTTGCATATGAGAGGCAGACTGAGGGTTACTGTAGTTCAAATATGTATATTAATAAGTGACTGAATAGAAGAATAAACTTACATGCTGAGTGAGTGATGTATTAGGTATGTAGCAGATACAACGTTAATTTAAAGTTACAGTATGACGAGAAAAGAAAAACGTCTACGCATACCCCACCCTATAGTAGAATCTACTGACAGATAATTAGTCACGATTTCAACTCGACTTGTCGCCACACATTTTCCCTTAAGATGCTGTTTAGTTCTGTCTAGCAGTGAGACCGATGATTTGCTGTAGAGGTGGAGGGGCAATCCACAACTATAGACATTGTGCAATTCATCTTTTTATAAATAATCATCATAGAAAACCAAATGCATATAATGAATGAGAGAAAAGTGCGTTTTTGTTTTATGTGACAATGTGATATGTGTTACATACTGTCTATTAAATATGCTGTTAAGAATTCCACATTGTATGTTTTGAATTTGTGATTCATTAATATATTCATCTAACGCCTTTGTTGCAGAGGAATGAGACCAGCAGGTGACATTAGAGAGCGACGTCCTTTTAGCTGACAGGGCTAAGTGACATGTGGGAATGATACGAACGATTGGTCCGTTGGTGTACCATGCGCTTACTTCAAACTTTACCAGCTTATCTTGATGTACCGTGTAACTGCATACAAACATTACTAGCTTTTCTTGGTGTAGCATGTACTGCATACAAACATTACGATTTAACATGTACTGCATACAAACATTACGATTTAACATGTACTGACTTCAAACATTACGAGGAAACATGCACTGCGCACAAACATTATCAGCTTACCTTGGTGTAACAAGCACTTACTTCAAACTTTGCCAGCTTACCTTGGTGTAACATGAACTGCATACAAACATTACGATTTAACATGTACTGCATACAAACATTACGAGGTAACATGTACTGACTTCAAACATTACGAGGAAACATGCACTGCGTACAAACATTATCAGCTTACATTGGTGTTCCGTGTAACTGCATACAAACATTACTAGCTTTTCTTGGTGTAACATGCACTGCATACAAACATTATCAGCTTACCTTGGTGTACTGTGTAACTGCGTACACACATTACTAGCTTTTCTTGGTGTAACATGTACTGCATACAAACATTACGATTTAACATGTACAGACTTCAAACATTACGAGGAAACATGCACTGTGTACAAACATTACTAGCTTACCTTGGTGTAACATGCACTGTGTACAAACATTACTAGCTTACCTTGGTGTAACATGCACTGTGTACAAACATTACTAGTTTACCTTGGTGTAACATGCACTGTGTACAAACATTACTAGTTTATCTTGGTGTAACATGCACTGTGTACAAACATTACTAGCTTATCTTGGTGTAACATGCACTGTGTACAAACATTACTAGTTTACCTTGGTGTAACATGCACTGCGTACAAACATTACTAGTTTACCTTGATGTAACATGCACTGTGTACAAACATTACTAGTTTACCTTGGTGTAACATGCACTGTGTACAAACATTACTAGTTTATCTTGGTGTAACATGCACTGTGTACAAACATTACTAGCTTACCTTGGTGTTACATTAACTGACTTCACACATTACTAGCTTACCTTGGTGTAACATGCACTGTGTACAAACATTACTAGTTTACCTTGGTGTAACATGCACTGTGTACAAACAATACTAGCTTACCTTGGTGTAACATGCACTGTGTACAAACATTACTAGCTTACCTTGGTGTAACATGCACTGTGTACAAACATTACTAGTTTATCTTGGTGTAACATGCACTGTGTACAAACATTACTAGCTTACCTTGGTGTTACATTAACTGACTTCACACATTATTAGCTTACCTTGGTGTAATATGCACTGCTTTTCGAACAGAACCTTGCTGCCGTCAAACACTAGCTTCCTTGAAATATCATGAACTGCATTCAAACATTGTTAGAATACCTTGTTGTAACAAACACTGTGTTCAAACGTTATTCTTGTTACAGGCACTGTAATCAGACAATAAATGATTACTTGGATGTAACATGAACTGTGTACAAACATTACCAGATTAACACGACGTTATGTGCACTACATTTAGGATGACTAGATCACCTTGGTGCAACATGTCCCGCATTCAAAGATTACATTTCCAGTGTATGCACTGATCTGTATGCACTGAGAGAACTCTTTTTGTTAGACAAGAACACATGATGTTTATCATTTCGGCGTAAAACCAATGACAAGTGCATTGGCTGGGACAGTTCTCGTACAGTACATTGGTAATGTACTTGGCACACTGTACGGCTTCTTCGTGGTGCTGTTCCTGGAAAGTTGAATAAAGTGCAGTACATAAGATATATGTTTGGTTGGATACGTGTAACCGAGCGCTTGTCGAGTTGTTTGGTACGGAATGACCCGCTATACAACTTCTCACAAGGCCATGGTATGCGATGCAAGATCCAGGCAGGATCGAAGTGGCGCTGATACGTACTGACCTTCAACCTTCCGTCTAAGACAGCGTTTCTCGTAATGTCCGCTGGGCGACCCAGCTTACACAAGTAGAAATTACATATTGTACTAATCTGGATCAGGTATACACTATGGTATTATCCTGTAAAGGTAGCGCTTTGATCAGGTACCTGTCGCGCGTCACTGCAATGAGTGAGTGCGAGTAGGTGAGTCTAGTTTCACGCCGCATTCAGCAATATTCCAGCAATATCATGGCGGGGGATATCATAACACTTTAACACATTGTACCCATGTGGGGAATCGAACCCAGGCTGACCCACTTTAACCACTAGGCTACCCCAACGATCGTCTTTGCTAAGAATAGATATCAAAATATGTTTAGACTCGAGTTATAACAATGACATGATGTTCAAACTGGGGATGACCACAATGGCTGCTGTGTATGCATGACGTGTGCGTGAGTATAGTTTTACATCGCCTCTAGCAATATCACAGCAGGGAACACGTGAAATGCATTCACACATTGTACCCATGAGGGAATAGACCCCGGGTCTTCGGCGTGACGAGCAAACGCTTTAACGACAAGGCTGCTCCACCGATCCATGCGTTTAATAAGTGATAACAATGAAACGTATGCGGAGACATGGTTCGTTGTGTGTCACTGTTCCCGGGAAGTATATGGGTTGTGTTTTCACACTGTCGACCAATAGTCTATCTGGCCAATGAGGATCTAGGTACAAGATCAGATTGATTCCATCTTAGACATTATGAATGTACTATTTCAAAAACTGTCTTCTTGAAAAACTTACCATAATGTCACGCTACGAAAATGCAGATGTTAGAGTGAGTGAGTGAGTTGGGTTTTACGCCGCATTTGGCAATATTCCAGCAATGCTATGGTGGGGAACACCAGAAATTGGCTTCACACATTGTACCCATGTGGGGAATCGAACGAGGGCCTTCGGCGTGAAGAGCGAACGCTTTAACCACTAGGCTACCCAACCGCTCAGCAGATGTTAGAACCTGTTTACATGCTGTCAAATGGTCTTCACGAATTCTAACAAATATTTATTCAATCAGGCATCGAACTGCGTTGACATATACAGCTAATGTTGAAAAAGGAAATATTGGCTACTCTTCAGCTCATTGTCAGCCCGTTTAACCTGTTTTTTAATATAACCTCAGGTAACCTTGACCTTTGACGGATATAAGACGGAAATGGAAAAAAATTCCCTTCAGGTGATAGCAGCATAGCAATATATCTCCCAGGCTCGAATTATCAAGGGATAAGCGACGGGTATATTGCCATAAGCACGACTGTCTGACTGACTGAGCTTGGTTTTACGCCGCTTTTAGCAATATTCCAGCAACATCACGGCCGGGGACACCAGAAACGAGCTTCACACATTGTACCCATGTGGGGATTCGAACCCGGGTCTTCGGCGTGACGAGCCAACGCTTTAACCATTAAGGCCACCCCACCGCCCCTCCATAAGCACGACACATAGATCATGGAAACCTAAAGTCTTTAAACGGAATCTACTAATGATTTGTGAAAAACCCTCCCAACCTACGCACAATAGTATTCTCCGTGTATTCTGTTGATGCCGCGATCGTCGAATGTGTCTCTTCATGCGTATATAGTGAAACCGAAACATGAGTCTCATTAACCTATTCAGACAATGACCTACTTATCAGCCGATCTGAATTTTCTCGTGTGAAAGTGAAAAGACAACACCACAAACAACTATGGTTACACTGAATTCCAATTTCTTGTATCATAAGAAAACGGTATTTACCCGTTAATTGTAATTGTAAACTTTAATAACATCGTATTTCTATATTTTATGGCGAGGTGTAGGCCGCATGACCTTAACTAAGACGTCACAGACTGCCCCTGTTTGATGAGGTCGTAAAATGATTCACAATTCATCTGACTCACTGGTTACACCTGTTATGTGTTCTTTGCGCTTATTCAATGTAGTTTTGTAACGCACAATATGATTAATGTAATATCAAGTCCGTACCAGACCGCCAAACGTTTCTAGCGGCAGAGCCTCGTTTTGAGATTTCCAGATTTCCGTCTGTCCGAGCACGCTGTACGACAGAGCACGCTGCACGACGTGTTTGTAAGGATTAGAAGGAGCGTAGTGTTGAAATATACAAGTGCTTAGATGTATCACATAACACTGATTAATATTTATGTATCCAGTTGAATGAATTGGTCTCAACATTCTGGACTGATTATTGTACTAAATTGTGCAATAGAACGAAACCGAGTCGCCAGGAAACGAGACTGTTGTGTAATCAATGTTTTGACTTGTGAGCAAAGAAACTACACCGAGCTTCTTTATTACATACTTGTATTTTGAGAAACAAATACTATGGCTCTAGAACAATCCTTCATACCTGCAAATATATTTAAAATATTGTGGCTAGTTTCTTTTGTGTAAACATATATTGGTTTAACTAAGACTTGGGTAAGATATACATGTGCAACTACATGGTCCCACATTTTTTAAATGTAAGTTTCTGTCAAACAAGCAAATGTAATGAATTTCAAAAGTCACAATTAGTGTATAATGCGAACATGTTTTTAAAACGATGTACGTCAAATATGAAAATAACTTCAGAAGTATTCTATGAGTGCACAGCAACAGCCAATACAGTACAGTTTTCGGATAAAATATCAGTTGGAAAAGAATCATATGATATGAGAGGCAGAGTTTCGTTTGCTTTTCACATTATTATACAGGATTTGAATGTTGCGATCTTTGTGACCAGCGCAATGGTAATAAAAGGGATACCCGTGAAGGTCCGGGTTGGAATTGATCTTCAGTAACCCATGCTTGTCGTAAGAGGCGACTAACGGGATTGGGTGGCCAGGCTCGCTGACTTGGTTGACACATGTCATCGGTTCCCAATTGCGTAGAACGATGCTTTTGATGTCGGTCACTGGATTGTCTGGTCCAGACTTGATTATTTACAGACCGCCGTCATATAACTGGAATACTGCTGCGTGTGGCGTAAACTAAACTCACTCACTCATTAACAGAAAGGGTGAACAGTAGTACTGTCAATGTGAAACAGTATTTGAAAACTACATCCTCAAACCAAATTAAGAACCGATAAGTCAAGTATTGCCTTGAGATCAACTAAACGTGCTACCACGAATCTCTGACTTTGCCATGCATGTTGTACCCCGTTGACCTGTACACAAAGTCAACAGATAACCTGGCTCGCAGTGGATGATTTACAGGTCCCCGTGATCTAGGTGAAACATAACCCGATCACTGAAGTAAACCTCATATCACCGCTTTAAATAGCTGACATATACCCAATATCAGCACACCGAGAAGTACTATTCGTAGTGGTTACGTGCGACAGGTAAGCTATCAATCAATCCAACTATGGAGACATAACATGGAGTTCAATCCTGCTGATCCGATATTTACAGCCCTCATGCAACAACACCCGGGTGAACACGTTAATGTCAAGTTATTTCGTTTGTTATACACCTAGTCATATCGTTTCACTCTGCGTTAGCATAATGAGCACAATTTCTGTATTGCTTTTTGTCGAAAACTTTTACATCAAAATCTTCAATGCGTCTGTATCCCGTGTACAACGTGTCCGGTAGGTTAGACAAAACTCTAAGCATCGCGTTATTACATCACTTACCACACCTGAATGAATCCATGGCTCCGAACACTGGGTGCACTGACACGGTGATCTCCACAGAACAAAGCGTGGCGGCGTCGGTCATCAAACACGTTAAGCCAATGCTCAATAATGGTTCACCATCGCGCCCATCACGGTCGGATTCTGCTATCTCCAGATCGACTGGAGCATTCTGTCCGTGTTTCAAATCATCCAATCTCCCTTAGTTTTGTCATAAACCTAATGAGAAATCCTCTTTACGAACATCGCCGACTTCCAGATGAACGCAATATAAAGAGCAAATCGATCTGAGTGAATGCAGTTAGCTGTAAAAGCAAGTTCTTTCCGTGCATTTAAATCATCCATCCATCCATCCATCCATCCATCCATACATACATACATACATACAGACAGACATACATACATACATACATACATACATACATACATACATACATACATACATACATACATACATACATACATCCATACATCCATCCATGCATACATACAAACATCCATCCATCCATCCATCCATCCATCCATCCATCCATCCATACATACATACATACATACATACATACATACATACATACATACATACATACATTCATACGCACGCACGCACGCAGACATACATACGTATCTTCACTCACTCACGCACGCACCTTGAATAACGTTAAGCGTGACACCGTGTCTTCCTTCATACTCCCGAACGCCTAAGCTAACTTAGGTCAGCGTCCACACATAGCAGTGACCTAATTGTGTCTAATACCTATGATACCACCTATATCCTATGTAAAAGGTTAAATGAGTACATGACCTCCTAGAAGGACGCAAGCCCCAAGTCATGTCATATAATGCAATAGGCAGCGGATGCAGTGTGAGAGTAGTCAAAGAACTAATCACATGATTTCTTACCAAACACCCTTGCACTTCCGTTTGGTATTTCATTAAGTGAAACAGTGTAAGCAAACAACGTATTGTTTGTTTCCAAATATAGAAATATACATAGGACGATATAAATTAAATTGCTATTTGATATAGAAATATATAGTAAGCAACATGTAATTGTTTACCATGTGTGTGTATTCTTCCCACATCCGAGTCCTTGACTTCTCCAGATCACTCTGTATATAAACTTAAGGGAGGTGTGTCATTTCGATGGGACACGAAACTTGTTTGTGGGAAGACTATTTGTGTTTACAGGGCGTGAAGCGGACCGCTGACTGTGCAGGGAGGGGAAGCTGGGCGTGATGCACCAGTAACACAGATTGTATGGGTGCTGTAATACTGGAGAATACAGGCTGGTCTGTGTGGCAGCAGGTGCCCCTGTGGTGTAGAATGTAGTGTGTTGTACTGTTGTATTGTAGAATGTAGTGTGTTGTGTTGTAGGATATAGTACTGTGTGTTAGGATGTAGTACTGTGTGTTAGGATGTAGTACTGTGTGGTAGAATATATTACTGTGTGGTAGGATGCAGTATTGTGTGGTAGGATGTAGTACTGTGTTGTAGGATATAGTACTGTGTTGTAGGATGTAGTACTGTGTGGTAGGATATAGTACTGTGTGGTGGGATATAGTACTGTGTGGTAGGATGTAGTATTGTGTGGTAGGATATAGTACTGTGTGGTAGGATATAGTACTGTGTGGTAGGATGTAGTACTGTGTTGTAGGATGTAGTACTGTGTGTTAGGATGTAGTACTGTGTTGTAGGATATAGTACTGTGTTGTAGGATGTAGTACTGTGTGGTAGGATGTAGTGTTGTGTGGTAGGATATAATACTGTGTTGTAGGATGTGATATTGTGTGGTAGGATATAGTACTGTGTTGTAGGATATAGTACTGTGTGGTGGGATATAGTGCTGTGTGGTAGGATATATAGTACTGTGTTGTAGGATGTAGTACTGTGTGGTAGGATATAGAACTGTGTTGTAGGATGTAGTACTGTGTTGTAGGATGTAGTACTGTGTGGTAGGATGTAGTACTGTGTTGTAGGATGTAGTACTGTGTTGTAGGATGTAGTACTGTGTTGTAGGATGTAGTAGTGGTAGGTGTACTGTGTTGTAGGATGTAGTACTGTGTGGTAGGATGTAGTACTGTGTTGTAGGATGTAGTATTGTGTGTAGGATGTAGTATTGTGTGGTAGGATAGATATTGTGTAGGTACTGTGTTGTAGGATGTAGTATTGTGTGGAAGGATATAGTACTGTGTGGTAGGATGTGATACTGTGTGGTATAGTGTATGGCAGGATATAGTACTGCGTGGTAGGATGTGATATTGTTTGGTAGGATGTAGTACTGTGTGGTAGGATGTGATATTGTGTGGTAGGATATAGTACTGTGTGGTGGGATATAGTACTGTGTGGTAGGATATAGTACTGTGTTGTAGGATATAGTACTGTGTTGTAGGATGTAGTACTGTGTGGTAGAATGTAGTTGTTGTGTGGTAGGATGTAGTACTGTGTGGTGGGATATGATACTGTGTGGTAGGATGTAGTACTGTGTGGTGGGATGTATTTGTGTCTGGTACGATGCAATATGTGTTCGGATGTAGTGAAGCTTGGCGATGTGTAGGATGTATTGGTGTATGGTAGGACGTAATACCGCGTGTAGGATGTAGTGGTGTATGGAAGGACGTAATACAACGTGTAGGATGTAGTGATGTATGGTAGGACGTAATACAAAATGCAGGATGTAGTGGTGTATGGTAGGACGTAATACAACGTGTAGGATGTAGTCGTGTATGTTAGGACGTAATACAACGTGTAGGATGTAGTGGTGTATGGTAGGACGTAATACCACGTGTAGGATGTAGTGGTGTATGGTAGGACGTAATACCACATGTAGGATGTAGTGGTGTATGGTAGGACGTAATACCGCGTGCAGGATGTAGTGGTGTATGGTAGGACGTAATTCTACGTGTAGGATGTAGTGGTGTATGGTAGGACGTAATACCGCGTGCAGGATGTAGTGGTGTATGGTAGGACGTAATTCTACGTGTAAGATGTAGTGGTGTATGGTAGGACGTAATACCGCGTGCAGGATGTAGTGGTGTATGGTAGGACGTAATACCGCGTGTAGTATGCTGTGGTGTATGGTAGGACGTAATACCGCGTGCAGGATGTAGTGGTGTATGGTAGGACGTAATTCTACGTGTAGGATGTATTGGTGTATGGTAGGACGTAATACCGTGTGCAGGATGTAGTGGTGTATGGTAGGACGTAATACCGCTTGTAGTATGCTGTGGTGTATGGTAGGACGTAATACCGCGTGTAGTATGCTGTGGTGTATGGTAGGACGTAATACCGCGTGCAGGATGTAGTGGTGTATGGTAGGACGTAATAACGCGTGTAGTATGCTTTGGTGTATGGTAGGACGTAATACAACGTGTGGAGCACCTTTAGAATACAGCACCACAACTTCTCGTGAGGACGATCTCTGCCGTAGGTCACGTCTCATTAAGACAAGCAACCAGTTTGTGAGAACCCGTCGGACGCGAACCCGCAACCTTTGGATTGTTAGCTCGACAGCTAACCGACTGAGCTACGTCTACACTGTTGCACAATGTGCAAATTTATCGAGTGATTCCTGTGACGTCACGGAAATGAACGGAAAGAGTCGAAAAGGTCACGGACAATTACGAAGGTTACGGGTAGACTTGGTGTCTCGTGATTTTATTCTACGGACAATTGCCGAATGGATCCGATGCCATTTGGCACACTCGTCCCATTCCGTAATCTACAAATTAACGTGTAGCGTGGAATGAGCCGACATGCCTCAAACTGAAAAGGGTTGTTGACGTCAGGCGTCAGACGTAGATTTCACGGTGCATGCATGAATGACGCGCTTTTATATAAATCGGTGATTTTGTGACAGAAAAGTGATGTAGGGAACACTGTAAGGATAATGTGGATCGAGGAACGAAGGAGACATGAGCATGTGTAGTGACGGCACGAGGGTGAGTTAGCCTTCGAATCATTACTTTACAAAATTTGTGTTGCATGTGAAAGAGGCTTGAGTGCAAATTCCAGGCCAATTTCCATTAGCCCAAAATTTCTACATTAAACCATTTCATAGTGTACTTTCGACGTTTTTGGTTTCCCGTTTTTGTGTGAAAAAAAAAGTATTAAAATGCAAAAAGGAAAAACAACAAATGGTTACACGTATTACACCGGACATGTACCTACTATATTCGATTAAGTCCCTAACCCTAAACCCTAAACCCTCAGCCCTAACCCTAACCCTAACCCCTTGAAATAATCCTAATAAATAGAATGCATTGACCGAGCCGGCAGTATTAAAATGCAAAAGGAAAAACAACAAATGGTACTCACGTATTACACCGGACATGTACCTACTATATTGGATTAGGTCCCTAACCCTAACCCTAACCCTAACCCTAACCCTAAGCCCTAAGCCCTAAACCCTAACCCCTAACGTACCTAACCCCTTGAAATAATTCTAATAAATGCATTGACCGAACAGGCACAAACATGACTGACGTGTCCAGTGTAATGCATTATTACCGCTTCGAAAAATAAAATACTAATAAAAAATCCTCATGGTAGGACGTAATACAACGTGTAGGATGTATTGGTGTATGGTAAGATGGTGTACTGTGTAACAGGATGTACTATAGTGAATGAGTGAATACAGTTTAATGCCGTTTTTAGCAATATTTCAGCAATATCACAGCGGGAGACACCAGAAAGGGGCTTCACACATTGTACCCATGTGGGGAATCAAACTCGGGTCTTCGGCGTGACGAGCGAACGCTTTAACCACTAGGCCACGCCACAGCTCTAGATGTACGTACAATAGTGAAGTGTGCTTCCTGAGGGAGGCCATGGTACGACATCACATTATGCGAGATTACTTAGCGTATATAAATATATGTAACATGTATCTGTTACATATAGAAAGACGACAAAATGTTACACAGTAGATGTTATTGCTTCGTCTTTATTTGTTGGATTTCGGTACTAGTGCACTAAAGGAGAAGAATCACAATGGTAAACACAAATATGGCAATCCTATCTACAAAGGAAAACTGTCAACTGATATTTGGGGTCCTCGGTTTTGTCGTTCTACAACCTCTACGTTCTCTCTAAACACACCTGTTAAGCATAGCCCCTGTGCTATCAAACGTGCCCAAAGAAAATAAAGTCTTTAACCGCCCTCTAAGCAAACCTGTCAAACGAAGGTACAACCTCTATGCACTTTCTAAGCAAATCTGCCAAATGAAGGTACAACCCCCATAAACTCACTAAACAAACCTGCCAAATGAAGGTACAACCCCCGTGAAATCTCTAAACAAACCTGCCAAATGAAGGTAAAACCCCCGTGAAATCTCAAAACAATCCTGCCAAATGAAGGTACAACCCCCGTGAAATCTCAAAACAATCCTGCCAAATGAAGGAAAAACCCCGTGAAATCTCAAAACAATCCTGCCAAATGAAGGTACAACCCCCGTGAAATATCTAAACAAACCTGCCAAATGAAAGAACTACCCCCGTGAAATCTCAAAACAATCCTGCGAACTGAAGGTACAACCCCCGTGAAATATCTAAACAAACCTGCCAAATGAAGGTACAACCCCCGTGAAATCTCAAAACAATCCTGCCAAATGAAGGAACGACCTCCGTGAAATATCTAAACAATCCTGCCAAATGAAGGATTTACCCCCGTGAAATCTATCTCTAAACAAACCTGCCAAGTAAGGGTACAATCCCCGTGAAATCTCTAAAAATAACCTGCCAAATGAAGGTACAACCTCCGTGAAATCTCGAAACAAACCTGCCAAATGAAGGTACAACCCCCGTGAAATCTCAAAACAAACCTGCCAAATGAAGGTACAACCCCCGTGAAATCTCTAAACAAACCTGCCAAATGAGGTACACCCCCGTGAAATCTCTAAACAAACCTGCCAACTAAAGGTACAACCTCCGTGAAATCTCTAAACAAACCTGCCAAATGAAGGTACAAACCCCATGAACTCTCTTGACAAACCTGCCAAATGAAGGTACACGCCCTATCAACTCTCTAAACTGAAGGTACAACCCCTAAGAAGTCTCTGAAAACAAACCTGCCAAATGAACATACAACGAAGGTACAACCCCTATAAACTCTCAGATAAGAAACCTACCAAATGAAGGTACCCTATGAAATCTCTAAACAAACCTGCCAAAGAAGGTACAACCCCTATGAACTCTCTAAACGAACAGGCCCAATGAAGGTACAACCCGTATGCACTCTCTAAACAAACAGGCCCACTGAAGGTACAACCCCTATATACTCTCATGCCCAAACATACCCACCGAAACATCCCCTTCTTCAGCTTCATGCTCCTCCTGCACGTATCAGTAACATGACATGACAACATCCTATACTATTCTCTTTCGGAACAAACCCTCAATACAGTACGGGAAACGAAAGAGTTTAGCTCTGATCACTAGACTGTGAATACGGTTGTAACATTTGACAATAAAGAAAATTCAAGGCAGTAACCCATTTGTCCATGTGGGGTAGTGAGAGATAAAGTTTACAACACATACACAAGCGACTAGGCAGTTGGAGCTCATACAACACAGGTCATGCCTAATTAAGCAAACTAACAGAATAGCTTCGGGATCGTGATTATCAGAGAAACCCCTGAATACCCCTGAAGGAATCTTGTTAGCTGTATCCATCATGTGAGAAGAGACAAAGTGGTCAGAAGAAAAAGCCCGAGGAAGATCAGGAAAAGTAGACGGTCGATGACAAGAGCGACCTCCCGCCATTCCGAGTCGTTGTGTTTGATGACCTGATCCGCAGAATATCTACCAACGAGCATGCGCAGATTGCGCGAGACCTCCTTCAGGTCGCTTTCGCCGTCTTTCAGAGGTGTGACATCAGAGTCCTGTTCAGGGTAGTCGGCCGAGGTCTTCATGGACACGAAGCTCGCAGTCTGGTCCACGTTGTTGTAGGAGTCCATGCAGAGCCACCGACGGAGGCCGTATCGACCAAGCAGCATCTGGACAGACACATCGTAATTATACAGAATCCGCATGGGACTCGAAATCATTAGCAGCAAAGGGATATTTGTGTGCTCGGTCTACAGTACGTTACGTCCAACATTATCAATACAAATTGATCGCAAGGGACAGCACAAACTCATTAGGACCAGGATATCACTTTTATCAGGAGATTTATTTTCCGGCACGCCATAATCATGATGAAAATTCACATCACGTTTTCAAGATTATTGAACTGCAACGTTACTAAAATTATTTTAATGAGAAAGCAAATTGGTTTTAGAAATGCATTATGCCATCACGTAAGCTCAAAATAATATTTCTCAACTTCTTAAATAGTCTCAAATATTCAAATTCCTTTTATTGAATATTGTTAGTTATTAAGAGATCTATACTCCATATAAATGCATATATAGCTATATCTGGAATCTGATAAATGATACGTGAGGCACGTTATTGTTCACAAACAATCAATTCCTAAATGGGGCCTTGTTGGCGAGTTTTCTCAACGCAGTTATACTCCCTGAGCTGTGGCAGGATCCGCATAATTTGATTTTGAATCCAAGATTTACCCTGATTATTGTCTTTGGTTTGACAACGTCACAACCGTGTGCAGGAAGTAGTGAGTGAGTGAGTTTGGTTTTAGGGCTTCATACATTGCGCCCATGTGGGGAATCGAACCCGAGCCTTCGGCGTGACAAGTCAACGCTTTAACCACTAGGCTACCAAACCGCCCCCGTGCATGAAGTAACCAAAAGACAAATATTCGTCTTTGAAAACTCAATCAAACTGATACTCAATGTTCGTACGGAATATTGTTCAAAACAGTGTTGAGCTGTTAACATACACAAACAATTCAGATACACGTTTCAGTTCAACTTGGCAAGGCAGTTATCATTAAATACCTGTTCAAAACAGTGTTGAGCTGTTAACATACACAAACAATTCAGATACACGCTTCAGTTCAACTTGGCAAGGCAGTTATCATTAAATACCTGTTCAAAACAGTGTTGAGCTGTTAACATACACAAACAATTCAGATACACGCTTCAGTTCAACTTGGCAAGGCAGTTATCATTAAATACCTGTTCAAAACAGTGTTGAGCTGTTAACATAATTCAGATACGTTTCACAAACAATTCAGATACACGTTTCAGTTCAACTTGGCAAGGCAGTTATCATTAAATACCTGTACAAAACAGTGTTGAGCTCTTAACATACACAAACAATTCAGATACACGCTTCAGTTCAACTTGGCAAGGCAGTTATCATTAAATACCTGTTCAAAACAGTGTTGAGCTCTTAACATACACAAACAATTCAGATACACGTTTCAGTTCAACTTGGCAAGGCAGTTATCATTAAATACCTGTACAAAACAGTGTTGAGCTCTTAACATACACAAACAATTCAGATACACGTTTCAGTTCAACTTGGCAAGGCAGTTATCATTAAATACCTGTACAAAACAGTGTTGAGCTCTTAACATACACAAACAATTCAGATACACGTTTCAGTTCAACTTGGCAAGGCAGTTATCATTAAATACCTGTACAAAACAGTGTTGAGCTCTTAACATACACAAACAATTCAGATACACGTTTCAGTTCAACTTGGCAAGGCAGTTATCATTAAATACCTGTACAAAACAGTGTTGAGCTGTTAACATACACAAACAATTCAGATACACGCTTCAGTTCAACTTGGCAAGGCAGTTATCATTAAATACCTGTTCAAAACAGTGTTGAGCTGTTAACATACACAAACAATTCAGATACACGTTTCAGTTCAACTTGGCAAGGCAGTTATCATTAAATACCTGTACAAAACAGTGTTGAGCTGTTAACATACACAAACAATTCAGATACACGCTTCAGTTCAACTTGGCAAGGCAGTTATCATTAAATACCTGTACAAAACAGTGTTGAGCTGTTAACATACACAAACAATTCAGATACACGTTTCAGTTCAACTTGGCAAGGCAGTTATCATTAAATACCTGTACAAAACAGTGTTGAGCTGTTAATATACACAAACAATTCAGATACACGCTTCAGTTCAACTTGGCAAGGCAGTTATCATTAAATACTCAAAGTACAAGCATATTCGTAATGCGGGCACAGTGACGCCATGATTGATAATGTGAATAGATGATGCTGTGTCTGTTCTTTTAAATGTTCCGTGGCCTTTCCCTTGAACTTACACGCTCACTAAAACCTATCACAACATAAAGGGGATATCTAACACATACGTATCATCGGAAACAGTGTTATCGTACATAGAATTTAGGCTCGTTGTTTCCTTCCCTTTCCGTGCATGCTGTGCAGCCTCCATTGTCTGTGCGAGTGTATACAGCACATTGTCCATCCTGGCTTGACTAATCTTGTAAAAAGCACAGTGACTAAGGTAATTTGAATCAGCTATATTATTACTAATACACGACATATGAATGTACATGGTTCATGTCAAATTGTTCGCTAACGAATTTGAAATGTCAAATATAATTTATAACGTAATAAACCATCATAAATATTCACGATGAAACTTAACACATGCTGATACCATTATCCGATATTTAAAACCCATCATTCTAACAAATATGATTTTCCAATAAAAGTCAAGGCATTTTCCTAATTTTTCAAAAGGCCTCTGATTCTTTGCAAGAGCATTAAACTTTAAAAAGTTAGATACATTTGCTGGAAGCAGAGCAGATTGTGCCATTGTGACAATATCATGATCATGTGTGTATGTCGAACCGGTTTTACGCGACACAAACACTTGCCAAAGCAAGTCAATTATTCAACAGAGAAACAATACGAGAACATACGGTACAAGTTAATATGTGAATTGCATCGGACACTATGTCTGCCACTGATCCGTCCAATTTGGACAGGCTCTCCAAATATCTACTACAGAACCGTTTAAAGGTGGTCTGAGGCCTTGAAACATGAGACTAGTACAACGGTCTCATAGGGATCCTCTATTTCTGGTTCAGACAGTAAATCAATGGAAGGATATTGGATATCCGATTATTATTGTACGAAATCTGATCATGGATTTACTTCTTTGTCAAATGACGTCGTCTCAGATGACTTTTAAAGAAATGCCGATTCCAATGCATAGAGAAACAAAAGAAGAGGAGCAGATATTTCTTTCCATAGGGATATGTATTTCTTGACTGACTGTTTTCTTGCACTTAAGCTCACAAAGATGTTATCAATGAGGAACTTCGGCATGTCACATGTTGTTTTCGTGCCAGTTGGTCCTGAACTACTGTAGTCAGATATGTAGATGTAAATAATAGCAACAAAACCCTTTCTCCATCCCTTAGCAAGTATACACTTCTTACTATATTATGACCATGTGTTTGTTTGCTTGTTTGTATGTTTAACGCCTCACTCAGTAATATTACAGCAGCTTGACGGCAGTCTGTAAATAATCGAGTCTGGACCAGACAAACCGGTGATTGACGTCTTGAAATTTGTGGTCACCGTGTTTAGAAGCGAAATTTCATAGGATTAAGGAATCAAGTTCGCTGTGGGTTTATTATGTGTAACTGCGGACTACACGGTTGAAAAATCAAATGTTTTGACACATTGGAACTTGGTCCTTTTGCGAGGTTTCATAAATTCAAACATATCCTATGCGTTTATCAGAACCCACACGGTATTAACACCACTTTTCTCAAATACGTTCTGTGAATATAAAGTCCTTCTTTGCTAGTACTTGGGATTATGGTTCATCTTTGAGATATGGATTTGGTGGTATATTGGTGGTCAAGCATATTGTGCGTGATGTTGGTACTTGTAGTTGGAGCCCCCTTTGGATCTGAGTGAGCGACATGGCTAGTATCTGTGAATAAGACTGGACAGGTAGGACGGAGCTGATACACCTAGGCACTTGGACACCGGTACCAGTATCTTCAATGGTAATCAATGGAGGTGTTTGCAGGACGGTGTTCTGTGGTCATACTTCCTGGTATTGTTAAAACCCTGGCAGCAGTGTAGTTGGACCTTTTGTAGTTTATATAATCAATACATTTGTCGTGTTTATATGCGGAAAAAATCATGTACATTCCATATATAATTAATATTCAGAAAAAATATTGCTTCAGTTGTGCCTCTCACGCAGGTCTCCTGTTTGTATTGTCCAGAACATCAACTTATAGATTATAAAATCTATTGTGAAATCAGCACTAGTAGATATATGCACGAACTCCTTATCTAACTCACCGCCAGTATACCTGGAGAGGGATTACGTCGGTACTGATATCACCTTGCTCGACGCAACGGAGAATTTAATGATATACGAGTTGCCTCCCTTTTCGTACCCTGACTCAATGATGTGCCATTTACCAGGAAAAGATTACAGTTTATCACAATATTAAATGTTTGCATTTGTGCTTTGAATTTGAGTACTTCCCGAAACCTATGATAAGAACAAATAATTGCCCATCACATAAAAGGTGTTTCTAAAATATTTTCTCATTAAGAGTTCTCTGTTCCAAAAACAATGCCTGTAACCATAGTAGCTGGTTATTCTTATCTCAACCTGGACAGAGAGACATGACTTAACTTGAATCATCCTGCCAGCGTTTAGACAGCAAACTCTGTCAAAAAGGGACTCGCTGTATGTGTTTTACACGTGTTTTACACATTTAACAGAGAGTGATACATTACAAACATGTATGACATACATGTTAATGAAACAAGTACAAACTATCTTAATAATTCACTTCCATCCCACCCTATCATAATCCTGAAACCAGAGGCATATCTGCTGCAATATTTAGCTGCCAAAACAGAGGCACATTACTAAACAGCTCCTTCAGACTATGGACTTAGTAAATATATTTGGTTTACTATGTGGGCAACTTACTGAACTCAGGCATGCGGGAACAGACTTCCCTGTGCTGCCTCGCCTCGACGTGGACGTCACCAACGTCGCCATGATGATGCTCACGCTGGACAGTGCCATCGTCACCACGTAGAACACCGCTGCCAAGTAGACCATAGAACTCGAGATGATGTGGGGTTAATAAACTGTTCATATGTTTAACTCGTGCAGTAGTTTCATTAGTTCCGGATATTTTAAACATAAGAAATATTCCTTCTTTAATGGCATTTATGAAATTATCTATTTAACAAAATCACGCAGTGGTTGCACTTTGTTTTATTTGATAAAAAGAATATTTCATTGCACATTAAATTATTATATTATAATATTATTATAGTTTCAAAGCAAATTTGAGGTCCCAGTGTACACAAGTGTTCCCATATCTATTGGTCTCAGAGAGTAATTCTGGAGACTTTAACCTCAAAGGATTGGGTTAAACAAACATCTTAAAACCTACGCCAGGAGATGTGTAAATGTAAAGGCAGATGGCGACTCTAGAAGGCGAAATATATGGACATACTAATACATCGCCATAACATTGCCTTTCACTACATGCTGATACAAATAGTTTCAGCTGTATCTCCCGACCAGCATTCCTGGAGTGGGTAAGATAGGGGTCTCTACACCCGTGTAATCATTTGATCACTGGACATCACATTATCCGCAACTTGACATCAGTGAAGGGTCAAGCCCTAACCTTTACTGTAGCGTGGCGCTGGCTGTTCATAGCTATATAATATCCCCAAAATGTATTTCAGAATTGCCTTCAGGAGAAGGTGCACTGGTGGGTATTTATATGTTTAGTGTGTGTGGAAGATGAAGAGGCGATGATTACCTATGTTTGGAGTTTCGGACCTGTTAGGACCGAGGATGTCACAGAAATGTTTCAGCAACACTGTCAAGCAGATGAGGACACATGCACCTGGAACACAAATATGGGCAAAATATGTAAGTTTCTTGACAACAAAGTTAAGGTGAAAGGGGATAGATAATGTGTCAAAGTTAGAGTACCTAGAGTTGTCTTTGCTGTAGAGTCGACGTGCATTAGAAAGATCACTGGAACCAGAAGAGAAATGAGGACGGCCGGACCGACAACGACGCAATGGTAAAACTGGGATTTTCGAACAAGGCGCACGCTCACGCTGATGTAGTCAACTAGTTCGGGATCAAACAGTTGACCAATGGTCTTCTTAACAGTACTAGCTTTGGCCGTCCATTGACTGCCGATATTGGCCTCGAGGTCAGCCTGGTCATGATTGACGTCATCATGTCCAGGGTGCAGGAAATGGAGCCTGATGAGCTGAGAGGAGTAGGAGGTGTCGAGCAACGTTATGTGACACAGGTGGGAGTCGTAGGGGAAGTTGCTGATGTTGATGGGGCATCTGCTCCTGACTCGGTAGTGAGAATACAGGGAAACATCGCCAGTTGCTGCTATAGACGCCAGGTCGTGGGATAGGTGTTCAAAGAGCCATACATCCTGCAACAAATGGAGGTTTACAGTACCATGCATCCTGTCCACATCTCAAAGTACGTTCTGAGTGGCTGTGCCTTTACATTATAGAACTCAAGAATATACTGATAGCTTAAGCATCAAAACGAATATAAGGAGTAACCAAGGATACAGTTTTCATGCACCGTAGATATTTAGAACCCTTTTCTAATTCGGTCCTAGCGTTAAGCGTAGTGATACGGATCCCAGATCCCAGGGTGGTCGCACAGCAGTCACGTGGGAGGTTCAGGAGACTGTTGATGCCCTGGAATTGTGTCTGAGCTTGTACCACATGACAACGCCGTGTCTGATTGAAGTAAAGACTTACGTGTGTAGCATACTGAAGTCGGGCTTCCAGATCTGCGAGGCAGGCACTGACAATGAGGATACGCCTCCATACTGACTCGTGTTCCAGCTCAGCCGAAAATCTCGCCAATACTGAAACAGTTAAATTGTGACATTATGTATTGTAATAGTACACGATCACTGCCATCAACACAGTGTAGGTTAATCTAAGATCTCCATTGGCCTCCCAATGAGACCCATTTTCTCTTATCTGGGTGAAGACAAAACTTTGTCATCATAATACGGCTGCCTCCTGTTTGCCGTACCTGTCCATGAAGATACTTGCCGCCAGTGCATCGTTGTGAATGAGATGAATTGAGGCGCTACATCTCGTCACAGGGTGTCATAGTGAATAGAACTCATCGGTGCAGCAAGGAAACATATACTTTAAGCCTATTTTACCCTGTTCAATAAACACTTCAGCTTATGAGATGTGAAGATCCGGATTAGAATTGATCTTTCAGTAACCCATGCTTGTCGTAAGAGGCTACTAATGGATCGGATGGTCAGGCTCGCTGATTTGGTTGACACATGTCATCGGTTCCCAACTGTGCAGATCTATGCTCATGATGTCAATCATGTATTGTCTGGTCCAGACTCGATTATTTACAGATTGCCGTCATATAGCTGGAATATTACTGAGTGCGGCGTTAAACAAACATATTTTGATCTGTACAGCCACATTTTGCCTTTAGGAATTTATGCAAAATCATGACCGATTCTAAAAAAATCATATCTTCAAATAATATAGTGTCACAACCTAACCTGCGCGGAGTTGCGTGACGTCTTAGGATTCCCCGAATGATTGTCGAGATTTGTAAGAGTAATATTGTCTAGTATATGGTGTGTTAATACTTACCGTCTTTAATAATAAAGATGCCGACAGCTCTTGAGAACTTTCATCCTGAAAGAGATCAACAAAGATACATGTATTAAACATGAAAATGTGCCATCATGCTTATTAGGTAAGCGTGTTACCATAAAACAAGGTGTCTGTCACTTACCAGATCTAAACTGTGAAGATCCGAGTTATAATTGGTCTTCAGCAACCCATGCTTGTCGTAAGAGGCGACTAACGGGATCGGGTGGTCAGGCTCGCTGACCCTATCGGGACATGTAATAGTATCCCAATTGCGTAGATAGATGAGCATGATATTGATCACTGGAATGTTTGGTCTAGACTCGATTATTCACAGACCGACGCCATATAGCTGGAATATTGCTGAGTGCGGCGTTAAACAATAAACTAACAAAACAAAACGTACCAGATCTGTGATGGCGGTAACCCCCACTGCCAACCTGACGGTGAGAGTCTGGTTAACGCTGGCGGGACGAAGGTGACGGATGTAGTGGTGGTCGTCCAGGAGATGAGAGAACAGATGCGACTCGTGGTCCAGCTCCTCCAGAACATCCTCCTCGTGGGGGTGACCTGGCGTGCAACATGTCCAATATGAAACATCTACATAAGGGATGCTGTATCCACACCGGCTGATACAGATACACTGTACAAATGTATTCCGAAGTGAGTTATAATTCAAATAAGCTTCAAATACGACTTAGATGCATCTCCGTTCATACCTTGTTCTGAAAATAACAGATTTTATTTGACATACTGTTGAAACCAGTAGTCGCTTAATTTCTCATTACTCGTCATTCCTGCATGTATGCCATACACAAAACAAAATCGCTGTTTGTTGCAAACCTACTACACACCTACGAATGTAACTTATTACCTTACAAAATAGAATTATCATTGTTCACAATAGAATTCTTTTACGTTCACCTGAATAACAAATTAATGCGTCAGTATATATACTGCAATGCCATTCAGATTGTACAGGTCCAACAAGTCACTGATAACCTTCATCAAGCGACGGTGAGTTCATTAATAAAATTCATTCCACATATGTTCACATTCTTGATATGTAGTTGTTGTCATGCCTTTTTAACAACAAGGTTCACATCATAGGTCAATAACCACACGCCTGATGTCAGATTAACGTTTTCGTCCGTCGTCCGTCGCAGGTCCAGCTGAGGTTAAAATATCTTCTTCTACCGACAATCTACTTAACATATCAATATCATGTATTCCTGAAACATGTTCTACGTGTTCCTGGCTACACTAAATCATGTGAGTGAGTGAGTTTAGTTTTACGCCGCACTCAGCAATATTCCAGCTATATGGCGACAGTCTGTAAATAATCGAGGCTGGACCAGACTATCCAGTGGTCAACAGCATGGGCATCGATCTACGCAATTTGGGATACGATGACATGTGTCAGCGAGCATAAGTCAGAGAGCCTGACCACCAGATCCCGTTAATCGCCTCTAACGAAAAGCATGGGTTACTGAAGTTCTAACCCGGATATTCACGGGTACCCAAATCATGTTAATATAACCAAAGACCGCAAACACAACAAATAACAATTTAGAATACAGCATTCGCGTCTATCAATTGTCCTACATTACAATAGAAATGCTGTTAAATCGACTGTTGATATAGGGTAACATGCAGTCGCTTAACACCCGGGACCAACGTATGTCAATGTACATACGTTTCGCTGTGTCCCGACTTTATGCATTACCGGTAGACGAACTATTACAAAATAGGGTTTCAGGGGTTTAAGAACTGCTAATGAGGCATGTCATGGGTTGTAAGTTTCAGGGCAATTTAGTGTCAGCACACACGTTTTAGCACACCCAGCCAACCTTCTTCACCTCTGATATTCTGGTCAGGCTCCTATCATATTGGAATCAGAAGACAATGGCTGGTTAAGCTGGGATCAAAGTCTAACCAAGGAAATTTGTCAAACGAAGTTTAAGTTCAGCGATCATTGGCAACTCCCTCAACTGATTTAATCATCCGAACAAGACATAACACGTACCAGTGAAATCGAGTCATCATAATTAGGTCTATGCAAAGAGGTGAGTGAGTGAGTTAAGTTTTACGCCCTTTTTAGCAATATTCCAGCAATATCACGGCGGGGGACACCAGAAATGGGCTTTACACATTGAATCCCCAGTTAGGGAATCGAACCTATGCAGAGAGGTATGGAGTATCCACCAAAGTGGATGACAAGAGGAATGACTCCCAACTTTCCCGTTTAACTTTCTCTTGTTTGAAGATGTATCATGCGAACTCCAAAATGGGGTTAAGGTATAATCGAGAATGTTCCTACTCCAACATTTCAAACAGCGTCACACGATTCCTGCTGGAAGGTTTCACCATAATCATATCTAAGTGATTAGTTAAGCTATCAGTATGTGTTAAGGTCGACATAAGGGACAATTCTGATACAATTCCCGATTTGAACTTGTACGGTATATTCCCGTGTTTGGTGAGCTACACACATCTACCGATGCAAGTGTTTATAAAGGTGCACACGGAGGGACAGGATAGGCACGTCATTTAGCGAACACCTCGTTCCATCTCAGGTTGACAGTGATTCATGAAGATGTCTTCTGACGTGAATCAAACGGCGGGCCATTTGGAAATGGTCGCCTTCATGCAAAGACCTTTGACTTATTATTGTATGCTTTGGAATCTGTTCAGGAATAACTATAACGGGTCAGGAATACCTATAACGGGTCAGAAATACCTATAATGGGTCAGGAATACCTAAAACGGGTCAGGAATACCTATAATGGGTCGTGAATAGCTATAACGGTTCAGGAATAACTATAACTGGTCAGGCATACCTATAACGGGTCAGGAATACTCATAATGGGTCAGGAATATCTATAACGTGTCAGGAATACCCATAATGGGTCAGGAATACCTATAACGGTGTCATGTTTGCACAAAGCAAGTAAGTACGCAATGTTCAATTCTGTTCTCCGTTTGTGCCAGTAAATTGTCCATCTGGCTTGTGAAAATGTGGGTAGGCACATGGAACTGTTACTGATTTTGTAGTAATCCAGTCAAAGAATTTGAGTCTTAAGCCAATGGAATAGGTTTCGCCTGATAATCGTGACTGTTTATTCTGTGCCGTGGACGTTGATTATGATGGTATGTGTTTAGTTTTAGATTCAGTGCTGAAATACAAACACTGATCACCCATTAGCCATTGCATTTACGTCAACATAAAGTATATGCGCCTTATCAGTATAATTATACACATGGGTAAGCATAAATACAATGGATACCGACTGTTTCAATAAAACAACTGTTGTGTATTTCAACCACTGAGCACCCAGTTCACCTGACCGTAGGAGTAGTTTCACTCTAAATCATGCTTTCATCTAGCCTTTCCTTCTGGCACACAAAACGAACTAATGGCAAAATGATCATGGCTGTATGTCAAAGCATGAAATACCATGACGGAGCCACGTCCATTAACTAAGTACCAGTCTCTGACAGAGTCATCTTACACACATTGTTTGCATACTAAATCACAAAACCAATGTGGTGGTTAAGAATGCTTGAAATGAGCCCTCACGCTTTGCAAGCCCTTACGCGTTTGTTTTAAAAAACAGTTTGATTTGCGCTGGCCTTGTCTTTCCTTGTCGGAATGATGACAAACCTAATTTTCTTTGAAATGAACGCGAAAATACCAATTACAAAATGTCAGCAAGCATGGATTAAGATGGATAGTATTTTACATTGCATCGCTATCTCAAGGATGATCATTTGATTTGTCTTGACACATATAGGGATTTCTCTTTGTGTGATGATATATCTTTGTGTTGACTCAAACACCAAATACTATGAAAGGTCACATCCGATTCCTAATGATACGTGCCATGCTTTCTGAACAATGTCTATGTGTGAGAGTGTATGCATAAATGGATTGCTCGGGTCCTAACAACATTGCAGAGATATAATTCTAACCAGAGCACAATGTTGCCAGCAATATCTTACATAAACATTCTCAGGATTTCCTGAATTGAAGGAAATAAAATATAAGTTGAAAATGTAGCATGACAACAATTACGGACTAAACATATTCTTCAATAGTTGGGATGGGTTAACTGGAAATTAGTTTATCGTATCAAATCTTCGGCATTTAGAAGGCATTAGTTATACTGATACGGGAGTGAATTTATGGATGCCAAGTTCTGAGTTTTACTAATTTTACTAACTCCGTCATTCACGTGATTCACGTTGATTATTGAAACTGGAGATAATATACGAAATACTAGTATAGCCTCAACATGTCTTCAATACAGTCGTTATTAGAACGAATATAATTCATGATTATGGAAAAAGGACATTTATAATACTGGGTATAGACTATAGTCATGAAATATCTTCAACATCTGTTGTTATCAATTTAGAGCGGAACGAATATAATAACTGATGGTTAAATTAGACTTGTATAATAATGGATATATGTAATCATAATATGGCTTCAATCAGAGCAGAATGAATATAGTTACTGGTTATTCAAGCCAGACATGAATACCATTGGCTACTGTTATATCAGTTCAATCAGATAAGTGCGAATGCAAAGAGTGATTATAGTGAAATGCCGCTTTCATAACACCACTGACGTCAACCTGGGAATCCAATCGCGACCGTTCATTTTTCAAAACGTTTTGTTTATACAGCTGCAAAACCAAAACCAAATAAACAAAAGACACATCTCCCACAAGCATCAAGCAGCAGCTATAGAGTCACCAGAGCATAATGCTGAGACTAGGGCATGTTGCTCAATATTTATAATGATTATTTATGCTCTATTTCATGTTGTATTACCGTATTAGGTATTTTAGTCGAATATTGTCATATCAATATAATATGTATTGAATCGCATGTCACAATAATGCTCAATGCGCAAAGATGACATCAGCCACACTTTGAAACAGGTGAGTTATTTCAATGAGAGAGACACTTTGAGAAAGCTGTTGATTCTGTGACATGATGAGTTCAGTATATGTATTGAATCGCATCACAAACGTACAAAGATGACATCACAATTGTTATTTCAATATACTTGGAGGCTGTTGAACATTCTTAGCAAAACGTGAAAGAGAACAAAAAATTATATTATGACATATTTCACACGTACATACTGTCAGTAATAAGTTTCAATATGCGTAAATGATAACACAATTACCATAATGATAATCTCTATGACTTTAAATTCGACTATATCATAGGCATGTGTTGATGAAGCACTATTACATTGTGATGGTACCACGTGTTCCCGACAAGGTGACATGTCTGTGTAGGTCAACAAGCTTGTCACTAATGTCAGTCATAAAAAGAAAAGTTGGAAAGTTGAAGTCATCCCTCTTGCCATACATACAGTCATGTCTTTCCGAATGCGTTTGTCTAAAGATGATACAGTTAAGGCAGTTTTATCGGCCTCTTGCATCGTACAGTCTTGTGGAGAACTTCCTGTCACTCTGAATCATATTTTCAAGGGTATCAGCAAACGTTATGTTAATCTGTCCACGATACATGTACACTGAATTTGAATGCAAGGGAGAAACATTTTGCTCTTACTTTTGACGAACAATAACACTCTTGTAATGCCTGCATGGCAAAGAACAAACCATTGCCAGTTCATTGTTGCAAGGAAATCGTTCGCACATTAAAATTTGACTTTATCTATTTGCCCTGTACTTTGTACTCGTTCTACAGTTTGTACAGCGTCGGCGCACAACTTTGCTTAAAAAGCCCATGTATTTACTTCGATGTTATACCGGAAATGAACAAATGCATCTGTGCAGCAAAAAAGTCCAAAAGACAAATAGTCCAACTCCGTCTTTGCAAAATACATAAGGGAAGTGTAAACTTTGTCTTTACAGACAAGGAAAACATAGTGGAAAAGGTATTCATTGTCAAAACTAACCTCTATCACATTGGCTGCATTCTTCGATCAGTCAATTTTAAATTAGAACGGTTTAACTTGACCTTGTGAAATCTAGGTATTAAAGCCAACTTTCAGAGACTGTTAATATAGCTTTGAAAATGCATCATTAAAACTACTGTTTCAGTGACAAATTTCAGTAACATGAGGATTGCAGTTACGTTATCTAGCCAAGTAGAAAGTTTGTCTCTGCCCATTAAGAGGGTATTCAACTTGAAATTGCTATTTCTGCTGGACCAAGGGATGCAACCCTTCACACCTAACAGAAATGCCATAGATCACTTGCGTGTTCGGTTAACGGTGCTGAACATCAGCAGCTATATACCTGGTGTGAGCTGGTGCTACAGCAGTATCTGTCCATGTGGTCAAGGTTGGTAATAAAGATATAACATTTTCGTCAACATGCAGTTACTTATACAAATTAAGTGTTTGCCCATGTAATATATTTTGGCAATACCACTATTAAGTGCTTGTCGGTGTAACAAAAATTGGCCATATCACACTAAAGTGATTGCCATTGTAATAGATGTTGGTAATATAACTAAGGTATAAAGCGTTTGTCTATGTTATACATTTTGGCAATACAGGTATAAGGATTTATCCATGTTATACGTGTTGGCAATACACATGTCAAATGCTACGTGTTTGCCCGTGCAATAAATTTTGCTATTACATCTAAAAGGTGTTTGTCCATTTGATGGATGTTGATAATACAACTGTAAAGTGTTTGTCTATGAAATACTTGTAGGTAATACAACTATAAAGTGTTTGTCCGTGTAATGAATGTTGGTAATTCATAAATACAACTGTAAAATGTTTGTCCATGTAATACATGTTGGTAATTGATAAATACAACTCATAAATGTTTGTCCATGTAGTACATGTTGGCAAATTAAACTTTAAAGTATTAATCCATGTAATACATCATGGTAATTCAACTATAAAGTATTTATCCTTGCAACACATGTTGGTAATTAATGAATACAACTGTTAAGTACTTGTCCATGTAATACATGTTGGTAATACAACTATAAAGTATTTTTCCATGTAATACTAGTACATGTTGGTAATTCATAAATACAACTGTTTAGTGTTTGCCGATGTAACACGTGTTGGCAATAAAACTGCCAAGTGTTTGTCGATGTAAAACATGTTGGTAATACAACTTTTATGTCTTTGTCCATGTAACTCATGTTGGTAATAAACCTATAAAGTATTTTCAATGTAATACACGTTGGAAATACAACTGTTAAGTGTTTGTCCATGTAACACATGTTGGTAATACAACTATAAGGTATTTGTCCATGTAATACATGTTGGTAATACAACTGTAAAATGTTTCTCAATGAAATACATGTTGGAAATACAACTGTCAAGTGTTTGTCCATGTAACACATGTTGGTAGTACAACAGTAGAATGTTTGCCCATGTAACACATGTTGGTAATACAACTGTAAAGTGTTTGCCCATGTAACAGATGTTGGTAATACAACTGTCAAATGTTCGTCCATGTAATACATGTTGGTAACACAACTGTAAAGTGCTTGTCCATGTAAAACAACATAGTGTTTGTTTTCGAGGGCGGTAATATAGCAATGCAGTGTTTGTCCATGACGTAAAGATTGGTAATACAACTATAAAGTATTTCCCAAGGTCCTTAAGGCTTGTAATACAACTATAAAGTATTTCCCAAGGTCCTTAAGGCTTGTAATACAACTATAAAGTATATTTCCCAAGGTCCTTAAGGCTTGTAATACAACTATAAAGTATTTCCCAAGGTCCTTAAGGCTTGTAATACAACTATAAAGTAGTATTTCCCAAGGTCCTTAAGGCTTGTAATGCAACTATAAAGTATTTCCCAAGGTCCTTAAGGCTTGTAATACAACTATAAAGTATATTTCCCAAGGTCCTTAAGGCTTGTACAACTATAAAGTATTTCCCAAGGTCCTTAAGGCTTGTAATACAACTATAAAGTGTTGGTTTGTGTTCTTTACACATTGTAGGGTGCAAAACATGGATTGGCGCATGGGAACTCACTGGGTCGTACAATAAAAACGGCATCAGTCCCAAAAAGACAAACAACCACACATCCACGTGCATGCCCGTCACTCATTTAAGTAAATACATTGCTTTATACTGAGATCTAACTACAACGTAAGCATGTGATAAATCGTTGGTAATAGAACGATAGAGCTCCTTCCGTGTGACAAAGGTTGGCAACAGAACAATAGAGTATCAGCAGTGCAGAAATTACACAAGATGCCGTAAATTTCAGTTTCTTTTGCTGAACGTTTAAGTTCTACTTCCGTCTGAAGGTCTGCGCTATATGTATCAAAGTACAATGCATCCACTGTGCACATAGAATGATGGACCCTTCTTACCTCCAGACGATATGATGGTGCACAACAGACACAAAACTTTGAGCAGGCCGCCCTCGTGTGTATCCATGATGAACGGGACGTTGTCATGTGATCAGAAAACGGTTCTGTAATAAGACGGATGTTTGAACTGGAAGCAAACATCCCTTCACGCTGCAGTGTTTGAAGCTTCTTGTCAACAAACATTGGACAAGTTGGCATGTGGCCTGCTTTCGGGGAGGCAGAAGTGGCAGATGTTAACCAACAGTCTCAGTCCATCATCGGAATGTAATGATAACCATTATACATATATAAATGACACATCTTGATAGGAAATATGATTAGTATGTGTCTACGACTTGGCTGATAGTTTGGGTTGTATGAATGAATGAATATCTTTATTTCGGAAGAGCATAAAAAGGCAAATGCAGTATTTACAATACATTACTGGCATTACTTCAGTGTATGAAATGAAAGCATGCGATATGCTATACTGCTCTGTAATAAATAATTTACAATGTACAAATTGTGAGCTGTAGGGAGATTTTGTTTAGAAGGTGTACATGCCATGTACGATCTCTTGAATCTCAAGAAGTGTTATCAACAATAAGGTATATCTAGATCTCCAGAATGTTAACAAGCAGGGCCCTTATTCTCGAAACGTTCGTAGCCCTAAGAATTCTTAACTTTGATCGTAGCCAATGTGTTAAGAATGGGTTTAAGAAGTTCGTAGGGCTACGAACGTTTCGAGAATAGCTAGCCAGGTGTATCTAGATCTCCTGAATGTCAACAAGCAGGTTTATCTAGATCTCAAGAATGACAGCAATAAGATGTACCCTGGTCCCCTGTGTGTCAACAAGCAGGTGTATTTAGATCTCCAGAATGACAACAAGCAGGTTTATCTATATCTCCGAAATTCCAGCAGTAAGGTGTACCCAGGTCTCCAGAATGTACGCAATGAGGTGTATCTAGTTCTGAATGGTTTGCTTGTTGTGTGACATATCACTTGTCAATATTCCAGCTATATGGCGGCGGTCTGTAAATACTCGAGTTTGGGCCAGACAATCCAGTGATCTAAATCAACATCTACGCAATTTAGATACGATGACATGTGTCAACCAAGTCCTGACCACCCGATCCCGTTAGTCGTCTCTTACGACAAGCATGGGTTGTTGAAGAACAATTCTAACCCGCATCTTCACGGGTCATTACCTGAATGTCAAACATGACGTGTATCTAGAATTCCTTACTGTCAACAATGCCGTACATATTGACCTCCAGAATGTATACAACGAAGTATGCCTTAATCGCCTGAATGTCAACAATGAAGTGTATTTCGACATTCTGAAAGTCATACACGTCTCGATCTCTTGAATGTCACCAGTTAAGTCTATCTCACCTTCCTGAATAGTGTACAATATATCTTCAGAATGCCAGCAATGTAATATATTGAACATACTTTTGTGCTTATACCAATCCTTCAAACTAAGGAACTATTCCAGCGATATCTGACAGTTACAATCATAGATTACAGAGCAGCAGGTCACGTGTAACTACGTCACCAGTTGTTAGGCTGTGTGGGATGTAACTGAGTTGAATCCTGTGTGGATTGTGATTCTGAATTCCATCAAGGAGGTTCTCATTTTATTGGCACGATTGCAACCACTGTTTTTCCAAAAACATGGCTATGTCGTGACAGGACTAAAATATGAAAATCATACTGAAGGGGTTTCTCGTCTTATGTTAAGCCATCTTCGACAAAAGCCCAACACACTGTCACAAAATTCACTCCAGTTTCAGCTGTCACGTGTTGCGGTTTGACAAAGTTTCTCCGAACGTATCGTAGACATACGTCAGTGATGCTGACAAATGTCGACCACATCATAGCCCATGCTTGTCGTAAGTGCGACGGCCGGATCTGGCGGTCGGGTTCGCTGATTTGGTTGACACACATGTCATCGCATCCCAGTTGCGTAAACCGATGCTCATGCTGTTGATTACTGGATTGTCTGGTCCAGACTCGAATATTTACTGACCGCCGTCATATAGCTGGAATATTGCTGAGTGAATCAAAGGTAACTGTTGTGCCTACGTGTCGTCCACAATGGTCGAGTCAGGAACATAAACACCATATATACTAGAATGACAGTTTACTTGTTATATAAATATTAAATTAATCAATGATTAGAAAGAATGTTTAATGTAGATGAAATTAATACCAGTAATTGTGATTGAAAATAAGTGCATTTTCGTAACAAGCGTACTGACACATGTGTCTTCCAGCAGTGGGCAGTATGTTTCTATCTGGGAAGACAGATTCCTTCATTTCATAAACCTCAAAAAGTGTTCTTTTCAAAGAGGTCAAATGTACAATATGCGCTTTGTTCTTCATAAGAGGGGAGATTAGTTTAATGCATTGACAATCATCGGTGTGGGATTGTCAGTGTGTACACGGGACTAGCGTCGGAATCTAATAGCTGGGCCGTACGACGTGACAATGGGATGGTAGTCTAGAGCTGATGGCCTCAGTGTTCAGTGTGGATACGGCATAGAAGCCGATCACCTGAAGCTCGTCGGTTACCGGATAAGACCGCCTCCGTGGTGTAGTGTTTAGAGCGTCCGCCCGGAGAGCGGAAGGTCGCGTGTTCGATCCCCGACCGCGTCATACCAAAAGACGTTGAAATACGGTACGTTTGGTCCCGGCCAGGCGTTCGGCATTAATGGGTACAACAAGGACTGGTCGGAACTGGTCGCTTCACTGCGGCATGGTATCTCAGTGGGCTGGCACTATAAAACCAGCTTAAGTCTGGGCTAGTACAAGCAGCCACACATACACATACACACGCACGCACGTCGTCATATGAGCGAAATATTCTCAAGCACGACGTTAAACCCAATTTCACCTCACCTCACCCGGTTACCGGATAATCACCATACAGATCTGGGGCTCCTTTCACGAAGCAACCTTAACTAAGGTTAACCTTAACTCCCATTCTGTAACATTGCACTAAGGTTACCTTAGTGACTCACGATCACCTTAGTGCTTTGTGAAAGGAGGCCCTGGGATGTACATCAACCGTATTACATGCCCATATCTTCCAAAACACTTCAACCCGCCTCAGCTCAAGGAAGATTCACGCAATGTTCTGCTTGAAGGTCTCCAAATTGTAAATCATAAAAGCGTGCAATTATTCAGTAATAAACCCCAACAGACTTACAGTGTTGTGTTATGGTAATGATACAACATACTAACAGTCATGTGAGCACTCGCCTGGAAGTAGGAAGATTAGGAATGGCGTAAAGGATGAATTAACTAACAGGAATAGTTACTGTAAGGTCAACACGTTATGGTCAAAGTCACCTTCAGACTGATTCGCCAAATCTGAAGCGAAGAATCCAGGTGGGCTTCATGACTCAACCGTGGGAAAAGTCGAGGGGGTCACACGTGTGTCACGGTGGTCACGTTCCAAGCACTGCCTGGACAAAGCAATAGTGTAAGTCTGTGTTAAATTTATGCATGAGGATACAGTGTTGTCTAGGGGTTAAAGTTGTTCTTTCAAGAACACAAGGTAGGGTTGAAGTGATGAGTCAACAGACTATATCAGTGCGCTGAACGACAATACGGGTAGCGTGAGTGTCGGGTTACATCGTGAAGAGGGGAAGTGTGCTGTACTTTCTACACTCACGTCAGGCTTCTGGGTAATGTATGTGGACAATATGAACGTACAGTGTGTGTAAACATGAGCTTGAAATCCGGGGAACATACACATATTGATAGACGTTCATTGTGCATACTGCAAGTAGATCTAAATCGCATGCATAACAACTGACATGAAGGCCCATCTTTCTGTCCCAGTCACTCTTGTCAACGTAATGTCAGAGGATGGACTGACGGGGTATTCAGATGATGTACTCAAGGGGATTCAGATGATGTACTCAAGGGTTATTCAGGTGATGTACTCAAGGGGGATTCAGATGATGTACTCAAGGGGATTCAGGGATTCAGATTCAGATGATGTACTCAAGGGGATTCAGATGATGGACTCAGATGGGGATTCAGATGATGTACTCAAGGGGATTCAGATGATGTACTCAAGGGGATTCAGATGATGTACTCAAGGGGATTCAGATGATGTACTCAAGGGGGATTCAGATGATGACTCAAGGGGATTCAGATGATAGACTCAAGGGGGATTCAGATGATGTACTCAGGGGGGATTCAGATGATGTACTCAGGGGGGATTCAGATGATGTACTCAAGGGTGATTCAGAAGATGCACTCAAGGGGGATTCAGATGATGTACTCAAGGGGGATTCAGATGATGTAGTCAAGGGGATTCAGATGATGTACTTAGGGGGATTCAGATGATGTACTCAAGGGGGATTCAGATGATGCACTCAAGGGGGATTCAGATGATGTACTCAAGGGTGATTCAGAAGATGCACTCAAGGGGGATTCAGATGATGTACTCAGGGGGGATTCAGATGATGTACTCAAGGGGGATTCAGATGATGTACTCAGGGGGATGGACTCACGTGAGGGGTGGGGGATTTGGGGGATTCACATGTTGGACCCACAGGGGATTCAGATGATGCTCTCAAAGGGAATTCCGATGGTGGTCTCATCGGGGATTCCGATGATTCTCTCAGGCGGGATTCAGATGATAGACTCGCGGGAGATTCATATTATGGATTCACTGGGGATTCAGAGGATGGACTCACGGGGAATAACATAAAGGATTCACGATAGTACCGCACAATGTAGTATCTTCAACACAGATGTTCACACCAAATATATTATAAACAAGCACCCATGTATGTATTACTGACTGTTACAAGTCCATGATGGACACACAGAAACCGGAAAACTGCAGTTTGGTGTCCCCTTTTCGATACACTTGTTATCGTTCCGATGTCCGGCAACATTCTTCATGCTCTCATCCTGTCAACTGGCATATGCTTTAGGAATCGGAGAAACACTATACTCAATACACCTTTGCGGATACGTTCCTTCAGTGTGAACGGGTGTGGTGGAGCCAAGCCTTGGATGACCTTGAAACAACATGGCATGACACCGCACCTTTACATCTCGTGTCAAAACGTTGTCGTGAACACTGCGCTCATTGTCAAACCAACAGTCAGACATTTCATCTGTAATCCGGCTCCTATGTAATGTTTTGTTTGTTTGGGGTTTTAGCTTAATTTCTCAGCCGCCAATACCTCAGCTATCTCACGGTGCCATGTAAATAATCGGGACCAGATTTACCAAGGACTTTTACAATGAGCAACGAACGTGCCATACAGTCGGAGTACAATCACTTATCTGTTTAGTCACCTCATCCGACAAGAATGGGTGGGGGTCTATACTGGTGATCAATTGTAAGTCTGGATTCACAAAGAGGGAGCTAGTGCTCTAATCAACATATCTTCCCAAGACGGGAGTGTCCACAAGCCTATATCAAATTGGTGGTAATTTTACGTCTCAATGTTGTTTCGCCCAGCGACAAAACCAAGTCATCGGTTGAACATTATAAGGCAGATTACCCTTACAGCAAAGTTAGTATCGACCTGTCAAATATATTTTATGGCAATAATATTAATAATTACATTATATGTCTAAAACACGGGTTATAGTCCGATGAAGCAACCCTCGACAACCTTGCAGGCATCACGGGGACTTTCACGACCTCTGTTTTTCATGCCGGATTTACGTTAACGTTTTACTGAAGGTAAACCTATTTTTAAAATTCTTCCTGCTCAACCGACATGCGGTCCACATTACGTAAATTACGGTTCCTTTTCGTAAGTCTTGTCACAAAACACAGGGTGTTTGCGCTCATGGTTTCGTTTTCATGTTTTCTCAAATACCGAACTGCTACAAAAGTGGACATCATAACACAGTACATTTCGAAAGAGTGACAGTTCTAAGCGTGTAACATTATTTGTGGCGGCAATTTTCGTGTTGTCGTATTGGTGGGTGATGTGTGGGTTGTGGACGTCTGCTCACTCCTGACATCAGGCAGCCTATGAGCATCCAATGCATAGGCGGATCCAGAAGGGGGTGGGGTGTGGGGTGTGGGGTGTAGGGGATGTGTGCACCCTTCTTTCCTCATTAGTGTGCGCACGCACACACACGCACGCACGCACGCACGCACGCACGCACACACGCACACACACACACACACGTGTGTATCCGGCCCTGCAATGATTCGACATATTATTAAATCCGTTTTCAGTTTTAGAATCGGTTATTGATAACCTACTGTGGCAATCATGTATTGTGTCAAAGGGAGTCCAGGTGATATTTTCCAAAAGAACGTAGTGAGGTGTTCTTAACACTGTGGTACTTGATGGATACTCAAGTATCCATCAAGATGATGGACCACCCTTTTCGTGCACGATGGAAGGGAAATAACTCTTATTTTCTCTGCATTATTCAAATTGCCTGTGATGACTAGTCACTATAAGGTTTTGAAAAGGAATCAGTGACCATACATGCATTTATAGACAATGGGGAACAATCACGTATTTGGAAATGACTGTGTACATTACGAAAGGAGCATCAAGATTGTCAGGATGAAAAAGAAAGATGCCCTTCAAGATGTTCATTCCACTGACACTTACAAATATGCTAGGCCTGTACTTGTTCAGCTACCGGAGATATGTGTAATTTTATTACAATAAACATTGTACCGAGAAACTGATAAAGAAAATGTGTCGCAAAATCGTTCTTGTGTCTTGCGATTTCATCCTATTTCATCACTTTTATGTTACTACAAGCATGAATATTGTTTTGACTTTCATTATCAGACATCGTCAGCGCTCGAAATAACCATCGCGCGCCTTACGCCCGAAGATGACTGAAAAACACTCGGACCCACAACCTTTGTTTTCTACAGATCATTATCATGGCCTTCAACTCTTTCATGCCCGATAACTAAGAGCATTATTTCCATATTAAAATATAGGGCCTACATATTCCAATCAGGACCCACAACTTTTTATGGGTCTGGTTTAGGACCTGCAGCTTTTCAGGGTTAAGGGCAAACACTGGACACCGTGGTATTAATGTTCAGTGGTTTAACAGGGGATGTTGTAGAGCCATGCAGTTGGTTGACTGGGACATTTGTAAGCACTATGACCGATTTGAAATGTTGGGGGTTGGGGATGCATTGGTGGGGTGGCGGTGATGGACACCTGTACCAGTCTGTCAGTCCAGATCATGTACTTTGGCACCTAATCTAAAGCACACCATGCGATCTGGACTACCTTTATCATACTACCATTTTGTGTGGATGCCTGAGTGGACTAGATCGCTGTCTGTATGTACTGGCGATTTGAGTGTGGGCTCGAATCCGGGATGGGACTTAACTACAAAAACGGTATAACAATCTGTAATTGACAAACATAACATGTTACAAGTGACCACGTTCGATATGGCACTGTATATTCAAAGTTTTCGGTAATGGGAACCGGAGGAGTGCACAATAATTAGTAATGTACGTGATATTGACTGGGCCAGTTGTCAGACTTCCAGTTTTGGGGAAGCCTCGGCGGCTGAGTAGGTCAGGTGGTAATTAGGTGTCTCATTCATTCGAATACAGGATGGGACTCAACTATAAATAAGTACTTGAATCTGTAATCCCAAATACAACAGAAAAATAGGTGGCGATTGTGAAAATATTTAGTGGTATGTGGATTACTTGACTGCATTATTATCTCCCTTGGCGTGTGAAGCAAAAAGTTGTCACATGTTTATTAGACTTTGTAGTATCATTAGAATACACAGTGTGGCAGTTTTAGTCATTTCGTTTAGCTTTTGAGTAATGTTTCAATATATTAATGTTACAATACAATTTTAGATGGATTGCAGACTAACTTTCAAGACGTAAAATCGACATTCCTATTTACTTCGTTTCGCATTCATACTCGTCCTTTTGTAAATATATTTAACTGGTTTGCCGATTGTGTGGCGCATCGCATTGAAAATGTATTTTTCCACAGTGGTGTAGACAGGATCCCAGTCTAAAAATCAGTCGCTCTTGCATCAGGCACATGTAGGTATGCTTTGCTGAAATCTGTTAGCCGTTTAGTAGGTTTGTTTCTGGGCTATTTCCCGAATTTCAGTATGTTTTATAAGATTAACGGAGAATCGCACAGATTGGATCGTTCATATGTACTCCTGAGTGAAACCGTTTATCTTTAGTCTCATTCCCGTATTGGACATTTTCATGTTGAATCCTGGATCATTCAATATGGATCACAATATAGAAGACATGTCCTTTTAATGTAAAAACATCTACAAGTAAACAGAAATAGCAATGACCATTTAGAAGCAGGCTAATATTCATGTGAAGCCCAATTCCCCGCTCAAATCAACCTCAACTGTCTAGCTGACATATATGTGTACAATCGCAAATGAACAATTGTTGTTGAAATGCTGAATGTATAGGTTTGTCAGGCACCCTATATAGCTTCATTTTAAATGTTATATATCAATTCTTGCGTCAGAAATATTGAGATCAAACTGAAATGTCTATCCAATCATGAGCCATTGCACAAATCTAACCAGTCTGTCATCATGGGCGTACAAAATGTGTGATTCCAAGTTTTGATTGTTCAGAATAGCCTTGAGGTTTGATAGGTGTAGACCCGAGAACAGATCGAACATTTGCCTTGTTTTCAGTATTGTAAGATTTGGTATCTTCTTTCAGAGTTGGATAAACAGCCAAGATGGTACTGTCATGTCGATTTTACAAGAACAGATTCCCAGAAGTGGAGGATGTTGTCATGGTGAACGTCCGCTCCATTGCCGAGATGGGAGCCTATGTTCATCTGCTAGAGTACAACAATATTGAGGGCATGATTCTGCTCAGTGAGCTGTCCAGGAGACGTATCCGATCTATCAACAAACTCATCCGAGTGGGGCGCAGTGAATGTGTTGTAGTTATAAGAGTTGACAAAGATAAAGGTTTGGTGTGACTTCTTGTGTTAATATCTCATACTTCTGTAGGGGAATTTGAAGTTTCTTTTACATTCTAATGTCGTAAAAGGATTCATGTAAACTGATACATTCAAGAATCAATTCAGAAATTGGCAGTATATCTTTATGCTTCATCCAGATACATTAATAGGATTTTATGTGTTGGATATGTAAATACGTTTTTCAGTACATGTTCCATGGTGCCCTTACTGACATGGCTCAAAAGGTTATCTGTTTTCAGTGTGTGCCAAGTTATTCATTACTTAAACCCTGAGCGAAATAGTAACATCTCAGAAAAAATATTTAGAACCAGTGTCTGAGATTAGAAAAAAAGAGCTGTTAACATGGTAAGAATAATTATGATGTCCCCAATGAAAGCTCTAATCATGGTAATACAAATAGAAGATTGGACTTGGAAGGGTCTTCCTCAGTTGACCGGAGCACATTTTTATACAGTAGGACTGGACTGTTGTTCCCTCTAGGAGTAAACTGCCTCCGTGGTGTAGTGGTTAGAGTGTCTTCCGGAGAGCGGAAGGTCGTGGGTTCAATCCCCGGCTGCGTCACATGAAAAGACGTTAAAATATTGTTGTTGTTGTTGGTCCCTGCCTGGCGCTCTGCTTTAATGGGTGTAACAAGGACTGGTCGGCTCGGAGTCAGTATAATGTGTCTGAGTGGGATATTCATAATTAGCTGCGGCATGGTATCTCAGTGAGCTAGCACTATAAAACCAGCTTAAGTCTGGGCTAGTACAAGCAGCCACACATAGACACGCATGCACGTCGTCATATGAGCGAAATAATCTTAGGCGTGACTTGAAACCCCATATAACCTCACCTAACCCTCAAGGAGTAGGAAATAAGGTCATCTGACATGAAACGTTTGCTGATCATTGTTGCTTGTTAAATGTTAAGAATAGTAAATGTTAGATCTTTAACTTGGGTTATGCTAATAATCTATTTTCCTCTGCTCTCAGTCACCCACCACCAGCTGTTTATTCATTTTATTTCTTTAAATTTTGCCAGGCTTCTGACATTACTGGACATATTAATAATATGATGATTATTCTAAAGAGAGCTGTAATCATGACAACTGTGAAGATGTCATAAGTAAGCACTCTACATTTTAAAGATGTGTTTTGTGTGAATATATTCATCGGGACTTAAATCTTGTACTGTACACCTTTTTAACCAACAGGATATATTGACTTGTCCAAAAGACGAGTTTCCCCAGAGGAGGTGGTGAAGTGTGAGGAGAAGTTTGCCAAGGCCAAGGCTGTAAGTCACTCCACCTTCTATCTGCAACACCTGTGTGAAAACATACCTGAGACATACCAGCTGATAATATTACTTCCCGTTGATGATGTCATTGTACATTATAAACATACAACTGTATTACCCACTATGTATTTACATCACATGTGAAAAGTGTTTTTGGTTATCGGATGGCCAATCAGATAGTGCTGTCAGTAGCACTGAGCAGTGTATTGTTCTGATGTCAAGCACTGTGATTTCAGGTACCTGACTCTGAGTTTGAATCCTGGATGGGACTCAACCCAACAAAAGTACTAGAATCTGTACTTTACTGAGAAAGTGTAATCTGAAATAAAACGTGTTTCATTTGACCACTTTCTAAATATACTACCGACAAAAAATAAGGGAACTGATGAAATGACAGTGAATGTGAAATTGCTCTGAATGTCCACTAAATCAAATGTGGGCGTAAAGTTCAATATCTGGTGTGTCCACCATGTTGGGCAACACATTCACGACATCTTGATGGCATACTGTTGATTAATTTCCGGATGGTTGCCCGTGGTATTGCCCGCCATTCCTCCTGAAGAGCTGCACCAAGCTGGGCCAGGTTGACGGGTGCGGGGTCCCTGGCGTACACCCTGCAACCGAGAATGTCCCATAGATGTTCAATAAGGGACAGGTCTGGGGACTTAAAGGGCCAGTCCAATGACTGTATGCCCTCTCGTCGGAGATAAGCTGTGACAATTTGGGCCCGATGTGGTCTGGCATTATCATCTTGGAATTCAAAATTACTGCCGATGATTCTAGCCAGTGGAGCCACGACAGGACGCGCAAAATTTCGATCAACGTATCGCTGACCAGTCAAGGATTCATTAACGATGACCAGTTCTGATCGCCTGTCATGTGTAACCCCGCCCCACACCATGACACTACCACCCCATATCGATCATGGTCAATAATTGCCGCTCTGGCATACCGCTCACCGCTACTGGCACCAACAACGCGTTTTCTGCCATCTGTGAATCTGAGGCAAAACCTTGACTCATCTGAGAACATGGTGTAACGCCAATGGCGCAAAGCCCCGCCCCTGATGCTGCCTAGCCCATGCCAATCTTTGGCCTATGGTGAGCTGTAAGAGTAACACCCTTGAAAGGTCGCCTTTGCTTTCAGATGTGCTTGAGAGAGCCGTTTTTAACGGTTGAGTGTGAAATTCGCCCAGTGTGGGGTAGTAATGGAAGCGCTTTTTCGTCACGCCCGAAGACCCTATTGATGGCAGGTGCTGATATGAACCTCCATTGTCAGTAGGGCCATTAATGTAATGAGACGATCCTGTCGTGGTGTCATTGATTTTGGTCTACCACGCCCAGGTCTCATTGCAACCCCACCCGTTTGACGGTACTTGTCCCACAGGCATGAAATTACACTTTTTGATTTACCCAACATTCGGGCAACTTGACAGAATGATGTCCCCCCCTCTATCATCCCCACAATTCTCCATTTTGTTTGTTCATTGAGATACTGCCTCGGAGGCATTTTTCAGCATATGTTCAACTCTCTTGCATTAGTGATTGTGAGTTCTCCAATACGTTTACAGTGGTTGACTTCTGTGTGCAAGTGCATCCCGTGTTGGTAATGCATCATGTGGAATTTCATTGTCATTGGATGTTGCGTTCGGGTGCAACGCTACGGTAACGCACCCTTTCACCTCTACGTTTGCTGCATTCAATTTCTTAGTTCCCTTATTTTTTGTCGATAGTATAGCATTGTGTATTCGTGGCTGTGACTTCACTGACTGCTTGTAGCCGTGTCTTGACCACATGGACTGCTTCTCATATGGTCAGCCACTGGTTTGCCTGGTCCAGACTTCAGGGTAAAGGTTGTGGTATTAACAATATAGCTCGGAAGTCGTGGAAAAGAACATGTGCTCTGTGGTTGTGTAGTGCTTGATTGCTTTTGTCTGTTTGCTCCAGGTAAACAGCATACTGCGACACGTGGCAGAGATACTTGGCTACACATCTGATGAACAGTTTGAGGAGCTGTACACAAAAACTGCATGGGCCTTTGACGACAAGTATAAGAAACCTGGTACTTCATATGAAATCTTCAAACATGCCGTTACGTAAGTTGTTTGGTTTTATGAAATAAAGTCACCCAGTATACGTCATCAACATGATCAAAGCTACACATTTTAGCTGCAGTAATGGATCAGTTAAGACTATTTTGCATTGTTATTGCCTGCATGCTTCTGCATCTTTGATTAACTTGTGGGAAAATAACAGGACTAGGCTTAATAAATTACCCAGTTACAAACACAGTTAAATAATAAATTACAGTATTTACCATGTTTACTGGAAGTTTTGTAATTGGATTCTTTTAATTATTTCTGGTATATGCAATCACCATGATGTGACACCAAAGTTTAACATGTCAACATGAGGTTTATGCTTTCATTAATTTAATGGTACTTGAATCATATATGAGTCATTTGATAAAAGATTTGGATAAATAAGTGTGTTGTTTCCGTTCCTTCACTAAAGCTCCGCTTTGTCCATGTACAAGGGGAAGTAACTCTTTCCTTATTTACTGACACGACATACACACTGTAACCAGCACATCACATTGTAATATGTAGATTAGTCAAACAATGATTATCGTTATGAACTCATTATATGGGGGTTGCCACTGATGACATTGCCACTGATGACATTTCCACATAACTACTGCAACAGTCAGTACTGAGTATAAGTACTGCTTTCAAGACGAAGTAATCAGATATCTGAGCTTATGTTCATTTAGATAAGTTTATGGAACAAATGATCCCTAGAAAATGGGCATGATTGGCTGTTGTTCATAATATGCATGATCTATTACAGTTTCTTTGAAGACTTTGAGGTGGATAGCTAGTTTCAAGGGCCTCACTCAAATGGCTCTATGACAATCTTCCTTGCATTTCACGAGAATTTTCTTAACCAACATGATCACCATTCACGCGATAACGACTAATCTTCGAGCTTGTTATACAAAAAATTATGTTGTTCTTGACAGCTTTCATTGGCATTGCATTGATTTTATTTATTAGCTACACTGAGCAGAGTGGACAAGACAGTGCAGGGCTCGATTTAGTGCTTTGTTACTTGCACTGGTGCAACCCAATATTATAAAGTGCAACCTAGTTATTACTCTAACTTGCACCAGGTGCAAGTCAATTTTTGAGTGGGTAAACTGCTGAATAAAACATCTAATTAATTCAATAGCATATTTCTTTCTTTACATATTGCAATAAAAGCAGTGCAACTGGAATTTGGATGGTGCAACTATGTTTTTATCTTAGGTTGCACCTGGTGTAAGTAGGTTAACATCCCTTAAATTGAGCCCTGCAGTGGTATGGCTCACTACAAAGCCACATAGGGGATATATAAACCATGCATAACACAAAGCAGTACTGGGTATGTGTTACTGCATGTGCTGGGAGTCAAAACTGCCCAGTTTAGATTGTGAATGTTGTTATTGCACATGGGCACCTTTGTTGGTGCCATGTTGAGTCATCCTTTGTAATAATCCGTGAAATAACATCAGGATGTGATATTCCATCATTAACTCTCCCAATTAGACATAAGGTTTCTTTGGGGAACAGTTGTTGATTGCATTGAGATAACATGCACAGGTGTTTGCCATATTGATAGAACGTGTGTGTGGTTCCAGGAACCCAGAGGTCCTTGATGAGTGTAACATTGATGACGAGACAAAGGACGTGCTGCTCCAGAACATCAAACGTCGACTGACACCACAGGCAGTGAAGATCAGGGCAGGTAACTAGTACACTTTCTATTGTCTTGCCCTCCGTTATGTGAGTGATGGGAGTTCGGAGACACCGCATACATTGGTTGGTTTCAGTCGGTGGGGTGATCTGTCAGGGACCTAACGTGATAAAATTTCCATGGTTTTGTGGCTGTAAATAAGCTTGTGTACTTATCATGCTCTATGTAATAATGCTAAACCTTCCGTTAATCCTGTTTATCTGAAGAACATATTAATTACAACCATTCTGCGCTGTACTATTTTCAGATATTGAGGTTGCGTGTACAAATTATGAAGGTGTTGATGCTGTGAAACGAGCACTGAAGAAAGGGTTGGAGTTGTCCACAGAGAACCTGCCTATCAAGGTACACTTTTCCATTCTGCTAGTATATCCTAGTATATCAGACCTGATGTCCTGTCCTCTGTTATATCCTAGTTGATCAGATCTAATGTCCTGTCCTCTGTTATATCCTAGTATATCAGACCTGATGTCCTGTCCTCTTTTATATCCTAGTAGATCAGATCTTATGTCCTGTCTTCTGTTATATGCCAGTAGATCAGACCCAATGTCCTGTCCTTTGTTATATCCTAGTATATCAGACCTAATGTCCTGTCCTCTGTTATATCCTAGTATATCAGACCTGATGTCCTGTCCTCTGTTATATCCTAGTTGATCAGATCTAATGTCTTGTCCTTTGTTATATCCTAGTATATCAGACCTGATGTCATGTCCTCTTTTATACTCTAGTAGATCAGATCTTATGTCCTGTCTTCTGTTATATGCCAGTAGATCAGACCCAATGTCCTGTCCTTTGTTATATCCTAGTATATCAAACCCAATGTCCTGTCCTTTGATATATCCGAGTATATCAGACCTGATGTCCTGTCCTCTGTTACAGATCAACCTGATTGCCCCTCCCCTGTATGTGATAACAACCCAGACCCTGGAGCGTACAGAGGGGCTGGCCAAGCTGAACCAGGCAGTGGCTATGATCAAGGAGAGCATAGAGGATGCAGGAGGGGCCTTCAACATCCAGCAGCAGGTGTGTGGTGCAATTGGTGTATTCCATACAGTTAGACACATGATAGTAGGATGGCTAGCCAGGATGGCTGAGTGTGACATCCTCTAGAGAATTTGACCTTTCATCATCTAGTAACTTTGCTGACCTTTTTCAGAACTGAACACTGGAATATAGATTGACTGATATCCAGTTATCTTTAGTATGCAAACTCTCAAACACCATGCCTCCGTTTTCTGCAGAAAGGGACATAACTCCATGCAGACGTTTTGTTAATGTTCTACTAATGTCTTTATCTGGGGCTGTGTTGAAGCATAGCAAGGTTTATCTTAGGTATGAGACTTGAAAGCTTTGATAAAATGATACGGATGTTGTGTTGCAGGCCCGTGTGGTGTCCGACATCGATGAGATTGAGCTCGCCAAACAGTTGGAGCGTTTGGAGGAAGAGAACCGGGAGGTTGATGGTGATGCTGACGATGATGATGAAGAAGAGTATGGGATGGTGATGCCCGATGACAAACTAGCCGATGTTGACATTGTTAAAGAAGACTAAGAGACGTGTGGAGGGGAGTGCTTAATCATCAGATTTTCGCTGGACTCGTCAGTCTCCTACTGATCATTGACCTGATGCCATTGTTGACATCACCACTGTCTGATGCAAACATATGTGTTTCCCAAACACTGAATCATTAATTGTATTGATTTGGGCAGATCTGGTGCAAGATCTGAGACTGGTGCCATCAACTCTGTATACTGAGATCGCCAGGATGTTCGGAACCAGGCACTCAGTCCTGATGTGGAGCCAATCAGCATCTGCATACAGCCACATGTATATTGTATTCTACGAGATGTCATTAAAATTCAATGTGTATAAATCAAGTTTTGCGTTCTTGTATGTTATATTGTGTTTTTTCTGGTCTAGTGGATCAATGATCTGCCCTGAATTCAGTTCTATAAAAGTACCAGCTGGAACTGTACAACTCAGCCCAGTAATGAAGTTCTTGAAAGTCATTTGGAAGTTGGATGAACATGATGAATACATGACACGTTTTATGGATGACACGTTTTATGGATAACAACGTCTTCTTATTCTTTGTGACCGCCTCCGTGGTGTAGTGGTTAGAGCGTCCGCCCGGAGAGGGGAAGGTCGCGGGTTCGATCCCCTGCAGCGTCATACCAAAAAACGTTAAAATATGGTACTTGTTGGTCCCTGCCTGGCGCTCGGCATTAATGGGTACAAGGACTGGTCGGCTCGGAGTCAGTATAATGTGTTTGAGTGGGGTATTCATGCTTCACTGCTGCATGGTATCTCAGTGGGCTAGCACCATAAAACCAGCTTAAGTCTGGGCTAGTACAAGCAGCCACACATACACACGCATGCACGTCGTCATATGAGCGAAATGTTCTCAAGCACGACGTTAAACCCAATTTCACTTCACTTCCACTACCATGTTTCAGTGTTGTATCTTTTAGGCGTACCAGAATACTAATCATTGTGAGTTTGAATACCACACTCACTCAGATCATAAAACCTTTTTCATGACCACACCCATTTTGTTTGGTTTAATCAATGCAACATGTACATAGTGCTGAATGTTGAGTTTCGCGATACCTGGGTAACTTATTAAACTCACTATGTCACGAAAACGTTTATGCTTATGTCTTTAAATATACATATTAATGCTGGTTCTATCAAAATGAGACATTTAAAGACCCTAATCCTTAGTCCACAAAGAACCCTGATTTTAACATACTTTTAGCAAACGTCAAGATCGGCATTCATTCTCTTAACACGTACACATGTTCCAATGACTAACAGTATCCGAGACATGGTTCATTCTGAAAGTATCATCCTCTGTGTAGGACTTGGCCTACCACATTAATGGGATAAAGCTGATGTGATGGTATGGTATTTGGGTTTATGTCGACTTGGACAACTTAAGGTCCATGTGTGCCCAAATACATCAAATGAGTGAGTAATGAAAATGAGATGATCAACCAGTCTGTCTCGGTAGTGTTCAGGTAATCACTATTTTTAAATTGACGATACGGTGAGGAATTCTAATATTGCCCCTTAATTGAACCATAGAATATGTTTGGATCATAAAGTGTAAATAGAGAAAATGAGCTTTCTTTCTCAATTTCTGCACTTCTTAAATTTAATGTTATTGTGGCCTGGGCATTCAATTGAATAACGTTTCACTGTCTCGGTAGTATATTCATCACTGTGCGAACATACAGGGATGACCTCTTTATCAATGTCAGGCAGTGTCTAAGACGACGTGCAATTATGACCTCCTCACTTTTCCTGCGTCGGTGAGTTGTCCAATGTAGTTTTAAAGGAAAACCTGTGAATATGTGTCGGCCAGCAGTCCAAGCATCCCACAACTGTTGACAGCTCGAGGTGAACGATTTTACTTAATTGGAGTCGAAAACCTTTGGTTGGGGTCTGAATTCTGAAATTCTGAATATCGTTACCTCATGATATTCCAAGCCAGAGTTCGCAAGTTCGTCGTTTATCGCATTTCAAAAAATGAGCTGGAATCCACACAAGTCACTCAATACTCTTGAGTCCAAGATGTACCCAGCCTCAATGTGACAAAACAATGTCACTTCGTGAACCACTGATACCAAATTCGACTGCACCCACATCAGCCACGGAGTCTGTAAATACAGGGGCGGATACAGCTTTTTGAGAAAAGGGGTAGGTGCACAGTTCATTTTCACCCGTTTTCACGGGAGTTTCAATTGTCATTTAATAAACTTTCAGTACAAGGGGGGTTGGGGCGCACTCCTGCACCCCTCTCTGGGTCCGCCTATGAAATATAACTGCATCTGCATCAAATGATGAAAGATGCTAATTTAGTCTGAACGCACCTGAGATGTATTGTTAACTCAAGGTACTTGTTATTTTGAGCGACATGTTGTTACCAATACCTGGGTTGGTGGTGATGCCATACGCTCACATCGAATCGGCTCCCAACGCGTTGTTTCTAATCCGTGACCGCTCATGGCCAAACGGCGCCTTTCTAGGAACAGGATCGGCGCTCTGAAATCACGAGCAGCACTCAAAAATAATGGTAATGGCGTGTCCAATGATTTTACCATCAGACAACGAGAACAAATTAAGGATGTGAAGGACGGGAGAATTATCGGGTACTTTTAGAATGGTGAGCTGTTGACTAAAACAAGTAATGATAGACATCCGCATGAAACAGGGAGATCTGAGAGAACCAACCGACAAGCGAGCAGTAGTAGACAGCGTGACGGTTATAGTAGGGCTCAGCAATCCAGCAAGCCCCAGGATCTTTTCACACAGGATGGAAATAAGTCGCACACCGTCAACAATAGAGTGTCTGTGTTATCATGGGACATTGATGGTTTGCGTAGAAAGTTTAATGACTTGATTTAGTGCTTATCTCCAGCCATTTGACATTGCGTGTCTAATGGAGACATTAATAACTGATTTTGCCAACGTAAATTGTCTACCTGGGTACCAAATGTTTTCCCCACCAGTGAAACAATCATGATCAGGTGGATGTTCTGGTGGTGGGTGTCTGTGCAAGACACGAAACCGTGAATCAGTGCGTTCCACTTGGCACACAAAAAGACAATTTGATATGTTTACAATTTCTTAAAGCTGATTTTAATTTAACAAATGAGTTCTTGTAATACAGCTATATTTTACAACGGGAATATTGATTCAGGTTAACTTCTTGATGAAAATTAGACTTTTATAATGGACCATTGATTTCACGTTTTCTCACGTGTTACATTATCAGGATTTTATTATTTGTAACTACCTGCTTCACCTTTCACTAAAGTGGGTGAGACCAGATCACACATTTGGATAAATTACAGTATTGGTTTATCATGCAACTTGATTCACCAAGTCACACTAGAAATAGCATATTTTGAAGTATCTAAAGGATATAGTTCATCACATTATTGCGAAGGACACTATATACACAACGTACACAGACAATGTCTGTTTCCAGACCAGCTTCAGCGAATGTCCAACAGCATCTGACAATTCAGGGTGTCTACCGCATAATGTTCATCAGTGGAAAAGATCAGGATCTTGTCTTCTCCACCATCTGCACAGTGGAAGGATCTGCCATGTCTGGTTGTAGTCCACTGCCCCACAAGGTCAGCATCAGGTCTGGTTAGTGGCAGGACAAGGGTTGTCATTAAGCAATGTCGATAGAGGGCATTGTTGAAGCTGGGGAAGGAAAGAAGATGTGGAACGGTCTGAATTGAGGTTAGCCTGCACTGCAGATAAACTGGACAGGTATTGCGTCTTCTCTGGCCCGTTTCCTCAAAGTACAATGTACTAATAAACTTGACTGGAGTCAAATCTGAAGATGGATGGATAGTAGTCCGAGACACCTTTCAGGAAGTTCCCAGCAGTGAAACATATCCCTCAGCAGGTCTTGATGCTATATCTTCAGTGTGTGGTCTGACATATGGTTTGATTCCTGGAGTAGGTGAACCCATCACGGACTATTTGTGGGGTTCCTCTCTGAGACCCGAGACTCAACACTCCGTATACCAGCCATGGTGGTGATTTCCGACTTAGACTGTGATATGGTACATGTGAGATCACTCTCAGGTTATGGAGAAGTGTAATCTGTTTAATGTGTTCTTGTTCAGCCTAACATTGCATTTAATGAACATGATGGGGGTAAAACTCAAGCGTTTAAAGATTCTTGTTAATCTTCCCAGGGTTACCTATGTCCTATATCTCAGGAAATACCGTGAATCCTACTGTTTCTAAAACACATGCAACCCAACAGAGATTAGACGCAACTGATAATCACAATAATAACTTGGTTAACAAGCTAAACAAGCTGGAGTCGCTCACTGTCTGCTTCACACAGTTGGGAGCACCTCATTATTTAGTAAGTAAGACCAGGCAGTTATACTGGTAACACTTGACTGGTCTATCCGATAATTGGATCGTCTGACAAATGGAGTGTTCGACAAATGGCAATGAACCGGCAATAAGGATGACAAGTTTAGGTATGTAGGAGATAGTGGTTCCAGGGTTCTTGATTACCTTCTTGCATTTGTTGGTCTGTTTGTGTTTTTAGCAATGGTAAATGTTGGTGCCACATTAGATTCTTACCATTTCCCAGTGCAGTTATCTTGCAGATTATTTCCCCCTGTATCCAGGCTATAGATTGGGATGATCGTGATCATGCCTCTGCCGCGTGGGTCGTTACTTACAGATCAGTTACTGATTTACCTGGTCACGAGTCGATTAGATAACAAACTTGTCGTTAAATAACAAATACGCTTTAATAGTCAAAACGTGTTCAATGTTGTTATAAGACAACAACCTTTACCTGTTATACATTGTACCTGTAGCGTCAGTGATGGACAGTGTTGTACTACGTTTAGACTTGTGCTACAACTTCTTAGACGTCTGGGGTGGTGGAGTAGCCCAGTGGTTAAAGTGCTCGCTCGTCACGCCGAAGACCCGGGTTCGATTCCCCCCATGGGTACAATGAGTGAAGCCTATTTCTGGTGTCCCCTGCCGTGATATTGCTGGAACATTGCTAAAAGCGGCGTAAAACTAAATTCACTCATAGGCGTCTCTAGTGGCGCTCAAACAACGTAGAATGATCTGAAAAGTCTATTCTCGAGTTATCTGCTTCGAGACTATTGTAGATTTTGCTCGGCATTTCCTTGGGTATATATAAGGGAGCGAGTTATTGCCTCTAATCTCACATTACGTCTCAAGTTACCAGGATACCTGGTATTGTGAGTGCAGATGGGCATACCCTGCCATGCCTAGCTGTATGTTGAATTACTGTTAATGTGGTAACTTAAAAATGTATGTAAATATAATTAAACTACTATTAGAATTACTACCAAACATATATCGCACGCACACATTATGTTTATGTTAGGGACATTAGATCTATCATCAAAGATTCCACTCTGTCATAATCTTCTAACATACATAGTATTTTTAGGGATCATTTCTTTCGTATGCATCGCCATGACTTCAGGTAAAACTGGCAGTCTACCAAACCACGAGGACGACATGTATCCTGTTTGTATGAATGGCTTCATCTGTTACTTTCTTATCACCGATATACATAACAGGCTTCTCTCCGACTCATAACTAGCCCTTAAGCTGTTCAACTGTATAAACATCATGTCATCCATTCAAATGATCTTCTCACAGATAGTTGGGATGTTACTGGTTCCACAACTGTGTTACAATCAACACCGAACACATCACTCAATCGTTGTACATACCATCTCAATCTCTGTAATACTCAATCTACATCTCACTGGCTCACTCACTTAATATCTATACATTTTGCTTGTATCATATTCTGTCATTCACCTGATGAAGGGGCAAGAAGTAGCCCAGAAACGTCGTGTTGTAAATATTAAAGAAGTTGTAAATCCATACCATACGTTGTTGTGTTTTCTCTAACATGTAAGCAAGATAATGTCCCATTGTGAGAGTTGAATTGGTACGTGAATAATTTGTTTTGAAATATGCATTAGTTAATTACTGTACACAGCCGAGTGTGGCAATACTCAACAATGGTTCGTGTATCGATCATCGATTGCACTCAATTTTGGACATTGTTTATGATGTCGACGAACTGTTTTGGTTTTAATTTAAAAGGGGTGTTTGAGACAATATCACGGTTCATTAATGTACTAATGATTTATAACTTATGATCACCTGTGTCGTCATAACAGAAGACCTTAGAAGATAATACTGGTTCTTATCCTGTATGTGAAACAAGGATATGCTCGACTCGGTGTCAGTAGACTGTGCGAGTGTAAAACTGCGGCAAAATTCCGGTCGAGTACAAGCAGCTACGTAAACACGAGCTTACACGTATGTGTGTGTGCGTGCGTGCGTTCGCGTGCAACAACCGTGAAGAAGGCGCTGTTTAAGCAACTTCACTGCACATCATGGCTCAGTGGTTTGGGCAGGTGTTACTTGTAATTCCGTGAAGATCCAGGAAATGCGCTTCTGCAATCCATGCTTGTCATAAGGGACGAGTGGTCATCATCTTTGTCTCGGCTGATGCATCTCTTCGTTTCCCAGTTGCGTGGATCGATGTTCAATCAGTGGGCTTTCTGGTCCCGACACAGTTATTCAAACATGGACGTCATACAGCTGGAATATTGCTGCATTCAACGATAAAAGAAAACAACGTTAAAATTGTCATGCTCTTATAAAATAAATAACAACAACATTTGTTTCGTTGGGATCTCTAAGGTTCATCTTTGTGATATAATGTTTGTCGACTTTGCTGCCACCGCGCAGAGTCCAGGTATTTCCAGCCATTTTGGTTGGGTATTTCGAAGGAGAATTTTCCCAAGGACAGAGGCGTGTCGTGTGCAGTCGTGTGAGAGCAGTAAACGTATGACTAATGATAATGGATCGCACGACAATGTTCAGCTGTGACACGAATCATTGTGCGTCGTGGTGACATATTTACGTGGGTCACGAAGTTGATGGATTATTGATATATTGCTGCGAGCAACATGACAATCGTCACCCAGAACCGAGTAAGCCCTGATAAAGAGTATGCCTTCGTATATGTATCATGACATGTATCTATATGAATGTAAGTTGTTGTTTCAGGACAGAATACATATTGATCTGTCATATTGTCCTCCTGAATGTAAGACATATTGTTGCTGTTCAGGACAGAATACATATTGATATATGTCATATTGTCCTACAGATCTAAATACACATTGACATGTTACAGGACATAATACATATGATATATATATGTCATATTGTCCTACAGATCTAAATACACATTGACATATATGCCATAGTGCTGTTACAGGACAGAATACATATTGATATATATATGTCATATTGTCCTACAGATCTAAATACACATTGACATATATGCCATAGTGCTGTTTCAGGACAGAATACATATTGATATATATATGTCATATTGTCCTACAGATCTAAATACACATTGACATATATGCCATAGTGCTGTTTCAGGACAGAATACATATTGATATATATATGTCATATTGTCCTACAGATCTAAATACACATTGACATATATGCCATAGTGATCTAGAATACATATTGATATATATGCCATACAGATCTAAATACACATTGTATACAGGTTACAGGAATACATATTGATATATATATGTCATATTGTCCTACAGATCTAAATACACATTGACATATATGCCATAGTGCTGTTACAGGTCAGAATACATATTGATATATATATGTCATATTGTCCTACAGATCTAAATACACATTGACATATATGCCATAGTGCTGTTACAGTCATATTGAATATGTCATATTGATATTATATATATACATATTGATATATATATGTCATATTGTCCTACAGATCTAAATACACATTGACATATGACATATATACAGGCCATAGTGCTGTTACAGGTCAGAATACATATTGATATATATATGTCATATTGATATATATGTCCTACAGATCTAATATACACATTGACATATATGCCATAGTGCTGTTACAGGTCAGAATACATATTGATATATATATGTCATATTGTCCTACAGATCTAAATACACATTGACATATATGCCATAGTGCTGTTACAGGTCAGAATACATATTGATATATATATGTCATATTGTCCTACAGATCTAAATACACATTGACATATATGCCATAATCAGGTCAGAATACATATTGATATATATATTGTCCTACAGATCTAAATACACATTGACATATATGCCATAGTGCTGTTACAGGTCAGAATACATATTGATATATATATGTCATATTGTCCTACAGATCTAAATACACATTGACATATATGCCATAGTGCTGTTACAGGTCAGAATACATATTGATATATATATGTCATATTGTCCTACAGATCTAAATACACATTGACATATATGCCATAGTGCTGTTACAGGTCAGAATACATATTGATATATATATGTCATATTGTCCTACAGATCTAAATACACATTGACATATATGCCATAGTGCTGTTACAGGTCAGAATACATATTGATATATATATATTATTAAAGATCCACACATTGACTCACTGCCATAGTGCTGTTACAGGTCAGAATACATAGTGCTAGCTATAGATGTCATATTGCTCCTGGTGGGGCGGTGTGGTAGTCCATCTGTTAAAGCGTTCGCTTTTCACACGGGCACATTATATGAATCCCATTTCTGGTGTCACCCGCCGTGATATTGCTGGTATATTACTAAAAGCGGCGTAAAACCCAACTCACTCATATTGCTCCTTCAGGTCTCAAGTACTCCACTATATATATGTAGCTATTTCAGATCAAGTTAAATAATCGATATTTGTCTTGCAGATGCCTTTTTTTAAATACGATGTTTTCTTTTGGGACGAAATGTCAGCCTTGTAAGTACACACATGTAAAGATATATATAGGCAAGCCGAAATAAACATAGGGTAGCTATGCACAATGTTGTTATACTTTGTTAAAAAACTTTCATGCGTATTTTTATACGAGAAACTAAGGCTTAATCGGCTTATCATCCTCGATAATCTCCAGGGTATACGTTACGATCACTACTCCACAGTGGAGAGAGATCGTAACGTATACTCTGGAGATTATCGAGGATGTCGGGTTATATACTGTATTAATACTTCAGGCTAATCAGCAGCTTATCTGATTCTCTGAGAACAAATAAAGATAGAAGTGATTCAACAAGTGAAAAGGTTGCAAATCAGAATACTTTATTCAGGCATATTGTGTTTCATTTGGCGATCACATAAACGTGCAAAAGCATCATTGTTCACGTCCGATTATGAAAATAATACGTCATGGAAAGAAAGGCATTCACAGTTGTTTGATACACGACAGATAAAGGCGGAGGACAGAGGCGATGTAACAGACATCAGACATCCCAAAGCACGGGCCGTATTTCCGCTGTACAACTAACATCAGTTAACATGGAATGTGAACATATCCAACACAAGATATGCAAAGACCGAGAGAGATGTAGTTATGGAATATAACCAAGGTTCTTTACTCTGGATCCTGTTCTTCCTCATCCTCGTAATCGCCCTCTTCCTCGGCGGTCGCGTCCTGGTACTGCTGGTACTCCGACACCAAGTCGTTCATGTTGGACTCGGCCTCAGTGAACTCCATCTCGTCCATGCCCTCGCCAGTGTACCAATGGAGGAAAGCCTTACGACGGAACATAGCAGTGAACTGCTCGGATATGCGCTTGAAGAGCTCCTGGATGGCAGTGCTGTTGCCGATGAAGGTGGCAGACATCTTGAGACCACGTGGTGGGATGTCACAGACGGCGGTCTTGACGTTGCTGGGGATCCATTCAACGAAGTAACTGCTGTTCTTGTTCTGAACGTTGAGCATCTGTTCATCGACCTCCTTCATGGACATGCGGCCTCTGAAAATAGCGGCAACTGTCAGGTAGCGGCCGTGACGGGGATCACAGGCAGCCATCATGTTCTTGGAATCGAACATCTGCTGGGTGAGCTCGGGCACGGTGAGTGCACGGTACTGCTGGCTTCCCCTGGAGGTGAGGGAGCGAAGCCGGGCATAAAGAAGTGGAGACGGGGGAAGGGCACCATGTTGACCGCCAGTTTACGGAGATCAGCGTTCAGCTGACCAGGAAACCTCAGGCAGGTGGTCACACCGGACATGGTGGCTGAGACCAGATGGTTGAGATCACCGTAGGTCGGTGTGGTCAGCTTCAGGGTTCTGAAGCAGATGTCGTAAAGAGCCTCGTTGTCTATACAGAATGTCTCGTCCGTGTTCTCCACAAGCTGATGGACGGAGAGGGTGGCGTTGTAGGGCTCCACCACAGTGTCAGACACCTGGAAGAGAGGAACATTCGTTTCAGCTATGGACAGGTGCGTCAGATACCCTGACATTTCATCGCGAAGAGCGAAAACCGTTACACAAAATGAATTAGTTGCTTAGCTACCCTGCTAAAGTTGATTATATACCTAGGATGATTAGATGGGATCTGAATTCGTTTGTGTTTATAGTTAACGGTAAACTTAACTCCGTAAACTTATATATGGGATCCACAACATATTATCTTCCCCGATATCCAATGAAAGAATATTTTTCTGTGTAAATGTTACGGAAACGTTGTTTTGAATGAATTTTAAGAACACATCTCCGCCGTTTTGGCTCACACAGTCAAATGGTTGAGTGGGAATGGGAGAACTGTCACCTTGGGTGATGGTACAACGGAGAAGGTGGTCATGATCCTGTCGGGATACTCCTCCCTGATCTTGCTGATGAGGAGGGTGCCCATGCCTGACCCGGTGCCGCCACCCAGAGAGTGGGTCAGTTGGAAGCCCTGAAGACAGTCACTGCTCTCGGCTTCTTTCCGGACAACATCGAGAACGGAGTCGACCAGCTCGGCGCCCTCTGTGTAGTGACCCTTGGCCCAGTTGTTGCCGGCGCCGCTCTGGCCGAAGACGAAGTTGTCTGGACGGAAGATCTGACCAAAAGGTCCAGATCGGACGGAATCCATTGTTCCGGGCTCCAGATCGACCAGGACGGCACGGGGAACATACTTTCCACCTGGAAAACGGTCAGCAGTATATTATATGATAGTTTGGGCAACACGAAAGACATGAGACATTTCCTTAGAAGGATACTGATTCAGAATTAAATTTAGTTTTACAGGAACGCCAGAAAATATCGCATAATGCTGAGAGGTGACACACTGCCCGGGAACCGTTATAAGTACTGTTTACATATACGAATATATTATGCCGATGACGTGATTCGTTGACCCGAACATCTGGTTATTATCCCCGCCGCGCGTATAGCGCGAAGCGGCGGTTATAGTATTAGGCTCGCTCCGTTCGTCCGTACGTACGAATTGGAATTTCTTAAAAACCGTTGACTAGATTCTTTTCATACTTGGTACCTAGGTTCATCACAGTATAAGAAAGGTCCCAGTCAGGTTTGGTGACCTTGACCTTAATTTCAAGGTCACAAGGGGACTTTAACGTTTTACTCTTGTCAGGGATATATCTCAAGAACCGTAAACTGGACTTGCTTCATATTCAACACCAAGCTTTATCTAGGGAAGGCGCAGGGCCCAGTCGATTTTGGTGATATTCACATAATTTTCAAGGTCATGGCGACACTTGGAAGATGTCAGCATATTAACCTGCATGCTATGCTTGTCAGCGAGATATCGCAAAAAACATTCACTGGATTGTTTTCATATTTGACACCAAGCTTCATCTAATGAAGGCGCAGTCAATTTTGGCGACCATCACATAATTTTCAAGGTCACTGCGACACTTTGAAGATTTCAGCATGTTAACCTGAATTCACTGGATTTTCTTCATAGACTTTCAAGACTTCCCTTGAATGTTTTTCAATAAGCAACTTTCTTTAGATACTGTACCATTTTTGCATATTTCATACACTATGACATTCATGTCAAGGTCAATGTCAGTCTTGAAAATATTTGTGTGTTTGAACAACTAAAGAGCAAGATATCAAGAGAGGTTGACTGGTCGTGTTTTTGTTGACATTTAACTTCATCTTAAACTCTCATTACTCTCATTACTTTTAAAGTTTGATTTGATAATTTGCGGCGGGGTATTATGTCACCATAGTGACAATGCTTGTTTAGAAGATTTTACCAACAACGGTATCACAGATGAACAGGATTTCTGTGAGAGGTAACCATTCTGTGGTGTGTAAACTCACAGGTCTATAATGCACTTTTTCAGATACGTTAAATTGTATACTTTAACAAACTTGCGCTATAAATTGGCACCGCACCACAAGGACCATACACTAGAAAGAAGCGAGTACACTAACCATAGCAAGATTTTCATCGCATTGGCTTGATGCGCTATCTCTTAACAGCCGTCTTGCAGTAGCATTTATATGAAGCATGTTTTTTTACCTGAGGCTTCGTTGTAGTAGACATTGATTCTCTCCAACTGGAGGTCGGAGTCTCCGTGGTAGGTGCCGGTGGGGTCGATGCCGTGTTCGTCAGAGATCACCTCCCAGAACTGAATAAGAAAGAAGATTATCGTTTAGTTCGAGAATCACGATCACCCATGAACAGCCATGCCTGCAGCTGCGTCTGTCCTGGTTATTACATAATTGACAGGATTGTGATTAGCTGCATCTCCGTTACTACAGCCTGACTCAGCAGCGACCAGCTGGACCCACGATACATCATACATCACAAGTACGTGGGTAACCGCATCTCCGACACAACAGCATGAGTCAGTGATTAGCTAGACCTCCTGTATAACTTGCATCGTGGGTGAATGATTAACTGCACCTCCGATACAACAGCATGAGTCAGTGATTAGCTAGACCTCCTGTACAACTTGCATCGTGGGTGAATGATTAACCGCGCCTCCGACACAACAGCATGAGTCAGTGATTAGCTAGACCTCCTGTACAACTTGCATCGTGGGTGAATGATTAACCGCACATCCGACACAACAGCATGAGTCAGTGATTAGCTAGACCTCCTGTATGACTTGCATCGTGGGTGAATGATTAACCGCATCTCCGACACAACAGCATGAGTCAGTGATTAGCTGCACCTCCGTTACATCTTGCATCACGGGTGAATGATTAACCGCACCTCCGACACAACAGCATGAGTCAGTGATTAGCTGCACCCCGCTACATCATGCATCACAAGTAGGTGGGTAACCGCATCCCCGACACAAGCACGAGTCAGTGCATTCACTTCCTATACCACTTCGCAAGTCAGTGATCAGCTGGAACCCCTATCCAATATGCATCAGGAGTAAGTGAATTATGGCACCCCAAATACAATATTTTAGTCTGGAAATCCGCGCCCCTGTACATCATTAGGGAAGGGTCAGTGATTAGTACAAGTTAAGTGCATACAGCCTAGTCGATCCCTAGCGTTCACGTAGACACACTCCCAGAGACATATGTTCAATATTTTTGTCGGAGGTCAAATTGTAGCAGGTACTTATACATGTAACCAGATAGAACTCAGACTTACCAAGGAAAACCAGCAGAGGGCAACCAAGCTTTGGAATTTGTCGAACTTTGGATACGCAAATTACACACAGGCCAATCCCAATATGCCCATGGTATTGATTGAAACACGCCACATTTCCAATCCAACCAAACAGGGCAAATCACGCCTACAGTTTGATGCGGTCTCCTCTTAAACTGTGCCGTGATCTTATCACAAAATACAACCCTTGTATTGGTAGAGTCAACATCACATACCTTCACAAGTCAACTGTGTTCTTTTAGACATATCACTAGACGCAATTGATGCTGGAGCATCAGCGATAGATCGTGACGCTGCTTCAACCCCTGAAGATTCCACATCACTTGTCACGGATCATCTACAACCCCAATATGTCACACATCACACATCAGTGATTGTCTGTAACCTCTGTAGATCACACATCACACATCAGCGATTGTCTGTAACCTCTGTAGATCACACATCACACATCAGTGATTGTCTGTAACCTCTGTAGATCACACATCACACATTAGCGATTGTCTGTAACCTCAATAGATCACACATCACATATCAGTGATTGTCTGTAACCTCTGTAGATCACACATCAGCGATTGTCTGTAACCTCTATAGATCACACATCACATATCAGTGATTGTCTGTAACCTCTGTAGATCACACATCAGCGATTGTCTGTAACCTCTATAGATCACACATCACATATCAGTGATTGTCTGTAACCTCTGTAGATCACACATCAGCGATTGTCTGTAACCTCTATAGATCACACATCACATATCAGTGATTGTCTGTAACCTCTGTAGATCACACATCGGCGATTGTCTGTAACCTCTATAGATCACACATCACATATCAGTGATTGTATGTAACCTCTGTAGATCACACATCACCTGTCAGAAAGCATCACCACATATCACACATCGCCTACAACGTTTCCTGTCATCCGTGAAAGTGGCCAATATACCTTGATGCAATGTCACAGGCGCAGATCCCATACCATGTGTTGCCCAGCTCATCTTAATACTGGTAGCCAACGGTGAGCTGCTAGGGTCAACATCTTCAAAGGTCGCCGCGTGTTTCGGCTGGTTGCACAGAGCCATACTTTAAAGGCAGACGTTGTAATTTGCCTTCTTGTTTTCGGAATTCTAAACAGGAGCAGATGCGAATTCATTTACTGAAGTGTAGTTAATATAATGAGACAATCTTGTCCAGGTGTCGTTTGTCACACCCACTACGCCCAAGTCTCATCACATGATGGTACTTGTGCCATAGATGAGAAGTCATATCTGGATGTTGCAAACATTTTGAAAAAAAGATACACTTCCTGTATCGTATCCACAATTCATCATTTTGTCTGTTTATCGAGATGAGGCATGTTTAGCTCAGTTGCATTTATGACTGGCGATCCCCAAACGGCAGACACTTGGCTTCTGTGGGCTCGTGCATCACGGGCTGTTTATGCATGGTGTGTAATTTCATTGTGGTTTGACGTTGCGTTCAGCTATACCACACATAACATAACATCAGTGATCAGGTACAACCCCTGTATACCACACATAACTTGACAGTAGTAATCAGGTACAACCTCTGTATACCACACATCACTTAACAGTAGTAATCAGGTACAACCTCTGTATACCACACATAACTTGACAGCAGTGATCAGGTACAACCCTCTGTATACCACACATAACTTGACAGTAGTAATCAGGTACAACCTCTGTATACCACACATAACTTGACAGTAGTGATCAGGTACAACCCCTGTATACCACACATAACTTGACAGTAGTAATTCAGGTACAACCCTGTATACCACACACATAACTTGACAGTAGTGATCAGGTACAACCCCTGTATACCACACATAACTTGACAGTAGTAATCAGGTACAACCTCTGTATACCACACATAACTTGACAGTAGTAATCAGGTACAACCCTCTGTATACCACACATAACTTGACAGTAGTAATCAGGTACAACCCCTGTATACCACACATAACTTGACAGTAGTAATCAGGTACAACCCCTGTATACCACACATAACTTGACAGTAGTAATCAGGTACAACCCCTGTATACACATAACTTGACAGTAGTAATCAGGTAACCCTGTATACCACACATAACTTGACAGTAGTGATCAGGTACAACCTCTGTATACCACACATAACTTGACAGTAGTAATCAGGTACAACCCCTGTATACCACACATAACTTGACAGTAGTAATCAGGTACAACCTCTGTATACCACACATAACTTGACAGTAGTAATCAGGTACAACCCCTGTATACCACACATAACTTGACAGCAGTGATCAGGTACAACCCCTGTATACCACACATAACTTGACAGTAGTAATCAGGTACAACCCCTGTATACCACACATAACTTGACAGTAGTAGTAATACCACACATATTGACAGTATAAGGTACAACCCTGTATACCACACATAACTTGACAGTAGTAATCAGGTACAACCCCTGTATACCACACATAACTTGACAGTAGTAATCAGGTACAACCCTGTATACCACACATCACTTGACAGTAGTGATCAGGTACAATACCCCCTGACAGTAGTACCACACATCAACTTGACAGTAGTGATCAGCTACAACTCCTGTATACCACACATCACTTGACAGTGATAATCAGGGTACAACCCCTGTATACCACACATCACTTGACAGTGATAAGCTACTAATCCCCCCTGTATACCACACATCACTTGACAGTGATAAGCTACTATACCCCCTGTGTATACCACACATCACTTGACAGTAGTGATAGGCTACAACTCCCTGTAATATACCACACATCACTTGACAGCAGTGATCAGCTACAACTCCTGTATACCACACATCACTTGACAGTGATCAGCTACAACCCTGTATACCACACATCACTTGGCAGTGATAAGCTACTACAATCCCTGTATACCACACATCACTTGACAGTGATCAGCTACAACCCCCGTATACCACACATCACTTGACAGTGATAAGCTACAACTCCCTGTATATACCACACATCACTTGGCAGTGATAAGCTACAACCCCTCCCTGTATACCACACATCACTTGAGTGATCAGTGATCAGCTACAACTCCCTGTATACCACACATCACTTGACAGTGATAAGCTACAATCCTCCCGTATACCACACATCACTTGGCAGTGATCAGCTACTATCCCTTGACACTTGTATACCAACACATCACAGCTTGGCAGTGATAAGCTACGGTGATCAGCTCCCGTATACCACACATCACTTGACAGTGATAAACTCGCCTACAACATCACTTGGCAGTGATCAGCCACATAGCACACACACACATAACTTGGCAGATGACACATCAGCTACACACTCCGTATACCACTACACATCACTTGGCAGTGATAAGCTACAATCCCCGTATACCACACATCACTTGACAGTGATCAGCTACAATCCCCTGTATACCACACATCACTTGGCAGTGATAAGCTACTATCCCCGTATACCACACATCACTTGGCAGTGATCAGCTACAATCCCGTATACCACACATCACTTGGCAGTGATAAGCTACTATCCCCGTATACCACACATCACTTGGCAGTGATAAGCTACTATCCCTGTATACCCATCACTTATACCACACATCACTTGGCAGTGATAAGCTACTATCCCCGTATACCACACATCACTTGACAGTGATAAGCTACAATCCCCGTATACCACACATCACTTGGCAGTGATAAGCTACTATCCCCGTATACCACACATCACTTGACAGTGATAGGCTACAACCCCCGTATACCAGACATCACTTGGCAGTGATAAGCTAGTAAGCTACTATCCCCGTATACCACACATCACTTGACAGTGATCAGCTACAACACCCGTATACCACACATCACTTGGCAGTGATGAGCTACACACACACACACACACACACACACACACACATCTATTGTATACCATATATCACTAGACAGTGATTGGACATCCCTCTCTTAATCCTTTATCCCAATAGCGTATTTTTAATTAACCCACATATTCATGAAATGCCCCCTTTCTGATAAGATACCATCCTCTCTGATCCCTTGCCCCTCCTTTGTAATTGTTGCACCCCTTTCTCATCCTGTCGCCCTTCTTTCCCATTCATCACGCTATGCCCTTTCTTATCAGATACCCTATTTCTTAATCCTAGTTCCCTCTTTCAGATAACCCCCTCCACCACATAATTATACCCTCCCACTGTTAAGATACCCCTTGTGGGGCGAGTGGGAGTGAGAGAATGGGGTGGGGTGAGGTGGAGCTGGGAGTTGGGGGATACTCGAGTACAATCTATTATTTTCACCATTAACAGAAGCAAAGAAGTATTTTCGACAAAAGACGCTTTTTTCACCACTGCCAAGGAACTACTCATTTTAGGGCATAGCTTTTAACAACATTACAGCCACTCGCTGTAACTACCAAAACAAATGGATGCCCCAGAAGGCGTTTCGCAATATGCACTCACTCACCCTCTCTCCTGATATCCTAAACGTTAAAAGCTGAACATTGTTCACTGAACCCAATACTGACGTAAAACATGATTGCTGTGACTCCAGCTATGGATTAAGTGGCATAAAACTTGTCATGTATAACTGAAACTTGCCTCTCTTAATCCAATCAGTCAAATTACCAAGTCATGTATAACGCGTTAAATATCTTGCACTTTAGTATACACTAACATAAGAAGTCTATTAAACGATGCCGCTACCCAAATGCAGCAACATACCAGCCTGTAAAAATGGCACTGTACCATTTAGTATATACACGTACATGCTCACTGAAACACCATAATGTGAATGTCCCCTAGAGCTATGGATTTGTCCCCTGGCGGCCGAGGCTTTATCATGCCTGTATGTGATTCATCATCGTCCATGGCTGAGCGACTCGCGGGATGACAGTCACGCCACATGGAGCTCTAATCTAGGGCCGTTTGCTGGGAGGGATACAGCTGTATATATCATCATGGCGGATCAGACGGAGCACATAGAATTCGCCCCATCCTCCCATCATGCCGCTTGGGAAGCAGAGTGGAAATGTGACACGTAAGCTACTAGTCTACACCACCACAGTCTATAGACCGGCGACATCTCTATACCAGCATACAGCACAATCACCCCATGCTAGCATCTTCACACAAACATTGACTCATTTTGCACTGTATCAATGTATCTGTGTAGATGTTTGAAATATTCATTCAATATGGAGGAAGTGGATGACACATCAGCATGCTACAGCAGCACCATTTGCTGTTATACACCACATAAATGTGAAAATGAATCAATACACAAGTAGCTCACACATAAATACAATAATCACCCGCTAACAAGGAAATCCAAGTAAGTGTGTCTTAAATGAAGAATTATCAATGTTAATTTGGTAGACAGTATACAATGGTAATACTCGTCAGCTTGTACTGGTATCAGACGATGGGTAATATGGACACATCATGGTACTTACCTTAGCTCCGATCTGGTTTCCACACTGACCAGTTTGAAGGTGGACAATTTCCCTCATGATTACAGAAGATGTAGAAAAGACAACTGGGTGGTAAGTAAACAACCTGACGGGGCACCTGCAGCAGTTGACGCGAGGCCGGTCTCACGAGCAAGAATGACGTCACGAATGGGAAACGAGGCAAGCTGTCTCCGCCTGACTCATAGTGAGTTGTCTGGGCCCGGGGCATCAGCGAAGCTGGCATGCTCCAGTGCAGGTCCTACAGACTTGCAACAGTCTCCTCCATCAGTCTATTTAAAGCTTGTTCGGGTCAGCAGAACACGCACTGCAGCTCACGTACAAATGTGGTTATAGTACAAATTGATTCTGAAAAGTTGCCAGCTTGGTTTATGGTTTCCGAGGGTGAACTCTACTTGACAGGTCGACGTTAACACGTACATGATGCTTGTTGGGGTACTGGAGCAGATGGCTGTTAGACTTGATAAAGGTTTCTCCCAAACACATGGTCACATATAGTGTTACAACAAGTGCAACTGCACTGGAACATACCTTCAAACTGTTGCTTTGAACGCGTAACTGCGAAAAACATATACTCAAGTAAATGCTGAAAACCAGTATATTTCACACAAGATGGACATGAACATATGTAATTAATGAAAACATGTACCGCTGCAGTATATCCAATACAGTAGGTGTTGTCTCATGTGATGATGTCGGCCCGCCCGGCGCCTGACTAATTTTGCACGTTCAACACGAAAAGTTAGCGTAATGCGTAAAGTTTGCATGCGCAGCTCTCCTTTTCAATAATGTTGAAGACGAGACGATGCATTTTTTAAAACAAATTCCAACTGGACTTCATTTCATTAATATTTTCAAAAGCGGAAAACATGTATGTTGTTGTATGTTCCACATTGTAATGTATACGTTTACAAGTCTTGATATGAATGTTTTTTCCAAACCACATATTGCTCCAGGGTTCCAGGTTGTGAGCGCGGCCGTCCCGAAGCCCAGGAATGGGGCAAAGAACAGATAACGCATGTCTGTCAAATCAAGATAACCGCCGCGGCGGTTTTTAAAACAACAGGCTTAGAGAGTTTACGCACAGAGTGCTTATCGGGTTTAATGTCTTTACCTCTATACATCAACACATTTATCTTTCGTTTCTATAAGCAAAAAATAATATCTTCTCAAACTGCTTATTTGCTCATTAAGACAAAAAACACGAGAGAGAATTAAGAAGGAGTTATTCAAGTTTCGTTATTCTATCAACCCGTGTATTTTATTCCGGCTAGCAGAGAGTTAGTGAATGAGTCTTGTTTTACGTCGCTTTGAAAAGGCGTTTCAGTTATGCAACGACGTGTTATCGTTCTATGGAAGGGGTAGAGAATGTTACAGGCCTTAAATGTGTACCACTGTGGTGCCACCATGGTTGTGTCACACCTAGAAACATACTCGGGGTGAACCAGAATTCGAACCCACGATTAAGCACGTTCTTTGAGAGGAAACGCCGTATACGGAAATGAGAAATCTCTAGTAAAACAGATTGTTTTCGATCTACCCAATCCCCAGGGGTTAAAACACACTGACTTTGTCTGATTACTGCATGTGAACATAATGTGAAGACCAGCGACGTTCTTTTGCAACCAGTGTATCGGGAGACCAAAAGTCATCGGTGTACGGATGGTGCCAGGCGGATATACTCGCCAAGTGGCAGATATAGGTCGAGTGGTTGAACCCTTGTACAAAGTATGTTTGAGCGTCCTGTTAATGTCTGGTTCCTGGAAGTGAGATGTTCTAGCTGCATCACGAGTGGTTTCCCCGGTTTTATGCGTAACGCGTGAGATTTCAGACCAGGAGCCAGAGCTGATCCTTCAAACACAGTGTTCACATTAATAATAAATTATCAGTTTGCTGGGAAAAATCACAATACGCTTACATTCACATTCAGCTAGATGCGTGGTTAAATATTCAATTATCAACTTGCAAATAGACATCTCTATATATCCAAACATCAATCCAAGTTCTTTCAGTAATCAACGTTTTTGCAGGCATCTAAACATACATTCATATCCATCATTCCTTCAAAGACTGCATTAATACTCAATCATCAACTTGCTAGCCGGTATTTAAAACATATTCACAGCTATGCATCAGGTGATGACATACATCCTCAATCATCAACTTGCTAGCCGGTACTTAAAACATATTCACAGCTATGCATCATGTGATGACATACATCCTCAATCATCAACTTGCTAGCCGGTATTTAAAACATGTTCACAGCTATGCATCAGGTGATGACATACATCCTCAATCATCAACTTGCTAGCCGCTATTTAAAACATATTCACAGCTATACATCAGGTGATGACATACATCCTCAATCATCAACTTTCTAGCTGGTATTTAAAACATATTCACAGCTATGCATCAGGTGATGACATACATCCTCAATCATCAACTTGACATATATATTCACAGCTAGCCGGTGACATATATCCTTTAAGACGGTATTTATTATATGCATCAGGTGATGACAGCTATGCATCATCAGGATGATGACGTTGGCCCAACGTTATATCCAACAATCAATCAACTCCGAATGGTATCTTAGCGGTATTTAAAACATATTCACAGCTATGCATCAGGTGATGACATACATCCTTAATCATCAACTTGCTAGCCGCTATTTAAAATATGTTCACATCCCTCAAGCAAAATGCTTGCATACATATTCAATAATCAACTTTCTAGCCGATGTCTAAATACACATTAACAGCCCTCGATCAAAATGCCTGTATGGATATTCTTTTGTCAAATGTTTAGTTGGTATTTAAATACACATTCACACCTATCCATCAGAATAAGGACGTAACTATTTTATAATCAACTTTGTAACTATGTAACTACACACCTACACACAGCCTTCCCCAAATGACGTTAACATGCAGTAAAAGGACACAAAGACGTACATGTCTCAACTGGTATCACTACGGGATTTCCTCCCTGATGGTAAGATGCTATAGTCCGTTTGACTTCATTTTAGACCGATGAATTGCTCACTAATACAAAATCTAATAATTGAACAAACACAAATTTCATACTCATATGAAATCGACAGACCAACTCTGATGATTTGTCTCATAATTTTGGACACCCGAAAAAAACGTTGTTTAACAATCGATCATTATTTTGTTGTCACTTTTCGCTATTTCTCACGAGGGAGGACAACTCGCTGGTAGAACAGCCAGGTGTGCGAGTTATTCGTGTGAAATTGAAAATTTCACTGCACAAGCTTGTTGATTAACTGGCTGTTCTACCAGCAAGTGGTCCTCCCTCGTAAGAAATAGTGAAAAGTGACAACAAAATAATGATCGTTTGTTAAACAACGTTTTTTTCGGGTGTCCAACTCGTTGGTCTGTCGATTTCATGTGAAGTGAATGTGAGGTATTTTACAGACGCACTGCCCACTAGCGGCTCTATGAACAGTGTATTTGTGAACGATGGTGACGTCCACAGAACATGCATGTCTCATCCATGAATGTGTCCAGCATACACATGGCTGCCAAACACAGCGAGAGAGCTAGACTAACAACTAGTCTCTGAAATGAACATATTTTACAGAAAAATCTTCATAGTTAAAAAAATTAAATATAATGAAAAGGAGCCCTGAGACTTTCTTCATTAGCTGTGGAAATCTAGACTTGCCACATTTTCTAGACTTGCATGGGCTTTCTTGGATATATTTGCTTCAGGGTCTGTATGACAGACTACGAGAGAGCGTAGCTCTTTCCTGTTCGTAGTTATAAAATATATCAGTCATTCGAAACATTGAACGATGTATCAAAGGGCATGTAATCTACGGGCGCTAGTGGTCCTAGAGGGGTATATAAGGCTGAGGTATTCAATGATTTGACTCATATTCATTCTGCATATCATCATATAGATATATTCCCACCACATACTGATTTTCTGGGCTTTTCTTGGTTGGATTCGTCCGGGATGCGGTTTACTACAAATTCCTGGTCCTACCATTTGGTCTCACTTCCGCTCCTTATGTCTTTACAAAAGTCACGCGTCAGTTGGTAAAGAAGTGGCGTTTTGAAGGCAAGAAAATTGTTACATTCCTTGATGATGGTATCATGTCAGCTTGTTCTGTTACAAGTGCGTTGACAGTAGGGGAGAGTGTTAAGACCGATTTGATTCAATCAGGTTTTGTGCCAAAGGTTGAGAAGTCATTATGGTATCCATCGCAGAGTTTAGAATGGCTCGGTTTCCACATAGATACAACTACTATGACAATGTCGGTGCCTGAGAGAAAAGTTGTGAAGTTGATGAGCAGTGTTCAGGAGCTATTGAATAATAGGACTGGTTATCACAAAGTTAGAAGTGTGGCATCTGTAGTAGGACAGGTTGTCTCTGTGAAAGACAATATCAAAAGGTTTAACAGCAGGGCTTTGATCACACAATCACTTGGTTCAACGTTGATTTTCAGTGATGCTAGTGATACAGGGTTTGGTGGGTACTGCGTTGAGTTGGCTGGTGCAAAGTCGCACGGGCAGTGGTCAGCAGAGGAGGCTAACCGTAGCTCCACGTGGAGAGAGCTTGAGGCGGTTTATTTGGTTTTGAAAAGTTTCATACCATCCTTGAAATCGCACAGAAGTACTTGGTTTACTGATAGTCAAAATGTTGCATCCATTGTTGAAAAGGGTAGCATTAGACAGCATTCAAGATGTTGCCATGCAGATATTTGAATCATGTTCTGTCAACCAGATACATTTGACTTTGCAGTGAATTCCTCGTTGTGAGAATCAGGTAGCAGATATGCTGAGTAGAGTGACTGATTACGATGATTGGGCAATTGCCAGGGATGTATTTCAACAAATTGATGCCAAATGGGGTCCACATGAAGTCGATAGCTTTGCTACTTAGTACAACACTAAGCTTTTACGGTTCAATTCTAGATTTTACAATCCTGATTGTGAGGCCGTTGACTGTTTCACGGTGAATTGGAGTGGCTTAAGTTGGGTTGTTCCTCCTGTCTGTCTCATACCGAGAACAATTAGACATATGTCGGAGTGCTGTGCTAGAGGTACTCTTGTTGTACCAGAGTGGTATTCTTCCTGTTTTTGGCCTCTGTTAGCAGTAGGGAATGCCTATATCACACAAGTGAAGGAGAGGGTATATCTACCTAGAGCTAAGGAATGCTATGTAGCTTCCAGATTGAGGGGTGGATTGTTTGGAGAGAAAGATCTGCATTTCAATATGTTAGCTTTGCGTGTTGATTTCAGTACATGCTAATTGTTTCATTCTGTTCACAGATGTGTTTACATGTACATATGGAGATGAACTTGGAGAAATGCCGGAGGGTGTTCGTAAGCTAGCGGCTGGTTTGCCGGAGTTGTTGTCCCATTGTAGAGCCGACTCTACTACCAGGAAGTACCGGTATGGGTTTGAGGCACGGAAACGGTGGGCAGATTCATTTTCTATGAACAGTAAGTTACCGATATTACCTTTGCATTGTTCTTTGTATCTACTGTCAGTCATTCAGCAAAGTGAATCTTTTGCTGCGGTGCAGACAGCATTTTATAGTATCAGGCATGCACATGTCAGGGTAGGCATTGAAAACCCAACAGATAGTTCTCTGGTTAGAAATGTATTGGAAGCTGCTAAACGGAAGTTAACAAAGTCAGTTTCCAAAAAAGAACCGGTTTCTATTGAGTTACTGGAGAAAGTTTATGATGATAAATGTGCAAACCTTCTTTGGCTGATTTGAGAATTGTTACGATGTGTTTGCTAGCATATCCTGTTTTTTGAGGTCAGCAGAACTCTTAAATATTTCCAGATGTGATGTTGTTTTTTATGATACTCATATGATGCTCTTTATAGAAAAGTCTAAGACAGATGTGTATAGAGACGGTTCTTGGCTGGTCATAAGCAAGACCAGTATCTTGTTTACTGAAATATCTGGATTATGCTTACATTCCACCGGAGTCAGATGAGTTTGTGTTCATAAATTTATCCAAGACCAAATCCGGCTACTCGTTAAGAAAAGGCAATACTCCAATGTCGTACACAAGGTTACGAGAACTATTTATAGAGACATTCAAGCCGTTTGTCAAGGACATTAAAATGTACGGTTTGCACTGTCTCCGTACTGGGGGAGGGGAGCGTCTGCTGCAGCAAATAACGGTGTTCCGGACAGAATGTTCAAACGACATGGAAGGTGGAAAAGTGAGAACGCAAAAGATGGATACGTTAAGGATAGTTTGAATAATCGTCAAAAAGTGTCACTATCACTAGGGCTCTGAACACCGACTTTCTTTGAGCCTCTTGCTATGGTATACAAATACAGCCAGTCCAAGTATTTATGATGTTGTGTTGTCTGTATACTTGTGGAAGGGGTGTAGGAGAAATATAGTTTTCCTCGTTTGAAGAATGAATTAGAGGAAAACTGATTTCTCCAAGCGGTGAGCAAGTATCAAAGGGCATATAATCTAGGGGCGCTAGTGGTCCTAGAGGGGTATATAAGGCTGAGGTATTCAATGATTTGACTCTCTCGGCTGTCGGGCAGTACCTTACGGGCATCTTTTTAGTTAAATCATTAATGTATTTAGTATTATCTACTAGTATATGAAACTTTGTTTTGTGTTTCAGGTGATTTTTCTGCAATGAATGTTGTGTTGCCAGCACAGTTACGATTGCATTCAGAGCGATAACACCGCATATGGGAGCTGTCCGTTTATGGAAGAGTTTTAGTCGTTATGGCTGGTGCCGCTTTTGGCGATGTGAATTTATGCCGTTTATGGTCTGTGTGATGCGTATGTGTTGATGTTGTATATGGAACGAGCCGTCTTGGCTAGTGCCGTTTATGGCGGTTTATGTTGATATCGTTCATGGAATGTGTCACAGCTGTGTTTGAATGAATTGTTCAATTCTCGTGCCGCATATGGCTTCATTGGGTATTGTTAGATATATTATGATGTTGGTCTGTTGTATATGTCTGAAACTGCTTATGGATCTGTCATAGTTAGATTATGTGTTAGTGTACATATGTATTCTAGTTATCCAGTTTTTCACTGATGACTGTAAACTCCCCAGTTAGGAGCTGTTGCATGCGTAGGGAGAACACGGTTCCAGAGTTTTTCTCATAGCAGAGTTGTTATCTCTGATTTTACAGCCAGTCCAAGTATTTATGATGTTGTGTTGTCTGTATACTTGTGGAAGGGGTGTAGGAGAATTGAAATTTCACTTCACATGCTTGTTGATTACCTGGCTGTTCTACCAGCAAGTGGTCCTCCCTCGTAAGAAATAGCGAAAAGTGACAACAAAATAATGATCTTTGTTAAACAACGTTTATATTCGGGTGTCCAAAATTATGAGACAACTCATCAGAGTTGGTCTGTCGATTTCATGTGAAGTGAATGTGAGGTATTTTACAGACGCACTGCCCACTAGCGGCTCTATGAACAGTGTATTTGTGAACGATGGTGACGTCCACAGAACATGCATGTCTCCTCCATGAATGTGTCCAGTATACACATGGCTGCCAAACACAGCGAGAGAGATAGACTAACAACTAGTCTCTGAAATGAACATATTTTACAGAAAAAAGTTCATAGTAAAAAAATAAAATATAATGAAAAGGAGCCCTGAGACTTTCTTCATTAGCTGTGGAAATCTAGACTTGCCACATTTTCTAGACTTGCATGGGTTTTCTTGGATATATTTGCTTCAGGGTCTGTATGACAGACTACGAGAGAGCGTAGCTCTTTCTTGTTCGTAGTTATAAAATATATCAATCATTCGAAACATTGAACGATGTGAAATGTTTTTTACTTTGTTTGAGCTGAGTGAAAGATTACAAGAGATTTTCAGCATTCCGTTATAAAGTTTGCTCTCTCCGCTTCAGTTGCTATTCCAAATGTTGAAAAAGACCTTTTGTGCCTTAAATGCGAGAATATATGGATGTCTGAACTTCTTTATTTGACATCCATAACTTCTCGTCTTTATGTGTATCACTCTCAATGCCTTTTGTGCCTTGTAATACAGAAATCGATGGTGAAATGTTCTTATTGCTTCTTTAAGAATTTCAAATGAGACAATGCAATAACGGAATTTGTACTTAAAATATCTTTATCATTTTGATGTATATTTGTTATTTGATTTCTTCTTAATGTGAACATTATAAGCGAAAAAGCTATCTAAAATCATAAAACAATCATCACATTATCAAACAGCGCACATACCAAGTGGCACCACTTACAAACCCATACAAAGACAAGCCGGATTTTGCCAAAAGAGAATAGGCATAAATGTGCCACAAATGCGTCAAAGATGTCCCGGGGGTATATTCTGGACCAGGCCAAAGTATACCCCTCCAGCCCAGACTATACCCCTAAAAAATTATGTTGACAATTCACTCAATATGAGTGTGTGACTCAGGGCTATGGTCTTGGTGTCATTTAATGGAATTTGTAGGTGCATTTCATTTACATTACTTCATAATACAGAATTTATGAAGCATTTGTTTAGTGCCTCTCTGCGATGTGATATTTTCGACTTTGCGTAACCCAGCCATGCTGATATATCATCAAGGTTAGCTTTCCTGAACCAAAATGTCTATGAGTACATCGCTAATTCGGGAATTTCACGAGATGGAATGTGGGCAACATATGCAGAAGTTATGTCAACAGCCAGTCTGTTAAAATGTGACATTTATATTTACAGTGCAGTTGGTCAGTTAATGCAATGGCTGCCAGCTTCAGCTTGAAAACTCACACTGATTATGCTTTGTATCTGGAAAATATATCGGACCATTTCAATGTTGTAACCAGTGTATAATTGTGTGAGAAGTACAATAAAGTTATAGTAGTATCCTTAATCACTTGTTTTCTGTAGGGGTATAATCTGGGCTAGGGGGGTATACTATGGCTTAGTTCAGAATATACCCCGGGGTATAAACTAGGCTAGCCCAGATTATACCTGGGGTATAGTCTGGGCTAGCCCAGTTTAACCTCGGGTATAGTCTGGGACAGGGGTATACTCTGGCCTGTTACACCGGGTTATGTTCATGGTGTCCATGATGACAATGGTCAAGCTGTGTTGTTAAACACTGTTCCAAAATGCCTACGATAAAAGATTCCTGTTCTGAAGTACTGTTGAAAATATGCAGAAAACTACCAGATGGAATTATTTGTCTGTGATATCACCATCCATTTAAGCCTGTTCCTGTTCCTCTTCCTCTTCCTCATCGAACTCGCCCTCTTCCTCGGCGGTGGCGTCCTGGTACTGCTGGTACTCAGACACCAAGTCGTTCATGTTGGACTCGGCCTCAGTGAACTCCATCTCGTCCATGCCCTCGCCAGTGTACCAATGGAGGAAAGCCTTACGACGGAACATAGCAGTGAACTGCTCGGATATGCGCTTGAAGAGCTCCTGGATGGCAGTGCTGTTGCCGATGAAGGTGGCAGACATCTTGAGACCACGTGGTGGGATGTCACAGACGGCGGTCTTGACGTTGCTGGGGATCCATTCAACGAAGTAACTGCTGTTCTTGTTCTGAACGTTGAGCATCTGTTCATCGACCTCCTTCATGGACATGCGGCCTCTAAAAATAGCGGCAACTGTCAGGTAGCGACCGTGACGGGGATCACAGGCAGCCATCATGTTCTTGGAATCGAACATCTGCTGGGTGAGTTCGGGCACGGTGAGTGCACGGTACTGCTGGCTTCCTCTGGAGGTGAGAGGGGCGAAGCCGGGCATGAAGAAGTGGAGACGGGGGAAGGGCACCATGTTGACCGCCAGTTTACGGAGATCAGCGTTCAACTGACCAGGGAACCTCAGGCAGGTGGTCACACCGGACATGGCGGATGACACCAGATGGTTAAGGTCACCGTAGGTAGGTGTGGTCAGCTTCAGGGTTCTGAAGCAGATGTCGTAAAGAGCCTCGTTGTCTATACAGAAGGTCTCGTCCGTGTTCTCCACCAGCTGATGGATGGAGAGGGTGGCGTTGTAGGGCTCCACCACAGTGTCAGACACCTGAAAGAGGGGAACATTCGTTTCAGCTATGGACAGATACTCTGACATTTGATCCAAAGAGCGAAAACCGTTACACAAAATAAATGTATTAGTTGCTAAGCTACCTGCTAAAGTTGATTATATACATAGGGTGATCTTGAAATCTGAATTCGTTTGTGTTTATGTTTAACGGTATACTTTAACTCCGTAAACTTTTATACTTTTATACACCTCTCCGCCGTTTTGGCTCACATAGTCAAATGGTTGAGTGAGAATGGGAGAACTGTCACCTTGGGGGATGGTACAACGGAGAAGGTGTTCATGATCCTGTCGGGATACTCCTCCCTGATCTTGCTGATGAGGAGGGTGCCCATGCCAGACCCGGTGCCGCCACCCAGAGAGTGGGTCAGTTGGAAGCCCTGAAGACAGTCACAGCTCTCGGCTTCTTTCCGGACAACATCGAGAACGGAGTCGACCAGCTCGGCGCCCTCTGTGTAGTGACCCTTGGCCCAGTTGTTGCCGGCGCCGCTCTGGCCGAAGACGAAGTTGTCTGGGCGGAAGATCTGACCAAAAGGTCCAGATCGGACGGAGTCCATTGTTCCGGGCTCCAGATCGACCAGGACGGCACGGGGAACATACTTTCCACCTGGAAAACGGTCAACAGTATATTATATGATAGTTTGGGCAAAATGAAGACATATTTATGATGAGACACTTCCTAAAGAGGATTTAATTTTTGTTTTACAGGAACGCCAGAAAAAAACCGCATCATGCTGACACGCTGCCCAGGAACCGTTATAGTGAGTGAGATTAGTTCTACGTCGCTTTTAGCAATATTCCAGCAATATCACGGCGGGGGACACCATAAATGGGCTTCGCACATTGTACCCATGTGGGGAATCGAACCCGGGAACTGCTATAAGTACTGTTTACATATGCAAATATATTATGCCGATGCCGATCTGCTTATTTCGAAGATTTTACAAACAACGGTATCACAGATGAACAGGATTTCTGTGAGAGGTAACCATTCTGCGGTGTGTAAACTCACAGGTCTACAATGCACTTTTTTCAGAGACCTTAAATTTTGGTAAGATATCCGCCCGTATCCCCTCTAAATTTTAACGATGAGGAAACATTTCTTTGAGTGACATTTGTAGAAGTTGGATATGTCTTTCAGTATGTTCAGATACAATTAAAGAAGCATGTTACAACTCATCCTTATAAGATGAAGAATATACTAGTATATTCAGGTGATATGATTTGACTAGAATAAAATTTAAGGGTGGATACGGGCGGAAGTGTTTCCTAAATTTTTACAAACATTTACATTTTAACAAACTTGCGCTATAAACTGGTACCGCACCACCAGGACCATACACTAGAAAGAAGCCAGTACACTAAGCATAGCAAGGTTTTCATCGCATTGGCTTGATGCGCTATATCTTAACAGCCGGCTTGCAGTAGCATTTATATGAAGCATGTTTTTCTTACCCGTGGCTTCGTTGTAGTAGACATTGATTCTCTCCAACTGGAGGTCGGAGTCTCCGTGGTAGGTGCCGGTGGGGTCGATGCCGTGTTCGTCAGAGATCACCTCCCAGAACTGAAAAAGAAAGAAGATTATCGTTTAGCTCGAGAATCACGATCACCCATGAACAGCCATGCCTGCAGCTGCGTCTGTCCTGGTTATTACATAATTGATAGGTCTGTGACCAGCTGCATCTCCGATACTACAGCCTGACTCAGCAGCGACCAGCTGTACGTGGGTAACCGCATCTCCGACAACAGCTGGAGACGATACATCAGCTATACATCCTGTACAAGTGCATCGTGGGTGAAACCGCATCTCCGACACAACAGCATGAGTCAGTGATTAGCTAGACCTCCTGTACAACTTGCATCGTGGGTGAATGATTAACCGCACCTCCGACACAACAGCATGAGTCAGTGATTAGCTAGACCTCCTGTATAACTTGCATCGTGGGTGAATGATTAACTGCACCTCCGACACGTGGGTGAATGATACAACAGCATGAGTCAGTGATTAGCTAGACCTCCTGTATAACTTGCATCGTGGGTGAATGATTAACCGCACCTCCGACACAACAGCATGAGTGAGTGATTAGCTAGACCTCCTGTATAACTTGCATCGTGGGTGAATGATTAACCGCACCTCCGACACAACAGCATGAGTGAGTGATTAGCTAGACCTCCTGTATAACTTGCATCGTGGGTGAATGATTAACCGCGCCTCCGATACAACAGCATGAGTCAGTGATTAGCTAGACCTCCTGTATGACTTGCACTTGCACCATCGTGAGTGGTGAAGCTAGACCTCCTGTATATGACCCGCACCTCCGATACAACAGCATGAGTCAGTGATTAGCTAGACCTCAGTGATTAGCTAGACCTCCTGTAACTTGCATCGTGGGTGAATGATTAACCGCACCTCCGACACAACAGCATGAGTCAGTGATTAGCTATACCTCCTGTATAACTTGCATCGTGGGTGAATGATTAACCGCACCTCCGACACAACAGCATGAGTCAGTGATTAGCTAGACCTCCTGTATAACTTGCATCGTGGGTGAATGATTAACCGCACCTCCGACACAACAGCTAGACCTCCTGTATAACTTGCATCGTGGGTGAATGATTAACCGCACCTCCGACACAACAGCATGATTCAGTGATTAGCTAGACCTCCTGTATAACTTGCATCGTGGGTGAATGATTAGCCACACAACAGTCAGTGGTTAGCTAGATCTGCTGTACAACTTGCATAGTGGGTGTATGATTTACTGATTAACCGCACCTCCGACACAATGTTCAGCTTGAGTCAGTGATTAGCTGCACCCCCTACATCATGCATCACAAGTAAGTGGGTAACCGCATCCCCGACACAAGCACGAGTCAGTGCATTCACTTCCTATACCACTTCGCGTGTCAGTGATTAGCTCGAACCCCTATCCTGTATGCATCAGGAGTAAGTGAATTACGGCACCCAAATACAATATTTTAGTCTGGAAATCCGCGCCCCTGTACATCATTAGGGAATGGGACAGTGGTGAGTACAAGTTAAGTGCATACCAAGGTACAGCCTAGTCGATCCCTAGCGTTCACGTAGACACACTCCCAGAGACATCTGTTCAATATTTTTGTCGGAGGTCAAATTGTAGCAGGTACTTATACATGTAACCAGATAGAACTCAGACTTACCAAGGAAAACCAGCAGAGGGCAACCAAGCTTTGGAAGATTCCACATCACTTGTCACGGATCATCTACAACGCCCATTTCATACCACACATCACATATCAGTGATTGTCTGTAACCCTGAAGATTCACACATCATACTTGTCACGGATCATCTCACAACCCCAGTGTTACACACATCACATATCAGTGATTGTCTGTAACCTCTATAGATCACACATCACATATCAGTGATTGTCTGTAACCCCTGAAGATTCCACATCACTTGTCACGGATCATCTACAACCCCAATATACCACACATCACATATCAGTGATTGTCTGTAACCCTGAAGATTCCACATCACTTGTCACGGATCATCTACAACCCCAATATACCACACATCACATATCAGTGATTGTCTGTAACCCCTGAAGATTCCACATCACTTGTCACGGATCATCTACAACCCCAATATACCACACATCACATATCAGTGATTGTCTGTAACCCCTGAAGATTCCACATCACTTGTCACGGATCATCTACAACCCCAATATACCACACATCACATATCAGTGATTGTCTGTAACCTCACATCATCACATATCAGTGATTGTCTGTAACCCTGAAGATTCCACATCACTTGTCACGGATCATCTACAACCCCAATATACCACACATCACATATCAGTGATTGTCTGTAACCCCTGAAGATTCCACATCACTTGTCACGGATCATCTACAACCCCAATATACCACACATCACATATCAGTGATTGTCTGTAACCCTGAAGATTCCACATCACTTGTCACGGATCATCTACAACCCCATGCCACATCACATATCAGTGATTGTCTGTAACCCTGAAGATTCCACAACGGATCATCTGTAACCCTATAGATGCCACATCACATATCAGTGATTGTCTGTCACACCTCTTGTCACGGATCATCTACAATAGATCACACATCACATATCAGTGATTGTCTGTAACCCCTGAAGATTCCACATCACTTGTCACGGATCATCTACAACCCCAATATACCACACATCACATATCAGTGATTGTCTGTAACCCTGTCACACATCACTTGTCACGGATCATCCTAACCTGAAGATTCCACATCACTTGTCACGGATCATCTACAACCCCAATATCACACATCACATATCAGTGATTGTCTGTAACCTCTATAGATTCCACATCACATATCAGTGATTGTCTGTAACCCTGAAGATTCCACATCACTTGTCACGGATCATCTACAACCCCAATATACCACACATCACATATCAGTGATTGTCTGTAAACCCTGAAGATTCACCCCACATCACATGTCAGTGATCATCTACAACCCCTATATATCACACATCACATATCACACATCACATATCAGTGATTGTCTGTAACCCCTGAAGATTCCACATCACTTGTCACGGATCATCTACAACATCCCAGTGATTGTCTGTAACCCCTGAAGATTCCACATCACTTGTCACGGATATACAACCCCACACATCACATATCAGTGATTGTCTGTGTAACACATCACTATAGATCACACATCACATATCAGTGATTGTCTGTAACCTCTGAAGATTCCACATCACTTGTCACGGATCATCTACAACCCCAATATACCACACATCACATATCAGTGATTGTCTGTAACCCCTGAAGATTCCACATCACTTGTCACGGATCATCTACAACCCCAATATGCCACACATCACATATCAGTGATTGTCTGTAACCTCTATAGATCACACATCACATATCAGTGATTGTCTGTAACCCCTGAAGATTCCACATCACTTGTCACGGATCATCTACAACCCCAATATACCACACATCACATATCAGTGATTGTCTGTAACCCCTGAAGATTCCACATCACTTGTCACGGATCATCTACAACCCCAGTGTGCCACACATCACATATCAGTGATTGTCTGTAACCTCTATAGATCACACATCACATATCAGTGATTGTCTGTAACCCCTGAAGATTCCACATCACTTGTCACGGATCATCTACAACCCCAATATACCACACATCACATATCAGTGATTGTCTGTAACCCCTGAAGATTCCACATCACTTGTCACGGATCATCTACAACCCCAATATGCCACACATCACATATCAGTGATTGTCTGTAACCTCTATAGATCACACATCACATATCAGTGATTGTCTGTAACCCCTGAAGATTCACACATCACTTGTCAGGATCAGAACCCCTAATAGACCACACATCACATATCAGTGATTGTCTGTAACCCCTGAAGATTCCACATCACTTGTCACGGATCATCTACAACCCCAATATACCACACATCACATATCAGTGATTGTCTGTAACCCTGAAGATTCCACATCACTTGTCACGGATCATCTACAACCCCAATATACACACATCACATATCAGTGATTGTCTGTAACCTCTATAGATCACACATCACATATCAGTGATTGTCTGTAACCTCTGAAGATTCCACATCACTTGTCACGGATCATCTACAACCCCAATATACCACACATCACATATCAGTGATTGTCTGTAACCCCTGAAGATTCCACATCACTTGTCACGGATCATCTACAACCCCAGTGTGCCACACATCACATATCAGTGATTGTCTGTAACCTCTATAGATCACACATCACATATCAGTGATTGTCTGTAACCCCTGAAGATTCCACATCACTTGTCACGGATCATCTACAACCCCAATATACCACACATCACATATCAGTGATTGTCTGTAACCTCTGAAGATTCCACATCACTTGTCACGGATCATCTACCACCACAATATATCCACATCACATATCAGTGATTGTCTGTAACCCGTGAAGATTCCACATCACTTGTCACGGATCATCTACTTTAAAGACCACTTGCCTTTTGTAGACGACGGCATTCTAAACATACCACAGATCACGAATTCATCAGTGAAGTGTAGTTAATATCATGAGACAATCATGTCCAAGTGTCATTTGTCACGGATCATCTACAACGCCCAAGTCTCATCACATATCAGTGATTGTCTGTAATAGATCTATAGATCACACATCACATATTGCAAACATTTTGTAAAGAAAAGATACACTTCCTGTATCGTATACCACAATTCATCACACATCTGTTTATCGAGATGGATCATGTTCAGCTATAGATGCATTTATCACATATCAGTGATTGTCTGTAACCCTGAAGATTCCACATCACTTGTCACGGATCATCATCAACCCCAATATTTACACATCACATATCAGTGATTGTCTGGTTTTCCTGAAGATTCCACATCAGCTATCACACATAACTTGACCACACATCACAGTGATCATTGTACAACCCCTGTATACCACACATAACTTGATATCAGTGATCAGGTGTAACCCCTAACCACATCACTTCACAGATCAGTGATCACATACAATCCCTGTATACTCACATCACTTGACGGCAGTGATCATCTACAACCCCAATATACCACACATCACATATCAGTGATTGTCTGTAACCTCTGTATATCATCACATAACTTGACATCAGTGATTGTCTGTAACCCCTGTATACCACACATCACTTGACATCAGTGATCATGTACAACCTCTATATACCACACATCACATATCAGTGATTGTCTGTAACCCCTGAAGATTCCACATCACTTGTCACGGATCATCTACAACCCCAATATACCACACATCACATATCAGTGATTGTCTGTAACCCCTGAAGATTCCACATCACTTGTCACGGATCATCTACAACCCCAATATACCACACATCACATATCAGTGATTGTCTGTAACCCCTGAAGATTCCACATCACTTGTCAGTGATCATCTACTGTAACCCACCTGTATCCACACATCACATCACAGTGATTGTCTACAACCCTGTAGATCACACATCACATATCAGTGATTGTCTGTAACCCTGAAGATTCCACATCACTTGTCACGGATCATCTACAACCCCAATATACCACACATCACATATCAGTGATTGTCTGTAACCCCTGAAGATTCCACATCACTTGTCACGGATCATCTACAACCCCAATATGCCACACATCACATATCAGTGATTGTCTGTAACCTCTGCAGATACCACACATCACATATCGTGATTGTCTGTAACCCTGAAGATACCCACATCACTTGTCAGTGATTGTCTGTATCCCTGAATATACCACACATCACATATCAGTGATCATCTGTAACCCCTGTAGATCACACATCACATATCAGTGATTGTCTGTAACCCTGAAGATTCCACATCACTTGTCACGGATCATCTACAACCCCAGTGTGCCACACATCACATATCAGTGATTGTCTGTAACCTCTGTAGATCACACATCACATATCAGTGATTGTCTGTAACCTCTATAGATCACACATCACATATCAGTGATTGTCTGTAACCCCTGAAGATTCCACATCACTTGTCACGGATCATCTACAACCCCAATATACCACACATCACATATCAGTGATTGTCTGTAACCCCTAATAGATTACACATCACTTGTCAATGATCATCTACAACCCCCTGTCACAGTGATCATCTGTCCACCAGAATCTCCCAAGTGTCTTCTGATATCAATTATATCCAGCGAGTTGATAAAGATTACAAATATCGACTTGTCGAGGATATTTTACTATCAACGAGTGTTGATATATCATATCAGTGAATGTCTATTATCATCAAAATCACTCTTCATTAATTTTCAATGAAAAATGTACATCTCTGAAAATAGATGCCATTACACTTGCATGCAGCATGTATCATTGTGACGTCATCTGTATCATGACGTCATAGCCCTGAAGATTGTACACATCACTTGTCACGGATATCTACTAGGAGATATCGTTTGATCACACACAAGCGATCCTGTGGAACACAGTTTTGGATGATAAACCACACATCACTTATCATTGATCAGCTACTAACCCTGAAGATACCACATCACTTGTCAGTGATCATCTACTAACCCCGTATACCACACATCACATATCAGTGATTGTCTGTAACCCTGAAGATTCCACATCACTTGTCAGTGATCATCTACAACCCTGTATACCACACATCACATATCAGTGATTGTCTGTAACCCCTATAGACCACACATCACATATCAGTGATTGTCTACAACCCTGAAGATTCCACATCACTTGTCAGTGATCATCTACAACCCTCCGTATACCACACATCACTTATCAGTGATTGTCTGTATCCCCGTAGATCACACATCACTTGGCAGTGATCAGTCTGTAATCCCTGAAGATTCCACATCACTTGTCAGTGATCATCTACTATCCCCATTGTGTACCAAACATCACATATCAGTGATTGTCTACAACCCCTATAATATATACACATCACGGTGATCAACTGATTGTCACCCATCCCCCTCCACGCCCCGTATACCACACATCACTTGTCACGGATCATCTACAACCCTAATATACCACACATCACTTGATACGACACATCACTTGGCAGTGATAAGCTACTGCGCTTTCCTGTATACCATACACATCACTGGTGCATACCCCACCCACCCCCACCCCCACCCCTCCAATTGTATGCTACATAGAATTCGCCCCATCCTCCCATCATGCCGCTTGGGAAGTAGAGCGGAAATGTGACACGTAAGCTTCTAGTCTATACCACCACAGTCTATAGACCGGCGACATGTCTACACCAGCATACAGCACAATCACCCCATGCTAGATGTTTGAAATATTCATTCAATATGGAGGAAGTGGATGACACATCAGCATGCTACAGCAGCACCATGTGCTGTTATACGCCACATAAATATAAAAATGAATCAATACATAAGTGAGGTGAGGTGAGGTGAAATTGGGTTTTACGTCGTACTTGAGAATATTTCGCTCATATGACGACGTGCATGCGTGTGTATGGGTATGTGCTGGCTGACTAAGCTGGTTTTATAGTGTTAGCCAACTGAGATACCATGCCGCAGTAAAGCATGAATACCCTACTCAGACACATTATACTGACTCAGAGCCGACCAGTCCTTGTTGTACCCATTAATGCCGAGCGCCAGGCAGGTACCAACAAGTACCATATGTTAACGTCTTTTGGTATGACGCGGTCGGGGATCGAACCCACGACCTTCCGCTCTCCGGGCGGACGCTCTAACCACTACACCACGGAGGCGGTCCATAGATAAGTAGCTCACACATAAATACAATAATCACCCGCTAACAACGAAATCCAAATAAGTGTGTCGTAAATAAAGAATCATCATTGTTAAGTTGGTAGACAGTATACAGTGATAATACTCGTCGGCTTGTACAATGGTATCAGACGATGGGTAATTACGGACACATCATGGTGTTGATGGAGTACTTACCTTAGCTCCGATCTGGTTTCCACACTGACCAGTTTGAAGGTGGACAATTTCCCTCATGATTACAGAAGATGTAGAAAAGACAACTGGGTGGTAAGTAAACAACCTGACGGGGCACCTGCAGCAGTTGACGCGAGGCCGGTCTCACGAGCTAGAATGACGTCACGAATGGGAAACGAGGCAAGCTGTCTCCGCCTGACTCATAGTGAATTGTCTGGGCCCGGGGCATCAGCGAAGCTGGCAAGCTCCAGGTTACACAACACCACATGTTGTCCCATAGACTTCTATAGTAACCTTTTATTATTTTTTTAAAATTATCCAGGCTATCAACAGCCATTCCAGGTACACATGGGTACAGTCAGGCCTTTAAACTACAATAAAACACAATTTCTGGCCAAATTGTCCTAGCTGCACATTTTCCCAGCACATGAAGCGGAACACATCAACCCCAGTTCCGCACCAAATGTCACCTACTGGAATATATCTGTACACAATAGAACAGCCATGCCCGCAACTAAATCCGTCCTGGATTTATTACATAATTGATAAGGTCTCAGACCAGCTGCATCTCCGACACTACAGCCTGACTCAGCAGCGACCAGCTGTACGTGGTGTAACCGCATCTCCGACACAAATGGCAACGTGAGACAGTGATTAGCTATACCTCCTGTATAACTTGCATCATGGGTGAATGATTAACGCCCTCCTGATACAACAGTGGGTGAATGACAGTGATTGAAGCTATACCTCCTGTATAACTTGCATCGTGGGTGAATGATTAACCGCACCTCCGATACAGCAGCATGAGTGGTGATTAGCTAGACCTCCTGTATAACTTGCATCGTGGGTGAATGATTAACCGCACCTCCGACACAACAGCATGAGTGAGTGATTAGCTAGACCTCCTGTATAACTAGACCTCCTGCATCGTGGGTGAATGATTAACCGCACCCTCCGATACAACAGCATGAGTGGGTGTGATTAGCTAGACCTCCTGTATAACTTGCATCGTGGGTGAATAGCGATTAACACCGGCATGAGTGAGTGATTGGCTAGACCTCCGCACGTGGGTGAATGATTAACCGCAACTACCAGCATGATGAAAGTCAGTGACAGCTATACCTCCTGTATAACTTGCATCGTGGGTGAATGATTAACCGCACCTCCGACACAACAGCATGAGTCAGTGATTAGCTAGACTCTCCTGTATAACTTGCATCGTGGGTGAATGATTAACCCGGCGCCTCGATACACAGCCTCGAGTGGTGACTATACAACAGTGGGTCCGACCTCCTGTATAACTCATCGTGGGTGAATGATTAACCGCACCTCCGACACAACATCATGAGGTCAGTGATTAGCTACACCTCCTGTATAACTTGCATCGTGGGTGACCTCTGTATAAATGATTAGCCACACAACAGTCAGTGGTTAGCTAAGCACCTCCATCATGGAGTGCTGTACAGCTTGCATAGTGGGTGAATGATTTACTGATTAACCGCACCTCCGACACAATGTTCAGCTTGAGTCAGTGATTAGCTGCACCCTACATCATGCATCACAAGTAGGTGGGTAACCGCATCCCCGACACAAGCACGAGTCAGTGCATTCACTTCCTATACCACTTCGCGTGTCAGTGATTAGAAACCGAACCCCCTATCCTGGCCAATGCATCAGGTGTAAAGTGAATTACGGCACCCAAATACAATATTATTTTAGTCTGGAAATCCGCGCCCCTGTACATCATTAGGGAATGGGACAGTGGTGAGTACAAGTTATAAGTGGATACCAAAGGTACAACCCTAGTCGATCCCTAGTTCACGTAGACCACACTCCCAGAGACATCTGTTCAATATTTGCGTTTGAGTCCAAATTGTAGCAGGTACTTATACATGTAACCAGATAGAACTCCAGACTTACCAAGGAAAACCAGCAGAGGAGCAACCAAGCTTTGGAATATGTCGAACTTTGGATACGCAAATTACACACAGGCCAACACACATCACATATCAGTGATTGTCTGTAACCCTGAAGATTCCACATCACTTGTCACGGATCATCTACAAACCCCAATATACCACACATCACATATCAGTGATTATCTGTAACCCCTGAAGATTCCACATCACTTGTCACGGATCATCTACAACCCCAATATAGCCCACACATCACATATCAGTGATTGTCTGTAACCCCTGAAGATCACACATCACTTGTCATCACATATCGGATCATCTACAACCCCATAAGTGATGCCACACATCACATATCACGGATCATCTGTAACCTCTATATACCACACATCACATATCAGTGATTGTCTGTAACCCTGAAGATTCCACATCACTTGTCACGGATCATCTACAACCCCAGTGTGCCACACACATCACATATCAGTGATTGTCTGTAACCTCTGTAGATCACACATCACATATCAGTGATTGTCTGTAACCCCTGAAGACATCCATATCAGTGATTGTGTAACCCTGGATCCACATCACTTGTCACTGGATCATCTATAACCCCAATATACCACACATCACATCACATTATCAGTAACCCCTGATTGTCTGTAACCCCTGAAGATTCCACATCACTTGTCACGGATCATCTACAACCTCCAATAGATCACACATCACATATCAGTGATTGTCTGTAACCCCTGAAGATTCCACATCACTTGTCACGGATCATCTACAACCCCAGTGTGCCACACATCACATATCAGTGATTGTCTGTAACCTCTATAGATCACACATCACATATCAGTGATTGTCTGTAACCCCTGAAGATTCCACATCACTTGTCACGGATCATCTACAACCCCAATATACCACACATCACATATCAGTGATTGTCTGTAACCCTGAAGATTCCACATCACTTGTCACGGATCATCTACAACCCCAATATGCCACACATCACATATCAGTGATTGTCTGTAACCTCTATAGATCACATCACATCCACATCACATATCAGTGATTGTCTGTAACATCCATATCAGTGATTGAAGAACATCACTTGTCACGGATCATCTACAACCCCAATATACCACACATCACATATCAGTGATTGTCTGTAACCCCTGAAGATTCCACATCACTTGTCACGGATCATCTACAACCCCAATATACCACACATCACATATCAGTGATTGTCTGTAACCCCTGAAGATCACACATCACACGGATCATCAGTGATTGCACACATCACATATCAATTGTCTGAAGATTCTATACATCACATCACATATCAGTGATTGTCTGTAACCCCTGAAACCCCTGTCACGGATCATCCACATCACATATCAGTGATATGTGATTGTCTGTAACCTCTATAGATCACACATCACATATCAGTGATTGTCTGTAACCCTGAAGATTCCACATCACTTGTCACGGATCATCTACAACCCCAATATACCACACATCACATATCAGTGATTGTCTGTAACCCCTGAAGATTCCACATCACTTGTCACGGATCATCTACAACCCCAATATGCCACACATCACATATCAGTGATTGTCTGTAACCTCTATAGATCACACATCACATATCAGTGATTGTCTGTAACCCCTGAAGATTCCACATCACTTGTCACGGATCATCTACAACCCCAATATACCACACATCACATATCAGTGATTGTCTGTAACCCTGAAGATCCCACATCACATATCAGTGATTGTCTGTAACCTCTGTAGATCACACATCACATATCAGTGATTGTCTGTAACCTCTATAGATCACACATCACATATCAGTGATTGTCTGTAACCCCTGAAGATTCCACATCACTTGTCACGGATCATCTACAACCCCAATATGCCACACATCACATATCAGTGATTGTCTGTAACCTCTATAGATCACACATCACATATGTCAGTGAGATTCCACATCACTTGTCACGGATCATCTACAACCCCAATATACCACACATCACATATCAGTGATTGTCTGTAACCCCTGAAGATTCCACATCACTTGTCACGGATCATCTACAACCCCAATATGCCACACATCACATATCAGTGATTGTCTGTAACCTCTATAGATCACACATCACATATCAGTGATTGTCTGTAACCCCTGAAGATTCCACATCACTTGTCACGGATCATCTACAACCCCAATATACCACACATCACATATCAGTGATTGTCTGTAACCCCTGAAGATTCCACATCACTTGTCACGGATCATCTACAACCCCAATATGCCACACATCACATATCAGTGATTGTCTGTAACCTCTATAGATCACACATCACATATCAGTGATTGTCTGTAACCCCTGAAGATTCCACATCACTTGTCACGGATCATCTACAACCCCAATATACCACACATCACATATCAGTGATTGTCTGTAACCTCTGAAGATTCCACATCACTTGTCTAAATCCAATACATTAGTTGTGGTCTCATGTACCGCTGCAGTAAATACCGCCAATACAGTAGGTGGTCTCATGTACCGCTGCAGTAAATCAGTACAGTAGGCGTGGTCTCATGTACCGCTGCAGTAAATCCAATACATTAGTTGTGGTCTCATGTACCGCTGCAGTAAATCCAATACAGTAGGTGTGGTCTCATGTACCGCTGCAGTAAATCCAATACATTAGTTGTGGTCTCATGTACCGCTGCAGTAAATCCAATACAGTAGGTGTTGTCTCATGTACCGCTGCAGTAAATCCAATACAGTAGGTGTGGTCTCATGTACCGCTGCAGTAAATCCAATACATTAGTTGTTGTCGCATGTGATGATGTGGGCCTGCCCAGCGCCTGACTAATTTTGCACGTGCAACATGAAAACTTAGCGTAATGCGTAAAGTTGCATGCGCAGCTCTCCTTTTCAATAATGTTGAACTTCATTTGGACTTCATGTCATTAATATTTTCAAAAGCGGAAAACATGTATGTTGTTGTGTGTTCCACATAGTAATGTATACATTTGCAAGTCTTGATATGAATGTTTTTTTACCAAACCACATATTGCTCCAGGGTTCCAGGTTGTGAGCGCGGCCGCCCCGAATCCAGGAATGGGGCAAAGAACAGATAACGCATGTCTGTCATATCAAGATAACCGCCGCGGCGGTTTTTAAAACAACATGCTTAGAGAGTTTACGCACAGAGTGCTTATCGGGTTTAATGTCTTTACCTCCATACATCAACACATTTTTTTATCTTTCGTTTCTATAAGCAAAAAACAATATCTTCACAAACTGCTTATTTGCTCATTAAGACAAAAGACACGAGGGAGAATTAAGAAGGAGTTATTCGAGTTTCGTTATTCTATCAACCCGTGTATTTTATCCCGGTTAGCAGAGAGTTAGTGAATGAGTCTTGTTTTACGTCGCTTTGAAAAGGCGTTTCAGTTATGCAACGACGTGTTATCTTTCTATGGAAGGGGAAGAGAATGTTACAGGCCTTAAATGTGTACCACTTTGGTGCCACCATGGTTGTGTCACACCTAGAAACATACTCGGAGTGAACCAGAATTCGAACCCACGATTCAGCACGTTCTATGAGAGGAAACGCCGTATACGGAAATGAGAAATCTTCAGTAAAACAGATTGTTTTCGATCTACCCAATCCCCACGAGTTAAAACACACTGACTTTGTCTGATTACTGCATGTGAACATAATGTGGAGACCAGCGACGTTCATTTTCAACCAGTGTATCGGGAAACCGAAAGTCCCCGGTGTACAGATGGTGCCAGGCGGATATACTCGCCAAGTGGCAGATATAGGTCGAGTGGTTGAACCCTTGTACAGAGTATATTCGAGCGTCCTGTTATTGTCTGGTTCCGGGAAGTGAGATGTTCTAGCTGCATCACGAGTGGTTTCATCGGTTTTATGTGTAACGCGTGAGATTTCAGACCACGAGCCAGAGCTGATCCTTTTAAACACTATGTTCACATTAATACTAAATTATCAGTCCACAACTAATGCATCATGTGATGGCATACATACATAATCATCAACTTCCAAGCCGGTATTTGAAACATATTCACAGCTTTGCATCAAGTGATGACATACATCCTCAATCATCAACTTGCTAGCCGGTATTTAAAACATATTCACAGCTATGCATCAGGTGATGCCATACATCCTCAATCATCAACTTGCTAGCCGGTATTTGAAACATATTCACGGCTATGCATCAGGTGATGACATACATCCTCAATCATCAACTTGCTAGCCGGTATTTAAAACATATTCATAGCTATGCATCAGGTGATGCCATACATCCTCAATCATCAACTTGCTAGCCGGTATTTAAAACATATTCACGGCTATGCATCAGGTGATGACATACATCCTCAATCATCAACTTGCTAGCCGGTATTTAAAACATGTTCACAGCTATCCATCAGGGGATGACATACCTTCTCAATCATCAACTTGCTAGCCGGTATTTAAAACATATTCACAGCTATGCATCTGGGGATGACATACATCCTCAATCATCAACTTGCTAGCCGGTATTTAAAACATATTCACAGCTATGCATCAGGGGATGACATACCTCCTCAATCATCAACTTGCTAGCCGGTATTTAAAATATGTTCACATCCCTCAATCAAAATGCTTGCATACATATTCAATAATCAACTTTCTAGCCGATGTCTAAATACACATTAACAGCCCTCGATCAAATTGCCTGTGTGGATATTCTTTTATCAAATGTTTAGTGGGTATTTAAATACACATTCACACCTATCCATCAGAATAAGGACGTAACTATTTTATAATCAACTTTGTAACTATGTAACTACACACCTACACACAGCCTTCCCCAAATGACGTTAACATGCAGTAAAAGGACACAAAGACGTACATGTCTGAACCGGTATCACTACGGGATTTCCTCCCAGATGGTAAGATGCTATAGTCCGTTTGACTTCATTTTAGGCCGATGAATTGCTCACTAACACAAAATCTAATAATTGCAACAAACACAAATTTTATTCGGGTGTCCAAAATTATGAGACAACTCATCAGAGTTGGTCTGTCAATTTTATGTGATGTGAATGTGAGGTATTTTACAGACGCACTGCCCACTAGCGGCACTATGAACAGTGTATTTGTGAACGATGGTGACGTCCACAGTACATGCATATCTCATCCATGAATGTGTCCAGCATACACATGGCTGCCAAAAACAGCGAGAGAGCTGGACTAACAACTAGTCTCTGAAATAAATAAAATATAATGAAAAGGAGCCCTGAGACTTTCTTCATTAGCTGTGGAAATATAGCTACATTTTCTAGACTTGCATGGGTTTTCTTGGATATATCTGCTTCAGGGTCTGCATGACAGACTACGAGAGAGCGTAGCTCTTTCTTGTTCGTAGTTATAAAATATATCAATCATTCGAAACATTGAACGATGTGAAATGTAATTTACTTTGTTTGAGCTGAGTGAAAGATTACAGGAGATTTTCAGCATTCCTTTATAAAGTTTGCTCTCTCCGCTTCAGTTGCTATTCCAAATGTTGAAAAGGACCTTTTGTGCCTTAAAGGCGGGAGTGTATGGGTGTCTGAACTTCTTTATTTGACATCCATAAATTCTCGTCTTTATGTGCCTTTTGTGCCTTGTAATACAGAAATCGATGGTGAAATGTTCTTATTGCCTCTTTAAGAATTTCAAATGAGACAATGCAATAAAGGAATTTGTACTTAAAATATTTTTTATCATTTTGATGTATATTTGTTATATGATTTCTTCTTAATGTGAACATTATAAGCGAACAAGCTATCTATGATCATAAAAGAATCATCACATCATCAAACAGCGCAGATACCAAGTGGCACCACTTACAAACCCATACAAAGACAAGCCGGATTTTGCCAAGAGAGAATAGGCATAAATGTGCCACAAATGCGTCAAAGATGTCAGTGTCCTTCAGATGTACATGTACTTGTAAAAGTGTGCAATGTGGACACCATACCCTCCTTTCGAAACTACATTCCACTCTTATTCAGTTTCGGTTTAACTTGTCGCTACAGACAATATTCAGCTTAGAGAATCATCAAGTGTAAAATTACATTTGGTTTGCAGGATACTGATGTTTGTATTGAACACTAAAGATGTTGTCATTTCGTACGCGTTCCGTTTTTATCACCTCACTCAGTAATAATCCGGGTATGTGATTCATATGAACGTGATTAATGGTTTTCTAATGAAATAAAAGGAGAGTGGGTGAGTCTAGTTTTACGCCGCTTGTAGCAATATTCCAGCAATATCACGGCAGAGGACACCACAAATGGGTTTTCCCCCATGTGGGGGATCGAACCCGGGTCTCGCCGTGACGAGCGAATGCTTAACCACTAGGCTACCTAATCGCCCCTCTGAATAGAAAGTCTTTCGTATGTAATGTATGTGACGCTCTCCTGACCCGGATCAAAACAGTCAGAAGAACATAAAGGAGCATTTGCAAAACATAAAGTGTGACTTGGAAAAGGCCATTGCATAAAAAGACAACTCCAGATCTGCATCCATTCAGCTTTATTGACAAAAATGTGGTTTTTGACGATGGCTCCAACGGAAGAGTCCATACCGTAACAAATATCATTTGGTAAATCGATAACAAAGGTAAATATTGAGAGTTTCAAATATTGATAGTGATCAAAGATTCCTGTTCTGAAGTACTGTTGAAAACATGCAGAAAACTACCAGATGGAATTATGTCTGTGATATCACCATCCATTTAAGCCTGTTCCTGTTCCGCTTCCTCTTCCTCGTCGAACTCGCCCTCTTCCTCGGCGGTGGCGTCCTGGTACTGTTGGTACTCAGACACCAAGTCGTTCATGTTGGACTCGGCCTCAGTGAACTCCATCTCGTCCATGCCCTCGCCAGTGTACCAATGGAGGAAAGCCTTACGACGGAACATAGCAGTGAACTGCTCGGACACTCTCTTGAACAGCTCCTGGATGGCAGTGCTGTTGCCGATGAAGGTGGCAGACATCTTGAGACCACGTGGTGGGATGTCACAGACGGCGGTCTTGACGTTGTTGGGGATCCATTCAACGAAGTAGCTGCTGTTCTTGTTCTGAACGTTGAGCATCTGTTCATCGACCTCCTTCATGGACATGCGGCCACGGAACATGGCGGCAACTGTCAGGTAGCGGCCGTGACGGGGATCACAGGCAGCCATCATGTTCTTGGCGTCGAACATCTGCTGGGTGAGCTCGGGCACGGTGAGTGCACGGTACTGCTGGCTTCCCCTGGAGGTGAGTGGGGCGAAGCCGGGCATGAAGAAGTGGAGGCGGGGGAAGGGCACCATGTTGACCGCCAGTTTACGGAGATCAGCGTTCAGCTGACCAGGGAACCTCAGGCAGGTGGTCACACCGGACATGGTGGCAGAGACCAGATGGTTGAGGTCACCGTAGGTAGGTGTGGTCAGCTTCAGGGTTCTGAAGCAGATGTCGTAAAGAGCCTCGTTGTCAATACAGTAGGTCTCGTCCGTGTTCTCCACCAGCTGATGGACGGAGAGGGTGGCGTTGTAGGGCTCCACCACAGTGTCAGACACCTGGAAGTATTTGAAAATGGACATAAGTAAATCGCCATAATTATGGTAAACGTACAACCTGTGATGTAAACTATATTATGTTTGTGTATTAGAAAGGTCATACTTGATATTGGCATTGGTATGATTATTCATGTTTAGATCCGTGGATGCACAATTGTTATATTCTATTTCCACTATCTATAGTGCGGGTATGTTTAAATCTGACGTACTGAGACGAGGCATCTTTTTGTATTCAGACGGACACATGTTATTGATTTAAGTTTTGCATACGAAATATCAGAAACTTCGTACCTTGGGGGATGGTACAACGGAGAAGGTGTTCATGATCCTGTCGGGGTACTCCTCCCTGATCTTGCTGATGAGGAGGGTGCCCATGCCTGACCCGGTGCCGCCACCCAGAGAGTGGGTCAGTTGGAAGCCCTGAAGACAGTCACAGCTCTCGGCTTCCTTTCGGACAACATCGAGCACGGAGTCGACCAGCTCGGCGCCCTCTGTGTAGTGACCCTTGGCCCAGTTGTTACCGGCTCCGCTCTGGCCGAAGACGAAGTTGTCTGGGCGGAAGATCTGACCAAAAGGTCCAGATCGGACGGAGTCCATTGTTCCGGGCTCCAAATCGACCAGGACGGCACGGGGAACATACTTTCCACCTGGAAAACAATCAATATTATTATCATTATCATCGCGATTTTGTTGTTATTATTATCATAGAAGATGACAGATTGCATATTTTCTAGATACCGCTCATACAAAGGGAGATAACCGAGTCAGCTTTATGAGGACAACGAGAAGCAGTCATAAAATACTGTTCAATGTGATGTAATGTTCCAATCATGAACGCGTATGCAACAAGAAAATTTGTCTTTCTTTGCTGTCGAGAACATGCAACGTATAATACAAGTGACTGTACATCAGTTACAGCGGTCCGAGCAATGAACTACTCATAGTAGCCTTGATTCAAGACAATTAAAGAAACATTCACTGGAATCATGTAGAATAGCTCTGACGCAATAACACTTCAAACAGCTCTGACTTAAACCACTGCAAATAGCCTTGACTTAAAACCCCTTGAAATAGCCCTGACTCGAGCGCACGTAAGATATATATATGTCTCGAGAGCAGTTAAAATTGTTGACTCAAGAGCCATTAAAGTAGCTCTGACTAAATCACAACAAGTCGTAAGGATTAGGGTCGCCTCACTCTATACTGGATTGAAAGCCACTTAGCCCAGACAAGAGCCATTTCGTAACAGTAATAAACCAAGGTATACCTGTGGCTTCGTTGTAGTAGACGTTGATTCTCTCCAACTGGAGGTCGGAGTCTCCGTGGTAGGTGCCGGTGGGGTCGATGCCGTGCTCGTCAGAGATCACCTCCCAGAACTGGATAAAGATTTATGATATTTAATATGAATAGAATACATGCATACATGGAAATCAATATCGATCAAAACATCAAGTGTTACACAGATAATTTCTTGACTTTGGATATGACATGGGAATTGGAAATTAACGACATGTTAATCCGATTATTGTGTCCCAACAGCTGGGACCAAGCAGAAACCAATATCGGATAACAGCGATCGATGTCCAGCGAGGCGGTAATTGATACATGCAATCATACACGTAGTTGTGTGCGCGGGGGATTGTTGTGTATCCCCGCCACTGATTGTATGTCAGGACAATGTTCACAATAAGAGACCCGTATTATTTACGCGTTACCACTGGCAACCCCAAACCGAGCGCCCCCCGTCGTGCCCACCAGATACCTGCCCGCCTAAACTGATTCTCCAACCCAACAAATTCCCCTCTCGTCCAACAAGTACCCCTCCCCTTCTACAACCCCCCTCCTCTCCTAGAAATCCCCCACCTCTTCTACAAATAGCCACTCTAGTCTGAACCTGACATACTCATATAATCTATATTAGTACATAATCTGTCAAAGATTCACAATCACAGTGAACGTCCAGAATGTGTATTGTAAATATCGTATTCGCAGTTACTAGGCAGTGGCGAATTCAACTATTCCAGGTGTAATAACCCAACATACAACGTTTGTATATCTGCGTCGGCCTAACTGCTTGAACACATACACTTAGATACACTACAAACTACTGCAAACTGAAAGATTAAATCAGTAAACCCCTAAGTATCTGAGAGTTAATGTTAACCCACATACTCAGAAACTGAATGAAGGTATAACGGTTCTCCTCCACACCGGTGAACGATGACGTGTTTCAATAAGCCTCCACTAAACGGTATCTATAACCAGCAAACCTACGGGTTTGAGTCCACCATCAAGAAAACCTAGATTTGTGAGGTTTGAGAGAGTGTAATATTAAATGATATATTAATGTCTCACCTTGGCACCGATCTGGTTGCCGCACTGGCCAGCCTGAAGATGGACGATTTCCCTCATGGTGATGTGGTTGGTGGGTGGATGGTTCACGAGCGTAGAAAAATGACTGTGCCACTCAGTTTCGTGCTTGGCCTTAAATATGCCGGGCGCGGTTGCTAGAACACAGGCACGCCGTTACCAACAACAAACACTTTCTAACTCTTCTCGAGGCTTTATTAGAGGAACGGAGCTAATAAATACGGTCCTTTTGTGCGAAGCGATCATTTGGCTACACGCTTCAGTAGAGCACAATACTAGGGTGTAATTTACATGGTATGTTTACTGTGTAGGACCGGGAGATGAATGCCAACTGCCTCAATTATACCCCCCTCCCCCCACAAACCCCTCCCCAGTTTTATGCTGACACCGTATCACCAACACACCACAACACAGTGCTGACAACTGAGAATTTTAGCTTGCATATGATTCACCATATCTTTCTCCCCTTAATATTTCCTCTCCTGTGTGTTCTTTCTCTCGACAATACACTTTTAAAAGAAGGCGTTGGCTTACGTTATATGTCTTGTGTCTGTTAATACACCGCATAAACTTAAATAACAACGCTGATATCGGAATAATAACATTTATCTGGGAAGTAGCATGTTTCCAGGAGACTGCAATGCCAATAAAGAGCTTGTTCACGGTAATCCCACCTGAAGCGTTGCTAGCGAAATCATCCAGATTATCAAATGTATGGGGAGTTTCTAGCAAGTTTGAAGGGGAGTCGGGTTTCCTTGTTTATAGAGGCATGCTGTTATGCGTGGTCATTTCATCCTGTCGAATGTCATTCAAATACATTCAGTTTAATGTCATACAGATGTATTTAGTTTAATGCCATAGGGATACATCCTGTCTAATGTCATACAAAATCATTCATTTTTATTTCATGCAAATATATTAAGGTAATACACATACATTAAGGCTCAAGCTACACATATGCATTCAGTTTAATGTAATTGGAACACACTGAGTGTTCTCTTTTTACACAAATACATAAGGTTTATACATACACAAATATTTTGATTAAAGCCATACAAATACATAACGTTTAATATTATACAAATTCATTTAGGTGTATGTCATACAATTATATTCAGGACTATGCTATATACATATAGTCAGTTTTATACAGATAGATTCATGCATAATTACTTGTAATTCATATGCACCAAAATGTCAGGGAAAACAGACATTAAAGACATGCAAACATAAATACGTGGTACTAATTGTCAGACTGGAGACCCTTACACCTTTCCAGATAAATCTAAGTAGATATTTTGACTTTGTCATACAAAGATCTTGGCATAAACATATGTGCATGGATAGGACGGCATTTGAATCAGGAAAGGTCATTCAGAGATTTCTAAAATCCCATTTGTTTACACGGATGTGTTTTGAACCTACAAAATGGTCCATTTGACTTCAACTCTTTATCACACTGAATATAATTTTGTTGAATGTGTTTGGCGAGGTACTTAGCACTTAGAAAAGTAAACACGCTCTTGAGACCCCAGTGTACTAATGCAGTCTGTGAATAATACTATTCTTTCTTCTGTTCTGGTGCAAAGTGGTTACTAGTAAACGTTGTTTGTATATACAGTCGCTAACACCCTGAAGACGTGCGGTCCGGCCGGTAATACTGGGTCTGTGAGGCCTCCACATTCTTCCAGCACGGAGATGTGACGGCTACCAATACAACATTAAGTGGGTAGTGAAAGCACAAGGGATCGGCGTAGGCATTGCAAGTTAGGGAACTGTGTTCTGTGAACACTGGCACGGATTGCCTGAAACTATGAATAATAGTACAGGATAGGCAGGGTATAACATACCGATTCATGGACACATTTCTATACGATACAATTCTTCCATTAACACACAATGTTGCCAGTAAGGCGTCTCTCTCTACTACAGGTAATATTCAGATCAATATATCCAGTTGTCAAGTCAGGAAGGCCACGGTCTACCACCACATGAACCAATTATTTCGACAAACGTTGACTCACGATGAAACAATTTAGCGCCTATTCTGAAGCAGGACGAGACAAGACAACTCTGAAAGACCGCCGTTACTGCGCTTGGCTTGACCTCTGACACTATGTTGAGACTTGTAAGTCTTCAATCGCTATTGATCAAACACTAATAAACGTCATTCTGTGTCGATGTACAAACAGCTGTATGGCCCCGACGTGACCGGCTCACGTGATTTAATCACATCTTATCTCTGTTCACACAGTCAAAAGCCCCCCTCGAAACAATGTGAATACTTGTCTGAACCCACGTGATATCAGCGTTCATTATTTGATATCGATAAGGCTAGGTTTTACCGTTACTTCGTTTCATGCAAACACAAACAGTATAGCATGACATAAGACTATGTCTGTCACCAGCACCCTGAGAAAGCACATACATCAGGTGTCCAGGATGTAACAGTTAGTGAGTGTAAGCTGAAGCAAATTGATCATTACTAGAATCTGTTGTACGTTGAATGTTATTGAAGATAAACAGTTAACTGTCACAGTGTGTATCCGAAATGACCAGCTTTTATCTGTGGTAAAGAGTAGAATTGTCATTTGAGTCTTGTTTTTCATTAAGACTAGTCTTGGATTAAATCATATTCTGAATGAAAAGGCGAAGACATTGTTATATGAAATAAAACAAAATGTTATTTTCCCAACACCTTGTATTAGTGAGCAATCCAGTGTGTTCTACTGAAGTTATAATATCTCGATATCTCATAAGAGTTCCGCGCGTCAATATAACGTATGGGTTGGAATTGCTGTGATGTCCAGGGATTTCATCGTTTCGTACTACGAAATTTGTAAGTCTGGGATACGTATATACTTACGCCTGGACCCAACGTTACGAACCCTTCGTTGATCCGTTCCTTGGCGTCAACTCTAGCATGTAGGTATCAATAACACACTGGTGTGATGCCCATCAAATAAACCAATATGTACTAACTATATCACGTAGATAGCCTGCACGTCAAAAACATCATAGAGGTACTAATGACACATTAATGTTCTGACAGCCTGAAGCCCATTTCTGGTGTCCCCCGCCGTGATGTTGCTGGAATATTGCTAAACGCGGCGTAAAACCAAACTCAGTCAGTCAGTCTGACAGCCAAATAGAACATACTGGAAGAAATAATAATACAGATGTCCCGGGCCCTTATTTTCGAAACGTTCATAGCCGCAGGAACTTCTTAAGCCCATTATTAACACATTGGCTGCGATAAAAGTTAAGAGTTCTTATGACTAAGAACGTTTCGAAAATTTGCCTTGGACGTCAAATACGACACTAAAGGTACTAATGTCACATTAACGACAAGAACAGCACATAGGCAGCGATATCACTTTGATGATCCCCTGAAGCAAAATCCATATAGGTTGCAATATCACATACGTACTGCACCACAAATGTAAACAAGCAAGAGTCCAGCACATCTAATACAACATTAGGTAACGTTATTTTAATTGTGCTCATTACGTCAAACACAACAAAGTGGAGACATTATTTCAAACAATACAGGAAGATAGCAATATCACTCTGGCGACTTGCACCAACATACAAGTACTAAATACACATTTATGCACAGTATGTCAAGTACAAGATAAAGGTTACAGTCTCATACCTAGGTGGAACATTGCTGAGCGCAACTAACTAATCTTTGATATCATTCCTGTAAAAAATATAAGAAGTGATAATTAGACTCAAATACATCAGATGGGTATAAATGTCACGCTGAAGGATTATACTTCAGATACAATATATGGATAGGAACGTCACATTGATGACTTCAACGTCAAATACAACATTTGGATATGAATGTGTCACTGATAGAGCATACGTCAAATACACAGTGTTTATGGATATACATGCCATATTGATGACGTACACGTCAAATACAACATATGGATATGGATGTGTCATAGATAGCTTACACGTCACATACCTCATATGGATATGAATGTGTTACTGATGGCTTACACCTCACATACAAAACATGGATATGAATGTGCCATAATTAGCTTACACGTCAAATAAAACATATGGATATGAATGTGTCGCAGATACCTTACACATCAAATAAAACACATGGATATGGATGTGTCACAGATAGGTCACACGTCAAATACAACATATGGATATACATGTGTCACGGAGAGCTTCCACGGCAAATAGAACACATGGATATGGATGTGTCACAGATAGTTTACATGTCACATAGATCATATGGATATGAATGTGTTACTGATGGCTTACACCTCATATACAAAACATGGATAAAACAAATGGATATGAATCGGTTACAGATAGCTTACACGTCAAATACAACATATGAATGTGAATGTGTCACGAATAGCTTACAAGTCAAATACAACATAGAGATATGCATGTGTCACAGATAGTTTCCACGTCAAATACATTATGTGGATATGAATGTGTCACAGATAGCTTCCACGTCAAACACTACAATGGATATGAATGTGTCATATACAGCTCACATGTCAAATACTACACTGGATACGAATGTGTGTCACATATAGCTTACACGTCAAATACTACAATGGATATGGTTGTGAAAATTTAATGGCATACACTTCAAATACAATACTAGATATGAATGTGTCACAGATACCTTATACATGAAATAAAACATATGGATATGAATGTGTCAATGATACTTTGCACGTCAAATAAACATATGGATATGAATGTGTCACATATAGCTCACACGTCAAATACAACTATGGATATGAATGTGTCACATCTAGCTCACACGTCAAATACAACATATGGATATGAATGTGTCACAGATATCTTACACGTGAATTACAACATATGGATATGGATGTGTCAACGATAGCTTACACGTCACATACAACATATGGATGTGAATGTGTTACTGATGGCTTACACCTCAAGCACAACACATTGATATGAATATGTCAACGTTAGTTTCCACATAAAAAGAACCCCATGGATATGCAAGTGTCACACATAGCTTACACGTCAAATGCAACATATGGATGTGAATGTGTTACTGATGGCTTACAAATCAAATACAACACATTGATATGAATGTGTCATAGATAACTTGACAAGTAAAATACAACATATGGATATGAATGTGTCACAGATAGCTTCCGCATCAAACATAACATATATATATATATAACATGCATAACATGCATATATATAACACAACATGCATGGATAAATAGAACATATTGATAAGCGAATCTTTATACGTCTATTGGCACAACACATTGATATGAATATGTCAACGTTAGTTTCCACATAAAAAGAACCCCATGGATATGCAAGTGTCACACATAGCTTACACGTCAAATGCAACATATGGATGTGAATGTGTTACTGATGGCTTACAAATCAAATACAACACATTGATATGAATGTGTCACAGATAGCTTCCACGTCAAATACATTGTGTGGATATGAATGTGTCATATATAGCTCACACGTCAAATACAACTATGGATATGAATGTGTCACATATAGCTCACACGTCAAACACAACATATGGATATGAATGTGTCAACGATACCTTACACGTCACATACAACATATGGATGTGAATGTGTTACTTATGGCTTACACCTCAAACACAACACATTAATATGAATATGTCAACGATAGTTTCCACATAAAAAGAACCCAATGGATATGCAAGTGTCACACATAGCTTACACGTCAAATGCAACATATGGATGTGAATGTGTTACTGATGGCTTACAAATCAAATACAACACATTGATATGAATGTGTCACAGATAGCTTCCACGTCAAATACATTATGTGGATATGAATGTGTCATATATAGCTCACACGTCAAATACAACTATGGATATGAATGTGTCACTGATATCTTACACGTGAATTACAACATATGGATATGAATGTGTCAACGATAGCTTACACGTCACATTCAACATATGGATGTGAATGTGTTACTTATGGCTTACACCTCAAACACAAAACATGGATATGAATGCGTCACTGATAGTTTCCACATAAAAAGAACCCCATGGATATGCAAGTGTCACATAGCTTACACGTGAAATAGTACAATGGATATGAATGTGTCACATACAGCTCACATGTCAAACACTACAATGGATATGAATGTGTCACATATAGCTTACACGTCAAATACTACAATGGATATGGTTGTGAAAATTTAATGGCATACACTTCAAATACAACACTAGATATGAATGTGTCACAGGTAGCTTAAGTAAAACATACGGATAGGAATGTGTCACAGATACCTTATACGTGAAATAAAACATATGGATATGAATGTGCGACAGAACATTGCACGTCAAATACAACATACGGATATGCATGGGTCACAGATAGCTGACACGTCAAATACAACGAATGGATATGAATGTGTCACAGATACCTTATACGTGAAATAAAATATATGGATATGAATGTGTCACTGATACCTTGCACGTCAAATAAAACATATGGATATCAATGTGTTACTGATGGCTTACGTCTCAAACACAACATATGGCTATGAATGTGTCACATATAGCTCACACGTCAAACACAACATATGGATATGAATGTGTCACAAATAGCTCACACGTCAAATACAACATATGGATATGAATGTGTCACAGATATCTTACACGTGAATTACAACATATGGATATGGATGTGTCAACGATAGCTTACATGTCACATACAACATATGGATGTGAATGTGTTACTGATGGCTTACACCTCAAACACAACACATGGATATGAATGCGTCAACGATAGTTTCCACATAAAAAGAACCCCATGGATATGCAAGTGTCACAAATAGCTTACACATCAAATACAACACATGGATATGAGTGAGTGAGTGAGTGAGTTAGTATTGAACGTCACATCGGCAATATTGCAGCCGTATCATGACGAGAAATGTTTTATATAAATAATAAATTAAAGTTGCTAAAGAATCAGTCAGCGAAGGACTGTAAAATAACTAGAGCATCACAGATGGAGTCTAAAACTAGCATGAATATGTAAAACTATTTTATTTACGAAGACAATACAATATAAAAACGGGCAAAAGATCGCCAACTACTGAAGGTAGATCACCATACTAGGAACCATGGGGACTTACATTACTTTTGCTACCTGCATGGACCCTAGTTGGATTTACACCATCCCTTCAGCCATTGGCGACAGAAGAGAAATCGAGCCATAAATTAAAAACACACTTATTCTACGATTAAAAAGCAGGTACACTTAGATTGACTAAATGTTTTGGGACTTACGTACCCTCTCAGGAGGACAATACATGGATATGAATGTGTCACAGATAACTGAGACGTAAAATACAACATATGGATATGAATGTGTCACAGATAGCTTTCACGTCAAATACATTATGTGGATATGAATGTGTCACAGATAGCTTCCACGTCAAATACTACAATGGATATGAATGTGCCACATACAGCTTACACGTCAAATACAGCATATGGATATGAATGTGTTGCTGATGGCTTACACATCAAATACCACACATGGACATGAATGTGTCATAGATAACTGACACGTAATATACAACATATGGAAATGAATGTGTTAGACATAGCGTCCGCATCAAACATAACATATGGATATGAATGTGTCACAGATAGCTTCCACGTCAAATGCAACATATGGATATGAATGTGTCACAGATAGCTTCCTCGTCAAATACAACATATTGATATGAATGTGTCACAGATAACTTCCACGTCAGATACAACATATGGATATGCATGGGTCACAGATAGCTTATACGTCACATACAATATATGGATATGAATGTGTCATAGATAACTGACACGTGAAAGTAAACATATGGAAATGAATGCGTCAAATATAGCTCACATGTCAAAAACAACACTGGACATGAATGTGTCACAGATAGCTTACACGTCAAATACTACACTGGATATGGATGTGAAAAATTAATGGCATACGCGTCAAATGCAACACTAGATATGAATGTGTCATAGGTAGCTTACAATTTAAGTAAAACATAAGGCTAGGAATATGTCACAGATAGCTTACAAGTGAAGTAAAACGTCAAATACAACATGTGGATGTGAATGTGTTACTGATCGCTTACACCTAAATACAACTTATGGATATAAATGTGCCACACATAGCTTACACGTCAGATACAACATATGGATATGCATGTGTCATAGACAGCTTACAAGACAAATACAATATATGGATATAAATGTGTTACACATAGCTTCCACGTCAGATACAACATATGGATGTGAATGTGTCAACGATAGCTTACACATCAAATATAACATATGGATGTGAATGTGTTACCGATGGCTTACACGTCACATACAACACATGGATATGAATGTGTTACCGATAGTTTCCACATAAATGACCCTCATGGATATACATGTGTCACACATAGCTCACGCGTAAAATACAACAGATGGATATGAATGTGTCACAGAGAGCTTACACGTGAAATACAACACATGGATATGAATGTGTCACCAATAGCTTTCACGTAAATTACAACGCATGGAAATGAAAGTGTCACACTGATGTCGTCCTCGTAACATGCAACATATGGATATGCATGTGTCACAGAGAGCTCACATGTCAAATACAACATATGGATATGAATGCGTCATACATAGCTTCCCCGTCAAATACAACATATGCATATGCATATGTTACAGATAACTTCCACGTCGAATGCAACACTAGATATGAATGTCACAGATAGCTTCCACATAAAATACAACATATTGATATGAATGTCATAGATAGTTTACACAGCAAATACAGCATATGGATATGAATGTGTCACAGATAGCTTACACGTGAAGTACAATAGATTGAAATGAATGTGTCACAGATAGCTTCGACGGCAAATACAACATATTGATATGAATGTGTCACAGATAGTTTACACGGCAAATACAGCATATGGATATGGATGTGTCACAGATAAATTCCACGGCAAATGCAGCATATGGATATGGATGTGTCACAGATAGCTTACACGTGAAATACAATATCTGAAATGAATGTGTCACAGATAGCTTCCACGTCAAATACAACATATTGATATGAATGTGTCACAGATAGTTTACACGGCAAATACAGCATATGGATATGAATGTGTCACAGATAAATTCCACGGCAAATGCAGCATATGGATATGGATGTGTCACAGATAGCTTACACGTGAAATACAATATCTGAAATGAATGTGTCACATATAGCTTCCACGTCAAATACAACATATGGATATGAATGTGTCGCAAATAGCTCACATGTCAAATACAACTATGGATATGAATGTGTCACAGATATCTTACACGTGAATTACAACATATGGATATGAATGTGTCAACGATAGCTTACACGTCACATTCAACATATGGATGTGAATGTGTTACTGATGGCTTACACCTCAAACACAAAACATGGATATGAATGCGTCACTGATAGTTTCCACATAAAAAGAACCCCATGGATATGCAAGTGTCACATAGTTTACACGTCAAATACAACATATGGATATGAATGTGGTACTGATGGCTTACACGTGAAATAGTACAATGGATATGAATGTGTCACATACAGCTCACATGTCAAACACTACAATGGATATGAATGTGTCACATATAGCTTACACGTCAAATACTACAATGGATATGGTTGTGAAAATTTAATGGCATACACTTCAAATACAACACTAGATATGAATGTGTCATAGGTAGCTTAAGTAAAACATACGGATAGGAATGTGTCACAGATACCTTATACGTGAAATAAAACATATGGATATGAATGTGCGACAGAACATTGCACGTCAAATACAACATACGGATATGCATGGGTCACAGATAGCTGACACGTCAAATACAACGAATGGATATGAATGTGTCACAGATACCTTATACGTGAAATAAAACATATGGATATGAATGTGTCACTGATACCTTGCACGTCAAATAAAACATATGGATATCAATGTGTTACTGATGGCTTACACCTCAAACACAACATATGGCTATGAATGTGTCACATATAGCTCACACGTCAAACACAACATATGGATATGAATGTGTCACAAATAGCTTACACGTCAAATACAACTATGGATATGAACGTGTCACAGATATCTTACACGTGAATTACAACATATGGATATGAATGTGTCAACGATAGCTTACACGTCTCATACAACATATGGATGTGAATGTGTTACTGATGGCTTACACCTCAAACACAACACATGGATATGAATGCGTCAACGATAGTTTCCACATAAAAAGAACCCCATGGATATGCAAGTGTCACAAATAGCTTACACATCAAATACAACACATGGATATGAGTGAGTGAGTGAGTGAGTTAGTATTGAACGTCACATCGGCAATATTGCAGCCGTATCATGACGAGAAATGTTTTATATAAATAATAAATTAAAGTTGCTAAAGAATCAGTCAGCGAAGGACTGTAAAATAACTAGAGCATCACAGATGGAGTCTAAAACTAGCATGAATATGTAAAACTATTTTATTTACGAAGACAATACAATATAAAAACGGGCAAAAGATCGCCAACTACTGAAGGTAGATCACCATACTAGGAACCATGGGGACTTACATTACTTTTGCTACCTGCATGGACCCTAGTTGGATTTACACCATCCCTTCAGCCATTGGCGACAGAAGAGAAATCGAGCCATAAATTAAAAACACACTTATTCTACGATTAAAAAGCAGGTACACTTAGATTGACTAAATGTTTTGGGACTTACGTACCCTCTCAGGAGGACAATACATGGATATGAATGTGTCATAGATAACTGACACGTAAAATACAACATATGGATATGAATGTGTCACAGATAGCTTTCACGTCAAATACATTATGTGGATATGAATGTGTCACAGATAGCTTCCACGTCAAATACTACAATGGATATGAATGTGTCACATACAGCTTACACGTCAAATACAACATATGGATATGAATGTGTTGCTGATGGCTTACACATCAAATACCACACATGGATATGAATGTGTCATAGATAGCTTCCACGTCAAATGCAACATATGGATATGAATGTGTCACAGATAGCTTCCTCGTCAAATACAACATATTGATATGAATGTGTTAGAGATAGCGTCCGCATCAAACATAACATATGGATATGAATGTGTCACAGATAGCTTCCACGTCAAATGCAACATATGGATATGAATGTGTCACAGATAGCTTCCTCGTCAAATACAACATATTGATATGAATGTGTCACAGATAACTTCCACGTCAGATACAACATATGGATATGCATGGGTCACAGATAGCTTATACGTCACATACAATATATGGATATGAATGTGTCATAGATAACTGACACGTGAAAGTAAACATATGGAAATGAATGCGTCAAATATAGCTCACATGTCAAAAACAACACTGGACATGAATGTGTCACAGATAGCTTACACGTCAAATACTACACTGGATATGGATGTGAAAAATTAATGGCATACGCGTCAAATGCAACACTAGATATGAATGTGTCACAGGTAGCTAACAATTTAAGTAAAACATAAGGCTAGGAATATGTCACAGATAGCTTACAAGTGAAGTAAAACGTCAAATACAACATGTGGATGTGAATGTGTTACTGATCGCTTACACGTCAAATACAACTTATGGATATAAATATGCCACACATAGCTTACACGTCAGATACAACATATGGATATGCATGTGTCATAGACAGCTTACAAGACAAATACAATATATGGATATAAATGTGTCACACATAGCTTCCACGTCAGATACAACATATGGATGTGAATGTGTCAACGATAGCTTACACATCAAATACAACATATGGATGTGAATGTGTTACTGATAGTTTCCACATAAATGACCCTCATGGATATACATGTGTCACACATAGCTCACGCGTAAAATACAACAGATGGATATGAATGTGTCACAGAGAGCTTACACGTGAAATACAACACATGGATATGAATGTGTCACCAATAGCTTTCACGTAAATTACAACGCATGGAAATGAAAGTGTCACACTGATGTCGTCCTCGTAACATGCAACATATGGATATGCATGTGTCACAGAGAGCTCACATGTCAAATACAACATATGGATATGAATGTGTAACTGATGGCTTCCACGTCAAATACAACACATGGATATGAATGCGTCATAGATAGCTTCCACGTCAAATGCAACACTAGATATGAATGTCACAGATAGCTTCCACATAAAATACAACATATTGATATGAATGTCATAGATAGTTTACACAGCAAATACAGCATATGCATATGAATGTGTCACAGATAGCTTACACGTGAAGTACAATAGATTGAAATGAATGTGTCACAGATAGCTTCGACGGCAAATACAACATATTGATATGAATGTGTCACAGATAGTTTACACGGCAAATACAGCATATGGATATGGATGTGTCACAGATAAATTCCACGGCAAATGCAGCATATGGATATGGATGTGTCACAGATAGCTTACACGTGAAATACAATATCTGAAATGAATGTGTCACAGATAACTTCCACGGCAAATACAGCATATGGATATGAATGTGTCACAGATAAATTCCACGGCAAATGCAGCATATGGATATGGATGTGTCACAGATAGCTTACACGTGAAATACAATATCTGAAATGAATGTGTCACAGATAGCTTCCACGGCACATACAACAAAGGTACACCACATGAATATCATTACCCAAATATAAGTCACAACCTAAATCTGTTGGTCCTCACGTAGGCTGTCATACAGACCCTGAAGCAATATATCCAAGAAATCACACGCAAGTCTAGAAAAAGTGGCAAGTCTAGATTTCCACAGCTGAAAATGAAGAAAGTCTAAGGGCTCCTTTTTATTATATATCTTTTGTTTGCTTTTGTTTGTTTATATTGTTGTTGTTTGTTTGTTTGTTTTTTGGGTTTGTTTTTGTTTGTGGTCACTATGAGCCGTTTTCTGTAAAATGTGTTTATTAGTTGTTAGTCTAGTCTTCACGTGAAGTTAAACTCATATTGTAAGATCGTATTGACGCCCTGTCCGTCATGTATGAGGGCTCACTGAAATTTCCAAGCCTAACCCTGAAAGACCCGTACAAAGTCTATGATTTTCATTCATTTTTCTACATGGTCCCCTTGGAGGTGTACACATTTTTGCCAACGATGCTTTGAGGCCTGGAAGAAATTTATTTCAGCCACCCTGAAAAAGTCGCCCACAATAGGAAAACGTCGACCGGCTAGATTCATTTTTCTTGGAATAGATGAAGTCTGGCGAATCCCCAAAGGTGGGTGGTCAAGAATTCAGCCACCATTCAGCAGAAGGAACCGACTTGGATTTCTTTGGGTCTGGCGACTACAGTGAGCACTTAGTGAGCATTCCGCGTCGCTTAGCTTTGATAGCTTCACGCAACTGTTTCAGTAGGTCAACATAATATCTTCCATTGATAGTCTGGCCTCTTCAAGATAGTCAGTCAGCAGAATACCCTTGGAATCCCAAAAGAAGCCATCACCTTTCCAGCAGAAGGAACCGACTTGGATTTTTTGGGGGCTAGCGACTCCGGATGCTTTCATTGTTTAGACTGAATATTGGAATCTGGTTGAAAGTGCATGGTGAATCCTGGTCTCATCCATGGTTACAAATCTGGCCAAGAAATCATCTGGATCTCCCTCAAAAAACGGCACAAGTTACGGGACGTCAGGAATCTGACACGTTTCTGACCCGCAGTCTAGAGCTTTGGCACCCATCTTGCAGAAACTTTTGTCATTCCCAACTTGTTGGCGATAATGTGCTCTACCCTCTCATGAGAGATGCCCTTAATACTGGCAATATGTCGAGTGGTCAATCGTCGATCAGCCATCACCATGGCATGCACCGGGTTAATGTTTTCTAGAATGGTTGCTGTTGATGGCCTTCCATGATGCGGGTCATCATCAAGGCTCTCTCTGTCACGCTTAAATTCCGCAACCCACTTCTTTACTATGGAACAGGAAGGGACACCATCCCCTAAAATGGAGACCATGTCGGCATGTATCTGTGTTGGGGTTAAGCCTTTCAGTTGTTGGTACTTGTTGACTGTCCAATATCCAGTTTTGTCCATTTCTGGTAATTTCAATGGGTAGGTTCACAAGATGGTCTGGTACGAAGACAATAGTAACACTACAGTTACAGCTCTTATGTCTGAGATTCATTGATGATTGTACTTGCTGTTGCCATAAGTATTATTCATCCTGACTGATCTTTCCTGTTTTGACTTAGAACTTATCAGCCAGTCCTCGTACGACATGTTGATAACAATAACACATATCATTCCTGTACCTACGAGATAAAATAATCATCTGTACGTCAAATGTGTCGTATTTGTAGCGATATCAGTCTACTGCCCATTACGTCAGAGACAGGATATAGGTACTAATGTCACATGTACGCACGTCACGTGAAATACAAAATGTTAGTTTGATGACCTGCTCCTCAAATATATCCTCAACATATCAATGTCGAACGGATATGAATGTCACATTGATGGCTTACACGTTAAATACAACATATTGACATATCAATATCTCACTAAAGTCATGTACGTAAAACTGTAGGTGGATTTCCTGATCTGATGTTCTGTGAAGAACAACATATACGTCGATCCATCACAATATTGTACTGTACGCCAAATACAACGTACATTATATATAGCAGAAGGCCTACAGTATCGCTCTAATGCCGACATATACGACCTGTATGTAGGTAGTAAAATCACTCTGATATGTTGTTTTATGAAATTTAGAATGTCACGCAGATGAGACTCTGAGCAAAGACAACGCGCAGGTACAAATATCCCATATTGACTAATTTCATGTTTAGGTTCTGCAAGGAGAATCTATCACTATGTAGCAATATCACACTGACGCCAGGTAAATACAGCCTATAGATACCAATACAAGTCCAGTGACCTTTACGTCAGTTACAACATATTGATTTTACAACTGTATTTTCCTGTCCGTCAATACCACATACCGATGAAAATATATCATAGACGGCTCTCTCTCTACGATTTAGTTCGGTATTTTTTTCTTGGGAACTGTGGTACCGTTACACAGGTTGCGGTACCACACTGTTGTTCCACATGTCAGATGCTGCACATTAGTAGCCATATCTGCCCGTCAAAGAAACACAAAATGATATTTGGTGCCTCAATGTAGTCTTATATATAAATATTGATGTAAAATCGAACACACGGGGTTTAAAAAGAACTGTGACCTGCTCAGACATATTCAAGCGTCAATATATTTCCATATGAATGCAATGCTATTTGAAGGTTTGTTTGTTGTTTAACGCCGCACGCATCAATAATCCAGCTATATGGCGGCGATCTGTAAATAATCGAGTCTGGACAATGTAATCCAATGGTCAACAGTATGGACATCAATCTACGCAACTGGGATACGATGACATGTGTGAACCCAGTCAGCGAGCCTAACCATCCGATCCCGTTAGTTACTTACCACAAGTATGGGTTGCTGCAGAACGGGATTCTAAGGCGAATCTTCACGGGGCCCATGCAATTAGAACTATTAACACTATGCAATTATCTTTATTACATTTAGTCTCATAGTCTCATTGTTATGTCAGTTAACGAAATTACTGCAGTGTCCGTTTGTACTCGTTTCTGTGGCGTCATTATATCCTATAGTTCTGTGTATATGGTAAATATCAGCTCTGGAACCTTAAAAAAGCTTTCCCCAAAACGAAGTCCAATGTACGATTCCGACTTGCTTGTGCGATAAGCATGAATACCTTACGAATCACTATCCAATAGTGGATATAACAGGTGTTCGCCTTGTTAGTGAGTGAGTTAGTGAGTCAATATTTAACGTCACCTCGGCAATATTAAAGTCATATCGTGACGAGAACAATTTAATTTATATCAACATTAAATAAATTGAGAACATAAAAAATCTGTCATCGAAGGACAGTAAAACTACTGTTTTATCATAGCTCTTCATCTAAAACTAGTACACTATCATAAAAAAACAAACTCTAGACAACAATTCAATTCAAAAACGGGCTGAAGATCACCAGCAACTGAAGGCTGATGACCATACTAAGGACCATGGGGACTTACAGTACTTTGGCTAACTGCATGGACCCTAGCTGGATTTATGTCAACTCTTCAGCTGCTGGCGATTTTAGTCAAATTTAGCCAAACTAAAAAGGACAAAAATGCTGCATTTAAATATCTGGTAAATTTAAATTGTCTTTGAATGTTTCGGGACTTACGTACCCCCTCAGGAGGACTTTTACAATACTTTTACAATACTTTAACCCGCCCTTGAGGTACAGCCACTAACAATCTAAGTTAGTAATCTAAACTACCAATCATCAAAATACATCTATCTACAGAACATATTAATCAAAAGTCCTCAAGTAAATCAATTTGTTAAAAAAAAACATCAATTAAATGGAGAGTTCGCCTTGTTAACACTGACAGCGAAGTCGCATTTGCTCGAAAGCCGTCTCGTCAGACACAATATTATATGGGTGATTGCATGATACCGTGAGTCATTCCGCTGTTTTAGTCCATGCCTCAATCTTGACAGATGACCTAATAATGATTTACCTGATCGGAGAGTGAAACGACATCGACTCTTTTAGAATATATCCCACTGACATCGTGAAGACTGGAAGATTATAGGGCGCTTCGTATGCGAGATTATAACAAGGTCATGAAAGTACATGCATTAAAAATAGGCTGCACAAGGAATAACAAGAATTTTGATAAGTTTAAAATACACACGTTTTCACGCGAAAAGAAACAATGTTCAGTCTATTTCAACTATGGAGCATATGTTCCGCTAAAGCTGATAAGTATAATGATTCAGATACCGATATACACCTTCCAGCTGTATTTTCAGTAAACCCAAAGGTACTGTCATGTAGCCTGTATGATGATGTTGGTTGTTGGTTGTTTAACGTCACACTCCAAATATGCCATCCATGTGCCAATAGTGAGTGAGTAAATATTTAACGTCACATCGGCAATGCCTCAGCCATATCGTGACGAAACCAAATTATACAAAAAAAACGAAAACATTTTGAAGAGTAAAATCTGTCGACAATGGACAGTACAAATACTAGAGTATCACAGATATGAAAATAAATCTTCATTTTAATTGAAGAAGACAATACAATATAAAGCACGTGCTATAGATCCCCAACAACTGATCGTAGATCACCATACTAGGAACCATGGGGACTTACATTACTTTTGCTACCTGCATGGACCCTCGTTTTATTTACACCATCCCTGCAGCCGCTGGCGCCATGTGCCAATAAGTAATATTTGCCTAAACATACCAGTGATTGATATTGTGAGCAAGAGTCCACGTAATCAGGTAAGGTGAAATGCAGTGTGACCGAATGTGACGTCTACTTTTAACATTCCAATATCGTTTCGAAACAAATGCTGTCGCATTTTTTAGTATCATAGGTCTTACTCCATATCACAACATGTGCACTTCATCTCCATGGGCAGCATAAATTACATGTGAATTATTGCATTGACAAACCTGGAATGAATGCTAAGTTGTATATAGGCATATGTCTTGGGGCTTTCCATCAAAATATGGAATGAAAAAATTCAACAAGGAGTGGAACTGGGTTAAAACACTCCACTTTGCAGTTCCGACCCTGTCACCAGCATACGTACATGATTTCATTAAAGAATGAATGCAGTTTCATACTTTGGATTTGAACTATATGGGTTTGACGAACATAAAGCATTAGGTGATTAAGGTAGTGAAAGGAGATTCAAATAATACCAAGTAAAATCTATAAAGAGGCTAGCGTTTTATTCACAGCTTTCTTGTACGGAGACAATGGCTCGTTTAACTTTAACAGATAGAATAAAGCATGCTTAATCCCTATCGCGATCACATAGGCCAGTTTGCATAGATATTCAACTACTGAATTGAACGACGATTCTATCACCCTGTTTTATATTTTACGCGTCTTGACTTTGGTTTCTGAGTGACAACATCTGATTTTAGGGTTGCTTCTTTATACGTGGGAATTGATTGTAGTCAAAGTGATGCCGTTTTAGCATTATTGAATTTGATACTTTGGGGCTATGTTCCGTTTTGCTGTGGTTCCGATTAAGCTACAACACTAGATTAAAAGGGATTGGAAAGCATAATCAAGAATTCATTGGGTTTAACGCTGCTTGGTACTGTATTCCAGTTACATTATGGTGTCTCAGCTGGATGAAGGAGGAAAGCCCGAAGGTCTAAGACGTTTACCAACTTTGTGAATCCCACGAGCACAGCTTGATGCTGACGAACCTAGAAACATAGTCGAACAGAGATTCGAACTCACGATCGGAAGTGTCTGGTGGGACCAAAGGAAGGTCATTCAGGAATTTGCAGTGCGTTAGACAGGTGCGAGTAACAACCAAATGCATGTGATTTCAAATGCCAAAGAACACACATAAACGTATGTTGTATCACGAATTAAATTATGAAAATAGGAAATAATAAGCAATATTATCCTTCAGATAAATTTGGAGACTTTAAATTGGTTTTAAACAAATGCATATTAAACTGTACTCTATACGTATCACGGATAGTATGAATCCATCTTACCCTGCTCAAACGCTTAGTATGGACAACCTTGACCGTGCGCGACCGTCACATTGAAATCCACCTCACTTGGAGAATTCAACTATTATTATCATTAAAAGTTCTTTTTATCAGTTTATTTTGAGAAAATGCTATGTTTTATATATGAAATGGAAATAGATTGGATATCCTAACTAGTGGTATTATTTGTAATAGCAAGCCTAAATGAATTATTTCCCTTAGAACATGTATGGCTACTTTCCCTCTGCGACAACAGGCCTTGCGAAACGCGACAGCAAGTGAGGAAAAGCGGATGAAAACAGTTCTGGAAAACAAACAAAATCTATCTAAATGATACAAAGTTTGTAACACAGACATTTGCCAGGTAGTATGAGATGGCACGACCAGTTTGAGTCAGTATTTCCTTCGGTCTCCGGCCCCATAAATGATTCGGGGATCTTTAGTTACACGGCTATTAAACCATGACAGATTCAAACGGGTTGTACCATCTATTTCATAGATACGAACTTAAATATTCTCAACACAATTGATAAACAGAACTGTAAATGATGATAATAACTGAATTTTCCAAGTGAGGTGGATATCAGCGACAAAGGTCGCAAACTAAGCGGACCGATGAATTACAATCTAACTCGAAAGCTAATAAACATATCATTCGTAACTACTGTGTCATTCCGGCAAGCCGGATCGCGTCTCGTAACCCTTCTTCTATGTTGCCCATGTTTACGACTGGGCCCTGTATAATCGCTAACGGGCATGGAGATGAAATAATCTAGGACTATTACAACCAGGAAGGAAAGATAACTCTGAAATTCCAAACATGGCTAATCACAGAATATCCTATATCCCGTGGACAAAAAAGCAATAGTCATTCCCTTTGTAAATATGATTCAGTGTTGAAAGTTTAGCTCAAAGTTTATGTTTAAATTGTGCTTTGCATACTATTAGCAAAGTTATCAAAGAGTTCGACAGGTGCCGCCATGCGATTTGATTGTTTCGTCACGATTTTTGGCAATAATGGCCTGCGATAGGGGTACGAGGTTTTTGTAGGTCACGGAAAGAGGCGAGTAGTTACGAATGATAAAAACATATAATACTTAAAGAAACGCTGATCATAATAAAAACATCAGTCCAACTTTTCAGAATTGTTCCTAAAAATATAAGGAAAGTTAGCTTACGAACAAGAGAAGAACTATCATGAGATACACAGGTAATATTGACACAGTTCATTATTTTTACGAGGGAGGCGAGGTGCAAAGAGAAGAACAGTCAGGGGAGGCGAAAAGCAGGATGGAGATAGCACAGCACACTGGTAAACGATTTCTGTGTCGGCACTTGTGCACCTCCTCGTGCACTCTGCCGCACCGTTTTTCTGCTCACCACCTCCTCTCACCTCCTTCGCACCCGCACTACTCACCACTCACTCCTGCACTACGCACCTGCCTCTGCCCTCGTAACAAATAGTGAACTGCAAAGGTGTGCAATATTTTAATGATAGTAGGAATTTGATATGCGGGAGAAAAGTTAAATGAGAGTACAAAATGGACCCAAGAACTTGGCCTTCTTGACAACTTTGATGGGTTCAGTGTCAGGTTTAAAATAGCGTTCTAGGTCCTTATGTGGCTTATATTTTCTACAGAAATGTATACAATTGCATTTTGACTTTGAAAATTTTAAGCCGTTTTCAAGACACCATTTATTTATTCTATTTAAACACAGCTGCAGTTGCCGTTCAATAGTATGACAAGAAATGTTAAAATCATCCACAAAAAGTGATCGACCGATTGAATCATCAAAAACCTTGGATAAACTCTTAATTTTAAACAATGTTACTGACAAAATACTTCCTTGTGGGACACCCTGATCCTGATTATAATGGTCAGACAGGGTTGAACCCACTCGGACCTGAAATTGTCCGTCTGTTAAAAACTGTGATATAAAAGAGGTAAACGATCCCTTAAACAAAAATCATGTAAATCATTTAAATTGCCATGCTTCCAGGTGGTATCGTATGCTTTCTCGAGATCTAAGAATATCGATACTGCATGTTGTTTATTTACTATTGCATTTTGACAAAGGATTCTAAACGTACCAATTGATCAATAGTACTATGATTTTTCCTGAAACCACATTGACTATTTGTTATAAGGTTATTGGTTTCAAGATACCATGTTAATCTATTGTTTACCATTCGTTCCATGGTTTTGCAGACACAAACTCGTTAAGGAGATTGGTCTATAATTAGAAGAATCAGTATGATCCCAACCAGGTTTTGGAATGGGGACTACAGTGGCATCACCCCAGGAAGTTGGGAAATTCCCTGAGGTCCATATTGAATCAAAAATATTTGGAAGTGTTTCCAAACATGATTCAGGTAAATGCTTCAAAAGCTGATATGTTATCAGCTCCTGTTGCTGTATCATGAGCTTGCTCAAGGGCAATGTGGAGCTCATGTATTGAAAACAATTCATTATAATCTTCACCATTGTCTGATTGAAAATTGATTCTTTTCTTCTGGAGTTTCTGGTGTTTCTGCAAACTCAACCTGGGATATATTTTGTTGATGAAGAATGTTTGGCAAGAGCTTCGCCAATTTTATTTGCTATTTCAGCTGTATTTGTTAATAGATTGTCACCATCCTTCAGATGGTGTAGAGTAGATTTAGAACCTTTGCCCTTTTTCCTTGGACCATGTTCCACACCTTTGACATAGGTGTACGTGAATGTATTTTGGAAACATAGTCCACCAAGACTGATGCTTGTTCTGTTTAAATAAATGCGCGTCGAGGCTTGGCATTTTATATTTTAACATTGTCTAAATTATGGATTGTTGGATGTTTGTGAAAATTTTTTCCGCTTTCTTCGTGCACTTTCTGGCCTGTTAACATTCATTATTAAACCATGGTTTACGAATGTGCGGAGCTGCGGAGGACTGTGGAATTGTTCTGTCAGCAATGTCATTTAAGTGAGTGAGTGAGTTAATATTTAACGTCACATCGGCAATATTTCAGCCATATCGTGACGAGAACATTAGATAGTGAAATGTAATATATGTATATTATAAAACACCTGCCAACGAAGGGCAGTAAAACAACTAGAATATCACAGATATATATGTAAAACTAGTAATAGAGTCTAAAACATTTTAACTATAGTGGACAACACAATATAAAAATAGGCTATAGATCGCTAACAACTGAAGGTAGATCACCATACTAGGGACCATGGGGACTTACAGTACATTTGCTTCCTGCATGGGCCCCAGCTGGATTTACATCACCCCCTCAGCTGTTAGCAATTGAGATATATCTAGCCAAACATGAAAAATTACACATATTCTACGATTAAAAAGAGAAAGTTGAAATTTACTTTGAATGTTTTGGGACTTACGTACCCTCTCAGGAGGACAATAATTTTACAGTACTTTAACCACCCTCGAGGATACAGCCCTTAACAATCTGTGTTACTAATTCAAACTTTCAATCATAAAATATTTAGCTATTTACAAATCTGTTAACAAATTTAATTCTTTTAAAAAAGCAATAATTAAATGAGGACGTATATTAGTAGAAAGATCATTCATCGTTCGTGATTTGAAATAGATATCCCTTGTGATGGAGTACTCAACACATTCAAGCAAGACATGCTTGACCGTGATTCGTTCCTCACAAGGGATACACAACGGAGGATCCTCACCTTTCAATACGTACTCATGCGTATATCTTGTGTGGTCAATACGACATCGTCGTATGATGACCTCTTCAAATCTGGACTGATAACCCAAGTAAGTGTAACCGATATAGGGTTTTATTGCATGTAATTTATTGATACCTACTTGGGTGTCCCACTTCTTTTGCATCAGATCACGGATGTAAGATCTAATGCAAGCTTTGTAATCAGAGTATGGGAGCAGAAGTGGTGTCACAGATTTGTTGAGTGCAGCCTTAGCAGCAATATCAGCCATCGTGTTCCCAGAAATGCCAACGTGGCTGGGTAACCAACAAAAGACGATGTCGCATTGGCCAGTAGCAAGCTCATTATACAATTCAATAATTTCTAATAAAAGTGGATGTTTGCAAGAAAGATTTTTAATAGCCTGAAGACACGAAAGAGAATCTGAAAAGATGATATATTGTTTATATTTAGGGTGTTTATTAATATATTTAAGAGCTGTTAAGATGGCGTTTGCTTCTGCTGTGAAAATTGAACTGTCATTGGGTAGTCTGGAAGATATTGTTTGGACCCAATGACAGTGGCACAAGCAACCGCGCCACCATCCTTGGATCCATCTGTATATAAGGATTTATAGGTATTATATTTATTTCTTAATTGACTAAATTCTTGTTTATACTGTAAATCATTAGTTTCGGATTTTTTTAAATGTGGTTAATGTTAAGTCAACGTCTGGCCTCACGAATTGCCAAGGAGGAGAAGAAAGAAGACGAGAAGGAGATAGATTCTCCACCTCAATGCCGGCAGCAGAAAGGAATGGCTTAATTCTGTGCCCAAGAGGCGGAACAAGAGAAGGCTTTTTGTTATACAAATCCTCATAAAGAGGAGTGAAGATGCAGTGAAACGCAGGATTAGACTCGTTAGAATATAGCTTCGTAATATACTGTAATGATAATTTTATACGGCGTTGGGTAAGAGAAGGCTCATCTGCCTCGACGTAGAGACTGTTAACAGGAGATGTTCTGAAGGACCCAAGACAAAGTCTCAGACCTTGATAGTGGACTGAATCTAAGAGTTTTAGGTTGCTTTTACAGGCTCCACCATAAACGATGGAGCCATAATCAAGCTTCGAACGGACAAGTGATCTGTAAAGGTGTAGGAGCGTAGCTTGACCCCCTCCCCACCTTGAATTAGACACGACTTTCAATAAATCAAGTGCCTTCAGGCATTTAGTTTTGAGAGATTTGATATGCGGAAGAAAAGTTAAATGGGAGTCGAAAATGAGACCTAAGAACTTGGCCTCTTTTACAACCTTGATGGGAGTGCCATTTAAAAACAGTTCTGGGTCTTTATGTGGTTTATATTTACGGCAGAAGTGTATGCAATTAGTTTTTGATTAAGAAAATTTACAGCCATTTTCAAGACACCATGTATGTATTTTATTTAAACACTACTGTAGTTGCCGTTCAATAGTATGCATATTCTTACCGCGACAAGAAATGTTAAAATCATCCACAAAAAGTGATCCATCAATTGAATCGTTTAAAACCTTGGATAAGCTGTTAATCTTAATGCTAAATAAAGTTACAGACAAAATACTGCCTTGCGGGACACCCTGATCCTGATTATAATGGTCAGACAGGGTTGAACCCACTCGGACCTGAAATTGCCTGTCGGTTAAAAACTGTGATATAAAAAGAGGTAAACGACCCCTTAAACCAAAATCATGTAAATCATTTAAAACGCCATGCTTCCAGGTGGTATCGTATGCTTTCTCGAGATCTAAGAATATCGATACTGCATGTTGTTTATTATTGCATTTTTTACAAAGGATTCTAAACGTACCAAATGATCAATGGTACTACGATTTTTCCTGAAACCACATTGAATATTTGTTATGAGATTATTGGTTTCAAGATACCATGTTAATCTATTGTTTACCATTCGTTCCATGGTTTTGCAGACACAAACTCGTTAAGGAGATTGGTCTGTAATTTGACGGATCAGTATGATCCCGGCCAGGCTTTGGTATAGGTACTACTATGGCTTTACGCCACGAAGTTGGAAAATTTCCTGAAGTCCATATTGTACCAAAAATATTTAGAAGTGTTTCTAAACATGATTCCGGTAAATGTTTCAAGAGCTGATAGTGTATATTATCAGCCCCTGTTGCTGTATCATGAGCTTGCTCAAGGGCAGTACGTTACTCATGTATTGAAAATAATTCATTGTAGTCTTCTCCATTGTCTGAGGTAAAATTTATTCTTTTCTTCTCCTGTTGTTTCTGATGTGCCTGGAACTCAGGGACGTAACTGGATGAAGACGAATGTTTGGCGAGAGTTTCACCAAGCTTATTGGCGATGTCAGTCTGATCAGTTAACAAATTATCACCATCCTTCAGATGATGAACAGTAGATTTGGAACCTTTACCTTTTATCCTTTGTATCATGTTCCACACCTTTGAAATCGGTGTCCGTGAGTTTATCTTGGAAACATAATTTCGCCAAGACTGACGCTTATTCTGTTTAAAAAGCACGTCGAGCCTTGGCACTAGTGATTTTAACATTATTTAAATTATGAACTGTAGGATGCCGGCGAAAGTATTTCTCTGCCTTCTTCCTACACTTCCTGGCCTGTTTGTAATCATCAGTAAAACCATGGTTTACGAATGTGTGGTGTCGCAGGGGACTTAGGAATAGTTTCATCAGCTATTATATTTAGTTTGTCCGAGAACAACTGAATAGGATCCATAACATTGACAAAACAGTCAGATTTCAATCGGTCAGAACAAAGAGTCTGAAATAAAGGCCAATTGGCCTTTTTAAAATTCCGCCTTGTTGTAGGAGGCTCATCATTAGGGTTTATTGCGGAAAGCATTGTGGGAAAATGGTCACTTCCACACAGGTCGTCGTGGACCGACCATTCAAATTCGTTATAAATGTTTGGATCTGTTAGTGACAGATCAAGTGCAGAATATGTTCCTGATGCAAATATGTGGTTGATCCATCATTAAATATGCATAAATTATTATTTGAAATGAAATCCTCAAGGAGTTTACCTTTAGTGTTAGTTGTGGAACTTCCCCACAGAGGGTTATGTCCATTAAGATCACCCATGATGATACAGGGTTTCGGGAGCTGGTCAAATAGATCCTGAAGATCAGACTGACGAAGAATTGAAGAAGGAGAAATATACAAAGAGCAAAGTGTAAAGGTTATCTGTAAACTAAGACGGACAGCAACAGCCTGAAGATTGGTTTGAAGAGGAACCGGGCTATGGATAATACACTGCCTCACAAGAATAGAAGCACCACCAGTGGCCTTATCACCTGGAGGTGAGAATGAATGAAATGAATTGTACTGACGCAATTCAAATCGATCTGTAGACTAAAAGCTGATGGTGTACGATCTTGAGATAATAATTGTAGATCATTAAAATTATTCCTAAGGCCTCTGCAATTCCATTGTATTAATGCCATAAAAATTGTTTAGGGAGGCTCAACTGGAGATCGTGAGTGCGAGGCAGCGCCACTCCTACACCCTGTTTGTGAAGGAGTGATCTCCATGTCAAGCGGATCAAAAAGATTCTGAACCGCCACAGGAGGAGAATGCTCTTCTAAATGTTGAAGAGTTCTGGCCTGTCTTCTCATTTTTTTCTTTTCTTTGCTAGTAAGACGAGCAGCACTCTGAGTAGTTGGACTGGAAGTAATGTCCAAAGTTTGTGATTGATGTTTATCCTCAGTCTGGGAGGCTGATGAGCGCTGACAGTCTGGTGATGAGTGAGTCGTGCCATCAAAGGTTATCTGGGCGTCATTAATCCAGGATATCACTGTCTGACAAGAAGTTTAACAGAAGAAGGAGCAGGAGATGAAACTGTAGCAGAGTATGTGAGACCTGTAGCTGGTTTTGATTGAGCTAGTGCGAATTTTTTGGCTTCAAAGTAGGAGATATTGTTAGTACATTTCAATTTCAGGATTCTGGTCTCATACTCAAATTTTGGACAAGCTTTCGATGATGCCAGATGTTCACCACCGCAGTTGACACACTTGATGTCATTAGTACAGTCAGTACTGCCATGAGCACCACTGCAGCGTGAGCATACTGACTTGCCAGTGCAAGACCTCGCACCATGTCCAAACTTCTGGCAGTTGTAACACCGAGTGGATTTGGTACATATACCTCCACTCCGATATTACAGTATCCTGCTTTAATAAATTTAGGAAGAGTACTCAAACAAAATGTGAAAAGGTAAGTATTTGTTTTGATAAAAGTTGGCTCTTGTTTCCTGCTAAAACGTTTAACTGAAGTGACTCCCTGGTCTTTCAACTCTGCCACAATCTCTTCTTCTGTCATATCTGAGAGACAGCGGGCCCTGTCTCTAATGATACCTCTACATGTGTTGAGAGTTTTGTGAACTGAAACAACAACCTGATTGTTTACAAACTGCTGCAGTCTCATGTGACGACGTTTGCTCGTTTTAGAAGAACCAGTGGATTGAGTGGGGTTAGCCATGGTGTAATAATATAATTCAGCAACCATGCCCCCCACCCGCCATCGAGTGTCAACAAGGACGGTATTGCAGTGGATACCAGAAAACAATACCAGGGTTACAGGGATGCCATACTCCAGAAAATACAGACTTGAAAAGCCATGATATCTTAAAGAATAAGTACCAGGCTGGTTCGGCCCATGATGCTGTTCTAAAGAACACGGAATTCAGAGGTTTATATAACCAGATTGGCCCATGAGCCACCGCCTTCTGGCATGGGACTCTAGACAATTAGATACAGACATAATTTATACACTGACAGTGTAAACGACCAAATACCCAATACTCAAAATGTGCAAAAATAGTAACCATGCACAGGGCTTGGCGTGACCAGCCGATTGATTGAACCGGGCCAGTTCAACCACCCGTCTAGGTGAAGTAAGGGGCGAAGTGGTGTGTTGGCAAAGGAACACTGTTCCTGGAACCAGTGCCTTCAACCACCAACCTCCTGTCCTCCACCGACACAGGGGCGCAACCCACGGCAAACGGGTTGGTGGACCAAATATCCCCCCGTGTCCACAACGGGGGTTGAAGGGCGCTTAGCGTTACCCAGCATCCACCACGAGGAGGTGGCCCTTCATGGGTGCCCAATGTCATTTAAAATATCGGAAAACGACTTTATAGGATCTTCACTGTTCCCCAAAAGGTCATGCTTTAAGCGTTCAACACACAGAGTCTCATATAATGACCAACAGCCCTGGCGAAGTTCCTTCTTGATAAAGGTGGATCATCACCAGGGTTGATTGTTTGAAAATGGTGGGGAAGTGATCACTCCCACATAGGTCATCAAGGACCATTCATTCAAATTCATTATATAAAGTTGAATCGGTGAGTGATAGATCCAGGGAAGAATATGTTCCCGTTGCTGGATGTGGATAAGTCGCCGAGTCGTCATTGAAAACACATAAATTATTGTCGGAAATGAATTCCTTGAGGATTTTTCCTTTAGTATTAGTCTGGGCACTTCCCCAAAGCGGGTTGTGTCCATTCAGATCGCCCATGATAATACATGGCTTTGGGAGCTGATCGTACAGATTTTGCAGATCCGAGAGTTGGTTATCAGACGATGGAGGGATATACAAGCTGCACAAAGTCAAAGCAATGTGTGAAGATTGGTATTAACTTTGTAGCAATTCCCTTTTCAGTTATTTCAGAAAGACATCAAGCTCTGTTGAGAACGATGCCGCGGCATGAATTTAAAGTTCTGTGAACAGACACAGCAACCTCAATATTTGCGAACGATTTGATTGACAAAAGATTTAGAAATTGCTGCCCTCGTGCACATTTGATCAGAAGCGAGCCACTACGAAGACGGATTACATTTGCAAGTTCACCTCAAATTCCAGAGATAGCTTTACTGATGGCAAATGGATTGAGCTTTATTGGCAGACTGAGCTTTATTTACCATTAATGGCTATGAATCGAGCCCATGAATCAGCATTTTGAGAAATATTTATACTAGATTGCACAATTATATCTATTCGTCTCTTCTTTTCATAACGAGATGAACCAGTGTTTAGGATCCATGATAGGAATAATTGATTCAGCACCCCTGCTCCCCACTCAACAAGGGGATATCCATGATACCGGATATCCATGATGTCGACACCAGGGATACAGGGGTGGTATACTCCAGAGAAAACGAAACAAATAGCTGCATTTGTCTATCAATTTCATGCCCGACTGGTTCTGCCCAAGACAAGAAATTAGAGACATACATCATTTGGAGGTCATTATCACCAGATTGGCTCATGAACCACCGCCTTTTGGCATAGGCAAACATATATAACATAATTGGAAATACAAACATTCAGTGTCAAAAATGTACAAAAATGTACTATCCGTGAAGGTTCGGGTTAGAATATTGATCTTCAGTAACCCATGCTTGTCGTAAGAGGTGACTAACGGGATTAGGTGGTCAGGCTCGCTGACTTGGTTGACACATGTCATTGGTCCCCAATTGCACAGATCGATGCTCATGCTGTTGATCACTAGATTGTGTTGTCCAGACTCGATTATTTAACAAACCGCCACCATATAGCTGTTATATTGCTGAGTGCAGCGTAAAACTTAACACACTTACTCACTCACAAAAATCTACAACAATTGCATATGAATACACATTGTCAATACACAGGGCATGGCGTGACCAGCCGAATGATAGAATCGGACTAACTCTACTACCCTTCTAGGTGAAGTAATTTATTGTTGCGGTTAATAATTTGCCATGACAAAAGATTTAAGAGTCCCCTTTGAACCAGCAAAATAGAACTCAGACAAGTCTAAAATATTCAATATTGAGCAAACAATGAGCGAGCTACAATGAATGACAATACAGTTATCTAGTACAATGCAACTGAGTCACAATTCTATAATTTTGGGTCATGATTTATAAGATATCAACTCACCAGAGTCTTGACATTTACAGTGTGAACAGATATTCTGATTGAAGGTAGTTTACAATGAGAGCAGTCAGGCAGGCAGTCTTGAATGTAGGTCAGCTAGATGAAGGCAGACAGATGTATAATAATCCAGTGATATGAAAAGTCCGTGTGTGAGTTCTGTGTCGCACAACACAACAACCAGCCTTTATATATCTCTTACACAGTTCTCGAGCATTCTAGTAAAGGTAGGCAGCATGTTTGGGGTCTTTGGATGTAAGCAAGGATTATTTCATTACAAAATGTAAGTTGAGTATTGGTCTACCAACCCGTGATGGAATACACACCTTCCGGGTGCTTAGCACATATTTTCAGTGACAACCTAGGAAATGTCTGTCACATGGATAATGTGCATGCAGGGAATGCATTTCAGGACACATTCTCTTCAAGATTCAAGATTCAAGATTCTTGAAAAAAGAATTCTTTAAGACTGATGTATTGTGGAATTCCACGATTGACGCATCGGTGACAGAAAGCATGTCTGATGCTGTTCCCTCTTTTGACTTGTTCTCATGTATTTCTCAGATGGACCGCTCCAATTTCACCAAAATGTCTTTGGGATGAGTGCTACCGGTCGTAAATTATGTGTTTTTTTCGGCTGCCAACGACTATTTGTGGATCCATTAAATCTTGATGTGAGAACAGGCATTCGCTAAAGGTGTGATTGAACCTCGCGACTATCGCTTGGCTTCGGTAAGCTCCTGCCACGCCTCGTCTCACCTTGACTTTGTGCTTGGCCAGCAGTTGTGACACGGCTCCCATGAACTCGCGTCCGGGATCGATTTGCAATACAGCAAGCCATGTCAAGCGACTGCGTTTGTATATGCGTTCTAAGGCTTTGGCAACTTCGTTCGAATCTTTGGTCATCAACGGTTCGGCTTCCTTCTAGCGACTGGCCACGTCAACGACTGTCAGAGCGTACTTTTAGGTTTTATGCCTCACCCTGTCGTAAGGTAGAAACAGGAGGTCGGCTTGGTGAACGCGATTCGGTGTTGAAGTGTCGAATTTTCTTCTCGGGAAGTACCGAGGCGCCGGCAGGTAAACTTGCCAGATGGCTTGTTTTTTTTAAGCCAAGCTTTGGCAACGTCTTCTGAGACTCTAGCGGCTTTGGTGAGTTTCAGGATTGCGTCCTTGCCTTTCCAGGACCCGGCGTGCTTCGTCTGTGCAAACCGTAGTTCGAATGGTTTGTGTTCCTCCAGCAGTTTGACGAGCTCTGCTTTCCTCTGAGCCCACGTTCCTTCGCTTGGAGATTGAGCTGTTTCACCGTGGGTTGTCTTTGTTCATCGATGATGCCGAGCAATCTCAACAGCAGAGGTTTCCTCAAACGCGAGTAACTGATCACTCCATGTTCTTTAGAAATCCTTTCCAGTTCTCGAATGGTAATCACCGTTGCTATATCAATGTGTGAAAACTTTTTTCTAAATGGGAAATAATTATATTCAGATGCGAAGTCAAACCTCTAATAGGTTGTTCGCTATAGTCAGGTGCGAAGTCAAATCTCTAATAGGTTGTTCGCTACATAGTTGAAAAATAGGCAGATAACTCTGTCAGCCTTCTCACTGACGAGTTTTGAAAATGAAGCACATGTAAAATCGCATTTAAAAAACATGATTAATTTTTTATTCTGTATTTTATACGCAGTCGGTTGTGTTCGTTGAGATAGTCTCTTTTTGTCAAGTAGATGAGATGGCCTCTACCACATCCGCTCCGTGGGCTTTGCAACGATGATAATGGCATTTCACGCCCAAGCCGCACATTTTGCACGTGTAATTCACGAAACCCTTTCGTATGGACATCATGTGTATGCCGCAATATTCAGTGGTGCATTTCCTGCCGCAGGCTTCGGTTTTTCCTAGGAGCACATACTTGCAGTTATACGGTGCACGTCTTCCCATGTTTATATGTATATACACATAAATATATTTTAGTCTAATTGTTTGGTGATCAACACGGTCGGCGCTAGACCCAGCGCCACGAAAATCAGTTCCCGGTCTTTCTGTTCCGGGGAAGACGTGTAAAACTGCGACAGGGTGGGATTGTCGCCAAGAGGTTCGAGTCATCTGATGGTGAGTCGGTAGTGTTCTCGGATGGCATCGTTGACAATCTTTAACGTTTGAACGGCGTGGTTATCGTGGGAGAGTTGGTCGATGATGAACTGTATTCTCTGCACAAGTTTTTAGGCGTACTCGGCTTGCGTGACTTACAGTTTCTCCTCGGCCAAATTGTGACATTTATGTTCAACTTCCACTTCGGCCGTGTTCGAGGTTCGTAATTTGGAGAAGAGATAATTGCTGCCGGAAAATGCGAGGGCATTGATTAAATGCACCACGGACCATCATGGCGATCGTAGCCATTCTTTTTATATTATGTTTTTTTAAAAATATTTCTTCAAAATATTTTCTGGTATAATTCCTTGTTTCAGGATAATGTCCTTTGTAGCCATTGCCATCCTGTAGTCCATGACGAGCATGCCCATGACCTGCACGTTGAAATCGAGTTTGATCGTCGGCTGTTTGAGAACCATTTTCGTTATGCGATACAACATGTTATCGTGTTCGCTCTCGCTTCTCCAGGTCCATGTAAGTGAAAAACACGTCACTGTCGTTGATGCTCAGCACCTCATTCCCACTGATTTTGATGGCGGTTTTCTTGACGATGGGGTGACCCATGTTGCGCACTATGGTGCGTTTGTCGTTTGTGAACTCCAAAATGATGGACAATTTCGACGTCCAGCCTCTGCTGAACGACAATGATGCAGCAGAGGACACCTCGTTCATGGGGGACACCGTGGGCAAGGAACTTTTAAAATAGACCGTGGACGATTATTATGATGCTTTAAAGCGAGATAAAAATTACGTTGAACCATTGGAACACGACTATCCGAAGTTCAAAATTGACAACGAAGGGACGATGAAAGCCCACCCATAGGTCGATCTCATGAACAAACACATGAGAAAACCGCACGCCTTGTCGACACTAGCTAGTCGCCATGGCGGTAGTCAACTGATCTGCAATGAATAAAACCTATAAAGATTTCGGCAGCGCACGACCCAAAAACCTTCCGCCGAAGGTCGTCTGAGATCTGCAAAACCTATGGACCGAACTCAGTGGTGCTGGTGCCGCGAATCCCAGAGAAGTGCCCCAGCGTGCCAAAGAAGAGTCGGAATAAATCAAATAAATATTGGTCACGTACTCGAAAGAACCCTTGGGCGGTTTTGAATTTCCTCTTAGGGAACTTCGGGTTCTAGACGAAGCCTTGAAAAACGTGCACGGAGAACTCGTCAACAACATGGGTAAACTGAACAAAATCGACGAGCACATTGCTCGCGAGAAAAGAAAACTCAGGATCGTGGACAACGACGAAGCCATGAAAAACATCTTCGAGAAATGATTGCTAGACCTGGAAGACAAGAGACGGACCGATTGGAAGCTGCTTCCTCCAACCGGGAAGCTTTCCGATCGCAAATCAGCCGCATGCACGAAACCATCGACCGAGTCTTGAACAAGGACACCATGCTGGCCGACAGGATCCGGATCACCATCGCCATGGTTCTGACAGCTTTGGGCTTCATCATATCGACCCTGGTCGTATCGCTGATGGGCGGCACACCACCAACACCAAGCCCATCATCATCAGGCGACGACGTCAGAGACTGGATGGAAAAACATTTGAAATCTCTTGGCGAGGCCCTGGCTAAACTAGCTGGCCAAGCTGCCGAGGCGCTGGCTGACATCTTGGGCAGCATCGTTTCCTGGTTGTTAGGCTTCTTGTCGAAAACAGTCTCGTGGCTCGGTCAAAACCTGTGGGCTTTCGTCGACGCTGTGGCGGGTCTGGTGTACGTCGCTTCTAAGGAATTTTTAACCAAATAAGGCACTGTCCGACAGCGATGTGTTGCTGATTTTTTACCATGGCGTGTACGGATGAGTGTGTTGCGGGTTAAACGCTGGGCTCCGACGATGGCGGTGACGTCACGATCCCTGTTTCACTGGTACTCGAGGAGGGTGCAACGTTACTCACGTTGATATCAGGGTTGACACCAAACCTTTTATCGCTGGTCGCGATGACGATTTTGTTAGTGAAGCCCACCATTCTTTTTCTTCCTCAGTCGCATGTCACTCGGAGCCATGTACAACTCCCCGCCAAACATGTAGTCGACTTTTGACGGGGCGTTTTGCAACATGTTTTGATAGCGTTCGATGGCACTCAGCAGATCGACCGGTCTAGCAATGGCATGAACTGTTTCTGTGCATCGTAAGCCGTCCCTTCACGACCAATGATCCCAGAACGCGTTTGTGACTGCTGGACCAGCACAGCCCACACGTACGTTCGAATGGAATTGTTCAGTTTGACGACACCAGGACGAGAAAACCCTTTCGAAGTGTCCAGCATGAACATTTTCAAATCGTCCGCGGGTCCCTGCTCAAACCTCCAAACGCGGTAATCCTTGCTGTGGTCGAAAGCCATGTAATAATCGTTCCACATGTTTGTCGTGAGATAATGATATGACTTGTAACCCCAATCTTTCACCAGCTGTTTGCTGGCTTCGCGAGAGACATGTTGTGAATGATGGGAATGCCCAAACCATGGTTTGGAGCCGACAAACGCCAATCGACCGTCTTAGGATCTAGTTCGAATTCATAACAAACGCGTTCGTACGCACGTCGATCTTATGGATTGTTTACGTCATTCCATGCCTTGTCCTGCAGAATAGGGGGGCTGATTTCTTTCAGGATACGTCTGATCTGGTAGTACACTTGAAACGAGAATACAGACCGACTCAGCGCATCACGACGAGTGTCGTTCAATGGTGATCGTGCACCACACAGCGAAATTGAATTGATTCTGCCAGAACTGCATCGGGTTGTTAAACCAAGCGTGTACCATTTTCACATTCATGACTGAAAACCCGTAATTTTTAAACATGTCGATGAACCTAACCATGAAATGTAAACCATCCTTTACATCGACCACACTACTCGGTTGCGTGAGTGATTTAAACACTCCCGGTTTGTACATATTGAATTATTATTGTTTTGTATACATATATACTTTCAATATGTACATGATGCTTTCAGGAATCACGAGCGTTGAGCCCGTTCCACTGCTGCACGCGATCAATAACACGTCGGAGGACCTTGAATTAGCACTTTGTGATATCACCTACTACCCGCAATTGTCCAACATCAGTTATCAGGCAATCGAGAAGATATTGTTCTGGATCCAGTGACAGTGGCACAAGCTACTGCACCACCATCCTTGGATTTCGAACTAGAAACAACTTTCAATATATCTAGAGCCTTCAGGCATTTAGTTTTCACAATTTTTATATGTGGCCAAAAGGTCAAATGTTGATAAAAAAATTAGACCCAGGAACTTGGCCTCTATTACAATGTTACAATAGTAATTTTAATTAATTCTGCGTCTTTCTGAGGTTTATATTTTGGGCAAAAGTGGATACAATTTGTTTTTGATTTTGAAAATTTAAATGCTTCAAGAGTTGATGATGTATATTATGAGCAGTACCATAGCTTTTTCAAATGCAGTATGGGCTCATGAATAGAAAATATATCGTTGTAATCTTCCCCACCACCTGAATGAAATTTATAGTTTGTTTTCTTGCTGTTTTTGGTACTTTTGGAAGTTAGGCACAGAATTAGCTGAAGAAGAGTGTTTCGCCAAAGTTTCACCAAGTTTGTTAGCAATATCAGATTTATTAGTTAATATCTTGGGTCCGTCTTTAAGATGGTGAATGCTAGCTTTGGAGCCCAGTAGTATATACAATGGGGGTTTTGGACCAGGTCAAACAAAAGCCTCTGCAAAGCCTTATTTCCCAAATAAGGCTTTGGTCCGACCCTTAGCTCTTGCTGCCATTACCCCTACTATAAAAAAACTTTGAGACGCCCAATGTTACACCTCCTAGCCCCACCACTTAACCGACTGAGCTACCAGGGACTTGATTGAAGTATGTTGGTTTAACGGGTCTCTCCTGGGATTGTATCATTGCATCATCGCTCCACGTGCCTCTATGCCGTGTTGACACTGTGCTGTACGGTACGATCAATAATTCCGCTCTTACAAACCCTCTACCCGGCCCATCCCTCAAGTAGTACAAGTTAGGGTCGTCTGTTTTCATATCCACTTTATCTATGTTGTAAGTTTTGACTGACCATATTGGGTCAGTGGCTCGCTCACGGCTATCACCCTCGTGTTCCCCCGGCTGGTATAGATACCTAACTAGGGCCCTATCTGGTATCTGTTTCTCCTTCCCACGCAATGGAGCAGCCGACTCTGCCACTATTGATTTTAGTTTGATAGCGTCTGCCGGTTTCTTACCGGTGAGACGGGTGGCTTCATGGTTGATTGCCGACACCACCTTGGGTAACCTCACGACCCATTCAGTCGATCGTTTTCCCGGGGTTGCCATCTCCCTCGCGATACTGATGGCCGAATAAGCCGATCAGCCAAAGTCCTATTAAATCTCTCAACTATGGCTTGGCTGCGATGGGCTCCTACCGTGCCACGCCTGACCTTTGTATCGTGTTTGGCTAGCAGTTGTGACACGACACCCATGAACTCCCGCCCGGGGTCAACTTGCAGCTCTGTTGGCCATGTCAGCGGGCTGCGTTTGTATATGCTTTCGAATCCTCTGGCTACCTGGGCCGAATCTTTCGCGGTCAAGGGTTCGGCTTCCTTGTAGCGACTGGCCACGTCCACTACAGTTAAGGCATACTTGTACCTCTTGTCATGGGGTAGGAATAGGAGGTCGGCCTGGTGAACGCTATTAGGTATGTTAATACCGAACCTCCTTCTAGGCATGTAGCGTGGTGCCGGTAAATAGATCTGCCATAGGGCTTGTTTTTCAAGCCACGCTTTGGCCTCCTCCGGGGGTACTCGCGCGATTTTAGCCAGCTTATCTACAGCGCTAGCTCCTTTCCAGTACCTACGTGGGCTAAAGAGAATAGCCTCAAACTTTTTCTGGTTCTGTGACATGTCGCCCCGACAGGGTATGGTAATTACATATACATCTATGTTCTTGGTTCAATTTTCTCATGCCCGTACGCGTATGTATTTATCCCATCAATAACTATCCAACGTTTAGTGTCCATAGGTGACAGGGACGTCTTGTTTATAGTCAGTCCGTATATCTTATGCCCATCACTTCTAAGCGTGTTCATTTTATGTCTAAAGGTACGGGTCTTGAACAGGGCTTCCTTGAATCTGGCGTGTTTGATGTGTTCTTTAACCACGTACTTCTTAACACCCTTAGCCTTCCGGATCTCACCATTGTCGGCCTTCAGGATGGAGTACATCTTAGGTCTCAAACCTATGTACTCGGCTATGGGGTGCCGGCACACTCATCCTTCATCTTACCTAGGACCTTTTTATTTACCGTACTGTGTATGGCATGGTCCTTGGGGTAGTCGCTGGTGTCGTACAAATCGAGGTGTTTTAATGTCCTCGTACACATCCTCGGTTCGAATCTCTATCAGCAGGGAATCCGTATCAGTGTACAGCACTTCACACCTGTCGTCGTACTGTTTCTTAAGCTCGTTGTAGTAAAAGTCGTACATCAGATGTTTGGATAAATCGAGGATGCTCAACCCCAGGGTAAACAGGCCGGTTGAATTTTATGTGGCCTTTCTTCATGTGTAGGGCAACTAGGTCATCGGTGAATATCTTGCTACGGTTGAATGCCGGACTGGCTATCAGTCTCCTGAGCTTGTCTTCCTCATTCGACCAAACCAGCTTCACGGTCACGCGTTTCCTCAGGTTCTCCATAGTCTTACCGAACACCGAGTTGTTCATGAGCTTGTAGAGTTTTTTCTCAAAGTCACTGGTGGCAAGCTTTCGGAGGTCTGTGTTCATTCTGATGTAGGGTTCCATCCATGGGCTCTGGTTGAACACGAGCACCCTGTGTATTTTGGTCAGTCTCATACCCAACGACATGTACAGCTGTAGGTTGCGATAGTGAACGATGTACTTGATCTTATTCATTAAGTTGGGCACGAGTTTTTTCAACGTCTGTCACCCGCCCACCTAACAAGTTATGTTGGTACTCAGACATCCAGTCTGGGTTAACCCTCATACGCTCGGGGCCAGGGGTAGCTGTTGTGTGATGTGTGTGTAATGCCTTAGGGTACTCCAAGTCAACCTCGAGGATATAACCTTTGTTCGAATCTGGTGCGATGCTCATAACATCGACCTCATGTGACACCCATTCGAATCCCCCTGTGGGTAGATACTGACTCATGCCGTACAGGTTGTTGGCGTCGAGGTAGAGAATGTGATTGGTTGGCTTGCTAGGGTCGTAGCCCTTCACATATTGATTATTTGCTTTTGCGTATCGTTTGGTTGCCATGGAAATCCCACCTCACAAGCCTTTCTCAATGAATAGGTGCATGTCATAATCTGTAAGCAATTCCAACTTAACTCCGGTCTTTTTGAGCAAGGCATCCAACGACAGACCTGGGCTGGTGTAATACCATGCAGGGTCGAGTTTATACTGTTTGAAACATGTCCGCCTAAACGTCTCAAACACATCAGCTAACAGTAGTACATCTGTCCTCAAGTACAGGTCACCCAGATTCGTACAACTTCTTGCCGAGTCTGTCAGATTGCTGTAAAATTCTCTGATGGGGGGTAGTCTGGCCTCGGCGAACTTGGCCCAGCCATCCATGTACTCATAGGGGTATACACCCTTTCTCATCAGCAGGGGTCTAGTCTCGGCGTCTGTGTATCGATCGGTAATAGGGAAGGCATCGTTGGCCTTGACCAGACTGTCGAGTGACGACAGGAGGAATTGAACTGAGTCGATAAACCTAAGGCCGTTTAAGCTTAAGGAGATGTATCTCTCCATGTTGTTGGGGATGCACATTATATTACCATCGATTTTCGCAATGGCCTGCATGATTAAGTGAGAGTCGTACCCTCTCAAGTTGTGAAAGACCCGCGGGATGTTTATTGTCTTAGGATGATTCTAAGCTTGAGGTTACATGCTGTGAGCCGATGCCTATACTTACCGGTTACGTGGCAGTGATCTCTCACCGTAATCACCGCTATGGTGAGTCACCACATCGTGGCAGTTAGTGCTACAGGTGAGCTTAGTCGGTCGGACTCGGGTCATCGCATGCATGGGATGCGATTGTGAACAGTGCATTCCTCATAATTTTTTCTTCCTCCTGCAAACACTTTAGAAACCAGTCGCGTCGGGACACCTGTACACTACCGGAGCTTTCGTTTCCCCGTCACAACGGACGACAATGTATCCAAACCCACAGGCTTCATGCTCTTGTGTTTTGAGTGAGGTTGGGGTACCCCAAACAACCCCGCCTGTGGGAGTATCCCCAACAGCCCTGCCGGCGGCAGCCTCAACAGGTTTGACCAAGGCTTCAAAGTCGGCGTATATGATATAAGGCACAGACATTTGGTTCTTGTGGTTACCGAATTTTAGGATATTGTCACCTTCCTTAGGCATGTCGACTCGTATAGCCGTCTGCCCCACACCTTGGCAATCCTCCCGGTGGGATCCTAATAAATCAGCTCGTGTGAAGCCATGTAGGCACCGTTCGCAGAAGTGGGTCTCTTCTCTGTGTGCCGATTGGTCATACAACAGCCTGCTAAAGTGTTTTATCAACGCGTAGTGGGACTTGTCACCTCGCTGAATCATGAATATATTGAAAACGCGTTTCCCCACCTGTCCCCCCATTTGGTGTTCCCCCAACGGACTGACTCTGTGTACTATTGTTGTGTTACCTTCGTGTCCAAAGACATTTATAGCTAGATTATTCTGTTTTTCTATTTTAGTTATCTGGGATATGGGGGTGGGTTCACCTATACCATCCCAGTTGTGCCCATCGTCCTGGGGATAGCTAGAAAGCCTGTCTGAATGAGTGTCAGCTGGAAACAAGGCTGACCTGATAGCTACCCTCAGGCAATCGTCTCCTCTATTCTTGACGTTGACCATGGCATGTTTTTTCCTATAGTAGGGGGGTAAGTCTAGGTATGACCCGCCTCTGAACAGCACGTAGTTAGCTATGTCTAGATAGATATTGTCGATTTTATCTACAGTCCACCCCGACCCCAAGTGTGTGTAGCGTTCTAGGTATTCTCGTATCTGCTGAAAACTGGTATCGATTGATGCGTCTATGGTCTCTATATGGGTCACGACCTGCTGCTTAACACCTCGGAAGTAAGGCTGAACTAACTCAGTGACCCCAGTGGGGGTTCCCCCCACGCCCCCCACTTGCTTATCGAGCGACATTTTCATTGTGATCTGAAATTTGATACTTCCTAGACTCTTTAGTTCCTGGTTGACCTTATCAGCTATCAGAGGCTTGATATCTGTGATGCTCTATATTCCTATCAACATGCATCGCCAGCCTCTCAAATAGTTGCCTACAGCCAGTGCAATACCTAACTGTAGGTCAATTGCTCTATTCTGCCTAATAATACTTAGCTGTGGTTTCTCTCATACGGGAATATCCCTCCTAAACCCAAATTGCGTGCCTGAACTTTCAGTTGTTTTACAGTGGCAGGTTTTGCTACGGGGCATGTGATAACAATGCGATTAACCCGGCTCTCCCAGGTTTGAATAACCCGCGGAGCCCAAGCTGTTTTGCCTGAGCTTTTAATTGTTTTACCGTAGGAGGGCTTCTAACCCTAGTAATCTCAACAAGGCTGGCTTCCATCATTCGAGAATACCCGCTTACACCCCGTCTTGGCTTATTCGTTTAAGTTCACTGGTCAGTAGTCATAGTTGTGTACACAACTAAGAAGATCAATCTCTAATTGGGCCACAGTAAAAGGAGGTAACTCCTCTCCAACCTTGATAAAAATATAGTGAGGTCAGTGGATGGGCCGTTTTCAATCCAGTAATTTACACTGTTGGGCATAGTATTCCTTGAAGTTGTACATGTATTCCTGTATACTTGTAAAACAATTGATTTGGTATTGAGTCGTGATATCCCCTCACATGTGAAGGGGTGAGTAACTACTTAACACCCTCCTTAATCCATGCCACTCAATATGACTCCGAAATCTCCAGCTTCCCAGTCGCTCAGTTCTCTTTGAGTATGTTTTTAACCAGAGATTCGATGCCGGGTATACTTTCCCTGGGGTCAATTTCCACAAACATAGCTATACCTAAGTGTGCACAGGCTCTAATTGGGGTCTATCTTGAGTAGTCGCCTACGTTCTTTTATGTCTTCCCCATAAGTATGTATTCGCATCGGTATGGAGCAGGTCTCATGTTTAGCATACTTATATGAGTATTTAGTCTAATTGTTTCGCAACCAATGCAGTCGCTGCTATACCCAGCGTTATGAAGACCAGTTCACGGTCCATTTGCCCCTTGGATGGTGTGTAGTACTGAGCGAGTGTGGGTTTATTGAGTGGTTGCAACCGTTTACCTGTTAATAAGAAGTATTCTTTTGCTGCGTCATCGACATCGTGGAAGGTTTGAACGGCATGGTTTTCACGCCTGAGTTGTTCGTTAATGTAATCGATCCTCTGGAGGCGTTTTTAGCGTGCTTCGATTACGCCTGTAATTTCTCAATAGCCAGATTATGTCACTTTTTTCTTCCTGTATTTCAGCTTGGCAGGTGACTCTCGTAGTTTCAGAAGAGGGAATTACTCCCGGAAAATCCTAGGGCATTTTACTAACGCCCCACCGACCATCATGGCAACCGTGAGCCATCCTATATTTACTTCCACAATATAATATTTTCAGGTAGTATCCTTGTTTTACTAGGATGTCTTTTGTAGCCATCGCCATACCAAGGTTCATTATGAGCATACCCATATCCTGCAGGTTGAAATCTAGCTTGATAGTCGGTTGTTTAAGCACTATTTTGGTCAACCAAGCGTGCCCTATACCTAGACTGGCTACCACTGTGGCGTGGTATACGTCGTTGACGAACGTTTTCCCCTCAGACATTATGTATATGATATAAAATATTAAATTATAACATGATATGCGGGTTGACCTCTAATTGTGGGGGAGGGTTTCCCTCCCTGAGAGGGTTTCCCTCACTGTGTTGTGTATATAACCATGAGATAGCCACGGCAGCAGTTACGCCTACAACCAACAATAGTCGAGCTGGGTGAGTCACCGTGATAATTTTATGTTGGTTACACCACCGTTTTTTACCGGCAGCTTCTCTCTTAGGATTCTTCTGCCTGGTGACTGTCACCTCCAGTTGGGGTTTCCCCAACGTGGGGGTCGCCTCCCTGGGGGTTTCCCCCCGTTGTTGGGGTGGTGTCTCCTCTGAAGGGGTCTGGGGTGGGGTTTCCCCCTGCCCCCTGGAGGTTTCCTCCAGTTGTGGTGTCTCCTCCTGTGCAGCATCCATCTATACTATTATTATTATTTTTCCTCTCATATTGGCAATACTTTGCCGTGATAATCACCGCTGTAACCGGGGCTAACAACATACCGTATTTGTGGTACAGCTCGCACTAGATAGAGCTCAAGGCGTGTTCGATAAAAGGGTCTTTCTCGAGGTCTTCCCACAAGTGAAGTCGGCGTTCCTGGGGAATGGGAAGGAAGTATGACACAATACCAGTGTATAACTGGGTCATAGCCGATCCTATTGTCTTTGTCATCTCTGGTAGGCAGCCGACTCACTCATATCTAGCGTATAGTTTATCGATTTCTTTCTCGGCTGACATTTGTGAATTTTATCGGAGTGTAGTCTCCAAAGTAATGTTTGGCTTTGCCGCCAACAGCCAACGACACCAGTTTCTCTCGCTTATCATCGTCCACTGGCACCAAAAGTTGCTCTAGCAATTCCTCACACTCCATCTTATAATGTGATAAGCAAGTTTTAGTTTTAACTATATAATATACGATATAGGTGAAACACAGAGAAATGAAGGTTAAGTTGCACACTTCAAAAACCATAGCTACTAATGCTAAAAGCTAAGTTTTACTTAGCTTTGCTTAGCATTGCTAAGCTTTGCTTAGCTTTTACTTAGCTTTGCTTAGCATTTGCTTAGCTTTACTTAGCATTGTTAAGCTAAAACACTCTGTAAGGCATGGGTTGGTCGGTCTTGAGCACGAGCTTAGCATGTTTAGTTTCAGCGAGCTGTTTCTTCACACGTTCCCGTTCTAATTTGCTCATCACATCGTTCTCTCTCAAACACTCTTCGAACGAATCCCTGTCCTTGCACTGAAATAAGGCCACCCATCGCGTCTGCTCCCTGAGGTCTTTCAACACTGAGTTGAACTTCTGCGTTAGCACCCAGACACTGTGATAGCATATCTCTCTTTTTTGTTATCTCGCGATTAGCACTGCAGTCATCCAGTATGAACAGCGTCGACTCCCCTTTAAATTTCTTGTGAAGAGCTTTCAACCAGTCCTGCAGGCGTGTTCCCGGGTCGACTTTGTGTACGTCCGGGTCCGTCATCACCCAAGGTCTTTCCGTGTATGTTTTATTCATGCTCAGAGTAGGGCACATGATAACGATGTTGTCGACCACATCCCTGTAGTACCCCTCCAACATATCCAACACGAAAACGGTCTTCCCACAGCCCGTCTGGCCACACACTATGGCGCAGTGTGGGTCGCGGGGCAAATCAATAGGCAGTGGCCTAGTAGATGGCTTGCCACCATCAGTAGATGGCTTGCACGAATCTCCCATTGTCTATATTAAGTTGCGCGTCCATAATAACGTACAGATATAATTTCAACTTGCCAGCGGGTTGAGCCTTCTTGGTAATCTGGATTGTTATCCCCTCGCTGCCGTTATCTATGTGGCGACCACTACCGTGCAGTTTATCGTCATCCATGGATCGCATGTCCAACCACAGCGCGTACTTCGTGGTCAGGTATTCACCGATCTGCACAGAGGATAGGTCCAGGTCCTTGGTTATGTATTGGTGTTGTTTGATGGCCGGTAGCCTTTTTTTATCTCATCCCACTGCTGGTATGCCCTCATACCATGACTGAACAGCTGGTTGGGCACGCCCTCTATGGTCACTTCCACCTTTTCAATCTACACGGGGTTGAAAAACTTCCTCGTCCCTCCGGAGCGCTCTCGTAATCCTCCACTGGGACGACCAGGATACCTTTCATCCATCGCACCAACAGCACGTTCAGGTTGATATTCCCACACAGTGTCACTCTTATCCCGCGATAGATCTATGCCTCAGTATGCGATCGTACAGGATGGCCATCTTCCCAGAGTACTGGCTTCGAACCTGCCTGGCCAGCTCCGGGCTAGTGACCATGTCGAACTCCAGAGAGATGTTGTCTATGGCATAACTGGCCTCATCACCGTTCGGAGTACACACTTCTTTGCTGCAGTCGTTAAACGTTAGCTCGTATTCAAGCCTATCACCCAGGGCGGCCTGGTAAAATGGCGCGTGTCCCGTGAGCAACTCGAAGTAGGGCCACGCAGAACCGGTTCCCGTATGCTTGAGCGATGGCCTTTTCACCGTCCGATAGCTTGTCTAGCTGGTGAAGCTATACCCAATGCGTGAAGTGAAGCTATACCCATTGCGCAACCGGGTAGATTTGCTGATACCTTGGTACACGTCATTGACGCGTTCTCCCTCGCTTTTCCAGAGGTCCCCATAGCAGTGAAAGACGTCGCTGTCATCGATACTCAGCACCTCGTTACCACTGATCTTGATGGTGGTTTTCTTGATGATAGCTCGACCTACGTTCCGCACTAGCTCGCGTTTGTCGTTGGTGGAGGTCAACGTGAGGTTGAACGCCAGTCGAACCGTGCCTGGTACAATGAGGTCATTCTCGCCAAGGTTTGGGAATCTAACCAGCAGCGTTTGATTCTGGTCTATCTTGCTGGGATTGTTGGTGATGGTCACCGACTGGCGCATGGTTATGGCCCCTAGAGGCTCTCTTGATCTTCTGAAAGGATCTAGTTTTCTACCGTACATTGTTATATAAAGTTATATAAGATTTAATACTAAATAATAGCTGAATACATACCTACGGATGATATGTGGGATTATAGTGCCCAGGCATTCGAGGATGAAACCTCATTCGAGAATGAAGCCTCATTCATGCAAGGCAACGAACTCGTGAAGCAGGCCGTCAACGGGTTTTACGATGGTTTAAAAGGGGATAAAAATTACGTAGAGCCGTGGGGGCGAGACTATTCCAAGTTTTTTGTTGATGACAATGGCACGCTGCAACTGAGGGGTCGCCCGGAGATCGATCTCATGAATAAGCGCACTAGAGAACCGCTTGCCTTATCAATACTCGGCAGTCGCCATGGGAGTGACTTTATCCACGATGTACTAAGCTTCATAGATTACGGTGGCGCACAGCCTAAAGCCCTTCCCAAGGAGGCCATTCAAGATCTGCAAGACGTCAAGGGCGCCACATCGGACCAAGACATGACTGATAACATTGAAAAGCTGTTGGCCACCTACCATAACAAACCCTTACCCGGGTTCGAATTTGTCGTTCGGGAACTACGGGGGTTGGACATGGCCATGCAAACCATTCGCGGGCATCTCGTGAACAACACGGCCAAACTGGACGCGATAGACGACCACATCGCCCATGAAAAGGCCAAACTCGGTGAAACGGAGGATGAGTCTCTGAAAGCCACCATCGAGGAACGAATACGTACTTTGGAAGAGGAAAGGAAGACCCGGATGGAAACGGTATCCTCCTTCCGAGACCAGCTTCGATCCCAGGTCAGCCATGCGCGTGAAACCGTTGATCGAGTCCTCTACCAGGACACCACGCTAGCTGACAGGATTTGGATACTGTTCCGGGAGCAAGGGATCACCATCGCCAGCATTCTGACTGCATTGGGCTTCATCATATCAACCCTGGTGGTGTCATTAACGCCTGCCGGCGGTGGTGGGGGTACCCCCACGCCTGCACCAAGTGGTGGGGGCGTCAAATCCTAGATAAAAAAACTCGGGGAGGCCCTGGCTAAACTGTCTGGTAAGGCTGCTGAAGCCCTACCCGGCATCCTGGGTAGCATCGTCTCGTGGTTGCTGGGTGCTTTGGCTAAAACTGCCACGTGGCTTAGTCAAAACCTGTGTGCAGCAATCGTCGCCGTGGCGGGTCTGGTGTACGTAGCGGCTAAGGAATTTTTAACCAAATAAGTCCCAAAGCTACCCCTCCAACCACCAGGGCTGTTTTACGAGCGATGTGCTGTTGTGTGTGTGACCCCACAGGGGGTGTATGTTGAACCCTGGGTTCTGGGGGTGGCGCCACTATACCCGTTTCACCGGTCGTGGGTGGTGGGACGTGGGGGTGTTAACATCGGGGTTGACGCCCAATTTTTGACCCGACGTGGCTATGACTATTTCGTTGTTGTAGCCCACCACTTTTTCTACTCTCAGTTGCATATCGCTCGGAGCCATGTACAGCCCCACGTCGAACACGTAGTCGACTTTCGACCTGGCATATTCCAACACGTCTTGGTAGCGTTTGATGGCACTCGGGAGATCAACTGGAGAATTGATAGCATCCTCAACGTTAACAACGAACTGTTTCTGAGCGTTGTAAGCAGTCACCTTACCAAGGATGTTGGAACGCGTTTGCATCTGAGCCCCCAACAGCGTCCCCACATACGTTCGAATAGAGTCGTTCAATCTGGTGACACCGGCAAGAGTAAACCCTTTCGACGTGTCCAACATAAACTTTTTCCAGTCATCCGCTGCCCCCTGCTCGAACCTCCAGACTCGGTATCCTTGCTGTCGTTGAAAGCCATGTAACGGTCATCCCACTCGTTGGTTGTGAGGTGATGATACCACTTGTATCCCCATTCTTTCAACTTCTCGCTGGCATCCACGAGGTGCATATTGTGAACGATGGGGATACCCAACCTGTGTTTCGGCCCCGGGATTTCTTTAAGGATATGCCTGACCTGGTAGTACACGTGGAACGTGAATACAGACTGACTCAGCGGCCCACGCCGAGTGTCGGTCAATGTCACACCACACCCCGTTGTAGCGCACCACACGGCGAAGTTGAGTTGATTCTGCCAGAACTGCATCGGGTTGTTGAACCAAGCGTGAACTACCTTAGCGTTAGTCACCGAAAATTTATACAGGCTGAACACATCTATAAGCTGGGCATTGAAATACATCCCATCAGCAACCGCGATCTTCATGGGTGAGAAATCTACGTCCAGTTTAGGGTAAAACACTCCAGGGGAGTAAGACACTCCAGGGGAGTACATTTTAAAACTATTATATAATGAGTATATATACTCTAACATGTACATAACACTTCCAGGAATAACGAGCGGCGAGGCCGTTCAGCTGACGCGACGCGATCGAGCAATATCGTCGGTCAACTTCGAAGTCGCGACTCTGGGCGATATCACCTACCTACCGCGAATGGACTAACATCAACACCAGCAACAATAAGCTGTTTGTCAGTGGAGCTCGCAGCCAGATAACTGACGGCTACTACAGCGTGTGATCGCTAAGCGACGCGGTCTTCAAACCCCTGGGAGCCGAACTCAAGATGAACGACTCAAATGGCACAGTGGTGTTAATTAACAATGGAAGAAACTCCTTGAGGCTCGGCCGGCCATTGGCGAGGACACTCGGTATGTCGCCCGATGAGATAAAACCAACAACAACCGTCACAGGCATGAAGTTACCCGACCTAATACCGTACTGAGAGCTGTACATTCATCTCGGCCAGGTGAGCACAACGTACAACATTCAAGGGGGTCACCCTTCAACGATACTGAGAGCAGTGCCGGTTAAAACGGAGAAATACAACGACGGTAGAACTGAGTCGTTTTCACCGCGGCAGTATAAGAGGTTGACTCAGGGCAACATACCTGAGCTGATAATATCGGTGTTAGATATAAATCATAATCCCGTCAATATAGGATACCTCAGCTTAATGCTTCGTGTAAAATGACCAGCGCACAAGGGCCCGGGGTGCAAAAATGCGTCAATGTGGGGATCTCCGACCTTGGGTTCACACGTGGTTTTGACGCTCCCGGAGTAGATGGTAAATTGTACGCCTTGCAACTGAAAAACAACATTTACAAACGTAACGGTGGAGCCCTAGGTGATATAGTAGATACCACAGGAGCGACAGTCAACACTCGGTACACCCTAGTCACCACCGGGGATGATAAATGGATTATATACCCATCGTTCGGGGGCAAACTGTTCAACTTAGATGATGTTGAGAACACTACCGTCGCCCGAAACAAGCCATATACGCTCGTCTTCACCGAAGATGACAAGTGGGTGTTGTTACCCCATAAAGACGACTGGTTTCTCAATATTAGGCTCGGCTCCCCCTACGTGTTCACCGATAACGAAGACAACCACCTAAACAAAGTCGTGAACAATGGAACCCTGCTAGTGGCTTACGTCCCGACTCAGAGACGTAGCGTAGTCATCAGCCCAGTCGCCAGTATGGCAGCCCACATGCTATCGAGTAAACTGGGAATGCAAAACGTGGTATTGCAGTTGGTGTCTGAATTCGAAGGCGTGGTCAACATCCTGGAGAGTCTACCGGCGAACTCAACACTGATCATCAAAGTCTACCTAGGGGAACCATCGCAGGGTGATGTCGAGATCGTGAAGGGGATCAAACTCGGGTGGGCGAAACGACACCAGTATCACGTTTGCACGGTTTACATGCCGGTGGGTGTCGGCTCCAACACCAGTTTGCAGGGTGCCACCGTGATCGTGGAAGACATGATATCACTAACCAAGATCTTCCTACCTGCCAACATACACTTCATGGGGGGTGAAGTTCACCCCCTGAACTATTATCAGAAAACGAGTTGGAAACTATATCGTAGTAGTATTATAGCAATGACCAGTCATCGTCCCAACACTGCGCTTAACGACCTAGGGGACACGGAGGGATTCGATCAGCCTGGTTAGGAAGACACCTTATACATCCTACACTTCAAAGACAACGTGTATAGGCGGGTGTCATTATCAGATTTTAAAGAGCCTGAATGGGTAGTCAACTTAACCCTCGCCTCACCTTATATCTCATTAAAGGAACATAGTCATATCTCTGAAATTAAGAACAGAGGTATCTCGCCCGGGAGTTTCGTTCCGGGGCCTAATACAAGGATTATACTAAGCCCGGGTTTCCCCAATATGTTACACTCATTCCACGGGGGTGAGTTAAGGTATGACTGCTATGGGCACATAGGGATTCCGGCTATGGTACCAGGCTCCACACTCATCATAGAAGTCTATCTCGATAGATTTAATATTAATAATGCAATACAACAACTTTTACCTGGGGTGACAGTGTACTGGAATCCCCAGAACCATGGTAAACGTTACCGTATCATCATACAACCGGACCCCTCAACGGGTTCTATAACCCCCTCAATAAGCCCCTCCTATGGGGCTCTTGTCAATGCAGAGTTACCTATTAAATTCTCACCTATTCTCCTACATGAGGATTTATACCTTATAAGCCTCAAGTACGTTGATCGACTGTTAAATGAAACCCAATTAAAATATCTTTTGTAATATATATTATAGGATGGGTCTGTACCCAGTCGTAGAGGAAGTAGCGAAACCCCTGGAAACCATAGACGGGTTCCGTTTGAGACAGTTATGTGATGTAAAACGCCAACTACAACAAGACCGCGACACGCGTAAAGCACTATGTAAGAAGTACCATACAGCTTTCAATATCGTGGATGGGGCTGATACTGCCCTTATGGCAACCAGCATGGGGCTGGGAGCGGCAGGTGTTGGGTTGTTAGCTACCATCGTGGCTACCCCTGTAGTGCTAGGCATTGAAATAACAGCTGGGGTGGCAGGGGTGTTAGGGTTGGCGCTTAAGTTTGCATCACGCAGACTTCATCGTAAGGCATTGAAACACGATGAGATCAGGGTTCTGGCCGAAGCAAAGCTGAACACAGTAAGTGAGCGTATTTCCACGGCACTCACTGACAGTAAGATCTCAGAGGAGGAGTTTCGTTCAATCCTCTCTGAACTCGCAAAATATAACAAAATGAAACAAGAGATTCGATCCAAGTCTCGTAAGTCTGCTATCAGTGAGGATGAGAAAAAAAAGTACATAGAACAAGGGGTGAAAAAAGCCCAGCAAGCCTTTATTACAAACACCAAAGAGATCATAGGCGATTCACATTAAACTGTTTCATTTAGGTAAACGTGTCATAGCGGCACGTGGAGCGATGATACAATCCCAGGATAGACCCGTTAAACCAACATACTTCAATCAAGTCCCTGGTAGCTGAGTCGGTTAAGTGGTGCGGTTGTGAGGTATAACATTGGGCGTTCGTATCCCACTAGCGTCCCTAACTTTTTTTTTAGTAGGGGTAATGGTAGCAAGAGCTAAGGGTCCGACCAAAGCCTTATTTGGGAAATAAGGCTTTGCAGAGGCTTTTGTTGGACCTGGTCCAAAACCCCCATTGTGTATACTACTAGCCCTTTCGTTTGAGTTTTTGGGTCATATTCCATACCTATGACATTGGCGTACGTGAGTTAAGCTTCCATACATAGTTTTGCCAAGATTGGCGTTTATTTTGTTTAAATGTTCGCCGTGCTTTAGTATTTAAAATATTACATTTATTTAAATTATGCACCATGGGGTGTTGACGGAAAAAATGCTCAGCCTTTTTCTGTTCCTTCCTAGCTTGTTTGCAGGTATCGTTATACCAGGGTTTTCGAATGTGTGGAATCGCAGAAGACTTTGGGGTACATTCGTAAACTTTTGTACTCAATTCATCAGAAAAAAGCACTTTAGAGCATCAGGAACATGAATAGAAAGTTCAGGTTTAAGTTAAAGTTTGGCAGCACACAGCGTTTCATATAAAGGCCAGATGGCCTTTTGTGAAATTCCATCTTGATGATGGAGGAACAGCAGATGGGGCTACAGGCTTTAGTATTGTAGGAAAATGGTCACTTCCACAGAGGTCATCGTGGACTTACCTTTCAAATTCATTTAGCACGTTTGAGTCTGTAATGGACATGTCAAGAGCTGAATACGTTCCTGTGCCAGGGTGTAAATATGTGTTGGAACCATCATTATATATACATAAATCATTATTCAAAATGAAATCCTCCAACATCTTACCTTCAGCGTTCGTGGTCACACCACCCCAGAGTGGGTTGTACACATGGCTTGGATAGTTGATCATGAACACAAAGTAACTGTGATGTTCAAAGTAATTTGCACTGCAACTCTTTGTACATTTGTTTCTATTGTCACAGAGCTATGGATAACATCATGCCTAACAAGGACTGACGATCCTCCAGTGGCCCTATTGCCAAGTGGAGAAACCAAATGATATTAATTATACTGACGGAAGTTATAAGTATCTGTCTGCTTTAGATACGTTTCTTGTAAGCAGAATGCTGAAGGTTTAAAGTCTTGAACTAATAGCTGGAGTTCATGAAGATTAGTCTTCAGGCCTCTGCGATTCCACTGAGTAATATGTGAAGAAACTATTTGGGATCTACCACTTGGACATCCATGTCCTTTAAGGATCCGAACTTATTAAACAGTTGGATTTTTTCATTCGAACCTTTGGAGGCTCTGCCACTTTGGCGTTTTTGCGAATCATTAAAAGTTTTGATTTTAGTTTTGGACTGATGTTTCCCATTATTTTGACATTGATGTTTTGGTACGTACTGTGATTCTGTTGTTGCTGCTGCTGATTGTTCCTGTGTAGATGATTGAGACTGAACATGAGCAGGTGTTTCAGGGAGTGATTCAGCAGTCTTAGAGGACTGGTTGGGCGAGTAAACTTCAGGGTTAGCTGTACCCACCCATGTCAAATCAGTCTGGCACAGTGTTAATGGAGTGAACACAGTGATAGTAGTGGCTTTGTGGCTGATAACAGAGGGTGTTTTCGTAATTGGGGCATAAGATGCAAAGCTGATATTCTGTGTGAATATAATTTGGTTAATCGCTATTTGTTGCTTCCAGAGTGGACATTGTTTAGAAAAAGATGAATTTGTTCCAGAGCAGTTGGTGCATTTTTTAATGTTGTTATTGCAATCCTCAGTAACATGGGTTTTCTTACTGCAATGAGTGCATTTCCACTTATTTTAGATTTCCTTAAAACAGCAGATTTGGTCGTCCTTGAATTTAACTCAAAAGTTCAATGCATTGAAACACTGTATGCATTATATGACCCTGTACTTGTGGAATAATATATTGTTTCCGAGTTTGAAAAAACATTTGCTGAATGGACTTTCTCACCCTGTGACCAGTGGCATGACCGCATGACACTATTAACTTCTCACACTACTAAATGCTCAGATGAAACATCATAATCTGCTTGTTTGCCACAGATGAAGTGCTTGGCTACGAAACATTGTCACAACCCTGTTTCTTAACCTCATGCCTCGGTATTGTATGTGTTCTGTTTAAGATTACACTTTCGAAGTAACGGCAAGGTTCTATCCGAAATTCTAACACATGGAGAGGCAATCGTCCATATGCAGCTCATACCCATGCCATGTGATGTGCATCCTCTCACATATCGTCATATTTCAAACGGTTTATCTTGAACACATCTTGAACTGGAGTAATCGTTACTCTACAGCCATGATCGTCTTCTAAGATCGTTCACGGTAATAACATCTAGTGTCATACTTCAGTACCTGTTGTAACGTGTTCCGAATTATCATGTCATCTTCACAGAAACTGGAAACTGTTTGTTGTAATTTCTTTTGTTTTTCAAATAAATATTTAATGTTTTTCCGATTTTTGTAGGTTATGAATGAAGCATTCTAGATTGTGTGCAGGTTCGGGTCCCATCTCAATGAACCTGGAATTATTTGTTTATATAAATATTTGATACATGCTGAGACAAAGAATTCGTCAACCAGGCAATGTGTAAGGTGCAACAACATGCACTCCAGGTATGTGAGAGGCATCACAACCTATGAAATTGTAGATTAAATTCCAATTAATTATGGCTTTGTATTTATCACACGTCTAACGCCTGCATCGTTTAAATGTCTTCCCAACACAAGCCTATATGCCGGGGTATAACTGAAATATTGTTCAAAGACTTTTCGCATATAACTGTAGAGGGAATCATTGATGCAGATGCTCCTGCCTCAGCATCACACCAAAAACCGTATTATTTTTTCTTTGTGAAATACCTGGATATTTAAAAGTAAACTTGATATCTCCGTCCATCCATTATGCAGTTAAAAAATCAAAATACACAAACGTACGTACTGAACAAAGGACAACAGAGAGAGATAGTGTCTAGTGTACATTTATTGAAAAGTTGTTTTTAAAAAATTAAAATAAGCTCAGGTTATATTTGATTGCTAGTGCACCTCGCAAATGTGCATGTCATTACATGAATAATTCTGCAAAACAAGGCTAAAAAACTGACGTATACATGCAATAAAAGCGTAAATAATATACCGTAAACCCATACAAACATATAAACAACTTTGCACATACAGTAAACTACGATTTAAACGAACACACCGGGACCATTATGTTAGTTTGTCATACGCAAAATATCCCCAGGACAAAAATATCAACCAGGTGTTCCAGACCAAAACATAGTTAACTATTACCTTAAGTTCGTTATAGACGTAATTTACTTTACTTTGATATCCCAAAGGACACAACATCAATCTGCAAAACTAGAAAATACCTTTTGAGGTTTTCGAAATGATGTTTAAACTTTTAAACATCACAAACGCTTAAAACGACTTATCGACAGTCTGTTGGTGATTTTCTGAACAGAAACACATACACTGTTTATGTCATACGTTTTCGAACACGAGGATGACGGCAAGCGTCGGTTACTTCATATACGTTGAAAGTGTTCACGTGAATAATTAGTGTAGTGTCAGATACACTGAGAAAAGAGGAACAGTCTACATACATATTATCAATAAACAAAAGTAAAATAACAGTTGGACCTCTTTTGATATGGAAAAGTGTATTAATCTAAGAAAGTGTTTACTCTCGTAATTGACATGAACTTGACATGACATCAAATCGCAAATTTCATGTTATTTCAATACTTTATAATAAAATTAATAAAATGAATAAGCATTAATCACCTGACTGTGGCTTTAGTCACAGTGCATCCAGGCTAGTTCCATGTCAACTTAGGGATTCAGGGAAGGACGTCAGTGTCCAACAGATAAAATCTACATAACCTAAATTTTAAGAAAGTTGGAGCTCGTAACAAGATGTTGATCTGCTTGTCACAATTTTGATGGTACATTTTCATATCTGCCTTGTATCAGGGTGTGTTCTTGGGAATAAATGAACCTGCGTATGGTAATTGTGATTGTATTCAATTGGGCAATCCTATTGTTCTGTTCCTGTCGTATTTCTGTATTTTATTCCCCCTGCACGTAATTATTCCTACGCCATCTGTCGGTTAATTATTTGGGATAATTCTTTCTTAATCGCCGACAGGAAAGTCCCCAATGCTGAAACACCTAGGACTAGATTAGTTTAGTTTTCATTAAATACATTTGCAATAGGACTCACTGAGTTTGGTTTTACGCCGCTTTTAGCAATATTCCAGCAACATCACGGCGGGGGACACCGGAAATGGGCTTCACACATTGTACCCATGTGAGGATTCGAACCCGGGTCTTCGGCGTGACGAGCCAACGCTTTGACCACTAGGCAACCTCACCGCCCCTTGCAATAGGAGGAAGCTACAGGAAACATTTATGGACGGTTTTTCAATTGTACAGTTATGGAAGGCTAATTGTCACATGTATGTGTAAAAAATGGCTTTAGACAGATTAGACAGAACCGAACATTGAAAAAAACACAAAAAACTTTCAACAATAATGATATTTCTATGCTTCAGTCTCCGGTTTAGAAATCAATAGCAGGCAGTATATCACAGAAAAATAATACTTTTTTTCCAAAAAGAAAACAAAAACTCGTCTAAAACGTTATGCTTACTCATAAGTAAGAGGAAATGGTTGAATAAAATAAATCTAAGCTACAAACTGATAAAAACTGAAACATTGCTTCAATCCAGTAGAAAATACAACTTTCCTTTACTTCTTCCAGCCAGAAGCTTTATTCTTGAAAGCATGGAAAGTAATAAAAACATTAATGTCAGGATTATGCCCTGTGGACTTGAAAAATGAACTCACTGATAAAGCATAAATATAATATCTAATAGAGAAATCCCAACCTACCTATCAAAATAGAAATATAGGTATTGAAGAACCCCACACATTCTTGTATATATTACTCAGACGTAGTTACGTTACTTAATGATCTTGTGGCACAAATACCGAGCATCATCTCGGTATGAAATAAAATTTGAAATGCTTCCTCTACGAGAGGGGATTTGAATATGTTATGACGTCCTAAACTGAACTAAATAAACTACAGAAACATCACTGTCTATAAACGTTAGAATGATGAATGTCTTCAGTATGTCATTTACATGTGTCTGCTGGTGACCATATTGACTATTTCACTAACATGTTGATCAGAAGAAAACTGGAAACTGCCCTCAACTCCCTCCACCACTACACTACAGTCAAGACTGGTGTATCATATGGGTTAGATTATGTGTTACGTATTATCCAGTAATTTGATCGTAAAACCTTTTATAACACCAGAATTAATGCATGCAAGACTAAATGTCAAATACTGTATCAAACATTTTCTGGGTGAGACTATATGGGTGAGACAATTCATTACAGCCAGTGAATTTGACCCGAAAATGCATACCTGATAATTCATTTCATAATCGTCCTGATCGCTTCCATACAATAATTTCTTCGATATCATAAACTTGTGTTTCTGAAACACTGTCAGTAAGTCACCATAACGGCGTATGATCACACAAACAAGGAGATGTAAGTCAGGTGTCACCTGAAAACTTGCGGGTGCATATTTTACATGTTCAAGTATCAATAGCAACAATAGCTTAGGATATCAGTTTCTGCCCATTTTGTGTAATTCACAAGCCTTCAAATGTCTATATAAAGATTTTGATAAATATTGGAAATGGCTTGATTAAACAATTTAGTGCAGGGGCTTATGTAGAAAAAAATGCTTCCCGTGGGAAGTACATGTTAATTTTTAGAACCACTGATAATTGTAAACAATATTGCATATGGTTTCAGAAAAACCATGGTTCCATTTTTTCTGATGATTATAAGTGTCATTCTGGGGTAACTGAACATCGGTACCCATAATCGAGCTGCAACACCAATGTGAGAAAAACATATTTTAATAAACGTATCACAACATAGGCATGTAGGATATCAAAATGTACATTGTGATGTGTGTTTTACAACTACCATATGTATCATGAATCTCAATAATATATGTATGCATAATAATCAATATGATCATAATTGCTTCTGCCAAAACCGAAGGTTTGTTGCAGAGGGTATGCATTCAACCCTGTTTGTGTGTGTGTTTATTTATGTGTTAGTATCTTTACTCAAAAACTACTAGATGGATTTCATTGAAACTTACTGGATCTCCTTGGTATGTCCCCAGGACAAATCAATTAGATGTTGAAGAAAGTACTCTCTTCAAAAAAAGAAACGCAAAACCAAAATATCATTGACAAATTTGGTCTTATTCAATTATATAAATCAACGAAAATAAACGGTATAGCATTGAAATTATGTAGAGCAATACATTGGTATCTCGTGCACATTTCACAAGAATGATAGTCATCCTACCTTGTATGACCACCTCTTACTGCTAGAACTGCACGACACCTCCATGACACAGATTGAATCAGTTGTTGGATGTTTCGTTGTGGAATCCTTTTCCATTCCTCCTTCAGCATGTTGAACAAAAGTTACTGTTAAAGCCTCAAGGGAGGATTACAATGTTGACATACACGTTTATCTGTCTGATCCACAGGTAATCAATTGGTTTCAGATCCGTGGATCTGGAGGACCAGGGGAGGACATTGATGTTGTTATTTTCCAGGTAGTCCACTGTAGCACGTGCTGTGTGAGGTCTGGCGTTGTCCAGTTGGTACAGCTCCCTTTGGCGGTCGACAAGGCGATGCACGTGAGGACAGAGAATCTGGTCGATATCGAGCGGCCGTAAGATTGCCTTGGACGAGCACCAATTCCGATCTATAGGTGTATGAGATAGCTCCCCACATCATCACACCATCCCCACCAAATCTGTCCACTTGCCTGATGCAGTTTGGATGCGAAACGTTCATTGCGTGGTCTGTAGACACGTTGTTTTCCGTCACGTCGCTTGATGGGATACCGTGATTCATGACTGAACCATATGTGCCTCCAGTTTCCAAGGTTCTATGGCTGCACCGCGTTACACTACCTGACTCGCGGGCGTTGATGTACTAGTGTCAGAGAGGGGGCAACTTTTGGACGTCTGGCACGCATACCTACCTCTCGGAGACGGTCCCTGATTGCCTGGTCGGACATTCTCCGGGTTCCAAACCGTTCGTCCTGTTTCCAGGGCTGAGCGATGGCAGTGACGTAGGTGGGTTACCCGGATGTAGCGATCATGGGCTGATGTGGTGACTCCGGTGTTCCTAGTCTTGGATGGTCATTTGTCGAAATGGAATGCACAAAACGATCCGACAAACGAGTTATTGTGCTGGGGTGAATGCTGAAGGTTCTTGGATGAATTTGCGATATGCATTTGGGTCTTAGGTTGTACTCATGCTTTCCACGTGAAAAGCAATAATTGCGGCTTTTGGTTGTGTTCCGTAACAGACAAGCTTATCATGACAATCATGATCGATAAAACCATTCAAAATCAATTTGTTTGTGGTTGCATTTGTTCACGCAGGTTCTTCTAAACCATACTAACGACAATATTCAACCCTCAAAGCATGCTTAATTTCACATATGCGTACAAAGTTTATTTTGCGTTTCTTTTTTTTTTCCTTTTTGAAGAGTGTATGTTAAAGTACATGCACACAGAGGTACTTTGAAAATAATCGCAATGTTAAATAAATGGAGAATATGTATAATATCTCAAAATGTTATGGATGGATTTGAATGAATCTTGCTTGTTATGTTAGGTATGACACAAGGGCTATCTGCGTACGGTTTGGTGAAAGTACATTTAAGTACAAGTACTCAGTAGTACTTTAAAAATGTAATAGTGAAAGGAGATTGCTGTGCAATGTTCTCTAACGACGGCCCTTCTAGTTTCCAAATTAAGAAAATATATGCGTAGAATTCATGCTTGTGTTTGTATGACAAATAATGTCGAAGCTTGTATTTCAACAGCATATTTTGTTCTTGCAGGTTAATGACGAATTGATTGACTGTGCAAGTTACTTAACAATGTGAAAGTTAAAATAGATATACTAGTGCACATTATATATTGCCCTTGCATATCCCACTTGTAATACGTAGTTATCTGTTCACTGTGATATAATTTGTCACTCAAATGTATTAATACATTCACTTTATATGTACTGCAGATTTGGTTTTTATGTCATTTGTCATTTAATTACCCAGACACGAGTGTCAGTGTGTCAATTCTCACTGTACTGGTAGTCCTGATTTGACACTTGTGCACAATGATGATAGTCACACTAACCTTACCTGGGAACTATTATTACTACATAGTAGTTGTATGGTAGTATATATTATGAAATGGGAGAATACATTAATTGAATTAAATGGTTTCCATTAATATAGGCCAATACCGATGGTGTCCGATGAAGGAAAGGCAATATTTGATTAAATTTAATGATTATGTCATATTTTATGTCACCATATTGAAATTAGAAGCATATTATGTGGTTATCTCTATATCATACATCATAAGCTGCCTGTTGATATGCTGCATGACTATGTTGTGATAGGTTTATGAAAACATGTTTTTCTCGAAATGGTGCGGCAAGCAATTTTGGAAACTCATATTCAATCACCCCACAATGACATTTATAGCAAACAGAAAAAATGGAACCATGTTTTTCCTGAATCCATACACAATGGTGATTACAATTAGTATTGGTTCCAAAAATTAACATGAAATTCCAACGGATTTACACAAGCCCCTGCACTAATTCTCCGAATATGGCACAGGGCACCTTCGCAGAAAGAGCACGCTCAGTCGTACCTGGAATTGGAAAGAAGAAATGACTGCTATTTCCATACAGCCTTGTTGACAGAGTTCATGCCTCTAAGTCAGTGATCATATCATGCATAAACCTGAATATGGAACACATGAGTCGGTTTTGCTCTACACATGTATTGCCATTACGGTTGGTAAACCAATAGTTTGGAATTTGACCTTTATGCTGTTCGACCAATAGTGCGTGGGTTTCCTTGTATCCCTGGTTTCCAAAACCACTTATGGCCTCAATAGAATAAATAATGTGAGTGTGTGAGTTGGGTTTACGAGTTTTCGAGTCATATCAGGACGTGTCACCTAATGTGATTAGAAATCATGAAGTGATGCAATTTTGGTTTAACGAAACACAGTGTTTTCAAACACAGTAAGAGCATGGTGCTTTGCTAAACTTAGAGATAAGGACTCATAATCACAGGTTTGGCGTGTCCAAGGGACGCAAGCCTGAACACGAATTGCGCAGTTATGAAATATGCCATCTGTGGCTACGTAATAATGGACCCGTGAAGGTCCGGGTTAGAATACTGATCTTCAGTAACCCATGCTTGTCGTAAGAGGCGACTAACGGGATCGGGTGGTCAGGCTCACTGACGTGGTTGACCCATGTTATCGGTTCTCAATTTGCGCAGATCGATGGTCCAGACCCGATTATTTACAGACCGCCGCCATATAGCTGGAATATTGCTGATTCTGGCGTAAAACTAAACTCACTCGCTCAGTCACATAATAATGACAGTTTAAAAGTTTATCATATTTACTGTCGGTGTTTCAAATGAACTCCAACCTGCTGCAAAACATCACTATGTATTTACATGTAAGGTAGAACTCACGTCTCTTTAGTAGATCCGCAGGTCTTGTAGTCGAATACATAATTTTCTTGATGAGATACCTGCATACGTCCGGTACAGCATCCAAAAGACGACACCCTCATGAAACAACGAAACAATAATATAAATACACTTACAATCAGTCGTTTGGTGTGACATTACTAGTAACCTAAATGTAACTGCATTCCTTTGTCTGTTTAAAAGGTATATTATTAATTTTGTCTACATAGTAATGAAATTCGTATTACTGTAGGTGTTTCAAGTGAATTCAAAACTGCTGCAAAACATAACTATGTACACTTGTTACCAGAGTGTGTTTTTTGTTAAATTGTATTATCATTGTTTAAGTGATAGTTGTTATTGGGTCACAAAGTTTAGAGTTTTGAGTGTGGGTTGTGGGTCACATTACGTATCATATATGTTCAATGGCTATAGTATTTTAGCAGCACGCCTTTTGAGATAGCGCTCCAGAGTTGCCTCCCTTGGCTTTATTTCTGTTTTTACCGGTGGTACGTTCCACAGATTTCCATAAAGTTCTGAGAGAATAATGATACAGCCTAACTTTGCTAGAATGCTCTAGACACTGTGACAGTATATATAAAGGCTGCTTATTGTGTTGACACACACACACGGAATTACACGGGACTTTTCATATCACTGGAGTTGTGTACATCTGTCTGTCATCGTCTGACCTACAGTCAAGACAGTGCGAGCCTCACTGATCTGATTGTAAACTACCTTCAGTTAGAATATCTGCTCTCATTGTAAATGCCGAGACTCTGGTGAGTTAATATTTCATATTTGTGACCCATTACTTTAGATTTGTGACTCAATTGCATTGTACTAAATATCTGTATTGTCATTCATTGTAGCTCGCTCATTGTTTGCTCAATATATTATTGAATATTTTAGACTTGTCTGTGTTATATTTTGCTGGTTCAAAGGGGGCTCTTAAACCTATTGTCACGGCAATTTATTAGCCGTAACACACTTTTCAAACAAAGATTCCCACAGGCGTTATCAGCAGTTCGTTTCGATATAGTTTGACATCAATCGTCATTAAGACAAGTCCTATGTTTGGATCACGTTAATCATGTGGTTGTTCGCAACATATAGCTGTAAACGTTTGTCATAGAAAATGAAAACGATACATGAAGAGTGCATGCAGAAAAGGTTGTCCACGTAATGCACGTGCAATGTGTTGGACACATAAGTAGAGACATCGACTCTAAAAGGCCAAATCAAATTCATCATTTCATTACGAAATGAAGATCGTCATTGACGTTTGGAAGGAGTCACAGTCTGCCGTTGCAAGACACCTCACCGTCCACCACAGCACTATATCTCGATTATGGCATCGATACACTCGCTTGAAATCGACTAAGGATCGCCCCAGATGTGAAAGATCAAGACTGACCAATTCTGCTCAGGACCCATACATCCGGATGTTTCACATACGTCACCGATTTGCTACAGCAGTGGACACTGTAGGACAGGTGCCTTGTCTTCGAAGAATTTACGATCAAACCATCAGAAATCATCTGGAGAAGTAGGAATTCGAGCATATCTACCAAAGTTGGACCTGTCCCGACATGAATACTCCGATGACGACGTTTCCTCCAGCAATGACTGGATGGAAGACAGCGTGTCGACACGAACGTTTCGCGCCGAACTGTGTTCGACAGGTGGACTGATGTTGGTGGAGTGAGCGTTACCAGGTATTGGCCTCAACGCCTCTTTGTGTCCACACATGTGCAGTGAGTGAACTGAAGTAATGCTGACAATAACAACATTACACATGTTCATCCGTCAAATTTCCTTCATCTATGTTTCATGGTGTTGATCACTGGACAGTCTGGTCCAGACTCGATTATATACAGACTACCGCCATATAGCTGGAATATTACTGAGTGCGGCATAAAACTAAACTCACTCACTCATTTATGTCCATGGTTAACCGACGTATGTACATTTAAAACCATGTAATACATTTCCATATTTTTCGTTTCCATCTTCTTTTTTTTGAAGAGTTTATTTACATGTAAGACAGAACTCACCTGTTTCGAAAACATATTCAACGAGATAGCATAGATTATAGACACATACAAAATACGACACACAACGGACATTTACATAAAAATACAGTCATCACAGTTTATAGTGTGTTTCATCGTATCGTAACTGCATTCACTAGTGTTGATGACAAATTAATTCATTTTGATTTCAAGTGACATGCTGGTATTGAATAATAGATAATGTAATACCATGATAATAGCGTTTAGTAGTAGTTATATCAGACCATAATCAAAGATGTCTGAATATTGTTTTTGCATCTCCATGTATTGGGTCCGAAGGCCTTTTATGCAAATGTACATCAGGATCCCAGCAATTACTTCTACATCATCATCACTATATGTTTTGCAAACAACTCCTGTAAACAGTCTTTAACATCTTCAACAATCTAGATGCGAAATATACACATTTACTTGAATACCAACACACAATCGCTACGGCAGACAGTGCTGATCGCGATTTTGATGAACCCGAAAGCTTGAACTACACTTACTCTCTACACTTTATACTTTACAGTTTATGTCTGTAACTGAAAAATGTCCACTTACCTAAGTCGGATACATATCAGGAACAGGCAGAATAATAGCCAATAGGGATATCATCATCAAAACTGGTCACTATTACTGAAAAAAAAATGATTAGGGTGTTGTTTAATCATACAAACGCATTTGGCACGTTCACACATTGTGATACGTTTTTGTCGCACTATTATTCAGCTGCATTCGACATCCAAACGGAAGAATGGGGACATACATCGGGAGATGAAGCATAATGAAATCTCACGACGAGATGGTGGCTGTTCCGTTTCTGCGATTTCACCCCGCCGCGACAGATACCAACTTTAGCGTTTTCAATGAATGATAGTTTCTTAAACAACTTTTTGGGTGGAGTCCGGAAAATTTTCAAATATAAGAAAGCTGCTGGGTATTAGTAAATGATAAACATGTGTACTATTTATATTTATGTGGCAATTTTGTACAATGATAAAATGTGCAATTCATCGGTCCGTTTCTAACTCAAACGGACTGTAATGGTCGTCAATGTGCCAACATGCATCAGGACACTTTTGTTTGACTGCTTCTTCTAGTCTATCCGGGTCTGTGTGATGAACCAAACCATGCGTTATATTGTACGGATGATACTATTATACATGTACTACAATGTACAAATGTACAGACATGTCCTTGTTGTTTAGATAAGTACATCTCTTCTACGTAAACTCGACAAACGTTTACACAAACGTCCAAATGCGTGATAGGGCTATGATAAAGACTTTTACCTGATTGTCTTTTGTCAATAGATAATACAAACAACCGAAATGTATTGATATAGAAATGTTATAGAAATGTAAGTTCACAAAAGTTTATAAAAGTCAACAGAGATTGCAGCTACAATAACTGCCTTTCATTGAAACAACTAAGTTTGCGGCCACGGATTCCTTTATAAATAAATACTTCAGTGGCACCGAATTACTAAACGCTCGTAAACTGTCGAGTGCTTGACATGCTATAAAATGATGCATGATTAGCGTTACCTTCCCTGTTTGTTCAGAAACATGACAAACTTGAGGTTTGAGGCCTAACCTGTCTCAGCTTGCATTGATGGGATACTTGAAACCACCGATTTTCACTGCTCCGATTTTAAGAACATAACACGATAGTTTCAATAATGACAATTCTGACTTTTATGAGTGCTTGCTCTCATATTTTACGCTATGTTACTCTTCTGCTGCCACCTTTGCCCATTGTATTGCTATTTTACAGTATAAAGCTTATTATTTGTGCGGTGATTAAATGGTATCATGATGCAGTTTCGTCCCTAACAATTTCTTGGTTCATCTTTAATGATTTGTAAAGATTTAGATAAACACTGCTGGTTTGCGGTGGAAACAGTTTGACACTTTTCTAAATAGAAATATACGTCACATGGCAAAGGCAAATATCAAATAAGAAAAGCACCCCATAGTCTGTTTTACAGGGAGTTGATTAAGATTTAAAATTAAGTAAAACATGAAGTGAAATCTCTACGTGACGACTTCGAGTGACTGCGAAACCATGAGGACTCCATTAAACAGTAGGTGCAGAATGCAGTGGAAATCCATCAATAGTCGTTTGTTTCTATTATATGACGTATTCCTTCTGCTGTTTGCTGATGAGGTTATTCTCATGCCCGACAATGTCAAGGGTTTACATCCACTGTCGAGCTGAGTATTAATATGCCGAAATCAACATTAATGTGTTCAGAAGAGATTACTGTTTACCTTGCATTCAGTATTTATGTACAGGAATAAGCACTATAATGGCACTTGGAGAATGCAGCAGATATCCTCTGTTAAACGTATCAAATACTGGTTAAAACATATTTTCACCCCACGCCCATATGCGATGTTATACAACTTAGATGTTGTAGAAAGACTTAAACGGAGTTCAGATGTGATATGTTTAGGATTTCTATGCATGAGCTTTTGATTGGGGTTGGTTGTACAGATGTATTTAACCTTTAAACAACATGTAAAATATATGTATTACCAGGTTGGGTCACTCCTACACTCAACCAGCACTCGTTATGATACTATTGTAAATCTAAAAGTCATTCTAGGCTAAGAATTTTTATTATATATCAAAACCAAAAGAGTAAGTTATTATATATACAAAGAGTAGTTCTTTTTCTACCTTTCATTTCAATGAACTACAGTCTTTCCGTAAAGTTGCTCTAACTTGTATACATATATATATATATATATTACATTGATTGATTATACAGATTTATACATCTATGTTATCATTAGCCACGTGGATGGATGTTGTGCTAAACAGTTATTCATTTTTGTGAGAAAGGAACTCTTTCCATAATTATGAAAATTGAAATTGTGCGACTCCGACGGTTGCTTTCAAACAGAAACTTTCGAACATATAGTCATGATCATAGTCATAGACTTAATGACAATCAAATGAAGTCAGATCAGACACATTCCCATCAAACCACTTTGTCTAGTGATACTGTTGATTTGTTACCTCAGCAAGTAGATGGTAGGGACGCAGGATAAATACAGATAAAAAACCCTTACTACTACAGTCATAATGCCATTTGACGTACATTCGTTACACTGCATCTATAAAGTCGTTACATTACATCTACAAAGTTGTAATATGTACAAAACGTCTTAATGCTTTTCATTGAAACTTAAGACATAAGACAACCATATATTTTCCTTAAAGGTCTAACGCATATTTTCAACGGTTATAATCCAAATAGTGAAACATTTTGTCTTTGGAGTGAAGTCAGCAAGGAAGCCCCAAAGATTAATCAATGTGCACATTCAATGGAACAGACACAAAATATCTCTAAACATCGAGATGGCATACTTACTAATCGTTTCATTTCGACAAATATGAACACTCACTTTTTTCGAAGTCATTGTCCTCGCACATGAGTCCTGTGTATCTGTTGCAAGCCTTGTACCTTTCTCGACACTCTCGGATACATTCATCACCATATCTTCCATCAGTACATACTGTATCGGAGCATGTACCTGCCTGGTTACATCGGCATTCATGGCACTGTTCTTGACATGCGATGTTACAGAATATTCCATATAGATTATCCTTGCACTTCGTGCAGTTTCCCACAAGGCGTTCACATGTTTGGCAGTTTTCTGGACATGGAATTCTACAACTCGTACCCCAAAATCCCTCAACACAACCTGCAGCACATACGGTTGTAACAGATTGTGTTCGGGTGCAGTTGTCATTGATACAGTTAATGAGTTTACCAGTGCACATGTGATAGCCTTCGAGTTCTGAAATTGTAAACAAATACTTACTGGTTAGTGAAGCAGAATACGACAATGGAAATAGGAAACATCCTGTTCCTAAAAGGGATACACTGTCCAAGAAAGATGAGATATTTATCAATAAGATTCTTTATTTCAAATTCCTGTTTGCCAATTATGAACTCATAAGCAAGGAACGCTCGGAGTGAGTTATCTTTAATTGTTGTCAAATTTTAGATACGGGACTGTTATTTTTCAGATAAATTAGCATTGCAACGGCTTGTTAGTTATGGTGGGGAAAGTCCGATCTCTGTGTTAATATATTTTCCTGAATATAAAACAAGGTTATGGTAACACATAACACTGTCAAACATAAGTATTTCTCAGAAGTGATATAGGGTGACGAGACGGGAAAGTATGAGTTATCTTCACCTGACTGGAAAATGAAAACCAAACACCTGATTATCATAACAGCTTTGCAACAGTTATTCAAGTGCGTTGTAGTTTGATTTTACTTTACAGAGACGATGGTTACGCGATGCATGCTTTCTTTTGCTTGCAGTCGAAGGTATATATCCATGTTTGTAAGGTCAAGGTTTCCCGCTTTCTAAACATCAAAACAATGATACGTTAAAGATGTCAAGTCGTTAACTGGAACTCATGATGTCTGACATATACTTCCCTTCAAAAGTTTACACTCATTTACAACACTCACTATTTGTTATGTATATACATACGGTTAAATCGAAGATTGATTACTTCACTAACTTGGGGGAACCAACTGCAAACCTTATGGAACTGAACTGCACGAGGATCATGCATCAAATTCCAGAGAAGCATGTGCAAATATCGTGCATGTGAACAGCTGCAATGTGGTGTAAAGGTTTGTTAAGAATTCGCCAATTTCACTGATTTTCATCATTTACTGAACTCATGACAATAATCTTTTCAACGTTACAAATTTGTTTTACAATACATCAGTTCATGTGTGAACAGTGCCTTTAAACAATATGGCATATTTTGGAAAATTTAGTCAAGAACAGTTGCCTGAAGTAAGCGGCTACATTTACACTAGTGAGTCTAAACTTTTGATGATTTGCGGTACTTTAAATATATATTTATTTACGTCGTTAGAAGTTCCAGTTCTCCAACTGTACAACCAAGACCACACACCTTAAGTATTACAATTACGGTAGCCTTCTGAGTCCAGTACATTCATGTAGGAAGATGCTCAAAATGTTATAGTTGTGTAGTGAGGTGGCTTGAAGTGGGGATAAACGTCGCGTTCAAGACTGATGCACCGTTATGACGACATTTCTTAGTTTATGTGCGTGTGTGCGTGAGTATGTTTTTGTGTCTCAGCCAACTGATATCCAATGACAATTAGACATAGTTAGTTACTTACATAGTTTGTTTTTTAACGCCAAACTCAGCAATATGCCAGTTTTCACAGTGGCGGTGGTCTGTAATTTATCTGGACCAAACAATCCAGTGATCAACATCTTGAGCATCGATCTACGCATTTGGGATACGGTGGCATGTGACAACGAAGTCAGCGAGCGAGCAGCGACTACCCGATCCCGTTAGTCGCCTCATGCGACAAGCATGGTTGCTCAAGGACAATTTTAACCAGGATCTTCAAATATTTATGTACATAAAGTATAAGAGAACATTTGAAATCTAGGACATGAAGTGTACAATTTTGCCACGTTTCCATTTGAAAACAACAAATCAACTCGGTTTCATAGCTTTCTACACAATTTGAACAAACATCTGGATGTTACCATTGCCTCTAGTCACTCGGAAGTTCCATGTTTGGAGACCATGGTAAAACAGTGGACGTAACCTTGAAAGAGATATATACTATAAATCAATACATACTAAGCAATATCCATATTTCATTTTTTTTCACCCGAATGATACAAAATAAGCATTCCATATAATTTAGAAGACATGTTTACGTGATGCGTCAAATATGTCTAAAAGGCATTGAATTCGTATCGACACTCCCGTGGATCCATACACGATTTTACTTGCAGAAGATGGAATAAATAAAACAAGAGCCACAGGCAGAAAGACACGATTAAAACACCGTTATAAGCAAACATTAAGACTATCAATTTGGCCTATGTGTCTACATAGAACCCAAAAGAATCAGGAACCTTTCTTAACCTTAGACAAAATGTTCCCATTTTAAATGCTGATGTTATAATGAATCGAATTATGGCCAGTGTAACAATGACAAAAATTAAACGAGTGGTAACACAAAGTACAGTCAGCAAAATTGCTCGAGTGTCTTCGAGTTTATTGACTTTTTCTATAAGCGCCAGATTGCCAAAAGGGAAACTAAAATTAAAAATGATAGTTTCCATATTTTATCTTATCATTTTGAACTACTTCCTTCTGGACGCCGCTATCGATTTCCTTCCCTCAAAAGAGAGCTCGACAGTCTTTCATACCATCCAGTATTCGTTTATCAAACAAATGTTTTGAATCATCATTATGTGATAACTACTGGAATTATTCAGCCTCTTTACCTATGTGGTTAATTGTATTGTGTATGATACTGTACAGTTTGTGTAACCAGCATTCATTTTGTGCATGGAATGATTGTGTATATAGTTTGTGTTTATATACTCATGCCAATAATAGTTGTCACCCCCCGCCTATTAATAAAATTGAAGGGGGTGACAACCATTATTGGCATGGGTATATTTATTTTGAGACCGTTTTGGTGCAAAAAGGATTTCCTCTGGGATAATAAAGTTACATGTTCTCTATCTTATCTTAAAACAGATATTAACTCGTGTTACATTCGACTAATGTATTACGTCTACACTATTCAGGGTATCAAAATGTAACCAGGGACATTTTCGAACTTGTAAATAGATAGTTATTGATGTTTAAAACGTATAAGCAGGAAAGAACATTCTAATCTGGACTACTCAGGAAAATTATTATTTATGTTATTATATGCCAAGGGTGTCATAAGATCTGCAAAGTGAACGTTGTACGAGAATTCCGTTCGAGGCAGCACTGGAACTACCCACGATTATTTACTTACACGGATATGTAGAATATTAACTAGCCTATCCGATGATATAAATGCCATTACAAATACTCAGGCGGTTTGAAAAGTAGACATTGTGAAATATTGTCCACAATTTTGCTATGCAAAACAAAACCCAGTAAAATTCTATCGTACACCGAAAGGTCAGGCTCACTGACTATCCCAACAGACCGATCCAATATGTCAATCAAATTTTCGTGCATGCGTCAATTTTAGCCAATCAGCAGGCCGGACCCGCTTTGTGGATTTGTCAGACTTATTTCCGGGGTCAAACGATGCCTCCGAAGCGATGTGCATCGAATAATGACATTCACACTCGCTGTATCTATTACATTTGCTGCGATTTGATGTTTACGTTTAACAAAACCATTACGGTCAAGACAAAAGATTTGAGGCGGATCAAGGAATGCGATAGGCCTCACGATCAGTTAAATGTCGGCAAAATTATTACCAATAGATGACATCAAAAGTAGCAGTTTTAGACTTTGCAAGTGTTATAGACACGGACAATTGTTTTTGCTTAACGTTTTTAAGTCTATACTGGGCATTGAGTTGGTACGAAATAAGACAGGCGAGAAAACCGTTACACAAAGTAAACAAATCTGACAGCGATCAGATTTCGGTCAGGCTCGACCGAAATAGCAAACCATGTTACATTAAAGAACAATGTGGTGGATATTGTTGCCTTCGCTCTTAGATATTCTTAAATTTGTCACTCATTTTAGGAATTCTTAAAGTTTCAAAAGCACAATCTGAAGGCTTCCTGTATCTGTTAATAGTGCAAAATATTCGAGGAGTATTTTTGTTCTATTCAAACGGAAATATAGCAGTTGTTAGCAGTTGCCTATCACGCAATATCCAAATATCAAAATTAAATCAAATGCGTGTCTATAAAACCATGCCTTAAATATTGCAGAATTTCTATAAAGAGATGGGACCTTGAATTGAATTAACTTACTCCATGTGGATCGGAGAGACGAAAACTATATGAGAAGAATCGTGACTTTCTGGAATATTGGACGGTATTTTTAGAGGTGTATTTCTTAACTATGAGAACATAATTTGTTTTGAAATTTTGTTACAACATAATTTTTTTACATGTATGGGGAGGTACATCGGTACATTTTAGGAGTAATAACATAACTGTCAATGATAGCAAGGTATGTTTTAAGAATCTTGCGTCCTTTTAGTAAACGTGGAAAGGTATTAAAAACATAGTAATCTAATCAATTATAAATAATTACTTAATTGACTGTCATATGTGATTTTAAGGCAGAAATAGGCAAACAAACACTCTATACATATCATTACAGAACAATAACTTGGTACTAACTTAGTTTGTTGGCTCCTGCTTAAGGTTCCCATTGGTGTTATAAATAATATATTTACAACCAGAGAATTTGAAAAAACAAAGGCTACGTTTTGGTCACACCCTGGTCAGGCATTATTCAGTCTTGGAACATAATAACTAACAAACTTCTCAGTTGACTATTCATGTAACTGGAATGAATATTGAAACATATATTCAACCCAGATTTGAAGTAATACTTCTTACAAATCATGAGCTTTTGAGGAGGTTACCAGTATTTGAAGACTAAGCTAAAGTAGTGTTTATTAAGATTTTGGTTTTGGACAAATTGTTCAAGGTTTGTTGATAGTTAATTAGAAAACGAGCTTCATATTAAATTGCCCACTGCTGTGAGTCAGGAGTCGAGTAGAGTGAGTATAGTTTTACATTGCCGCATCCTCAGCAATATTCTTCAGCCATATGCTTGCGGCGGTCTGTCGCCAATAATCAAGAGTTTGGACCAGACAATCCAGTGATCAACAGCATGAGCATCGATCTGCGCAATTGGGAACCGATGACATGTGTCAACCAAGTCAGCGAAACTGACCACCCGATCCCGTTAGTCGCCTCTTACGACAAGATAGTCGCCGTTTTATGGCAAGCACATGGGTTGCTGAAGACCTATTCTACCCCGGATCTTCACGGGTCTGCCCACTGGTTTGCAGGACGTGAACGCTTCAGGACATTTTCGTGTGTGTTTTCCTAAACATTTGTCCTGACTTTTACCAAATTTTGAAACAACTTTAATATATTTTTAATGACACTAGTAAGTATCTCAGAAAAGAAAATAGATCAAAATTAGTGTTATGCCCCTAAGGGATATGGTCTCAGAGATAATAAAACAAAGATTACCATTGTTTAAGAAGCAATAATGTCAATATGTAATTATTTCAATAGTAGTTAGCAGTTAAATATCTCTGAAGAAAAAGAAGTATATTTGTATTTTATGTAACATTCTATTTCAATCCTAGTTAATTGTTTGGATAACTCTAGATCTTCTGTTCAAAGAGTTTGCATCACAGGTTTCCTATTTCTCGAAGATGGGTCAGTGTACAGGTGCAGACTGTATCTTGGATCTCCTTTGTGTTATGGTGGTGTGACATACCTGTACATAAATACTGGCAGTTCATGGAGTCCAGAATTGTGGGAGGATAAATAAATTAGGACTTCACAACAAAGTACACATAGAAAAATAAATTGGACAGGATGAATGAAAAAGTGGATTCAGTGTCATTTTAGGATGGTGTACAGATTTTGAAGAGGGAAATATTACTGAGAATTGCTGCAGATTAGCTGCTGAATATTTGCTTCTGAGTATGTCCAGATACATCCATGGAAACATACTGTTTTCAAGCCCAATCACCTTCTCCAGATTCCCAAATAAGATCAAATAGGTTATGCTGTGATTGATTTGTTTACATTAATATATACAGACATATAAGGTGGACGAAGAAGTAGACGGGAAATATTTTTTCCACTTTGTTCATTAAAAGGTAGTAACCCATGTTTTCACATTACTGATTTAACTAATTTTGAAAAACGGATGAATAAATAAAGGAGCCACGCGCAGTGTTAACAATCTATTTATAGATACCGAATCAATCTGCAACTTGCTCATGTGGTTGTGTTCACGGTTTATATAAAATTACGATGGGATGTTTTGAGAGAGAAAACAAACAACATAATTCAGTTACCCTTCCCCTGCTAATATTTTAGTCGGACGTGAATTGGCAGATAGAATATTTGGTTCGAAAGAAAATACGCTTCCCACTACGGCAGCAGCTGGTCGAGAAGATTTTTCATCGGGCATGTAACTCATTTTCACTCGCCAATTACAATACGTCAACTAAACTATATTATAAATAAAATACGTATAACTTTCCTCTTTAAATATCATTCATAAACGACGGATACCAAAGTACCACAAGCAGAATTCATCAACAACGTTCACAATCACGTACGTTTCGCCTGCGGTGACGCCATTGTGATTAGTGAGTGGTTGTTCCCCCTAACGTCAAAAACGAAGTGGGCGGGGCTTATCGGCCGGGACTGGATCGGTCTGTTGCGTAGATCGCTGCACATGCTGTTGATCTCTGGATTGTCTTGTCCAGACTCGATTATTTACAGACCCCCGTCATACCGGTATATTGCTGAGTGGGGCGTTAAACAACAAACCAACAAAACAAATAAATACTGCCTTTATATCTGAACGACATGACAATGTAGGAAATGGATTTGTGTGCTTATGTATAACGTCTTATCATCTAATGGAGGGTGTTATCGGTGCAATAAAGCAACATGATAAACTTGGTATCCAAATCTGATAACTATGCAAATTAGGTCAATCCACGAACTACTTTCTCAAAACTCCATATATGCCATGCGAATACTAAAACGTTAACATTCCATTGATGATGTCGTCGCGAGTTTACATTGCGTGGACGAGTTTGTAAACAAACATGGCTCCCCCCACTATCGAAATTGGTGATTCTGTAAGAATTGATGACGGAGGTTCTGGAGTCGTTACTGCAGTAATTGACTTTGGAAAACACGAAACGGAGAATTTCCTTCAAATTGTAGGTACGGACTATGAGGAACGAGTGACAGGCTATCGTCTAAGAAATCTACCAACCAAGGATTTCGATCTATCGATCACAACAAAGAAGACGACGAATCGATTAAGTCAGGTATCAGAAACTGACATTGATGAGGTGATTACCCGCAATGAAAATAGAAACACTACCAAGAAAACCCTGCCTGACTTTGTTGTTCTTTTTAGACAGAAAGATCTTATTTTAAGCATGAGTTATGTTTGTACTGTATTATGGACTAGTCTCAACCATATGCCGTCCTCATGAACGACCTTCACCTTTGTATACCGCTAAGTATTCTTACGCGAATGCTCGATTCTCTTCATATATAATTTCACGTACGATTTTCTTCTTTTTTAGAGTAAGTTTAAGAATGACATTATATGATAAACAGATTATTAACCGAGTGTGAAAATCATATATTATGAATACAATTTGTATTATGCCAGCATTTGGAGAGCATAATACATATTTTAAATTCCGAATATATGATATTAATGATACAGAAACACACTCGGTTAATAATCTCTATATATATTCAATGTATCAAATGACTTGCCATAAATGACAAAAAGTGATTTTCCTCTCTGACGTCACATACGACAGAGGTATAAAAATGTATCAAAACAAGGTGGCATAACTGCGCAATGCTTAACACTTGGTCACATGGAGAAAATTTGCTGTAGATAAGAACAGCCATTATAAATATTTGAAAAAATATTTAATGTATTAATTTCAATAGAGTATTCAATTCTACAGCAAATGTACACAGTTACATTTCATAAAAAGTCGAAAGTACCGTTTGACTGACATTGAATTACAGTCTGAACTTTTGCACAAATCAACAAGGCGTTTTTTTCTGCAAAATGTCATCAGATGTTGAGTCAATAGTGAGTATGACCACCACTGGCTCCAATACAGGCCAAAACATCGACGTCGGCGTGATCTGTTGCCATTCCTGTAGGAGACATTGTTCCAGTTGTTGAGCGGTGCCAGGCGGCGCTTGTAGTGTTATGATTTATTGATCCAGTTTCTCAGTCTTGCTGTGTGAGGCCTTGCGTTATTGTGTTGGTAGCAAATGCAATTGTTGCTTGATAAATGGCAATACAGCTAGTCGCAAACCATCATCTCTGTATCTTCGAGCATTCAGGCTGCCATCTCGTTCCGAGATCGCCACAGATCTGTTCCCACACCATCACGTTATCGGCTCAAAATGGTCGGGCTTGCTCGACTGTAAACACGATCCCGGACGTCATTACAGTACTACTCTCGTCGTTGAACATCACACGTTGCCAATCACGCATTTGCCAAGTCGAACTCGCCTGGTCCATGTCAATCGATGACCTCGGATGCACTCCGCAGTAGGGTCGACATGCTCGAATACCACCGGTCACCGGTACACCGTATGTCGACTGACACGGAGTCCTGGCGCCGTTACAAAACGATTGTCCGGATGTGGCGTTCATCACTGGGCGTTGTCACATGTGGTCGACCACTCGTAAGCCTGTTTGACGTATTGTCTGTTTGTCTTAGTCGTTGCATCAGTCTGATGACAGTTGCTCGGGCGCAGCCGAAGGCAATGACAATGTGGTTAGCCCGTATGCACTTCGTGTATACTGTATATAATTTTGTGATGTACTTTATCAGAAACATTCTGACTATCTGCGTATTGGTATTTGTTTTCGGGGTCAATCATGGCGTCACGCAGCACGGAAACTTTGACAATTTCGTTTGTATTTATCAAATCATTGTACTGTATCTACTTTTCATTCCCTATATATTCCCACGAATCACTTTGTTTACATTCCGAACACGTGATTGCTTACGAGCAGAGCGTTCGTTGTCATATCCAATATATTTCTTTGATTTCATCTGGACACTTGATTTTGGTTACCATTTGTTATTTGATTCTAAAATGTATGAGTAATTCAGTGATGTACTTGTCGAAACTGAGTGTGAATCATACGCGATGCAAAGGTCGTCTCATCACTGGCCTTCGCGAAACGTGATGTTGTAAATTCTATTCTATATGAAGGTAAGCTCAATTCGGTGTTTGTGTTCTTGTATTTTCCAAAATATTCTAGCCAATTCAAGATTTATCGGCAACGTTTCAGAATTACCTTTGGTGATTTGACGAAAAACGGATATCTGTGATCATGACCATGCTGTTTTAGAAATTCAGTCCTCCGAGTAATTATCCGACTTTTACACTTCACAATGTACACCAAATAACGCTGTGAATCGCGATTTTGTAATGTGTAAAAAATGATATCAATTTTGAAAGCTCATTTTCAATAAACAGGAAAAAGGAAATTTTCCGCAGAATTTAAAACAGTGTAGTGTGCGTGATACGTTTTGGATTTTATTCGACTTCAAAGTGAGGGCTAAAAAGGAGGGGCATATACACCATAGTCCAGAGGGTTAATGCTGAGGGCTATGCACATTAACAAGATTACAATTAACATTAACAATCCTTAAACATGTGTTGGCCTTCAATATACATCGATGAAATGCTCTTATGTACTCACCGTGATCCGTTGGACTATCGTTTGAACAACCAGGTATGCGCGTTTCCTGCAGCTGAACTTCTGCAAGACCATATTTATTGCATCCCAATTCACAGTTCATTCCATAGAAGCCATCTTTACATGTTATACACTCCCCATCGATTTTGCCACATTTCAGGAACGTTTGGTTGCATTGTTTCCTACAGTTGGACCCGTACCATCTATCCTGGCATGTTGGGCTAAAGCAGCTTCCATGTTTATTACAACGAAATCCGTGGCACATAGCGTCACATGTAATGTTACAGTATTGCCCATATACATCACCTGAACATATAAAGCATGTTCCATCATATCGGTTACACGCCTCACAGTGTTCAGGACACGGAATTCGACATTCGGTTCCCCAGAAACCTCTTACACAACCCTTGGCACACTCAGTTCTTCCAGCCGCTGTCCTGGTGCAGTTTCCGTGTAGACAGTTGCCGTATTTGTCCTTCGGACACGGGCCCTGTGCATGTGCAGGAACAGACACTGGAACAGAAACATGGGTGTTAAGGCCGTAAAACGGTGGTTCAGCTGCAGTTTGAAACAGGAGAGGGAACATTCATCTCTGATTACAGGTTTATGACCACGTGACGAGAATCTTTGAGGGCATCATTGTACTTTTGATAAAAGACCAAGAATTCAAGAATGTTGTATCTGATGTTTTCGATAAACGGTAACTTATTTGTTTGATGTTTGGACCTAGTCCCGTAGTCTTTTACGTTTTCAAATAAAACCAAATATGGAAGAGTCAGGCTTACGCTGTAGAATGACAAACATAAGCAGACACATTATTGTGCGCGCCGGAAATCCCGTTTCTGAAACAAAATTAAATCAGTTAGTGTAATATAATACATGAATGGAATATTGGCAATGGGCTCAAGTACACGCATAGTTGTTAAATATGATTTTTCATTTGCATCCACGTTCAACGGGTAACATAGCGTAGTTCCAGGCGATGCATCAGGCAGCCAATACGAGAATAAAAAGCTCTCCACAAGGCTGTATGACAAAAGATTTGATTTCAACTTTCCTTTCAAGTCGAGCAGTATTCCAACACCTCCAGCCTCTGGCGTTTACAATCGAGCATGCTACTTTCACAAATATTTCAAAGAGCGTCATACCACTCTTGCTCAGAAGTTTTTGATCAAGGATACAACATTCAAGGTCCCAGTAAAGCCTTCAAAGTGTACGACAATTCAAATTTTGATGCACCAGTGACAAAAATGATGTTCGATGGAATTCCCTATTTTGACTTGTGCCATACGTTCCCGAATTATTTCAGATGGATAGTTGACAAGCTCTTTGCATAATGTAATTTTGTATAATGTATATAAGTATCAGTTTAGTTTAGCTGAAAAAAACTTGATTGCTGGGCACTAAAAGTCAAAACTTTATTGTTTACTTATGGTTCTGGACAGGTGTTGTCAACGTGCAGCAGTTTCTAATTGAATTTTAACAGAGATGTATTGATACTGACGTTCAAAATTGGGTTTCAGACCTTCTTAAATATTCCAAACTTGAGTTATACAGACAAAATAAGTTACAGTTTTCTGAAGAATATTATTTTAGAGTGTCATAGGAAAATCTTACTGCATTGCATTGTGTAAGTTCCGCTTGCTCCAACCATTATCTAATGATTGAGTAGGGAATACGTCTCAAACTTTGACCGCAAAGATCGTCTTTGCTCTTTCTGTGTTAGACCTACTATTGAACCCGAATTACATTTCTGCCTTGAATGTCCATTTTATCACGACCTGCAATCAGATCTCTTGCAAGAATTTTATTATGTTTTTCCATCGTACATTAAGCTTATCTCATTATTCTCAGAAAAAAACAATGTTATCATAACTAATCTTGTGAAATATATTTTTTTTAGCTGAGAAGAAACGAAACAAATATTTTGCATCGTGTTGATGCTATCAATGTCCATTATATGTAATACTGCATTAAACACAACACCTGTATATGAGAATGTTATGGCGCTTCGTCAACGTATTGTAGCACTAACTTACATGTATAATGGGCCGGTGGTCCCTTTATCGAAATATGCACACACATATGTGTACGACGAGTGCCACCGGTGGGGCAGGATACGCTCACCTGGTATTGATAGTGACTCACAAACACATGCTTGGTCGACGTAGATCATGGTGTCAGTCACTGGATTGTCCAATTGTTTATAGAGACCGTGTCGTACAGCTGTGATACTGCTGGATGCAGGGTCAGTCAGAATTGTAAATCGATTGTGCTTTAAGCAGAGATATTTTTCGAATGTGGAAAGGGTTTTGCCGTTTCTCTTTACACACATTTTGTGTTCAGTGCATCCTTGTAATTTCAATATAGTGAGTGAGTGAGTTAATATTTAACGTCACATCGGCAATATTGCAGACATATCGTGACGAAAACAAGCCATGCAATAAAAAGTAGAAACATTTTGAAGATTAAAACCTGTCGACGATGGAGAGTAAACAGACTAGAGAATCACAGTTATAAATATAAAACTAGCGAAAAGTTATTCCAATTAAAGAAGACAATACAATATAAAATACGGGCTATAGATCGCCAACAACCGAACGTAGATCGCCATACTAAGGCCCATGGGGAGTTACATTACTTTTGCTACCTGCATGGACCCTAGCTGGATTTACACCATCCCTTCAGCCATTGGCGTTGATGCTGAAATTTAGCCATACATTAAAAACACAAAAAATACTACGATTAAAAACTTGGTACACTTAAACTGACTTGAAATGTTTTGGGACTTACGTACAATAATTTTACGCTACTTCAATCCCCTTTGAGGGTACAGCCACTAACAATCTCAGTTACTAATTCAAACTACCAATAATAAAATATATATCTATTTACAAATCACTTAACAAATCTAATTCTTTTAAAAATGCAATAATTAAATGAGAACTGACATTATTAAAAAGATCCTTCATAGTGTTTACTTTGATATAGTTATCCCTTGTGATGGAATATTCAATGCAGTCAAGCAAGACATGCTTGACTGTGATTTTTTCATCGCAAGGGATGCAAAACGGTGGATCTTCGCCTTTCAATAAATATTCATGAGTATATCTAGTATGGCCAATGCGACATCGCCGCATAACGACCTCTTCAAATCTGGACTGACAACCCAAGTAAGTGTAACCAATGTAGGGTTTTATTGCATGTAATTTTTTAATACCTACTTGGGTGTCCCACCTCTTCTACATCAGATCACGGATGTAGGTTCTAATGCTAGCTTTGTAATCAGAATATGGGATAAGAAGTGGTGTCACAGACTTGTTGAGGGCTGCCTTAGCAGCAAGATGAGCCATGGTGTTCCCAGAAATGCCAACGTGGCTGGGTAACCAACAAAAGACGATGTCGCATTGGCCAGTAGCAAGTTCATTGTACAATTCAATAATTTCTAATAAAATTGGATGTTTGCAAGAAAGATTTTTAATAGCCTGAAGACACGAAAGAGAATCTGAAAAGATGATATATTGTTTATATTTACGGTGTTTATTAATATATTTAAGAGCTGTTAGTATTGCGTTTGCTTCTGCTGTGAAAATTGAACTGTCATTTGGTATTCTGGAATATATTGTTTTGGACCCAATGACAGTGGCACAAGCAACCGCGCCACCATCCTTGGACCCATCTGTAAATAAGGATTTGTATGTATTATATTTACTTTTTAATTGATTATATTCTTGTTTATATAGTAAGTCATTAGTTTCTGATTTTTAAAATTTCGTGAGTGTTAGGTCGACTTGTTGCCTAACCAATTGCCAAGGAGAAGAAAGAAGACGGGAATGAGATATATTTTCCAGCTCAATGCCGGCAGCAGTAATGAAATGCTTAATCCTGAGCCCAAGAGGCGGAACAAAAAATCTTCTTCTACAAATCCTCATAAAGAGGATTAAAGATGCAGTGAAATGCAGGATTAGACTCGTTAGAATATAGTTTGGTAATAAACTGTAATGATAGTTTGGTTCATAGATGGTTCATCTGCCTCGACGTAGAGACTGTCAACAGGAGATGTTCTGAATGACCCAAGACAAAGTCTCAGACCTTTGTGGTGGACAGAATCTAATAGTTTTAGAAAACTCGAGTGCCTTCATGCATTTAGTTTTTAAGGATTTAATATGCGAAAGAAAGGTTGAATGGGAGTCGAAAATCAGACCTAAGAACTTGGCCTCTTTTACAACCTTGATGGGAGTGCCATTTAAAACAGCTCTGGGTCGTTATGTGGTCGTTTACGGCAGAAATGTATGCAATTAGTTTTTGATTGACAAAACTTTAAGCCATTTTCAAGACACCATTTATGTGTTTTATTTAAACACAACTGCAGTTGCCGTTCAATAGTATGCATATTCTTACCGCGACAAGAAATGTTAAAATCATCCACAAAAAGTAATCCATCAATTGAATCATTTAAAACCTTGGATAATCTGATAATCTGTTGATCTTAATGCTAAATAAAGTGACAGACAAAATACTGCCTTGGGGGACACCCTGATCCTGATTATAATGGTCAGACAGGGTTGAACCCACTCGGACTTGAAATTGCCTGTCTTTTAAAAACTGTGATATAAAAAGTGGCAAACGGCCTCTCAAACCAAAATCATGTAAATCCTTCAAAATGCCATGCATCCAGTTCGTATCATTAGCTTTCTCAAGATCAAAGAAAATTGATACAGCATGTTGTTTATTTACTATAGCATTTTTAACAAAGGATTCCAAACGTACCAAATGATCAATGGTACTACGATGTTTCCTGAAAACACATTGAATATTGGTTATAAGGTTATTGGTTTCAAGATACCGTGTTAATCTATCGTTTACCATTCGTTCTATCGTTTACCATTCGTTCCATGGTTTTACAGACACAACTCGTTAAAGAGATTGGTCTGTAATTAGACGGATCAGTATGATCCCGGCCAGGCTTTGGTATAGGGACTATTATGGCTTTACGCCACGAAGTTGTGAAATTCCCTGAAGTCCATATTACATCAAAAATATTTAGAAGAGTCTCCAAAGATGATTCCGGTAAATGCTTCAAGAGCTGATAGTGTATATTATCAGCTCCTGTTGCTGTATCATGAGCTTGCTCAAAGGCAGTATGTAGCTCATGTAATGAAAATAATTCATTATAGTCTTCGCCATTGTCTGAGTTAAAATGTTTTCTCTTCTTCTCCTGTTGTTTCTGATATTGTTGAAATTCAGGGACGTAATTCGACGAAGAAGAGTGTTTGGCGAGAGTTTCACCAAGCTTATTGGCAATGTCAGACTTACCAGTTAATATATTGTCACCATCCTTCAGATGGTGAACAGTAGATTTGGAACCTTTGCCCTTAATTCCTTGGATCATGTTCCACACCTTTGAAATTGGTGTGCGGGAATTTATCTTGGAAACATATTTCCTCCAAGACTGACGCTTATTCTGCTTAAATGCGCGTCGAGCCTTGGCATTTAAAATTTTAACTTTATCTAAATTATGGACAGTAGGATGTCGGCGAAAATACTTCTCAGCTTTCTTCCTACTCTTTGTGGCCTGTTTACAGTCATTAGTAAACCATGGTTTACGAACATGCGGAATTGCAGAGGACTTAGGTATAGTTTGATCAGCAATGTCATTGAGGAGATCACAAAACAATTGTATAGGATCTTCGCTGTTCGCAAATACTTCATGTGTTAAGTGTTCAGCACACAAAGCTTCATATAATCACCAATCAGCCCTGGTGAGGTTCCTTCTTGATGAAGGGGGATCATCACCAGGGTTAATTGTTTTGAGAATCGTGGGGAAGTGATCACTACCACATGGGTCATCATGAACCATCCTGTTAAATTCATTATATAAGATGGAATCGGCAAGTGACAGATCTAGGGAAGAATATGTTCCCGTAGCTGGATGTAAATAAGTGGCTGAATCGTCATTCAAAATACATAAATTATTATCAGAAATGAATTCTTCGAGGATTTTACCTTTGTTATTATTATGGGCACTTCCCCAAAGCGTGTTGTGTCCGTTAAAATCGCCCATAATGAGAAATAGCTTCGGAAGTTGATCATACAGATTTTGAAGATCGGATTGTTGAATATTTGATGAGGGAGGTATATACAAGCTGCACAATGTCAGAGCAATGTGCAGAGTCAGACGAACAGCAGTTTGAAGATCGGTGTTTAAAGTGACAGGACTATGAATGACACTCAGGCGTAACCAAAATAGAGGCACCTGCAGTAGATTTATCGCCTGGAGGGGAGAAGGAATGATAATTACTAAACCGTCTTAAGTTAAAGGTATCAGTAGTTTTAAGGTATGTCTCCTGAAGACATAACGCTGACGGTTGAAGATCTTGAATGAGTAATTGCATTTCATTGAAGTTATTCTTCAATCCTCTCCAATTCCACTGAATTATATGAGACAATTGACTCACGATGATGGCTCAATTGGAGATCTCACTCGTGAATGGGAGGAGGAGCTATTCCTCCGCTTGTCCTGTGAGTGAGTGAGTGAGTTAGGCTTGTCCTGTGAGGACAGTATGACCTCTCTGTCGAGAGGACCAAAGGGGTTCCCTAGAGGGAGCTCTGAAGGTAAAGGGACAGAAGGCGTCTCTTTTCTGTTTAATTTTTTTCCTTTTGGTTTTGATGAACTGGCTGAGGTAGGCTGTTTATGTACTGATTTTGACTGTAGCTCAGGTTGACTAACAGTCTGAGAAGAAGAACTAGTCTGTGTAGCTGGTGACATAGGTTCAGTAGCTGGAGACTTTTGTGGACTGGCTGAAACAGGTCTTTCTGACTTGATCCATGTCAAGTCAGTCTGACAAGCAATATATGATGTTGCTATAGCACGTGTGACTGCAGCGGAATATGTTATACTCAAAGGAGTTGAGTTCTGAGTTGCGTACAGTTTTTTTGCATCTAGGTATGAAATACTTTTTTCACACTTTAGTTTAATAATTTTCGCTTCCCTTTGCCACACAGGGCAGGATCTGGATGAAGAAGGATGAGGACCTTCACAATTTGCGCATTTATACTCTTTTTGACAGTCTGTATCATCATGATGGTCTCCACAGCGGTGACACACCACAGAGTTACGACATGATTTCGACCCATTGCCAAAACGTTGACATGTATAACCACCGGAGTGAATTGAGGACATACACCTCCACGATGTTTAAGTATCCTGCTTTAATTGATTGGGGAATGGTTGCAAGAGCAAATGTCAGGAGATAGGTGTTGGTGTTAATGACGACACCATCTCTCTTGATGGTGAAACGTTTCACTGCTGTAACAGCCTGCTCCTTAAGCTCTGTTGCAATGTCCTCCTCGGACATATCCGAAAGACAACGAGCCCTGTCCCGAACGATGTCGCCACAAGAATTTAAAGTTCTGTGCACAGACACAGCAACCTCAATATTTGCAAACATTTTGATTGACAAAAGATTTAGAGATTGCTGTTTCCGTGCACACTCGACCAGAAGCGAGCCGCTTCGAAGACGGGTGACGTTCGCCACTTCCCACAAATTCCAGATATTGCTTTGGAGATCGCAAAAGGATTAAGTTTTATAGGTAACTTATCTTTGCCCTCAATAACCAGAAATTTAGCCCATGACTCAGCATTTGAAGAGGTATTTCTTGTAGTTTGGTCAAGTTCATCCAAACGCCTTTTCTTTTCATTTCTCAGTGAACCAGATTGTTGTGACGCCATAATGAAAGGAAAAAGATTCAGCACCCCTGCTCCCCATCCACCACGGAATGTCAACAAGGACGATGTCATATCGCATCGGATCTCCAAGTTGCTAACACCAGGGATACAGGGGTGTTATACTCAAGTGAATATGACATGAATAGCTGCATTTATCTACCAATTTAATGCCAGAGTGGTTCGGAGACATACATTATTCAGAGGTCAACATCACCAGATTGACCCATGAGCCACCGCCTTCTGGCATAGGACTCTAGGCAATTTCATATATAAAGAATTTGTACATTGAAAATCAAAATGTCCAAGGCCCAATAATAAAAATGTGCAAATAAAATAACATATGCACAGGGCATGGCGTGACCAGCCGATTGATAGGACCGGGCCAGTTCTACCACCCGTCTAGGTGAAGTAAGGGCCAAAGTGGTGTGTTGGGCAAAAGGAACACGGTTCCAGGATCCAATTGCCCTCAACCACCAGAATCCCGTCCTCCACCGAAACAGGGGCGCAACCCACGGCAAACGGGTTGGTGGACCAAATATACCCTCGGGTCCACAACCGGGGGTCGAAGAGCGCTTAGCATTACCCAGCAAGTGGCTCTTCACGGGTGCCGTAATTTCAATATAAGTATGTTATATCATAATCAGCCATACTATACAACTGGAATAAAGTAACTGTGCATTATTTGATGTTATACATAGTAACATGATTTGTGATGTTTTCCATAAGCGTTGTTTAACTGCTGACAGGATAATACCGAAATCTGTATGATTTGATACTACACATCGTGACACGCCCTTGAGGAGATGTGGTGTCAAAAGTCAGTTCACAAATTCAGTATCATGTGTGTCCACCATACTGACAATACTAAGCGATTGAGGAAAGCTTGGGGAATGTTGTTCCATGTCTGAACAAGCGCTTGGCCCAATTCAGCTAACGACAATGGCTAATTCTGAACTTAACGTAAACGTTGCCCCATTTCATCCCAAGCGTGCTCGATAGGGGGCAGGCCAAGAGAAACAGCTGGCCAGCGGAGTACCAGAATGTTCTGCTGTCTCAGGAAATGTGTCACAACACAAGCGACATATGGGCGAGCATTATCTTGCTGAAGCATGAAGTTACGTCTGTGTCCTTGAATGAACGGCTGCACATGAGTCCAAATAATGTCGTCCCTGTATCGAAGGCCTGTATGAATGCCATCGAAAATGACTAGCTGTGTCCGACCTTGAGATGTGATGGCTCCCCATACCATAACACTGACGACGCACGCGTCAGCATACCTTTCATCAATTTTAAGTTCATTGTGCACAAAGTACAGTTGCCACGCGCGATAAGTGACCTCAGATTTCATGCAAAGCTCATTGCTACATGTTTATTTTGGGTTGTTTTTATAACTTTTCAAATATTTTTTATTTTATGCAATTTTTTTTTTATGCACAGTTATTTTTTACCGTTAGTATATACAGTACAACCAGAAATTATTGAGAATTTAAATATTGTGAATTTCAAATTTGTTTCACTCATTACTCACGTATTAAATGTGAATATTTGCAGAACAGAACTCCAGATTCAAAGACAGGGGATCAGTTGGTATTTTGTCAAATCACCATGGGCAGCAATGCAGGCTTCAATGCGGCGGGGCATACTACTGATGAAACAAGTTAGAAAGTCGTGGTCCATGCTGTCCCAATATCGGACCACCTCTTCTTTCATTTCAGCAATAGTTGTCAGATTTTACTTTTTAACTTTCCTTCATAAGTCCCCAAACATGTTCTATTGGATTTAGGTCAGGGCTATAGCTTGGCCAATCTAATAATGTCATATGTTGGGTCCGAAGCCAGGCCTGTGAATGCTTTGAACGATGTTTTGGGTCGTTGTCCTGCTGGAAAATCCAAACATTTCCATAGAACACGTGAGCAGTTGGAAGTAAATGTCCCTCGAGAATATCTGTGTACCGCTCACTGTTCATATTCCCTTCAAATACACAGAGGGGCGTGGCCCCTAACACAGATATGCAACCCCACACGTTAAATTTCGGACTGTTCTTTGGGCGCTGATACAAAGGTTTTTCAGTTTGTTTGGTCCAGAATTTCAGTGTATTAGGAAACAGCCACACAGAACTTTCATCTGATAAAATCACTTTGTCCCAGTTAAAATTTCTATGCTGTTCAACCTTCGCTCCTTTTGTTCAGGTTTCATGATCGGTGATGGAATTCCTCGACTTTTCTGCCAGCCCATTGCATGCAACTCAGTTCTAATTGTCTCCTTACAGACAGCCACAGTTCCTCTATCAATCATATCCAGCCTTTGTTTGTTTTTTAGAAACAAGAATACCAAGCCGCCACCTGTCACCGACAGTCAATTTTCTGGGCCTACCTGCGCCTCCCTGGTGCTCAATGCCATATCCATTTGCAATATTTTTCAAAACACGATAAACAGTGGACAAAGGGATGCCTGTTCTACTTGAAATCCCTTTAGCTGATGTCATGTCCTTGTTATGATACTCTAAAATCAACTTCCTCTTCTTTAAATCATCCATACTGAGGATCACTGAAAATGTCGTCTGCTAGCAAGTAAGCAAATGGGGATAACTCTTCACAAACTAATGAAAAGGGGTTAACGGAGTTGTCTCTCTTGAATGAAACCAAGCACTTGACAGCTGGGCAAGGTTGTTTATACTAGAAATCCAATTAAACATATTCCTATAATTCTCAATAATTTCTGGTCATACTATATGTGTTTGGTTATATGTGAGAAAATAGACCAACTGATGTGATCCTGATGGAAATTGTTTTACCTAATTGTTTAATTGTTTAAAAGTATAATTGTTATACATGTACTTAAATGCAATAGACATAATAGAAACACGTCCCAGGTACGCTGATCAGGTAAGCTGTGAACACAGTATCCGAAGTTAAAGGTTGTGCATAATTGAACTTAAAGTTTGTGCTTTGTAGAAAATTGAAAGAATTCGTTTTAGTAATACAAAGGTGACAATACTCACCACATATGTAGCTGCACCTCCTTCGAACACTTTTAATCCAAGAAAAACATTGACAGGTCCACTGATCCATAGTATCATTGACTAGAATGTGTTGCCATAGTGCTACGATTATGAACTAAAGATTCGATACATGTCTTAATATTGATCTGTTTACTTTGAGATATTATATCCCTGATATATACACCTGGAAAAAAGTTAAGCACCACCTGATAAAAGTATGTATAAGTAGAAAACCCATTACATTACATTAATCATGTTCATGTGACATGTTGTGACGTTAAATATTAACTCACTCACTCACTCATGTGACATGCACGATTTGAACGTGTTTGTACGTGCATGAGGGGAGTGGTTTTACACGGCGTGCACGTGCAATAAGACAGGGGTCTAATCTGAAACATGCAAGTTTGTTGATCGTAACTTTGAGACTATTCTAGAGTGAAACATTACGTGTTATAAAGCTTTCAGTACAATTATGCCTCGTTGTAGACTCACTGAAGCAGAACATATTGGCATGGTGAATGCTGGTTTATCATGTGGGGCTATCGGTCGTCAACTTGGGTTACACAATACAATGATAAGCAGGTTGCAACAAAAACATCAACAAACCCAGACTGTCAGGGACAGACCAAGGTCAGGACGGCCAAAAGTAACCTCAGCACGGGATGTTAATGCCCAGATGAGACTTGTAAGACGGAACCCCTTTGCCTCAAGCACACTTTTGCGCCATGAGTGGCTTCCATGAGTGCACAAGAACAATGAGAAATCGTCTGAAATATGCTGGTTATCGGGCAAGAAGACCTGTAAGAAGTCCTTTGCTGACCATTGGTCATAAGAGGGTCAGACTGGAATGGTGTAGACTCAGATAACGACACAATTTGACAACGTAGAGACGGATCCATTGGTCAGATGAAAGTCGTTTTCTATTGCATGTTACGGTTGGCAGGACCAGAGTCTGGAGAACACGAAAATACAGCATGTGCTGCAAGGAACATCTGGGAAACAGTTCCATATGGGGTCTGTGATGGTATGGTGGTGCTTTTCGCATGACTGCAAACTGGACCTCATCACTGTACAAGGTGATCCCTAACTTTGAAACCACTAGTCCCATGTTTATGTCTGATAATGCTCGACCTCATCGTGCACATGCTACTGTAGATCTGCTGCAGCAGAATGCCATCACAACGGTCCCCTGGCCTGCTTGTAGCCCCGATCTTAACCCTGTTGAACATGTGTGGTACCTTTTGGGTCGGACAATTCGCAAAAGACAACCACCGGTGCAGAATCTTAATGAACTTGAAACAGCTCTTCATCAGGAATGGCGGCAGCTACCGCAACAGCAGCTACGACATCTGGTCCAAGGGTTGAGGAGGCGAGTTGAAGCTGTCATTCGTGTTCATGGTGGTTACACAAAATACTGACTTTTTAATTAAATTGGCCACAGGACTGTTTTTCCAAACTTTGAGAAAGCAGACACTCATAACTGTTGTAAACATTATGGTTGCACAATCAAACTTAAAAGCTTTATGGAAAGAGTGAGAAACATGCATTTGTTCAAAATACACCGAGTAGTGAGTGAGTGAGTTAAAATTTAAAGTCACATCGGCAATATTTCAGCCATATCGTGACTAAAACTAGTTCTAAATGTATAACACATACAGACAATATATAAAACCCTGTCCACGAAGGACAGTAAAATCACTAGATTATAACACAATAAGTTAAAACTAGCTAGCATATAACTTTAAAAGTACAAAACTATTTTTAGACAATACAATGTAAAATGGGCCAGTAATCGCCAACAGCTGAAGGTACATCATCATACTAGGGACCATGGGGACTTACAGTGCCTTTGCTACCTGCATGGAACCTAGCTGGATTTACACCATCCCTTCAGCCATTGGCGTTTATACTGAGATTTAGCCATACATTAAAAACACAAACATACTACGATTAAAATCCTGGTACACTTAAATTGACTAAATGTTTTGGGACTTATATAAGGACAATAATTGTACGCTACTTCAATCCCCTTTGAGGGTACAGCCACTAACAATCTAAGTTACTAATTTGAATTACCAATAATAAAATATTTATCTATTTACAAATCAGTTAACAAATCTAATTCTTTTAAAAATGCAATAATTAAATGAGAACTTATATTACTAAAAAGATCCTTCATAGTTCGTGATTTGAAATAGATATCCCTTGTGATGGAATATTCAACACAGTCAAGCAGGACATGCTTGACCGTGATTCTTTCATCACAAGGGATACAAAACGGAGGATCCTCACCTTTCAATAGGTACTCATGAGTATATCTGGTATGACCAATACGACATCGTCGTATGATGACCTCTTCAAATCTGGCCTGACAACCCAAGTAAGTGTAGCTAATATACGGTTTTATTGCATGTAATTTATTAATACCTACTTGAGTGTCCCACTTCTTCTGCATCAGAGCACGGATGTAACACTGGAAAAAAAATCCATCTTTCCAAGCTTGGAAATGTCTTGGAAAGATGATGTTTCCAAGACATTTCCAATTTTGGAAAGATGATGTTTCCAAGACTTTCCAATTTTGGAAAGATGATGTTTCCAAAAATTTCCAATCTTGGAAATATCCGCAAGGGGAGATAACTGGTGGGTGATGGTAAATTATTGTTCTGCATGGGTGTTTCATGGGGTCGTTAAGGCGACTGGCGGTAGTCTTTGATGTTTGGTGTTGTTTTAGTAATGATTGTTTAAGGGGTTAATGAAAGAATTATCGACTTGACTAGTCGAAATTGCAGTGGTGAACACATTTTAAATGTTCAATGTTTTGGGTGAAAAGTGAATTTTGTCACGTTTAGTTTAAGTATGTGTAATCGTAAGCTTATATCTAGTGAGTGAGAGTTAATTTCGTACAAGGGCCACCGACCCGTTATACAATTATAAAGATAACAATACAATAAAGCGCCATATATAATATTAAGCTGTATGCTAACATGTACAATGTCTCATTTAACCTTATACTCTATATTCGACAACTTCGCTCTTTTTGTCAATGCAAAAAATATAAACTTAGCAAGATTGTTAACAGTTGTAGAATTGCAAGACAATAATAAGTTGATAAATTTAGTTTCACATGGATTATTTATGTAGTATTGTTGTAGCAGGCTGTTTCTCAGATCAAAGTAAAATGAACATTCAATAAAGAATTGGTACTCTGATTCAATGGTAAGTACAATACACAGAGGGCAGAATCGCTCATGTTGTTTAATATTTACTTTTCGCCCATATTCCAACATTAAAGGATGGTCTGAACAACGAAACTTACTCGAGGCAAAACGAATCGTTGCGTTGCCATCAATCGTTGCGTTGCCCTCCTAGGGGGTCGAGTGATGGTGTCACCATGCACTAATTTCCACCGGACCCCGTAGTTCGTGCTAAATGGGTTATGTTGTGGAAGCTTGGAACGATATCTTAAATATGTTCAGATCGCTTCGCGGAAGTTAAAGAATCAAAACAACCTACTAGTTGTAGTACAATAAATATATGATTGATGACCAAAAAGATTTCCCATGACACAACTTGAAGCATAACGATTTCTTTCTCGGAAGCGAGGTTGTGGTGGAAGTGGCAATAATATTGTAAGTAGTGTTATATTGACACCCACCTCGCTTCCACGAGAGAAATTGTTATGTTATAAGATATGTCATGCAAAATCCTATTTGACATCAATCAATTACAGATTTTACTACCAGTAGAAAGTAGTTTTGCTTTTGTAACTCGGTGAAAACAAACCTAAATAGCATTTATTCTCAGACTGGTGGATGTTTTTAATAATCGTAACATCACGGGCTAAAGTCTGTTAAAGAATTAATGAGATTATGGTTTGTTTTCATCAAGTTAGAAAATCGAAACTACTTTCTACTGTAGTTAAATATGTATTTGAATCATGGCCAACAGGATTTGGCATGACACAACTTGTAACACAACGATTTCTTCCTCGGAAGCGAGGTGGGGGTCGAAGTGACAATACTGCCCAGTAAATTTCTTGCTACATTCACGTGGTAAACGTCCACTCACCAGTATGTAGATACTAGTCAACGTGCGTCTTTATATTTGGTCTTATTATCCTAATTAGTTTATTATCATACTTGTATGCATTTTGAAACTAAATAAAAGTCAGGCGATCTGCCTATACATGTACTTATAACTGGAATATCTAGACATTTTATGGTTTGCCAAAGTAAATCATAATTCGCACACGCCCTAGTGTATGTTGTCTGTCTCTCATTAGTTCACGACGAAAACAATGATTCTGTGGAATGCTACGAACGAAATGAAAAACAACAAAATGCAATTATTAAAATTAAAACAGATTAGAGTTATAAGAACAATGTCAGGCGATTACTTTGTTCAAGGAATGTATCCATCAATATCCACAAAATGAGTGATATACCATTCACCTGCAGCTGTTCCAAAATGATGTGTCTTTTAACAGTCACAATACATGTTTACGAAAAGTGATATATCGTTTCAGGTATTTCACATTGGTATATAGTCTCATTGGTCACCAAAGATAGCATACCTGGGAACTAATTGCATAATGTCCGCCATCTTTACAAAAAGTAATTTAGTTAGCCAATAATGAGAATCAATGTCTTGGCGGTTAATCCTTTTGAAAGAAGGAAGTTGTTTTACGCAGACACAGACACGACAGAGTGTATTCAGTATAGATTAGTAAATGTACATACATAAACACTACCTATTGACAAATCCGCTGTGTAAGATAAAAGTATGGGTTAATCATTTGATCGATGTTTATAATGTTGAGTATTTACTCCAGACACAAGAAATGCAAAATGGGAACCTTTGTCGGGTAATCTAAGTGGTGTTACCACTGATTATACCTGTTATAAATTCATTAACTGACCATCAAGTGAATGATGACAAATGACATGTGTAGGTTTATACCACCTAACACGGGTTACAACAAGGAGTATTAATTGTTGTATTGCATGCAATTTTAATTGCATGTGAAAACCTATGGGCCGACACTATTTTGAGAATACGGACAGAACTTCATTGTTGCATAAGAAATACATATAAGCATTTGCTGTGTGCTAAAACTGTATTTACCTATTTACCTAAGTAAATTTTCAGAGTCTTCTAGCAATGGCAAAGTGCAAGGATGTGTTAAAAGGAGAAACGCAGTCAAACAGTTGCTGTTCGAATTGCATGAAATATGCAAGAAGCATGACATATTCAAGAACAATGTTTCCAATTTTGAAATATGAGATTTCCAAAATGTACAATTTGGAAATGTCCACAAGGGAAATAACTGGTGGGTGATGGAAAATTATTGTTCTTTTGCACGCCCCAGGACCTAATCCCTTGTTGATTGATGAGTGAGTCAAGGCAGTTAAGAGTCACCAATTAACAAGGCCTACTTAATTAACACGTTTTTATGCCTCTTAAAGAAGCCTCTGGAAGTAAGTTAAATCTTTTGATGGGCATTAAGAAGTGGAATGCATTACTCTGATCTGATTTTCACCTGATGAAGGAGCAAGCATACACCCGAAACTTCGTGTTATTCACAATAAAGAAGTTGACATCCATAAATCTTGTTTTTCTTATTAAAAAGGTAAGTTATTAAAGTCTACTGAGCTGTAGGTTTGTTAATCATGTCGCGATGTGATTATCGCTCTAACACACCTGAGAGATTCGTCAACAGTGTGGTATGCACAGGCGGTGAAAATTGTATTGTATTACATTGGGTTGGTTGCATATTGTTTTGTGTTATGCTGTCAGTTTGTATGTATGTGTGAATGAGGAACCTCACATATTATGACATTGAAAACAGACTAAACTTAACATTATTCCATGGTTAATATCGCAATGTTTGTGAAATGGTAGTATACGAGAGTTTGATTCACATTTTTGATGATAATACCTTCTTTTATGCAGATAAAATTATTAAAAAATGAACGAATAATGCCATGCTTCTCTCAGAGTAAGGGAAGATAATTTATAGAGTGATTCTTATCAAATTAGATATTTCTTTATCGTCCGAACAGAATTCACAAATTACGGATGTTTTGTGTGGCTGTGTGTGCATGCACGCGTGTATAACATCTAACTGGATAGGTATTAATTAAAATCAGGCCGATTGTAACCATAATGACTATATTGGTTGGAACACTCCAAGAACAAAATAATTTCACTCTTCAAAAGGAACTGGAACAGTAACATTTTTCATGTTTTCATATGAGCTTCAAAACATTGAATGAAATAAATGCTGTATGATGAAATGGATCACAGAACATTAGAATGGCATACATGACGTGTGAATGACACATGTAATGGTCAAAAATATATAATCACTATGTTAGTTAACTCATGACCAGACACGTCAAACTGGTACCGATAGATTTATATCTAATATGTAAAAATTCAGTATTTCTTAGAACCTGAAATAGAAAACACGACTTTGGAATGAGATGTTTTAATCTGAGATGAATCTGTTAGGTAGCAGTTTACTTAAGCAGAACTTAAATCAACTTCAAAAGATTGGTCATTCGCAAAGCGAAGCAGATTTCACTTATACTGCTGTAAACAGTATGGGGATACACAACGAAACATACCACTCATGTGATAACAACTCCATGTTTATTGCATAGAGAGGCATTCCGATGTACAACGTTCAGGATAGACAAGCTGATTGAATGTTGATTGATTCCATCACTTGGACAAAGGAGTTGATTTAGACTTGTTGATCTTACTCTCCTGTTGGCCCCAACGATGTGCTAGTTGCTGAATTACCTGGTGTTAATTTGCTGCTAGTCACTATGCATATATACTTCTGTTCACCTGGTTGTAGTAACTGTTATCTTGATAACGGCGTGAGAATATACATGGAAACTCCCTTCTATCGACCTTTGGTCCAAACAGATGAGTTAAGACAAATGTTGATGTCCCGTCCGTTAGCAAATTAACATTGGATTATAGAGACAATGATAGGCCTACGTGTTGATAGAAGAGGATATTCCGGATTATGCGAATGAGAGCACACCTAATGAGAAAACGAGCCAAATATATGTATAAAGATAGTGTTTCATTTCAGTCTCAGCATATAAACATTGAAATATAAAACACATAAAAAACATAGAAGGCGTAAGCCACGAGTGGTAACGGGAGACTATATGGACAGATTTTATTTAATCATGTTACAACATGCTACATCTTACAGGAATTATAAATAGTTATATTACATCACATTATGAAATGTTTCAAAATATTACATAATTATAAATATACATACACATTTATAAGTACATTATAAATATATTAAAGATGTAAAAGAAGAGACGCTGAATCAGCAAACTGTCTAACAGTTAACATTCCATTTTGAAACTGGTGTCTCAGTTCTTGAAGATGTCGTTCCAGGTATCGGTATTTTTCTTCGTGGGTTGTCTTTGGCCTTCGCATATTGCACCAACGAGGTGTAGGAATAAACTTATGTTCGTTGAGCATTAGCCATTTCGAAATCGAATGTACACTTTCATGCTTCTTCTCATTACATGTATATATCCCCATGTAATAAGAGGGGAACTGATCCAGAGCGATTAATGTTTCTCGCCAACAGTCTAATTACCAAACCAAACTGCACGCTTGTCGGTATCTGCTCCCTCAATCGTGACGGACACAGGGACTGGGCTTCTGGTTACCTTGACAAAATTTCTTCAACCCAAACAGCGGGACATTAGGAAGGGTGGATGCTCATCAGATGCTGTTACATGTATTTGAGAGTACCCCCAGTAGTTCCTGTCTGATTGCAATAAAGTATACAAGCAGTGTATATGCTTTTCGGATGTTTTAATGCATAGATGGCATAGTGACTGATCCAATTTTTCAATTTGATCTTATTTCTGTGTTTTTTTACCTCGATATTTAATCATGCCATGTAAACATATGATGTCTATTACATATTGTATTTATGACAAATGCAAATGTACTCAGGTATATACAATTTTAACTTCAGTACACATCCAATGCTTATATGTATTTCTTATGCAACAATGAAGTTCCGTTCGTATCCTCCAAACAGTGTCGGCCCATAACTTTTTTCAGGCAATTAACATTGCATGCAATTCAGCGATTACTACCCCCTTTGCTGTAACCAGCTGATTGTTTGGTGATATAAACTTACACATGTTATTTGTCATCATTCACTTGATGGTCAGTTAATGAATTTATAACAGGTATGGTGGTAATACCAATCAGGTTATCCGCCAAAGGTTCCCATTTCGCATTTCTTGTGTCTGGAGTAAATACATCTACTCAGCATTATTAATTAAGGTCTGATGTGACAAATGTATTACATGTTATGCAATATGCTCATGGAACTGCAGCAAGACGAATTATCAGCTGAGATACAAAACAAGCATTGATCAAAGGATTAACCGATAACACGCTGATTGATTAATTACTTTTTTCTTGCACAGCGCATTTGTCAAAAGGTAGTGTTTATGTATGTAGATTTACTAATCTATACTAATTACACCCTGTCCTGTACCCTGTACCTGTGTAAAAACAACATCTTTCCTTCAATGTATTAACCGTCCAGTAAGTTGGGGTGGGGGGGGGTGGGTGTGTGTGTTTTGTTCCTCTTTTACCAGTCGGGCAAATTGTTTATTTAAGGCGTAAGAGGATCACCAGACCATGTTAAAAAGTCAAGAAAAACACAAGTGGATCAAATGCTCATTATTGGCTAATTAAATTACCTTTTTAAAGAATGGCGGACATCATGCAATTAGTGGACCAATGAGATTATACACCAATGTGAAAACTGAATCGATGTATCCCTTTTTCGGGTATTAGACTGTTAAAAGACACTTGACATGGAACAGGATTCTTTGTCAGCTGCAGATCAATGGCATATTGTTCCTTTATGTGGAGGTAGTGTCCCATTTTTGACAGCGTCTTGGTCACTGATTCGCGAAGTTTCGCTCTCAAACATGGGATAACTAGCTGCACCAATTAAGGGTAGTTATGTTAATGCAATCACCTGAGAGAAGTACAGAACAAGTAAAATTCGTCAACACTAATACGAACTAATACGAGACGAACTGCCAGCAGGAATGGTAGAGACTCCAATCTCTACTGGTAGGATCGGAGATTCTACCAGATCGCAGTCTCTACCCTGACACATACATTGACTTCGTTATTTTTCAGTCCTGACATTTTTTACCACTGGCAGATGATTAAACTTCTAACTGTTTTCATTTGTTATGATCAAAATGATGGAAATATTATCGAGTAAAAAAGATTATATTTTTGTTGATCAATCTACACCTATACGATCAATTGCGCATGCGGGTTGCGCAGCAAAGGTCACGAATCAATCGAAAAATACTGGATATCATCCGGATGCTCAGGGAGAAAAGCAACGTAACAAAAAGCAACAACCAGTGTGCGGAAATTGCTCTGGATCAGTGCCTTGTTAAATGTGTTTACCATATGATTGTTTTGATCATGTTTTTACACGGTCGGCTTCAGTGTGCGATGTGTTCACTTCCATCAACCACCAGCTTGTAATAACACGTCACATGAGATTATCCATGTGCTAAAATAACACCCAAACTTTAAAGCGTACCCCTTGTCAATGTCCTGAGCCTTATATGAATCGAAAGGTCGGCTTCCTGAGTCGACATCTCAAACTATGGTATGTAAGTGGTAATAATTCCTGAGCATTAGAGAACAGATTGGTTTGTTTGGAATTTAATGCTTTTCATAAACTAGAATCTGATAAACTATTTGTCTCTCTGGAATCACCTGTGATATGAACTTGTGTAGTGATTTCTCTAGAAATTATTTAACGTTATCTAAAATTAAACATTTAGTCACCTTTTATTGTATATGACCAAATTAATTAGTTACACTATGAAGTTTTTAAGAAGGAATTTTTCGGTTCTTTTGCCCCAGTCCGCCTGTGTGTGGACAATATAACCAATTATCTATTATTAAGTTCATGATATTTCGTGAATACACCAACTGCATAACACCGTCTCTGACACAAACCCAAACGGGTTGCTTTCTATTCGCCTACAGTCTTAAAACAACATTTCATAGTCTGTTGACTGTTGATTTCGCAATGATAAACCATTCCAAAACGGTCCATCCCTTGTGTCAGGTGTTAATTAGATGGTACCATTAAAGAATGTATTCTACTACAATAAGCCTATTATTCCTGGCAAGGGTTCACTTTATGACATGTAATAAACCCTGGCCAGTCAGTCAGTGGGTCCAGTAAACTTTTATTTAATCAATGATGTAACGTAGGTCTATGTAATTTGTGTTTATGCAAATCGTGACAGGTCAAAAACTATTTGCGCTTTTGTGGATAATAAGTAAACCATACACTTAAAACTGTATTTTGGAAAATGCCAGCCATATCAGGGCAAATATGACAGTTAATGTCAATTTTGGACACCTAGAACAACAAGGATGCAGACGAGAGAAGTTATACCAGGAATAATCTACAACGTCTTATAGTATCCCTGGTTATAGTTGCTCGCATAGGAGGACGAATATACTCCTAGGAGGACGAATACACAGTGTATACACCCACGGGGATCCTTGGGAAAAGGAGAAACTGAAAGAAGTAGTGGTAAAATCCTTCCTAAATTTCCAAAAATTTCCAAACCTTGGAAATATCATCTTTCCAATTTTGGATATTTTTGGAAATTTTTGGAAATCACCATTTTTTTTCTTGTGTAAGTTCTAATGCTGGCTTTGTAATCAGAGTATGGAATAAGAAGTGGTGTCACAGATTTGTTGAGTGCTGCCTTAGCAGCAAGATCGGCCAAAGTATTCCCAGAAATACCAACGTGGCTGGGTAACCAACAAAAGACGATGTCGTATTGGCCAGTGGCAAGATCATTATATAATTCTATAATTTCTAATAAAAGTGGATGTTTACAAGAAATATTTTTAATCGCCTGAAGGCAAGAAAGAGTCAGAAAATATTATATATTGTTTATATTTAGGGTGTCTATTTATATATTTAAGAGCTGTTAGTATTGCGTTTGCTTCTGCTGTGAAAATTGTACTGTCATTGGGTAATCTGGAAGATATTGTTTTGGACCCAATGACAGTGGCACAAGCAACCGCGCCACCATCCTTGGACCCATCTGTATATAAGGATTTATATGTTTTATATTTACTTTTTAATTGATTATATTCTTGTTTATATTGTAATTCATTGGTTTCCGATATTTTAAACTTTGTCAGGGTTAGGTCAACTTGTGGCCTAACCAATTGCCAAGGAGGAGAAGAAAGAAGACGAGAAGGAGCTATATTCTCCAGCTCAATGCCGGCAGCAGTAATGAATGGCTTCATTCTGAGCCCCAGTGGCGGAACAAGAGAAGATTTCTGGTTGTACAATTCCTCATAAAGGGGATTAAAGATACAGTGAAAGGCAGGATTCGATTCGTTAGAATATAGTTTTGTAAGATATTGTAAAGATAATTTTATACGTCGTTGCGCAAGAGAAGGCTCGTCTGCTTCGACGTAGAGACTGTCAACAGGAGAAGTTCTAAAAGATCCAAGACAAAGTCTTAGACCTTGGAGGTGGACAGAATCAAGTAGTTAAAGGTTGCTTTTCCAGGCTCCACCATATACGATGGAGCCATAATCAAGCTTCGAGCGGACCAGTGATCTATATAGGTGTAGGAGGGTAGTTTGGTCCTCTCCCCACTTTGAATTAGAAACGACTTTCAATAAATCGAGTGCCTTAAGGCATTTGGTTTTCAGAGATTTAATATGCGAAAGAAAGGTTAAATGGGAGTCGAAAATCAGACCTAAGAACTTGGCCTCTTTTACAACCTTGATGGGAGTGCCATTTAAAACAGCTCTGGGTCGTTATGTGGTCGTTTACGGCAGAAATGTATGCAATTAGTTTTTGATTTACAAAATTTTAAGCCATTTTCAAGACACCATTTATTTATTTTGTTTAAACACAACTGTAGTTGCCGTTCAATAGTATGCATATTCTTACCGCGACAAGAAATATTAAAATCATCCACAAAAAGTGATCCATCAATTGAATCATTTAAAACCTTGGATAATCTGTTGATCTTAATGCTAAATAAAGTGACAGACAACATACTGCCTTGGGGGACACCCTGATCCTGATTATAATGGTCAGACAGGGTTGAACCCACTCGGACTTGAAATTGCCTGTTTGATAAAAACTGTGATATAAAAAGAGGTAAACGACCCCTTAAACCAAAATCATGTAAATCCTTTAAAATGCCATGCTTCCAGGTGGTATCGTATGCTTTCTCGAGATCAAAGAATATCGATAACTGCATGTTGTTTATTTTACTATAGCATTTTTGACAGAGAGGATTCTAAACGTACCAAATGATCAATGGTACTACGATTTTTCCTGAAACCACATTGAATATTTGTTATGAGATTATTGGTTTCAAGATGCCCATCATTAATCTATTATTTACTATTCGTTCATGGTTTTACAGACACAACTCGTTAAAGAGATTGGTCTGTAATTAGACGGATCAGTATGATCCCGGCCAGGCTTTGGTATAGGGACTACAATGGCTTTACGCCACGAAGGTGGGAAATTCCCTGAAGTCCATATTGTGTCAAAAAAATTGAGAAGAGTCTCCAAAGATGATTCCGGTAAATGCTTCAAGAGCTGATAGTGTATATTATCAGCTCCTGTTGCTGTATCATGAGCTTGCTCAAAGGCAGTATGGAGCTCATGTAATTCATTATAGTCTTCGCCATTGTCCGAGTTAAAAAATTTCTCTTCTTCTCCTATTGTTTCTGATATTGTTGAAATTCAGGGACGTAATTTGACGAGGAAGAGTGTTTGGCGAGTGTTTCACCAAGCTTATTGGCAATGTCAGACTTGTTAATATATTGTCACCATCCTTCAGATGGTGAGCAGTAGATTTGGAACCTTTGCCCTCAATTCTTTGGATCATGTTCCACACCTTTGAAATCGATGTGCGTGAATTTATTTTAGAAACATATTTCCTCCAAGACTGACGCTTATTCTGTTTAAATGTACGTCGAGCCTTGGCGTTTAATTTTTTTACTTTATTCAAATAATGGACAGTAGGATGTCGCCGAAAATATTTTTCAGCTTTCTTCCTGCTCTTTCTGGCCTGTTTACATTCATTATCAGACCATGGCTTACGAATATGTGGAACTGCAGAGGACTTAGGTATAGTTTGGTCAGCAATGTCATTGAGTAAATCAGAAAACAACTGTATCGGATCTTCGATGTTCGCAAATGCATCATGTTTTAAGTGATCAGCACATAATGTCTCATATAATGACCAATCAGCCCTGGCGAAGTACCTTCTCGATAAAGGTGGATCATCACCAGGGTTGATTGTCTTGAGAATGGCAGGGAAGTGATCACTCCCACATAGATCATCATGTACCATCCATTCGAATTCATTATACAAGATGGAGTGATAGATCCAGGGAAGAATATGTTCCCGTAGCTGGATGTAAATAAGTGGCTGAGTCATCATTAAAAATACATAAATTATTATCGGAAATGAATTCCTCAATGATTTTACCTTTAGTGTTGGTATGGACGCCTCCCCAAAGTGGGTTGTGTCCGTTAAGATCGCCCATGATAACACATGGCTTAGGGAGTTGATCGTACAGATTTTGAAGATCTGTCTGACGGATATTAGAAGAGGGAGGGATATACAAGCTATAAGTTATTTTTAAGCCCTCTGCAGTCCCATTGAATTATATTGGCCAATTGAGTCATGGTGGCTCAATTGGCGATCTTTCACGAGAATGTGAGGGGGGTAAGCCCCTCTGCTTATCCTGTGAGTACAGGGTCACCCCCATGTCTAGAGGCCCAAAGGTAAAGGTAAAGGTACGACAGGTGTTTCTTTCCTATTTAATTTTTTTCCTTTCTTCTTTTTCACTAGATCAGTGGCTGGCTGTGATGTGGCTATTTGCGAAGCAGTCATCTGTGATGACTCAGACTGAATTTCTGTCTGAGACTCAGACGTTGACATAGTGGATGAGGCAGTAGGTGTTTTAGGTAGGGAAGCAGGTTTGTTAGATGAAAACACAGGTTTGTCTGACTTGACCCAGGTCAGAACCAGTATGAGATGAACCAGCTTGTTGTTGTGCCATGATGAAAGGAAAATAGTTCAGCATCCCTAATCCCCACCCACCATGGAGTGTCAATGAGATGCTGACACCAGGGATACAAGGATGTTATACTCCAGCGAGTATGACGCAAATAGCAATATTTGTATACCAAATTAAATGTCAGGGTGGTTCTGCCCATGACAAGAAATAGGATACATACCGAATTTGGAGGTCAACATCATCAGATTGGCCCATGAGCCACCGCCTTCTGGCATAGGACTCTAGGCAATTAAACAGATCAATAATTCATAAATACAAATCAAAATGGCCAAAAACCCAAAAGAGTTAAATGTGCAAAAATATTCACTATGCACAGGGCATGGCGTGACCAGCCGATTGATAGAACCGGGCCAGTTCTACCACCCGTCTAGGTGAAGTAAGGGCCAAAGTGGTGTGTTGGGCAAAAGGAACACGGTTCCAGGATCCTACTGCCCTCAACCACCAGAATCCCGTCCTCCGCCGACACAGGGGCGCAACCCACGGCAAACGGGTTGGTGGACCAAATATACCCTCGGGTCCCACAACGGGGGGTCGAAGAGCGCTTAGCGTTACCCAGCACCCACCACGAGGAGGTGGCTCTTGACGGGTGCCAATACACCGAGTAACTGTTACAACATTCGTTTGCTTGCGTTTCTCTGTGCACACGTTTATCATATCTACAGGTTCGTAACATTAATTTAGTGCAAGAGGCCCCATTGTGTTCATACAAAGGCCTTTTATTCTCTCATCTTGCAAAAACAGGGGTGGTGCTTAGCTTTTTTCCAGGTGTATAGTTGTAACCAGTTTAATGTACTGCATTGATAATGTGATAAATAAACGAGAAACAAGGTTGATTGTTGTTTTACCGAGTGATAGTCAGGTCATGTTAGAACTACTTCGTGCATGGGTCTTCAGATTTAAACGGTGATTGAACACATACGCAGCATACTAATAGCGGATACTCCACCAAAAGTGAAAACGGAAGCACTACATACTTCCCGACTCGGTGGAACCACAAGCAGACTTCTTAACTATTCAATTCTACCTCGTTTTAGTCGTGACGTCATTGCATAGTCATGAGAGATGTCACCGCTATGGGTTCAAGAATAGAACCTACAACAGTAAGTCTCAAACAGAATCCCTAAAGCGCTCAGTAAGGTGATACCCGTCAATTTGAATTGTCAATCCATAATCCAAACCACTAATAACACAGTTTTGACCGCGACACCCGGACGCATATGCTCGCTAGACAACAGGCTCTAAATGAATGCAAGCTTTGACTGCTGCTACACGCTATGTACATAAAGCGCACATTTAGCTCTAATTAACCTTCATGTGATCTGTATCTAGACAATAGAAGGCCTGACATGATTTACCTAAGGCCAACAGAGAACTGCATTGTTTAAGAGAACGCTCTCTTAAACTCATTTTCTCTCTACTGTTTCTGTGTACAATTTCTGTCTGTTAGAGGACACTAACGTTATATTTATTTACGCTATCTCCGTATGCTTCGTCAACTATTAATGCATTGTAGCGCGTAATCTGACGATACGTACTACCTAAGAAACAAAATAATACCCTATCCAATTATCTTGAAAAACAGTGTCTCCTACATATGTGTTGACTGGAATAATTTTGGGTACACGTTACGCTTTTGTGATGTAGTCATTACAGTCTGTATTTCAGTTCATGGCCTTCATGCTGAAGTTCTGTCTCATCAAAGTATCGTTTGTGTAAGGTATCAAGATATGCATAAAATTTATGCTTCGTTGAAATCCTAAACAATACTTCAGATTGCATGGCGTTATTACATGATTCAATATCGTTCTATGCAAATGACCCGTGCGTGCGCCTGGCACAATATAACTTAACTCTTAAAATCGTCTGTTTCGCAAAACTCTGAGGCTGGAGTCATTTATGAGTGTCTTAGATTGATGACTATTTCCTGTTTGGATACACTCATGGGTAGGGTGCCAAGAGGATATATGAGTGATATGTTACCAGCAGTATACGACATGTGGCCTCCTCTTGACCTCTTGACAAAGGATTATGCTTGTCTCCCAAAAGACCTTCATTTCCTTCTGCCAATCGTGACCGAATCGTGTAACTGCCACATTTTTAACACATAATGGTCGATGCTGTTCCTGAATGCAAGGTCGCAGTATTTTACGACGTCTCAGGTAAATGTGCCCCAAATGCCCCTCCAAGTTCAGTCCACGTTCAACACTTTGGATTATTATTTTACTGTTTATTTGTATTTTTCGTGTGCATGACTCGAGAAAGCGGCATTTATAGAAGCATGAACCATGCCTTTTCCACCTGTAGTCATTTGTCTTCAATCTGTAAATCTACGACATTTTCAACATCTAGTGAATGGCCTAAGGTCTCTTTCCAAAACACTCCTTCACGCGATCCCGACAGTCAGGCAATAATGCATTCTCCACGCTAGTCAGTAGAGTTATTGCCCACAGAATTGGCAGCCACGTGGTGCGCGTCCTACGTAGTATCAAACAAAGCCACCCACTGAAACCCGTTTAAAGCGTGAAACACTGCCGAGCTTGCCACAACGTCGGAATGGTGATGATATGCAACCAGACAAACAGTACACGCGGTCAAGTCGCTTAATGGAGATCTGAGCACGCGGCGCTTCTCACGTGACTACGAAAGTGTCCTCACGACTATGACGAGAATTTTTGCGACATACTTACCGAAAGAAGAATTAAAAACGCAACCAGAAGTACTGACGAGAATATACCCAGTCCTCTGCACTAGGTTCTTTCCTGGTGATAATATTCTACAAAATAGAAAAAATACCAGCATTAAATATTCATACTGCTGCCAATAGTATGTGTTATTGAGTGCAGGGCTCAAGTTACTGAACAGTGTCTAAAAGAGATAGTGACACTGAATGGAACTTATTAACAAGCTACTAGCTATGAATACACAATAGCATCTAGAAAGGGGTCAAATGTAAAAGATTCTAGTACACATTCTAGTACGTTTTGTGGTTGAGTCCCATCCGGGATTCGAACCCACACCCTCAGAGTCAGGCACCTAATCGCCAGCACACAAAGTCAGCCGCCTAACCCGTTCAGCCACAGCGACTTGCAAAAAAAAATGGAAGTCGGACAACTGGTAGTCTAGACTGCGGACTTTGTGTACCCCTCTGATAGTGTAATTGCCATGGCCGAAAGCAATGATAACACAATGCCATGTAGAAAGTGGTCAAATCTAACATATGTTATATTTGGGATTACACTTTCTTAGTAAAGTACAGATTCTAGTACTTTTTCTGGTTGAGTCCCATCCGGGATTCGAACCAACACTCTCAAAATCAGGTACCGAATCGCCTTACCCGCTCAGGGGTAGTAAGTCCGCAGTCTAGACTACCAGTTGTCCGACTTCCATTTTTGTGGAAGTCGCTGTGGTTGAGCGCGTAAGGCGCCTGACTCTGAGGGTGTAGTTTAGACTCCCGGATGGAATCAACCCAAAAAAGTACTAGAACCTGTACTTACTAAGAAATGGTAACCCCAAATATAACATATGTTACAGGCTTCTAGCTGTCTGGTAAATCAGCAAGTAGGATGGTGTTACTATGAGCAGTTAGCTGGCTGCTGTGGATATGAGGGGCGTTCGATATATTTTGCAACTTCAACATAAGACCAAGTGTTATGAGAGAGTGTTTTTTGTAATTTGTATTATCATTGATTAGGTGATGGTTATTATGGGTCACAATGTTTAAAGTTTTGAGTGTGGATTTTGGCTCGCATCTCGCATCATAGATGTTAAATGGCAATAGTATTTTTAGCGGTACGCCTTTTGTTAGCGCCTCAGAGTTGCCTCCCTTGGCAACTTGTTGACTCGTCATGCCTTGGAGTTTTCCACCTAATTCGATAACATTCTGAGTGGATAATGATGGAGCCTAGCTTTGCTAGAATGCCCGAGAACTGTGTAAGAGTTATATAAAGGCAGGTTGTTGCGTTGTGCGACGGGATTTATCACATGGCGTTGGAGTTATACACATCTGTCTGCCGTCATCAAACTGATACACATCTTTTTTTGCCATTGTCGAGGCTGCTCAGCATCGTCAAGACTGACCGACTGTCAACTACTGTCACTGTAAACAACCTTCAATCAGTATATCATGAGTCATTCTCAAAAGATGCAGTTTTTACCCGTATCAGGATTAAAACCTCAATAAAACCATCAAATTTAATAATAACTGACCAGAGTCTTGCCATTCACGGTGAGTGAGTGAGTGAGTTTATATTTATCGTCACATCGGCAATATTTTAGCCATATCGTGACGAAAACAATTTATACAGTAAAAATTGAAAACATTTTGAAGATGAGAACCTGTCGACGATGGACAGTAAAAATACTAGGAACTTCACGGTGAAAACAGATATTATATCTGTTCTCACCGTGAAGGTCCCAGTATGATCTACCTTCAGTTGTTGGCGATCTATAGCCCGTGGTTTATATTGTATTGTTTTCTTTAATTGGAATGTTTTAGCTTTGCTCGCTACTTTTATATTATATCTGTGATTATCTAGTATTTTTACTGTCCATCGTCGACAGGTTTTAATCTTCAAAATGTTTTCAATTTGTATTGTATAAATTGTTTTCGCCACGATATGGCTAAAATATTGCCGATGTGACGATAAATATTAACTCACTCACTCACTCACTCACCGTGAATGTCAAGACTCTGGTGAGTTATTATTGTGTATTTGTGGCCCAATATTTTAGATTTGTGACTCAATTGCATTGTACTAGAAATCTGTATTGTCACTTATGGTAGTTTGCTCATTGTTCTTTCAATCTATTATTGAATATTTGACTTGTCTGTGTTCTATTTTGCTGGTTCAAAGGGGACTCCTAAACTTTTTGTCATGGCAATATTATTAACCGTAACACAAGTCGCAGAAAAGTTTTTGATCTTCTATTTTTCAATATAATCTCTGTAAATGCAAGATTGCATGTTTCATCATTCCATAAATATCTGTGCGCTAACATTGTTTAAGTTTAAACTTCATCTTACACTGAAGTGTACTAAAATTTCACATTCAAAAGTCATTGGTGTAATGGTTATGGCTGTGGATTTGTAATCCAAAGGTTGCAGGTTCAAACCCCACTTACATCAACTAAACTTTTCTAAATTTAAATAATATACATAATTTATTTAAATTAGCCTCTTTTCTAGCACTTGTTTATCACATGTGGTCTAAAGAAGCATGCACATCAGACTGTACCTGACCATCATGCTGGAAAGTTGCTTCACCTCACTGTCTGCGAATCACTGCATGTTAAGGAACAAATGTAAGTTACTTTCAACTCATATCATTTCTAACTTTATTGCTTCATAATCATTTGTATTAATAATGAATTATTGGTAAACAATTTTTTATAACGGTTTAACGAAATGTTGTTCAAATGTTCAATCATCCAAATTTATGTTTAATTTCAATACGCATTGTAAAGTTTATTAATGCCAAAAGTAAATAGGTTTAAAGTGTATTAAAGGATTTATAATTACATTTAGTGAATGCCGTTATCAAACCATTCTATTGCATCCTTCGCATTTTCTTCCGCGTCCTCGTGTTTACTTCCGCATTCTGTTATCTGCCGTCATAGTTACGTCACTTAGTTACCAATGACGTCATGTACTACAAGCGTGCCGAGTACGTCACTTTCTGAATGTCATTCGCGCCGATCTCATCGTGCCGTCAACATCATTCTGTAAAATCAATCTGTTCTTCATTTCGTCATGCCTGGAAAAAAGAAGGCAGCTATCAACCACCGACTAGTGGGGACGGGGAAGGGCCAAAGAAGAAGACGCCGGGTGTTGAAGTCGTTACAGGACGGCGAGTGTTGCAATAATTATCTTAAGCCATCGCCCGCATCTGCACCGGTTGAAATTTCCGATTTCACATCCGCGGCGCCAAGTGCAGTTCCCAGTATTTCGGGACAGCTTGAAGCAATTCTTAAATTGCTTTCAAGCCAAGGTAATCTTCAGAACCTGGGTTGTCTCCCTCCCCGTCGTGTCTGACATTTCAGTCCCCTCTTCCGCCCCTTCGCCAATAACGTATCACGCCCAGGAAATCGGTGCTCACGTGAAGCAGGCCACCCGTGACAAAATCTACAAAGGCGAATACGTTGATCTTTCCACCTTACTTCCTAATGTGAAGTTGGGTATCGATAACCAAGCGAAAATGGAACTGATGGCTGATAGAGACGGTAGTGTCTCTTGTCACCCGACAGCAATCGCAGGGTAAGCCATTCACTCTTGGTGCATGGACATCGACATTCCATATCTTTATGTCGATTTACATGTCAAAACATATTTCATCTAGTGTGGTATAGGGAATCTTGTCATACTCTGAATCCATACGTAATGCTGCCTGGTGCTTCGGCGGATATGGATGGAGGGTGTATGATCAACAATTCCGTCACAGAATGGCAAGGGATCCCACACGTCAGTGGGGACGTGTCGACGGGGAGCTCTGGTTGCAGCAGATGCTGACACCCCAACAGATCAAGCCACGTACCAATACTGGCGTAAGTTTCTCAAAACATAATCCTCGCGATTTACCATTCAATATTTGTTGGGACTTCAACAAAGGGAACTGTCAACGTCAATCCTTTTTTTACCCACACAAGTGCGGGAACTGTGGAGAGTCTGGTTACAACATCAACAGCTGTTTTCGTCTCCATGCGTCCGTCGGAACGTCAGCTGCCACCGGTGCTTCATCGTTTTTACAGATTCATTATCCTGCCTTCAAGCACTTCTCAACGTGACTTCAAGTCACCCAATCATCCTGGACATACTAGAACTGTACAACGACCTTTCTACTGGCCAATATGACAACGTCCTCTGCTGGTTGCCGGGTCACGTCGGCATAGCAGGTAACACTAAGGCCGATGCTGCAGCAAAAGCAGCTCTTGAAAAGCCCCTATCTCCACTGCTAATCCTGTACAGTGATTTCAAACCCACTATCAGAAGCTATACTCGGGACCTGATGCAAAAAAGGTGGGACACTCAAGTAGGAAGAAACAAACTCCACGAGCTGAAGCCAACAATCGGTTATACCTACTTGGGATGCCAGTCAAGACGTGATGAAGTACTCTTACGACGATGTCGTATTGGCTACAGTCGATTTACACATGACTATCTGCTAAAAACGGATGGGGATGGACCCCCAATATGTCTCTCCTGCGATGAGGCTTTCACCGTCAAGCATATTCTGCTTGACTGTGTGGACTTTACATCTGCAAGGGACTCGCATTATCACGCAACCAATCTGAAAGATCTGTTCTCCAGCGTGAGCGCTCATCTGATACTGAACTACCTGAGGGAAGTTGATCTATATCATAAATTGTAACTGTGTAATGTCACTAACGAATTTACCTGCTTTTCAATTTAGTGCTATGACATTCTGTTCCAAAATGACAATGTAATGAATGTGTGTCTTTGAAATGAAACCACTTTGTACTTACAATGTATATTAATGCAGACTTGTTCTCGTCACTATATGGCTGGAATAATGCCGATGTGACGTAAAGCCCAACTCAACTCAGTCCACGTCTCATCGACGAGATGTGTGCATGTTAAAGTTCCATTTCAATGATGTCGTCACACAAAGGGCATAAAGGATGACTTGGTATTGTGGTTACAATTGTAAATGGCATATCAGTTTTTCAGAGTCCTGCGTGTACGTCAAACACGGTCATGCAGCTTTTTACTGACGCAGCTGGCGGTGCAGGTTTTGGTGCTTACAACCAAGGCAAATGGACATGTGGGCGTTGGCAACAGCAATGGGTGCGGGAGGATGGGGGATATGACGCTGTTGGAATTGTTCCCAATTGTATTGTCTGTCCAAATTTGGGGCGAGTCGTTGTCCAACAGAAGAATACTGTTTAATTGCGACAATCAAGCGGTCGTTCATATCATCAATAAGCAGTCTTGCCGTGTCCCTCGTACTATGTCCCTTGTGAGACGCTTCGTTCTATATTGCTTGCAGTACAATATCACTTTCAAAGCTGTATACATTAGTACCCATGACAATGTTATAGCTGACTCTCTGTCGAGATTGCAGTGGGACCAGTTCCGCAAATGTGCGCCAGCAGCGTACCTGACACCAACACCCCTCCCGAACGGGATCTGGGACTTCTAGCATCAGTAAAATGCCTCTTGCATCCCAAAATATGGTGGCCATTACCATGCCAGCTGATGGTTGAGTGCGAAACATCGTCGGAGGCTGAGAAGAGGGTGCTTCCAATTCAGGAATTCCAGTTTAGTGTCTCGGTCCAAGCGGTGGATCCATGTTTCACAACCTGTCACTGGACGAGAAAGAAATCCGACTCCATCACCAGTATAGAGATCCAGGAGCTCTCGACAAGTTTCATGAAAAATGCTTTCAAAAGTTCCAAGTGACATTTGGAATCCTTTAGAAAGTCCTGATACTTTTATTCGTCGGTCAGACAAAATTCTTCTTTCTATGGCGACTATGGTGTCCGGTTGGTTGGCATCGTTACCTGCCTTGTCTTGGGTCATCGTTTATGGTTTCCCTACCCTTGTAAAACTGTAGAGACCAACGGCAAACCGTGGAATAGTCAGGAGCGTACATAACCATAACTTTACACATGCAACCTTGGATTTCTTTTGCTTTGCATCCCTCCTTACAATTAGGTGAATGAAGAAATCATATCTAGCTTATTGTTGTGTCTTGTTATGACACGTGTCAACCAGATGTTATGGTTAATGTCACACCTGCCACAAATTGACATTATTTGTGTAAACACAAATGCCCAAGTTGCAAAACTTACTGAACGCGCCTCGTATTATTGGATACACTGGAGGTATACGCTTGTTTCAGCAGAAACTAAAAATGATGAACACAGTTAGGGATGAGTTAGAACATACATTATACTGTACAATTCAACTGATTGGAAATTGCCGACAGTTAAACAGGCGTTGGTTGCCATAATTGCTGAAAACAAAAGAAAAGAAATGCATCTGTATATTAATGGTTCATGAATATATTCTGTGTCATTCTGTGAGTGAGTGAGTTAAGATTTAAAGTCACATCGGCAATATTTCAGCTTTGTAATACAGACATATAATATATAAAACCCTGTCAACGAAGGACAGTAACACAACTAGAATATCACAATTAGATTTAAAACTAGTGTGGAAGGTTAAAACTAAGAGCACTATTAGGACAATACAAGATAAAAACAGGCTATAGATCGCCAACAACTGAAGGTCGATCACCATACTAGGGACCATGGGGACTTACAGTACCTTGGCTACCTGCATGGACCCTAGTTGGATTTACACCATCCCTTCAGCTGCTGGCGATTGTAAGAAATGTTAGCTACAATTAAAATGACAAAATGCTACGTTTAAAAATCCTGGTAAGTTTAAATTGACTTTCGAAGTTTTGGGACTCTACGTACCCTCCTCAGGGGACAATATTTTACGATACTTCAACCCCCTTTGAGAGTACAGCCACTAACAATCTAAGTTACTAATCAAACTACCAATCATTAAAACACAGCTATATACAGAACATATTAATCAAAAATTCATTAATGAAATCAATTTCTTTAAAACCAAGAATTAAAATGAAGATGAACAGAATTAAAAAGATCCTTAACAGTTTTAACATTGAAATATTTATCCCTTATGATGGAGACTCAACACAGTCAAGCAGGAGATGCTTGACTGTGACTCTCTCATCACAAGGGATACAAAAACGGAGGATCTTCACCATTTAACAAATATTTGTGAGTGTACCTTGTATGGCCAATACGACATCGTCGCATGATGACCTCTTCAAATCTGACTGACAACCCAAGTAAGTGTAACTGATATAGGGTTTTATTTCATGTAATTTATTTATACCTACTTGGGTGTCCTAATTCTTTTGCATCAGATCACGGATATAAGATCTGATAACAGCTTTGTAATCAGAGTATGGGATCAGAAGTGGTGTCACAGATTTATTGAGTGCTGCCTTTAGCAGCAAGATCAGCGATTGTATTCCCAGAAATGCCAACGTGGCTGGGTAACCAACAAAAGACGATGTCGCATTGGCCAGTAGCAAGCTCATTATACAATTCAATAATTTCTAATAAAAGTGGATGTTTACAAGAAAGATTTTTAATAGCCTGAAGACAAGAAAGAGAATCTGAAAAAGATGATGTATTGTTTATATTTACGGTGTTTCTATTAATATATTTCAGAGCCGTTAAGATCGCGTTTGCTTCTTGCTGTGAAAAATTGAACTGTCATTTGGTAGTCTGAAGATATTACAATCTAATGATCCAATGACAGTGGCAGAAGCAACTGCGCCACCGTCCTTGGATCCATCTGTATATAAATATTTGTAGGTATTATATTTAGCTTCTTAATTGACTAAATTCTTGTTTATACTGTAATTCATTAGTTTCAGATTTTTTAAATCCCTATTTTCAGAGTTAGGCTCAACTTCCAGGCCCCTACCAGTTGCCAAGAGGAGAAGAAAGAAGACGGAAGGAGCTATATTGTCCAGCCTCACGCCGGCAGCAGAAATGAAAGGCTTAATTCTGTGCCCAAGAGGCGGAACAAGAGAAGGTTTTTATTGTATAAATCTCGTAGAGGGATTAAAGACACAGTTAAATCGCAGGGTTAGACTGTTAGAATATAGTTTAGTAAATGTATTGTAAAGATAATTTATCCGACGTTGTAAGAGAAGGCTCATCTGCTTCAACATAGAGACTATCAATAGGAGAGGTTCTTGAAGTGACCCAAGACAAAGTCTTAGGCCTTGGTGGTGACACAGAATCAAGTAGTTTTAGGTTGAAGCTTTTGGCAGGCTCCACCATATACGATGGAGCCATAATCAAGCTCGAGCGGATCAATGATCGATATAGGTGGAGCAGGGGTAGCTTGATCACCTCCCCCACTTTGAGTTGGAAACAACTTCTTTAACAAATCGAGTGCCTTCAGGCATTTGGCTTTGAGTGATTTAATGTGCGGCAAAAAGGTTAAATGGGAGTCGAAAATGAGACCCAAGAATTTTGCCTCCTTAACAACTTTGATGAGAGTGCCATTTAAAGTTAGGTCTGGATCTTTATGCGGCTTATATTTTCTACAAAAGTGTAGACAATTAGTTTTGGATTTGGAAAATTTAAAACCGTTTTCAAGACACCATTTATTTATTTTATTTAAACACAACTGCAATTGCCTCTCAAACCAAAGTCATGTAAATCTCTCAAAATGCCATGCTTCCAGGTGGTATCATAAGCTTTCTCAAGATCAAAGAAAATTGATACAGCATGTTGTTTACTATAGCATTCATAACAAAGGATTCCAAGCGTACCAAATGATCAATGGTACTACGATTTTTCCTGAAACCACATTGAATAGTGGTTATAAGGTTATTGGTTTCAAGATACCAAGTTAGTCTATTATTCACCATACGTTCCATGGTTTTACAAACACAGCTAGTTAGAGAGATCGGTCTGTAATTAGACGGATCTGTATGATCCTTGCCAGGTTTTGGTATTGGGACTACAATGGCATTACGCCATGAAGGAGGAAATTCTCCAGACGTCCATATTTCCATCAAATATATCTAAAGTGTCATCAGTGACATGGTTCAGGTAAGTGTTTCAGTAGCTGGTAATGTATATTGTCATCACCCGCTGCAGTGTCATGAGCTTGCTCAAGAGCAGTATGTAGCCTAATGTAATGAAAGACACTCATTATAATCTTCACCGTTATTTGATTCGAAATTAAGTTTTGTTCTTTCCTGTTGTTTCTGATATCCTGAAAACTCAGGGACATAATTTGCCGATGATGAATTTTTGGCAAGGGTTTCTGCCAGTTTTATTTGCAATGTCAGATTTATCAGTTATCAAATTATCACCATCCTTAAGATGGTTTTACAGCCGATTTCGAACCTTTGCCTTTATATTCGGCTTTCGAACCATGTTCCACACTTAGACATTGGCGTGCGCGAATTAATTTTGGAGACATAATTTCCAAAGATTGTCGTTTGTTTTGTTTTAAAGGTACGACGCGCCTTTGCATTAAGTATTTTAAATTTATTTGCTATGGACAGTTGGATGATGACATAAAAATAACGCTCTGCCTTCTTCCTCGCTTTTCTGGCTTGTCTATAATCTGTATTAAAACCACGGTTTTCGTACCTGTGGAGTCAGAGACTTGGGTATACACTATCAGCTATTTCCATTTAAAACATCAGAAAAGGTTTGAATGGGATCAAAGTTATATCACTGAAACAATCAGGTCGCAGTTTTGATTTTACAGTTAGTTTGAAAATGAAGACTCAGTTAGTCCTCGAAAGTTCCATCCTTGTACGAAGGAGAACTGATGGAGTTATTTCTGATAGGATAGTTGGGAAGTGGTCACTCTACAAAGATCAGTATGAACAGACCAATCAAATTCGTTCAGGAGGCTAGAATCTGCAAGAGACAAATCCAGAGAGGAATAAGTGCCAGTTGCAGGATGCAGATAGGTGCTTGAATCATCATTAAATATGCGCACAGGCCATTACAGGAAATGAAATCTTCAATTATTTTGCCTTTAGTATTAGTACTGCCCCAGAGTGGGTTGTGACCGTTTAGGTCACCCATAATAACACGTGGTTTTGGGGGTTGATCATAGAGTGATTGAAGATCAGTCTGTTGAAGTGCCGATGAAGGCGGAATATACAGAGAGCATAATGTAAATGCTACACCCAGAGTAAGTCGCACTGCAACAACTTGGAGATTAGAGTGAAGTGTAACAGGACTGTGAATGATATCCTGTCGTATAAGGATAGTTGAACCTCCAGTGGCTCTATCACCCAGAGGGGAAAAATAATGATAGGCTTCAAACTGACGTAAGCTTAAATTTCTCTTGCAGACAGAACGCTGATGGTGTTAAATCCTGGATCAATAGCTGTATTTCATTAAAATTTGTCCGTAGTCCTCGACAGTTCCACTGCACGATATGTTTAGAGAGACCTATCTTTAGGGCGGATTAATTGGGGATCTACCCAAGATCAAGCGAGGGCTTACAAGCCATGTGCCCTAGAATGGACGCTTTTCGACACGTCCATGTCCTCAAGATCCGTATTCTGTTAAACAATTTGATTTTATCATCTGCCCTTTGGGGCTCTGCCACTTTGTTTCTTCAAAGCATCTTGGCTTTGGTATTTTGCTTTGTTTTAACTATTTGTTGAACGTTTGACGTTAATTTTGACTCTTTGATTCGACTGAGAAGATGTGTCACGGTCATAACATGGTTCTGATTGTAGTTTGGGTGTGTCAGGAAGTGTATCTGCAGTTTGTAGATATTGCAGGTGACAAAATCTGCGGAGAATCTGTTTTATCCAAGTCAAGTTCGTCTGACAGCTGACAGATGATGTAGTTACTGATGGGATTTTCTCTGAAGATGTTTTGGCCTTTAGAAGCCATTACGTTTCCTGAATTTCCGATCTCAAGACAAGCTTTTGGCATCAGCAAAACTGATATTTTGAGTAAACTTTGATCTTATTTATCTCCATCTGCTGCTTCCAAATGGGACACCTTGGAGAACGATGAGTGATCACCCGCGCAATTGGTACACTTCTCTAAAGGTAATACTGACACAATCTTCTGTTGTATGCCTTTCCTCACCACAGTGAGCATTACACAAACAGACAATGTGCAAGTATTAACACCGTGTCCGTATTTCTGAGCATTTGGAAACACCGCAGAGGACTTGATGTACACATCAACTTTACATTGCAGTAACCTGCCTTGACTGATGGCAGGAGGATCTGGGGCAGAGAAAGAAAAGACATATGTATTGGTTTGCACAGTTTCATTATTTTTACGGGTTGTAAACCTTTTTCACGTAAGGACTCCTGATCTTTCATATCTCCGTGACAATGTCAATTTCCGTCATATCAGCAAAGAGACGATCTCGGTCTCGCATAATACCCTTTACTGGTGTTAAGCGTTCTGTGTGCAGAGACCATAACCGGAACTCCGACAAAAGCTCTGTGGACAGCAGGTTAGTTGCTTTGCTATTTCTGTGACACTCGAGCAATAGAGCCCTGTACGCAAGCGTTTAACGTTTCATTTCTCATTTCACCTGCTATGCCGTGGATACCTTTGATACCGCAAACGGATTGAGCTTCAATGGAGTTTTATCAAGAGTCTCAAGAACGAGGAAACGTGGCCAGTAATCAACGGATTTTGAGGGTCGCTGTCTTCGCCATCATCAGTATCGAGTGGACGCTTTCGTTTTTGTTTGGGGTTTCGTAGTTTACATGTTGAGTTTATTGTGATTCGTCATCCGAGCCCCCACCCACCATGGCGTAAAGACAATGCTGGGATCGCAAGTGGATTTCCAACTTGCAGCACCAAGGATACCCGGATGATATACTCAAGCAGAATAATCAACAAGCAATTATTCCACCAGATTGGCCCATGAGCCACTGCCTTCTGGACATAGGACTCTAGGCAAACATATTAAATTGGAGTTGTACAGTCAAAATACAAATATAATATCATAGAGCCGAGACACCTGACAAAATGATTCTAAATAATTTCAAAATTTGTAGCAGCAAAATTTACATGTACAGGGCTTAGCATGACCAGCCGATTGATAGAACCGGGCCAGTTCTACCACCCGTCTAGGTGAAGTAAGGGGCGAAGTGGTGTGTTGGGCAAAGGAACACTGTTCCTGGAACCAGTGCCCTCAACCACCAGCCTCCCGTCCTCCACCGACACAGGGGCGCAACCCACGGCAAACGGGTTGGTGGACCAAATATACCCCCGGGTCCACAACGGGGGGTTGAAGGGCGCTTAGCGTGACCAAGCACCCACCACGAGGAGGTGGCCCTTCATGGGTGCCGTGTCATTCTGTACCCCATTCTCTTCCCACAGAGGTTACTTGTCATATCTTCCTACGAACCTCTGTTCTAATACGGCCATATTTCCTAGTTCTCGTAAAGTCCCCTAGCGGTAACAAATCGCAACACGAGTTTTTCTCCCTTCTGTCTATCAAATCAGAACATGTGTAACATCGACTTAGATCCAACCTGACTGATACAAGCAAATATGGGGCCACAAATATCCCTTCTCTGCCGGGGACTTGTGTTGATGTGACGCACAAGGCATTTAATGGCTAGCTTATCCGTTGTCAACGAGGGCGATGGAGACGCCATTGAAGACCTATTACATGACTGAGTTCTGTCTAGAAGAAACGTTTGCGCATCGCGCAGGGGAAGAGGTTCTTGTTTTCCCGAAGCATACGGAAATTACCGAGACCTTGCGAATGATCACTTTTGAAACAACGTCGCTGATTGCATAACTAAATCTGATTGCAACCAATCACGAATCCTGAACACTCGCACCAAAAGGGCCGTATTAGAACAGAGGTTCGTATTAAGATATGACAAGTAACCTCTGTGGGAAGAGAATGTCTGTACCCTTATCCATAATCAAACTCTTGTTTCGTGGCGAGGAAAATTAGTAATTTGTGATACTCATTATACTCAAAGTAACATTTATTGTGACACAAAAACAATAAACGATATCAGTGTTACACTTTTACTACTGCGAATGAAATGATACTGTGTGGAACAACAAGTGTTTCAGGGTATAGTAACCATCAACATTCCACAAGAACAGCACACTTGGCAAATGGGCCAAAACACTTCCTCAGCAAGTTCATACTGACAGTAGCGAGTATGTCAACACTGATGGAGGTATGGCAACTTCGCCTCATTGAGGCTAGTTAATGAAATTCTGGGAGAAGATCATTCCATACCTGCAGAAGTATTTAGCAGCATACCTGCAGCACTGTTGGATTAGTATATACGATACCGTTGTACAATTCGAGCAACATGTGATCCTATATTATCGATATGGAACATCACCCCAGGGCTGCTCTGTTGCCAAAATGGTAAAGTGGCAATTTACAAAGTCTCGCATCGTTCCTCACAGCTTCCAAGTTCCCTTCAATCACAACCATTGGCGTCCATACTGCAGCTGTTGTCCGTTCAAGATCTTCACATCTCCAAAAACACATGACCTGATATTAGTTCAAGCTGTGCGCCTCTAGACACGTGTCCTGCCGTCACCTCGGTGAAGAAGGAAACGTGTCTCTTCGGTGAAAAGAACACTTCTGAACAGTGCTCACCTGCACATGTTGTCTGTTCCACTGTAGTCAAGGAGCTTATGGGATTCCGTGAAAGTTTTTTGATGAAAGCAAATCATATATTCTTTTGTGTTTATATGTTAAAGGAGTTTAAGAAAATGTTTGGTTCCAATCTGAGGATTGATGCGAAAACTATTTTTAGCTCAAAGTCCAAGATAGCCGCCCAAATTTAACCGGGAACTGAAAAAGTTGCAAAAACTCGGAAACAATGGTTTTAATATCAAATACCATGCATATTTGGTTACGGAATATATTTCTCATATGCTGTAAGTCACCAGATCTTTTAAGTTTGAATTAAGTCTTCAATTTACAATAAAGAGTCATTTTTAGCTCTAAAAGTTATAATGATGAATAAAACCCCCATTTCTTCACAAGGCATATATTTTGTATGGAACTAGTACAATATGAAAAAGGAATATATTTTTTACCCTGCGTCACTATAGAAGAGGTCTTTATATGTAACTGCGTCCCAGAAATATACTCTTCCAAAAAAGAAACGCACAAGCCAATTTTTTAGAAGAATTTCTTACATTAGTTTAAGAGCTATTATTTCATGTAATCCCAATGGTGAAAATTCAAACGTCTATAGACAAAGCCTTTACTGTTGTGTTTCTGTTTGCTTGAGTCCACAAGATGGCGTCAAAGTCAGTTCTTTGTATGGACACCATTGGCAGCAATTACTGCTCGGCACCGTATCGGCACACACTGGGTAAGTTGACGAAGTAGCTCTTGTCATTTTAGGCGACTTCAATTTACATTTTGACAACAAGGATAACCATGACACTAAACGAATAATTAATCTCAATGACTGAGGCAAGGGTCTGAGACAAGCCACAGAAGTGGACACACTCTGGACTGGATAGTCACCCGTGCTTCAGACGCGTGTGTCAGTTACAGCTCTCTGACCATTTCCATATCTTTGTGAGCTTGGACATCTCAATACCCAGTCCAAATGTGAAGATTACTCGCAGTAGGAACATGCGCTCACTGGATATGGATACTTTTAAAGACAATTTGCTAAACTCAGACCTTATACTTGAGCCACCATCAGATGCTGAGAGTCTCGTTCTGCTTTACAATTGAGTTCTATCTGAGCTGCTATATAGACAAACTTGCACCAGTGAAGGACAGAGTCATACCAGTCCCAAAACATCTGCTTGGGACTTCACACCTAAAGTTCGACAAGCGAAAAAATACAAGAGATACATCGCCAAATGTATATTTCAGCCAAAAAGCACTCAACAACGGTCATCAGACAAATCAACATCTCAGTTCTAAGATTGAAGCCAACGAGTCATGTCCAAAGTTGCTGTTCAAACTTTTGCTCAGTTTCTTGATTAAACACTTTGAATCGACACTTCCGACATCTGATGACAATGACGTAATAGCACAGACATTTTCGGATTATTTCTACAAAAAGATCCAAGAACATTCATAACAAGATTTCGTCTTCTGCGGCTGTGGATGAAGCTGATATTCCTCCAAAAATGTTTGATTGAACGCATCTTACTCATATTAATAGTTTCACTGATATTTACCAACATTAGTGCTGATTATTAACTCTTCTTAGCCAAAAGGGCTCAAAATACTACTATAATGTTTTATTAGACGAGTTCTACTTCATCTGGTTATGTTGCAAGAGTACTCAAGTCAGCTCTAGTTAGGCCACATCTGAAGAAATCAAGCTTTGATTAGGAGGATCAAAAACAAAGAGGCCTGTTTCAAACTTAGCATTTATATCCAAACTCATTGAACGTGCAGTCTCCAGTCGTCTCATGGGCCACCTTTCCTGGCATAACCTCTATGAGGTGTTCCTATCAGCCTGCAGAGCACACCACAGCACAGAGACGGCTCTGCTGAAGATGCCGAATGACCTACGATGTGGTATTGACACAGGACAAGTGGCCCTGCACAGATTACTTGGCTTAAGCAGTGCCTTTGACACGATTGATCACCAGAGACTCCTCAAAAGACTTGATACAGAACTTGGATTCAGCTTTATCTACAGGACAGGACTCAAACTGATGTTGTTGGTGAGTCTGTGTCAACCGCATCTAGGCTTGAGTGCGGAGTCCCTCAAGGATCCGTGCTTGGTCCGATCCTCTTCACCCTCTACACTGTTCCACTTGGCTCTGTTGAGGCAATCCTTAATCCTGACCACTTCTATGCAGATGACACGCAGCTGTGGAAGTTATTTCAACCAAACACAGAGTCAGCTATAGAGCGTCTCTCTGTCAGACATCAGACTGTTGCCAGAAGATATTTATGGATCTCATCAAATGCCTTGAAATCAAATTAAGAGAAAACAGAGTTCATTCTTCTGGGACAGGCTGGAAAACGCAAGCAGTGTGACATTACTAGTGTGTGTCTGTGGAGCAGCCATTCCTCTTTCTTCCACTGTCAAGGATCTGGGTGTTGTCATCGATCAAGATCTAAGTATGACAGAACACGTCAAGTATGTTACTAAAACTTGCTACTTCCATCTCAACAATATCAGCAAGGCCAGACCGTTCTTACCAAAGATGCCTCAAAAACTCTCCGCCTCAGCCTAGTCACATCTCGTATAGACTACTGTAACAGCCTTTTGGCCGGATCTCCATCTTGTGTCACTGACCAACTCCAATGCATACAGAATTTAGCTGCTCGCAATACCTCCCAGATCACATCACACCAACTCTAAAGGACCTTCATTGGCTGCCCGTGAAACACAGAATCTCCTTCAAACTATTCTGTCTCGCATACCAGTGCATGACTAACACGGCTCCAGTCTTACTCTCAGATCTTCTTCAGGCTTATGCACCATCTAGATCTCACAGATCAGGGAATCAACACCTTCTTGTAATCCCCAAAGTCAATCAAGCTAAATATGGACACCGTGTCTTCTCCTATCCTGCTGATAAAAAAGTTTCTCCCCACATTTTTTTGAATATCTTTTTTTTCAAAGCTTATAACCATTTTAGAAAGTTAATCGATCTGATGACTTGAAAATTATTTCAAGGGATTTAATTGAGAGAGTGTGAAGCAGAAAATAGTGTTGTCTCCCCATCATTTCATTATATTGTTATCTATTTTCAAAGGACTCTGCTTTTAGAAGAAAAACTTCAAGCGGAATAATAAGAAATTGATAAATCATAATCTGATATTGATATACTACATTTTGAAATAAGGACTGCTCCCTTACTGACAGTCTCACCAAACAAAAATAAACATCTCTTTTTGTTTCATACATAACTGTTCTTTAATAACTTGATTTACATTGAGTTGATGAAATGAAGCAATTATAAACTTACAAAATGCACAAAACTTACATCTGCTTAAAATCGTCTGCTAGCTGCCATTTTGAGAGAGGGAGTGTTCATTATATATTTGTTTTTAATTTAAAAAAATATATTTTAGGGTTTTCTTTTAATAAAATATTTCATGAAATAGAGAAACACACTTTGATAAAGTTAATAACCTCAAACTTTAAATATTCAACTCTCCCATTATGACCTTCTGACCTTTTAGTAACCTTTTCCACAACCACTTTGTACAGTGCTCAAAAGTGCTATTTGCACCATATTTCAACTTGGAACCAAACTGTAGCGGTGGGGTAGCCTAATGGTTAAAGCGTTGGCTCGTCACGCCGAAGACCCGGGTTCGAATCTGCACATGGGCACAATGTGTGAAGCCCATTTCTGGTGTCCCCCGCCATGATGTTGCTGGAATATTGCTAAAAGCGGCGTAAAACCAAACTCAGTCAGTCAGTGGAACCAAACTCTTTATTTAACTAGCATGTCTGATGAATACAAAAAACACAATGTCTTGCTTTCATCACAAAACGTCCACGGGACATGAATGCTGTACCCATCCTACCAGACAACAGGAGACATCAACGTTGATGCTCTGGCTAACAGCCCCAGTTCCAGAGAGATTTCTGGCTGATCGGTCACTCATCGGAAGCAAAGTTTTTTCCTTCCAGTTACCCACAGAAGATGATCGCATCACAGTCCGAGAAATCCGTTTTGTGTTTGTCGACTATCAGGTCACTGTCCTATGTGTTGGGCGTCATCCAATGAGGCGAAATCAATCGTCCAATGAAAGAACTAAGATCAGAGCTTAGTTCGCCATCGGACGCTACTTCAGGTCAAAAATCGAATCAGTGTGAATGTCGAGTCAGTCCGATGTGTGTCAGATTTGTGTTGTGCAACTATTGGACGTGTCTAGTCGACGTCTGACGGCAATCTGATAAGTGTCCGATGATTTACAGTCATTGGGTGCTCATCTGATTGCAATCTGCGGTCTGACCGATGCGCCTGATTCTCCCCCATCCACAATTCGATTCTCCTCGGAGGGTAACATAAATGTTAAGAACAGAAATGTTTGAGGACAGAAGGCAAAGAAGCATCATCCAATTCTTCTGGTATGATGTTGTGGTTGGCATCCTCTATATCCAGCTGACCATGGTGCATGGCTGGGTGCCATATTCAGATCAGGTTGTGGAGGCAGACACAGGTTTCTATGATGTTACGCACAGCATCAGGTTGTTGTTGTAATGTTCCTAGAAGACTCTGGAATCTGGCTGCCAGTATTCCGAAGCCATTCTACACGACTCTTCGGGCTCTACTTATGTGATAGTTATATATCCGCTCTGTAAGAGTCAAGTTCTTTCTCGAGTAGGGCTTCATCATGTGGGTTTGCAGAGCAAAGGTGTCATCCCCGATCATGAAATATGGCATGTTCTGGTTGTCATTGGTCATTGGCTCAGGTTGGGGGAATGCTATTTGACCCCTCTCCACTGTCTCTTTGAGCTCAGATGCATTGTATATCTGTGCTTCAGACATGTGTCCTTGACCACTGGTGTCTATCCACAATAACCGTTAGTTCGCATCAACAAGTGCCACTGAGAAGAAATGTATGGTAGGGACTTCCTGAGTTCTTCAGTTTTCTGATTGCCACGTGCTTGCCATCAAGTGCCCTAATTACATGTGGAACGTTCCAATGCCTCTCGTATTCTTCAGCAAATTGCATGCCATTCTTGTTCAGTGCTTGGACGCTGGATCACTTCATCAGCATACTCATCCACTATGGCTTGACAGACTTCGGGGATAAATTTGCAAATGGTTTCTTGAGCATCCCCGAAGCTGTATGACAGTTATGGATACTGACTGCCAGCTGCAGGGTGCCTAAGAGTGAAGGCTAACTTGAGACCAGCTTCAAGGGCTCACATGGCATTGGTATCACCCTTCGTGAGACTTGGTGCGAGTCTCTGGAGTAGTTCATCAAAAGATTCTGGCATAGCTGTCAAGAAATTGAAGAATGCCATTGTATCCTCCATTCTCATTGAGTCTGGTGTAGTGCCCATATAACAGCCTTCTATCAGCTTGCAGCCATGGTTGAACCCAACAACGAAGTGGTCTTCTGTGCCTTTTCAGCCTCCTTCTCAGGACCTCAAGGGTAATTGCATCTTGTTGTATAGTTTGTTGCTGGAGCATAAAAACAAAGCCCAGGGCTGCAGCGTTGAGAGGAAGTTGATCCATCACTAGTACCGTCAGGAGATGCAGCCCGCTGCCAATCTTGGCGACAAATCCCGCCAGTATTGGGTCAATGTCCAAATACCCTATGAAAAGTAACTACTTTGTCAGATTGGTGTCGGGAGAGTGCTAGAAGTGTCAGATTAGTGTCAGTTCACCCTCGAATTACAATCGGCCTGAAGTCGAATGCCGCCAATGAATATGGTGGACAGACATTAGTCTTTCATCCGATTTACCCGATCAACGTTGGATCTCTATCTGACTTTACGGGAAAAGGGGAAGCCCAAAAGAGGATTCCGGGTGAATTTTCATCGGAACTCATCAGGACGCTGAAATTTTCGCAAAATTGGGATCAGATGGGCTTCAGATAAGGTTCCGATGGGCTGACAGGCTGGCTGCCTTGCATAATAAAGGCTGTAACTATTGCCTGCAAGGTGCGTGGTTCGATTCCTGCATGTGTCATATTTCTTACAGATCTCGAGTAGTTCAAGTGAGTATTTGGTTGCATTTTCTTCGATCATTAGTTCCAATTAAAAAATTCATTCAAAATATCAATAATGTCAAAATGCAATTACACGACAACTTTTGCCACTGAGTACACCACAGATTCATTTTGTTAGAAACTTAAGAGCAACTAAACGAGTAGTACTACAATGGGGTTCCTGCCGCAAGTTCGGCTGGTGGCTGAATTGAAATGTGTTTCCCTCTCCAACTCCATAAAAAAAATGGTGTTAAATGTTGGTGCACATGCGCGTTTTCATATATATATATAGAGAGAGAGAGAGAGAGAGAGAGAGAGAGAGAGAGAGAGAGAGAGAGAGAGAGAGAGAGAGAGAGAGAGAGAGAGAGAGAGAGAGAGAGAGAGAGAGAGAGAGAGAGAGAGAGAGAGAGAGAGAGAGAGAGATCTTTAATAAGGCGGTAATACCTTTCATTGGATGTGGGGACAATCGTTGTCTTTATTGGTTTTGAATGGGACTTGAACTTGAATGCGTTGCTAAGCTAAACAACATAGCTGCCAGTTTGGCAACGGAGGCCCTACCAGAACCGCCGTTACTAAGCTAATCATCATGGCTGCCAGCTTGGCAACGGAGGGCCTACCAGGACCGCAGGTACTAAGCTAAACAACATGCCTGCCCAACCTAGCAACGCCTTTGGACGCTGGAGAGCGTGTAGACCGGGAGGTAGGTGTTTGACTATTTTTTTTCATAAATATGTCAGATATAAGTGAACCGTTCATGTAGGATAAATGAGACTAAACAATATTAGTTAGCCTGCTACCAGACTCAACAATCCGTTTATGTAGTAATGAGAGTAAACAACAAACTGACTATATTAGTTAGCCTGCTGCCAGAATCGGACTGTATTACTATCTGTTACCAGCATACTATAAATTTCTTTCCTGCGTTGATAAATCTCCGAATAGGAAAGACCCAGTGTCCTAAAACGAGGATATTTGCCTATTAATAATCTGGAAATTTCCCGTAGTTTACGGGCATACCTGTGATTAATGCCGATTTTTTCTTTTAGCCAGTTTTTCCATGGAGTATCGACTTTGCCATTTATTGTGTCTGTTTTGTGCATTTCATACGCCACGTTCAGCCATTCTCGATAATCAATACAGGACGATAAAGAACGTGTATTTTGTTTTGACAACAAATCATAACCTGATTTGAGATTTTCCTTCATCTCCTCCAGGCTCCTAAAAATCCCCACCTCAGAAACAGTGAGGCACTCGGATACTGATTTCAGTCATGTAATATTATCAGATAAATATTCTTGAAGATCCTCACCCCTTAGGATTTTTTTCCTGTTACTGCGATCTCCAAGGAGTGATTCAATATTTCCCTTCGTTTTTTTCGGCATAGTGTTTCCCTCCGGGACCTACATTTCAAGTTCGTCAATTAATGTAATCATTTTCCGGTAAAATTCTCGATGACAATGTAAAACTTCTCGTTGGTCTTCATTCCAATAAATTGGTTCACTTATATATGACATTTATGAAAAAAATAGTCAAACACCTACCTCCCGGTCTTAACGCTCTCCAGTATATATAAATGGTGTCTGTCGGCCTTATGGCATGTTCTAAACACCACGTGACTTTGGGATTGCGAAAATAACCGACAGCTGTCGCCCGGCTGCTGTCGGCTGGCTGTTTAGGGTCGGGTTGAACTATAATTTTTTACAGGCTGTACCTTTAAGAAACAGAGCTAAAGCATGTTAATATCTAGAAAACAGTTTATCGTTAATCTTTTATGAGATCTTTGTTCTTGGTAAGGAAGGTTTAATGATCTGCTGTCGGCCCTGTTCTATGGACTTGTTTTTTCTCCTCTTCGCTGATGTCAGCGGTTTTCCTAGTTTGGTTCGAATCTCCTGTTTCATTCTGTGGTATTTTGCTATTTCCGACATCACCAGACGAAACTCTTCCTCAGAGGTTTTACTGTCCGTAAGCGCTTTGGACACATGATCGTCGATCGTGTTTAACTTCGCTTCAGCTAGAATTCTAATTTCGTCATGCTTCAATGCCTTACGTTGAAGCCGACGTGAAATGAACTACTCCAACCAGCCCCGATACCACGGCTGTTATTTCTAACCCGAGGACGACGGGGGTGGCTATAATGGTTGATAATAAGCCAACGCCATCAGCGCCTGATCCTATGCTGATTGCCATCAGGGCAGTGTCTACACCATCCAGAGAATTCGTGGCCCTATGGTATTTTTTGCGTAATCTGATCCGCACATCGCGTTCTTGTTCCAGTTGACGTCTGATTTCGCTGATTTGTCACAAACGAAAACCATCCACGGTTTTGAGCGTTTGGGCGACTTCGTCCATGGCTGGATACAATCCCATCTCGAGTGTTATAAGTTAGGAAATAAGCTTCAGACTATATTTGATGAATATACTTTAAGCTGATGAGGTAAAAGCGTTCAGGTATATACATGACATCGAGTCCAATGATTGGAGACTGAAAAACCATGACCCCGTCGAGGTTTGTGATGGGACTGTTCCTGGTTGTATATAAACACGACAACGTTGATTTTGATGGCGATCATGCCAGCGTATGTTTAACCCAACCAGAAGTTCCACATCTTCTCCGGGGGCATCTCTAAGACAAACGTCGATAATAAGGGTTGAACCTTGTATCACGTTGACCCACGAGTCTGGCAGATCAGTACATTGCACCAAATATAACACTGTAATAATACTCCCATCCGTGCGGATTTTGTGAACCGATTCACGCACGGTCATCTATCTGTTCGTTACACTTTTCGAAGAGGTGCTATGAAAGAGAACTTACCTCTGGCGAAATATGGATACGAATAGGCAAAACTTCAACTTTATAAGGATGTTTTATATCGGGCATTCCTCGACATTGCAAACAAACACAGAGGCCCAAATGTCAACTTGGGACTGAGACCGAGAGAGTTGCATTCCGGACGCAACGTTTGCTGCAGGTGAGTTTTAAGATGTAGCTGTTTTGGAGCAACATAAACACTCCAGTAGCTAGCTATATAAAGCAATAGTTGATGAAAACGTACGTCATAATTTTATTTCTATCAGAGATATATTTTCACAACCACTGTCACTGCTACTCAGTAGGGCCAAGCCAGCTATTTCCCGAGACGGGTGTGTTGTGGTGTGAGTGTGTGTGGCGGGATTGGGTTGGGGTGGGCATGGACAGATGTAACTTGCAACATATGGGTGCGATGGTGAGAGAGAGCATATATAATTAGTAAAACATAACTAAAAATGAGTCATATCAGATAATTATCAACCAGGGACTGGTCCCGTATCATGTTAAAATGGTATGTGAATTGTGTGTGTGTGTGTGTGTGCGTGTGCGTGTGTGTTTTAAAATGTTGACTCTCACTCTTTCTCTCGTTAAAGCAATGTACAATACATAAAATGGAAATGCACTGGCATAAAACTTGGGTATTTTATATGGACCCTTGTGAAAACATCATTGCAGATGTATATGGGGATATAGGTAACTTTTAACCCATTTTCAAAAATGGGAAATCAGGGAAATATATTCATTCAGATAATGTATTTCTTTGTGGGTTTTGTTTTTGGCAATGTAAAAATGCCACTTTAATGCTATTTTTTAGGTTGTATATGGCAGCATTTCACATGAATGAAAACAGCCTAAATACCCTAGAAGTGACCACGACTGGAGAACCCAAGTGGGCAATCAGCTACACCTAGGCCTAAACAAAGAGGCCAAGCCAGTGAACAGAAACCAACATGTGGTAAATATAATTCAGACAATCAATATTTTGTTGTTGAACTGGTGCACTCCAGTTTGGAAAAAAAAAACACTGTTCCTATTACTGCATGTTTTTCCCTAACTGATGAGTCAACACTAAGCCTTGTTTGCATAGACACTGGTTTTTAATCCTCATATCTATTTTCCCTCTCAGCATTTGTTAAGATAAAAGTACCTAGTTTTTTAGAGCAGATTTCAAAGAAAATTATTATTGTGGTTGCCAAAACAAAATAAACTGAGATTGTGTTACAAAATGTCTCTAGTTCAATGTAAAATTTATTCACAGAGTATGTGGAATTCCTACCCAATGCCATTCTCGAAAGAAGAAACATGTTTCCTTCCTACAGACTTGTAGGACACAACAGGCCTATTTTTCCAGAATATTCTGCCAGACACTTTCATTTATAACTAGGAAACAGGAACTGGTGAATTCACTGACATCAAGATATAAAATGAAATCAAGTATATGTGTCTAGGGCGTGAACTGAATCCAGTTGTGCCTGATGTCTTAAGGTCTATTGTATTCGTCTGTTTGAATCCTGGTACTTGTTCAGATGGTAAATGTTTCCAAATTGCAGTCACCACTGTGTCACATGGTGTTATTGGAGAGCAATCTTGTTTTCTTAGGCTTTTCAAGTCCATCCAGTTAATTTACACGCAAGTCCTTGCCTTCATGATGTTGGTGTACACACTGTATTCATTATTTTGACATAAACAGTTTAAAGTATGCAAATAAAATATTTGCTTAAAATTTTGTGTGCTGGTTTCTTGATTTGATGGCTGGTCTTTCTTTGGGACTGATCACACTTTACACATTACTACTAGAACACAATGAAGAATTTTCTTTTTCACTAGCTGACAGTTAAAGAGAACGATAAGGATTTGTCAGTATTTATTGCAAAATTGAAAATGTAATAAAACTGATGTTTGATGCACCGATATACCGACGTCTCCGAAATCATACACTAACGAATTTAGGATACTTCTCTACAGTAGTGAGATTGAACTTATCGACAAGACTGTAATCCATGGCCGAACTTCTGACATTTATAACACCGGAGTGGATTGCTGACATACACCTCCACTCCAATGTTGAAATATCCTACTTTAATTGATGATGGAATACGAGAACGAGCAAATGTGAAGAGATAGGAATTGGTGTTAACGATAGCACCATCTCCCTTGACGGTAAAAGTTTTACTGCCGTAACTGTTTGTTTATTTAGTTCTGTAGCAATGTCCTCTTCAGTCATGTCAGCAAGACATCTGGCTCTGTCATGAACGATACCGCGACAGGAATTTAAAGTTCTGTGCACTGACACAGTACGCCTTGTTAATTGGTGAATCTTAACTGCCTTGACTCACTCATCAATTAACAGGGGATTAGGTCTTGGGGCATGCAAAGAACAATCATTTACCATCACTCACCAATTATCTCCCCTTGTGCACATTTCCAAAAGTGGAAATTTTTGGAAATCTCATATTTCCAAAATTGGAAATGTCTTGGAAACATCATCTTTCCAAAATTGGAAATGTCTTGGAAACATCATCTTTCCAAGACATTTCCAAGCTTGTAAATGTGGACTTTTTTCGTGTGTATACGGACTGACCATCAATAAAACCATGGATACAAACTATGGATTGTTCGTAACTGGACACAGTTGTATTAAAAAAAAAATCGTGAACAATACATAATTATGGAAAAAATCTATTACAGCCCACAAGGATACTGGAAAGGCGTGGCTGCCATCCCAAAACTCGCCAAAGCCGCTTACGTCTCCGAAGAAAAAGCCAAAGCTTGGCTTTAAAAACAAGCTGTCTGGCAGGTGTACCTGCCGGCGCCCAATACATCCAGAGAAGAAAATTCGACATTTCAACGCCCAATCGCATCCATCAAGCCGACTTCCTGTTTCTCCCACACCACAGGGTGAGGCGTAAAACCCACAAGATTCGAACGAAGTGGCCAAGGCCTTGGAACGCACCTACAAACGCAGTCCGCTGACATGGCCAGCCAAGCTGCAAGCGGATCCTGGACGCGAGTTTATGGGAACCGTGTCACAGCTGCTGGCTAAGCACCAAGTCCAGGTTCGACGAGGCGTGCCTGGAGCTCAATGCAGCCAAGCCATCATGGAGAGGTTCAATCGCACCTTGGCCGAACGCCTGTTCTCGCACCAGTACGCACAGGATTTAACCTCTCCACAAAACAGAAATACGGAATGGGTGGTACGCTTGCCGCGAGTGGTGGATGCCATCAACAAGGAAGTCACCTGACTCCTGGGCAAGAGACCCGTCAAAGCCGTCCGAATGAAACAGTCACGGCTGAATCGGCAGCAGCAGCATGTCGATCGGAAAAAAACATTACCGGGTTGGGTCAGCATTAGGTACTTGTACCAGCCAGGCGAACACGAAGGAGAGAGCAGAAAACGGGCCACCGATCCGATATGGTCCATGAAAACGTACCACCTCGACCTGGTCGACATCAAAGAAGGCGAACCGATCTTGTACTACTTAAAAGACGGGCCGCCGAGAGGGTTCGTCAGAGAGGTATTGCAAATTGTCCCACACGACACGGTATTACCGCCTTATTAAAGATTCGTTTATATATAGCTATCATCATGTGGACACTGATTGAAAAACGGTTGTTCAGGCGCGTCAGGGTGGACGTCAATGGGTTCGATATTTACTCAGCCTTACTTCGAGTAATAAGTTGAGGGAAATTCACCACCCTGTACGATACTTTAGGTCTCATGGGTACCGATCGGTTACAACGTGTCATGGATACTTTTGTCAATTATAGCCTCGAAACCAGAGATTGCACCACCCTGTATTCAACCTACTCCGTAGCCTACTTCAATGAGTTTATGGCAGAACCCATCCATAAAGTCATCGCTCAATATTACAGCTACATGTAAAAAATGCCAGAAAAAAACCACTTCCACCATGAAAACGCACATGCGCACCAACATTTAACACCAATTTTTTCATGGCTGCTGGAGAGGGAAACACATTTCAATTCAATCACCAGCCGAAGTTGCTGCAGGAACCCCATTGCAGTACTACTAAACGTTTACCTGCATCAATTCCTTAACGAAAATATGCGACAAAAAATAATATTAGCGGAAATACGTCCTCACAAAACTCCCTCGGTGGAAGTGGATGCAAACATACATCATGCAAATCAAGATCGACATGCAGAATGAGGTCGATTGAATGCCTGAATGCAGAGGGTATTTGACCAAGAGCTACAACGCCTAGACATGATCGCATGATGCGTAGCCACCGTCTCCATGAACACTTCCTCACGTCCGTGTACTGCTTACCGACAGACAAATTCGGGAACGACTTTGATCTGCAACACAGCGTCGACATAGGCATCATCAGCAATGAAGGAACGTCATCTTCTCTGATGTTAGGGTCAGGGTGTGCAGACGCTTGTGGACTTTAAAGAGGCCACGAAACAAAGTCTGGGGCAGCATTCGACTGAACCAAAGAGTTGGTGTAGGGTGTTCCAAAACTTTTTTCCAGCAGGGACAATGGTGTCAAAGCGCTTTTGTCCTCATAGAGCTAGAGTCCCTTGAGACATAATAACAGCAGCATAACATCACCATGCCTGGGCTTTTCCTCATTTCAGATCTGAGTTCAATAGAACACTAGTGGAACGAGTCCTAAAGACGGTTACATCCGCAGCCAAGCAGCGTGGGAAATAATCGCCAGCCCGGAGGCAAAGCGACGGGTATCAGGCTGGCAGTTCAAATATTTGCAGGCTCTTGTGGCCTTCAGTACATTATCTCTCATTGTTTTCCATCTGGAATCTTTCCCTTTAATATATTTCTTTATTAACGTTTGGGATCCATCATGTTACGGTAACTTACGGTTTCACTTCCTGGTATTTCAGCGCTTTGCGCATAGGAATGTCAACACTAGTCTTTAACAAATAAAAACTTCTCTCTGTGACATAGGTTTCACTAATTGATTTTATATAACGCCTAGTGCTGTGAATGAACTTTGAAATGGCCTTCACCCTTCCGTGTTTTGTACAGGGTGTCGAGCCACCGGCCAAAGAACAAAAACAAGCACACGAAGATGTGCTAAAAAAACAACAGGAATATGACAGTACTAGTAGGAAACGATCCTATCACATTAAATGGGGAGAGGAATTCAAAGAGCGGTTTCTTTAGAATCGAAAATCCAATGTTTTGCCGACCTTGTAGATCAACGTATGGGCCACTGTCGATAGACTTCCCGACCATGGTGCTTACACGACATATTCCAGAGGACCTATCATAACTGAGTGTAGGAATTTTAAACATTATGCACTGAAAACTCCGGATCTTCTTATGGACACATGGTTACATTGGATCATTTGAAAAGTCAAAAGGTTCCAACTATTATGAGCAAAGTTTCATTATGCTGACATCAGTGTTTTTACCCCACTGGTGCCATTCACCACTGGAATGGCTCCAAAAAGAGCCAAAAGGAGACCAGAAGCACAAGTGGAGAAGTTGGAGGACAGGCTGAACAATACATGCCACATGCACAGGAACATTCTGACACTGTCCAGGATGAAGACTCTGACTTTGAGGATATGCCTACTTCAGGAAGTGACTGTGATGATCAGGAGCTGTTTGACTTAGCATCCTCACTGTAGCTTACTAGCTACTTGAATTTGATGTCATTCCACATTTCCTGTGTTGTATTAGTTATCATAATGACAGAATTAAACAGTGTGAAATTGTGTACAGTGTAGTAGTTATTGGTTTGACTTTAACAAATGAACATTTCATTTCTGTAGGGCCTGTAGGTTTTAAAGCCTGCAGGCGGCAGCAGGCCCTGGTGGCCAAAAGGCAAATAAAAGAATTGCAAACACTGCAGCCAAGGCCTACTTCAGCAGTGGAATTAGGTGCTCATTGTCCATGCATATGGGCCCACATCCCCATGGCCTTCATCCACCGCCTGGTGCACTTTTTGTTTTATTGGTTCCCAAGATTACAATGTCATATGTACAAAACTGTGGTACATACAGATAAATAATGTACAGGTACTGTGTCAATATCATATTACTAAACATATATTAGTCATTAAAAGAGAAAGATGATATCACGTAAATATGGATACATTTTCAAATCATCAAAGTACTGGGTAGAGAAGGCCCCATTTACGATTGAAATGTTCTATTCTATATATATGTATATAGATATATATTTGCACATATGATCTTCCACAAAGAAAATGTCTTTCAGAGTTTTCTGTAAATAATGTTATATTTGTACTACTGCATATGTAAATATGTCTTTTTGTCGCAATGATGATGTGATTTAGTAATATATTTTTAAATATTGTTATATATGTAGAGTACCAAACCATATGTTTTGATAATAGCAATGGATGAGTGTATAAATTGTTAAGCCAGATTTGTAGGTTTTTCAGCAAGTGTGTGTCTACTGACATTCACAGTATACATGACAAACTTTCATTTACATCATTGCAGAAACAACATAGACTGCTATCACGTTTTCTTTTTCATTTTAAGCCATTCTCTTTTTGTATAAATAACACCTTGTAGAGATCTATATTGAAAATCTATACGTTTTGTGTCTTGCAATCCTCTTCTGTACACTGTAAATATATTTTTCCAATCAAGGTCTGTTTCAGGAAATAACAGCTGCCATTACAAATATTTGGGTGCATATCATTGGAAATACGTTTATCATTAAATATCCTGCAGCCTTTAGATGGTCTGGCATTGATTAACATTCAAATCCCTGACTGGTATTCAATGACAGTGGTTAAGAGTATTTTTCCAAGAGTCAGGTAATGCATGTAGTAAATATCTATAATCTAAAGCACCTTTGGTACCATATATTTATTTTAAAGATTCTATTGATAATAATCCAGTTTCATCACAAATATCCCTAATATATATAATCCTTTTATCTGCCAACTTCTTGAAGTAGTTTAATGAATTTGTGAAATTGTGATTAAACCATAATGGTTGGTATGGAATGTCATTGATGTTATTTGGGTTAATATACTGTGAAATAGTTCACATGCTATTAGCACATCATGCAAAAAAGGATTTTCAATCTAAATGTAAGTTTTAGAATTTGTTCCAAAGTATTTTGAAAGTGTACGTATTGAAATAGCTTAAAGACATTGAGCTTCTTTGCAACTTGGTGTACTTTAGCCACTTTTAATTCCCACTGTTAATTTTCACACTCAAAGTTGAGCATTTTTTCAATATCAGGGTACACAATTTAACGTTTTCATAGGACATCTTCTTAAACTAATCGCAGATTAAGTACGAAAAACGTGCACTTACCGCAACAGTCGTGTCCTTTGTCAGATGTTATATTGCAAACTTGACCAGTTTTGCACCCTAATGAACAGTTCCCATTCCACTGGACACATATTCCCTGTATGCAGTTCACATTGCAGTGAATGCTACACTTATCGCCGTACCAGCCACATATGCAGCCCTCAAGGCATTCACCAGTACTAATGTTACAGTGAACAACACCTTCCAGGTCTTTGCAATTCTCCGGACAGGATTTGCTGCAATCAGTTCCCCACTTGTTATTACCACAGTGTATTTTGCAGTCTGAAGAATGAGATAATAGGCACATATGAGCTAGGGTCCATTACACGCACAAACTTATATTGCATTTTAATGATAATTGATCTGTGCATATCAATTCCATCTAACGCCCGTGCGTAAATAAAGGAACCACACATACAGTATTTGATTCTTATCACTTATCTTCGTAGGGACAAGGAAAAATTTCTGAGAATGAACACATGATTATGGTTTCTTTGGTAAGAGTCACATGTAATAATAAAATTTACCTGATAATGCAAGTAACAGAAGCAGTATCCACAATTGCAGATGGTTTGGCAATCTCATCCCAAACCCATGCGCAACTCGTCAGTATGTCCTCAGCAGCTACTGAAATAGAATATGTGCTTGTAACATCATGTTCTTATATTGTTTATGTGTAAAATTGAAGAAACTGATGATATTTATACTCTGAACATTTTCCTAAAACAACCGGGAAACACAAAAATCGTCTACTAGCTTTTAGTAAGAAGTGGGTATTGAACTGCCTTTTATGCCGATCTGTTTCCATATAAAGTTGAATTTCCTTTGGGAAATGGGAAAGGATTTTTTTAAAAACGTTAAACGTTATGCTTTTTTATTACATAATGTCATTCAAATATGAATATATACTACATCCTGCACCATCCATTTTTGGAAAAAATCGTAAAAAATATTAATATGCACCCAAACTAAAACCACATTAGCCCGACATCGCGTTGGCATGTTTATATTTTTAGCGGTTGGTTGTTTATGGCTGTGACGTCATACCAGAGAGTCCGCTTCGTCTGTTGACTTTTTTCTATAGCTTATACGCCTTCGAGTTGAAAGGGACACCAAGCGCAATATTCTGAACGAAGCTTTTTTTGCTGTGATTACGTACTGGAAACTGACAACTACACTTCAAGTTTTGTTGATTTCCAATTCTGCAAACAAAATGGATGTACATATTGTGGGAAATTCTATTTGACAAGAAGAAGGACATAGAGTAGAGTCCATGATAGACTATTTACTGTCATCGTGCGGACTTTGTGAATCCCTCCACGCACGGTCATTTCTGTTCGTTACACTTTTGGAAGAAGTGCTATGAAAAAGATCCGGAACTTCTGGCGAAATATTGATACGAATAGGAAAAACCTAACCTTTACAAGGATGCTATTTATCGGGCATTCCTCTCGACATTCCAAAAAAACACAGAGGCCAAAATGTCAACTAATCTTAACATGTAGTTGTTTTGGAGCTAGCTATATAAAACAATTTCCAGGTGTAAATGTAAAAGTATGGCATAATTTGCGCTCATGTTCTATTTTCGATCAGAGATGTATTTTCACATCCACTGCTACTGTTTGGGACCAGTCAACAATCAACTATTTCCCGAGGTGGGGGTGGGTGGGTGGTTGGGGAATGGTGGGTAGGTGAGGCAGAGAGAGAGAGAGAGAGAGAAACATGCTGAAATAACTGGTCACTTATGTTAAAATGGCATGTGAGTTGGTGGGGGTGGGGTGGGTTAGGGCATGCTTCAAATGTCTCTTTTTCTCTCGAAAGCAATGTATAATAAATAAAACATAAAATTACCAAACAACTCAACACTGGCATAAAACCGAGGTATTTATGAACCCCTTGATTCATGGCAGCTAGTGATATTTAAAGGTATTATTTAACCCACTCTCAAGAAAGGGAAATCGGGGAAATATGTTCATTCAGACAATGTATCTGGGTTTTCTTTCGTAAATATAAAAATGCTGTGACCAAGACTAGAGAACCCAAGCGGGCAAGCAGCTACCCCAAAATCGAGAATGGGGACATCCTCCATGACCAAGCCAGTGAAGGAGAGACCAACACATGGTACATAAAATACAGACAATCAATAATTTTTTTATTCTTGGCTCCCTTTTGTTGAACTTGGGCACTCCAGTTTGAAAAAAAGAGCTCTGTTCCAATTACTGCATATGTCTTTCTACCTAATGAATCAACACTTGTTTGCAAGGACATTCTTTTATTCTTATCATCATATCTATTTTCCCTCTCAGCTTTTGTTAAGACAAAAGTACTTACTTTATTAGTGCAAATTTAAAAGAAAATTAGTATTATGGTTGCAAGAGAATCTATACTGAAAGTGTGTTACACAATGTCTCTAATTCAATGTAAACTTTATTTACAGTGTATGTGGAATTCCTACTCAGGAGATGAGAAACAGGTTTCCTTCCTACAGACTTTCATAAGTTTGGACGATATTTATTTCGCAGGTCTCGACAGTGCTTACACACAAATTACACATGATATTCATCTCCGACCTGGTTGCTATAACATTTTACACATTTAATTTCACTTGGATTTAAATTTTTACTTTTACGCTCAGAGGTTACATTGAAATCATGCAAGGAGATTCTGACTTAACAAATAGCTCTTCTCAAAGATTTGTCATGTAATACATTTAAATTATTTCTGGCTCTAATAACGATTTTACAAGAGCATAATGAGAAAGATATTTAGATGAGTGTACATTACAATGCCAATCGTGGTCAAATATGTCTTTTAGTCTTTGTTTAAAGGCACCCATGAAGGGCCACCTCCTCGTGGTGGGTGCTGGGTCACGCCAAGCGCCCTTCAACCCCCCGTTGTGGACCCGGGGGATATTTGGTCCACCAACCCGTTTGCCGTGGGTTGCGCCCCTGTGTCGGTGGAGGACGGGATTCTGGTGGTTGAGGGCACTGGTTCCAGGAACAATGTTCCTTTGCCCAACACACCACTTCGGCCCTGACTTCACCTAGACGGGTGGTAGAACTGGCCCGGTTCTATCAATCGGCTGGTCATGCCAAGCCCTGTGTATGTATATTTTGATACACACGTTTTCGACACTTTGGAAAATGTTTTCTGAACTGACTTGGCTTCATGTTTATGTTTTTGAATTTGTAAATATTTCAAATATTTCCTATGTCCTTCAACCCCCCGTTGTGGACCCGGGGGATATTTGGTCCACCAACCCGTTTGCCGTGGGTTGCGCCCCTGTGTCGGTGGAGGACGGGATTCTGGTGGTTGAGGGCACTGGTTCCAGGAACAATGTTCCTTTGCCCAACACACCACTTCGGCCCTGACTTCACCTAGACGGGTGGTAGAACTGGCCCGGTTCTATCAATCGGCTGGTCATGCCAAGCCCTGTGTATGTATATTTTGATACACACGTTTTCGACACTTTGGAAAATGTTTTCTGAACTGACTTGGCTTCATGTTTATGTTTTTGAATTTGTAAATATTTCATTTTTGTAATTTGCCTAGAGTACTATACCCAGAAGGCGGTGGCTCATGGGCCAATCTGGTGGACAAATTAATCTTTTAGTTTTTCTGCTTGAGTATATCATCCGAGTATCCTTGGTGCTACAAGTTGGAGATCCACTTGTGTTTAGCATTGTCCTTGTGATACTCCGTGGTGGGTGGGGAGCTCGGATTAAAAACTAACCATGGCTTATCAAACTCCAAACAAAAAAACCAAACGTCCTCTTGACAATGACCCTGTTGACAACGAACTTAGACTGCCCAAACCAACTGATTACTGGCCACGTTTTGTTGTAATTCAGACCAAAGATTATACACCATTAAAACTAAATCCTTTTGCTGTGTCTAAAGGTATCCAAGGCATTGCTGGCGATGTGAAGAATGTTAAAATATTACGTTCTGGTGCGTTGTTAATTGAGTGTGGCAAGAGGCACCAATCAAACAACCTACTGAACACTGAAACTTTTGTCGGCATTCCCGTCACCGTTACGGCTCACAAGACCCTTAACACGAGCAAGGGAATCGTAAGAGATCGTGAGCGATTGCTGGCTGACATGTCGGAACTAGATATCGTTTCCGAAATGAAGGATCAGGGTGTACTTATGTTAAACGTTTTCTACACGTAAAAACGATACAACCATCAAAACCAATACTTATCTGTTTTCTTTTTTCTTTACCCATTGCTCCAAAATCTCTCAAGGCAGGTTATTGTAACCTCAATGTGGAGACTTACATTCCAAACCCTCTCAGGTGCTTTAAATGTCAGAAGTTTGGCTACGGCGTAAATATATTGTACATTGTCTGTTGTGTGTGCTCACTGTGGTGAAAAGACACACACAACAGAAGATTGTAACAGTACTGTCAAAAAGTGTGCATCAACTGTGCAGGGAACCACCCAGCTTACTCTAAGGACTGTCCCGTATGGAAACAGCAAATGGCAATCAATCAAATAAAATTCACGCAAAACATTAGTTTTGCAGATGCCAAGAAACTAGTCCACGGCTCAGAACAGACAGACAGTTATGCTTCCATTGCCAGAACAACGGCTGAGGCAACATCTAGAGTAACTAAAGTATCTGCTAGTTGTCAGACAGACTTAACCTGGGTCAAAACAGAATCTCCAAAACCTGTCTCGCCTGCTACGTCTACACAAACTGTAAACTCACTTCCCAGTACATCTCGAACCCAATCAGAGACATCCCCTGATCATGAACCATCTTCTCAGTTGTCAACAAAGTCTCAACAAGGTCTCGTTAAAACCAAAACTAAAAAGCCAGATGTTACCAAAAAACTCAGTGGCAGAGCCCCAAAGGGGTCAGAAAATCAAATTCAATTATTCAACAAATATGGATCTCTTGAGGATATGGACGTGTCTGAAAACGTCCGTAGTAGGGCACATAGCTTGTCGCCGACCAAACAAGTGCGGGGTAGATCCCCAATAAATCCCCCTAAAAGATAGGTTATCAGCATAATATCCTACAGTGGAATTGCAGAGGACTAATTTCAATGAATTGCAGCTTTTAGTCCAGGATTTAACACCATCAGCGTTCTGTCTGCAGGAGACATATTTAAAACAGACAGATGATTTTGTCCTGCGTTCTTTCAATGCATATCATTGTTTTTCACCTCCGGGTGACAGGGCCACTGGCGGATCTTCCATCTTAGTCAAAAAGAATGTTATCCAGAGCCCAGTGTCACTAACTACTCATCTGCAGGCTGTTGCAGTGCGAATTACTTTACATGTTGCGTTTACATTGTGTTCTGTATATATCTCTCCGTCTTCAACGTTTCACAAAGCTGATCTTCAAGCTCTATATGACCAACTCCCGAAGCCCTGTATTATTATGGGAGATTTAAATGGGCACAACCCACTCTGGGGTAGTGTCAATACAAACGCTAAAGGTAAACTACTGGAGGAGTTTTGTTCAGACAATGACTTATTTACACCCTGGTACAGGAACCTATTCTGCTCTCGACTTATCAATCACAAATTCAGGATTACTAAATGAATTTGAATGGTCAGTCCATGATGACCTATGTGGAAGTGACCATTTTCCTACTATTCTTAAACCTATAAACCCAACTGATATTACTCCATATTCGAGATGGAACTTTAAAAAAGCTAACTGGCCGTTGTATCAAGCTCTGTGTTGTAACAGACTTAAACCCGAACTCTTTATAGAATGTACTGATCCTATAAAGGATTTCTCTGATGAACTAATTAATATTGCTGATGAGTGTATCCCCAAATCCTCTGCAATTCCACACATACGAAAACCATGGTTCAACAATGAGTGCAAACAGGCTAGGAAGGCACGGAAGAAAGCTGAGAATTATTTCCGTCGCCATCCTATGGTCCATAATTTGAATAAATTTAAAATTTTAAATGCTAAGGCACGGTGTACCTTCAAGCAAAATAAACGTCAATCCTGGCGAAATTACGTATCACAAATAAATTCACGAACGCCGATATCAAAAGTATGGAATATGATCCAGAAAATAAAAGGTAAGGGTTCTAAATCTAGCATTAAAGCATCTTAAAGATGGAGACGAATTATTAACTAGTCAATCTGATATTGCAAATAAACTTGGAGAAACTTTGGCCAAACACTCTTCCTCATCGAATTATTTACCTCAATTCCAAAATTATAAAACAACAGGAAAAAGAAAACTATTAATTTCAATTCAGATAATGGGGAAGATTACAATGAACTGTTTTCTATTCATGAGCTTCATACTGCTCTTGATCAAGCTCATGATATGGCTACAGGTGCCGATAACATACATTATCAGCTCCTGAAAAACTTACCGGATTCATGCTTAGAAACCCCTTTTAAACATTTTTGATGATATTTGGACTTCTGGACAATTTCCTTCTTCATGGCACGATGCTATTATTGTACCCATCCTAAACCTGGACGTGATCATACTGATCCTTCGAATTATCGACCAATCTCATTAACTAGCTGCGTTTGTAAGACCATGGAGCGCATGATAAATAATCGACTTGTGTGGTACTTGGAAACTAATAACCTTTATAACAGACATTCAATGTGGTTTCCGTAAAACAGAAGTACTATCGATCATTTAGTGCGTTTAGAATCCTTTATTAAAAATGCCATTATTAAAACAACATGCAGTGTCGATCTTTTTCGATTTAGAAAAAGCATATGACACCACATGGAAACATGGTATTTTAAGAGATTTACACGATGTTGTTGATTGAGAGGCCGTTTGCCTCTTTTATATCACAGTTTTTAAAGGACAGGCAATTTCAAGTTCGTGTCGGTTCTACCCTGTCTGATCATTACAATCAGGATCAGGGTGTCCCTAAGGCAGTATTTTATCTGTCACACTCTTTAGCATTAAAATAAATAGTCTGTCAAAGGTTTTAAGTGATTCAGTCGATGGATCTCTTTTCGTGGATGATTTTAATATTTCTTGCCGTGGTAAAACATGAACTATTGAGAGACAATTACAAATTTGTCTCAACAAAATACATAAATGGTGTCTTGAAAACGGGTTTAAATTTTCGAAATCCAAATCCAACTGTCTACATTTTTGTAGGAAATACAAACCCCATAAAGATCCAGAATTATCATTAAATGGCACACCCATCAAAGTTGTCAAGGAAGCTAAATTCCTTGGTCTCATCTTTGATTCGCATTTAACCTTTCTGCCACATATCAAAAATCTAGCCAAATGCCTGAAGGCACTCGACTTGTTGAAAGTCGTTTCCACTTCAAAGTGGGGAGGGGACCAAACCACCCTCCTTCATTTGTATAGATCACTGGTCCGATCGAAACTTGATTACGGCTCTATCGTATATGGTGGGGCCTGTAAAAGCAACCTCAAACTACTTGATTCTATCCATCACCAGGGTCTAGGACTTTGTCTTGGGTCTTTCAGAACCTCTCCCATTGACAGTCTCTACGTTGAGGCGGATGAGCCATCTTTAAAACTTCGCCGTATCAAATTGTCCCTACAATATATCACAAAGTTATATTCTAATGAATCCAATCCTGCTCACACTTGCGTGTTTAATCCTCTTTATGAGGACTTGTATAATAAAAAACCTTCACTTGTTCCACCTCTTGGGATAAGAATCCAACAATATATTTCTGCTGATGGCATTGAGTTGGAGAATATATCTCCTTCTCGTCTTCTTTCTTCCCCTCCTTGGCAATTAGTGAGGCCACAAGTTGACCTAACACTGACAAAGTTTAAAAAATCCGAAATTAACGAATTACAATATAAACAAGAATATAATTTATTAAAGAATAACTATAATACATACAAATCCTTATTTATAGATGGGTCCAAGGATGGTGGCGCAGTGGCATGTGCCACTGTCATTGGATCCCGAACAATATCTTCTAGAATACCGGATAACAGCTCTATATTTACAGCAGAAGCAAACGCCATCTTAACAGCTCTTAAATATATTGAAAGACATCCCAAACATAAACAATAAATAATATTTTCTGACTCTCTTTCTTGCCTTCAGGCGATTAAAAATCTCTCTTGCAAACATCCACTTTTAATTGAAATAATCGAATAATATAATGATCTTGCTACTGGCCAATGCGACATCGTCGTTTGTTGGTTACCCAGCCACGTTGGCATTTCTGGGAACACAATGGCTGATCTTGCTGCCAAGGCAGCACTCAACAAATCTGTGACACCACTTCTTATTCCATATTCTGATTATAAAGCTTGCATTAGAACTTACATCCGTGATCTGATGCAAAAGAAGTGGGACAACCAAGTAGGTATCAATAAATTACATGAAATAAAACCTTATATCGGTTATACCTACTTGGGTTGTCAGTCCAGATTTGAAGAGGTCATCATGCGACGATGTCGTATTGGCCACACTAGATACACTCATGCATACCTATTGAAAGGTGAGGATCCTCCATTTTGTATCCCTTGTGATGAGAACTACGGTCAAGCATGTCCTGCTTGACTGTGTTGAATTCTCCATCATAAGGGTAAATACTTCAATGTGAAAACAGTTAAGGATCTTTTTAACACTGTTAATTTTCATTTAATTATTGGCTTTTTAAAAGAAATTGATTAAATGAATGTATTTGATTAATATGTTCTGTACATATATGTATTTTAATTATTGGTAGATTTGATTAGTAACTTAGATTGTGAGTGGCAGTGCCCTCAAAGGGGGTTGAAGTAGCGTAAAATTATTGTCCTCCTGAGGGGCAACGTAAGTCCCAAAACATTCAAAGTAAATTTAAACCTGCTACTCTTTTAATCGTAGAATATATGTTCGTTTAATTTATGGCTAGATTATCTAACATTGCTAAAAGCTGAGGGGATGGTGTAAACCCAGCTAGGGTCCATGCAGGAAGCCAATGTACTGTAAGTCCCCATGGTCCCTAGTATGGTGATCTACCTTCAGTTGTTGGCAATATGTAGCCGGTTTTTACCTTGTATTGTCCTATAGTTAGACTGTTTTAGATTTGATTGCTAGTTTTAAATTCGAATCTGTGATAATCTAGTTATTTTACTGTCCTTCGTTGACAGGTTTTTATAGTTTGCCATTGCTTATTATGCATAAAATTAATTGTTCTCGTCACGATATGGCTGAAATATTGCCGATGTGACGTTAAATTTTAATTCACTCACTCACTCTTTGTTAAAACGATGTTTAATTTCATTCTTAATCTCCGACATCCTGTGATATCCAAACATAAGAGAACCCACACATGAAAAGAATATTCCTAATATCACCCAGCTATTTTACCTTTGTCATCTAATTGTTTTGACATAACATAACATTGATACGGGTATCTATAAGCATCCATACGTATTACATTTATCCAATAGCTGACTGCTGACTGCTCTGACTGTGTTGAAACAAAAATAGAATATCTACCTGTTTCGCCAAGAATCGCTTTGTTGGAAGCATATTTACCGACACCTAAGTATTTCTTAAAACATGAAGTTTGTATTTTCTCCATAGAGTCATAGTATTTTACATCCCAAATTTCAGAACCATATAATAGAAAGGGTGCAATCTTATTATCAAAAAAAGAAGCTACAGTGGAACACCCAAGTAGGTATTAATAAATTACATGCAATAAAACCCTACATTGGTTACACCTACTTGGGTTGTCAGTCCAGATTTGAAGAGGTCATTATGCGGCGATGTCGCATTGGCCATACTAGATATACCCATGAATATTTGCTTAAAGGCGAAGATCCTCCGTTTTGTATCCCTTGTGATGAAAGAATTACAGTCAAGCATGTCTTGCTTGACTGCATTGAATATTCCATCACAAGGGATATCTATTTCAAATCCAAAACTCTGAAGGATCTTTTTAATAATGTCAGTTCTCATTTAATTATTGCATTTTAAAAAAAATAAGATTTGTTGAGTGATTTGTAAATAGATATATATTTTATTATTGGTAGTTTAGATTAGCAACTGAGATTGTTAGTGGCTGTATCCTCAAAGGGGGTTGAAGTATTGTAAAATTATTGTCCTCCTGAGAGGGTACGTAAGTCCCAAAACATTTAGTCAATCTAAGTGTACCTGCTTTTTAATCGTAGAATAAGTGTGTTTTTAATTTATGGCTAGATTTCTCTTCTGTCGCCAATGGCTGAAGGGATGGTGTAAATCCAACTAGGGTCCATGCAGGTAACAAAAGTAATGTAAGTCCCCATGGTTCCTAGTATGGTGATCTACTTTCAGTTGTTGGCGATCTATAGCCCGTTTTTATATTGTATTGTCTTCGTAAATAAAATAGTTTTACATGTTCATGCTAGTTTTAGACTCCATCTGTGATACTCTAGTTATTTTACAGTCCTTCGCTGACTGATTCTTTAGCAACTTTCATTTATTATTTATATAAAACATTTCTCGTCACGATATGGCTGCAATATTGCCGATGTGACGTTAAATACTAACTCACTCACTCACTCACTCACAAGGTTTGATGTCACTACCGTAACATCTTCCAAAAAAATGCAATAATGATTACTCCCTGTACTATCTTCTAATTCTACTTCATGTTTGCAAGCAATGGCAGTGATGAAGCATAACAGTCAAACACTGACACCCAAAAAATCATTTTTCTGAATTTTATCGTAAACAATGGTGTGTACAAAATGATATCTAAGATATTTGCATGTCCTAACCGTTACGGTGGCTACCGCTGAAACCAATGTATTTTGTGCAGCCAAACAATGCCAAATAACTTAGGCAATAGGGGAAATCATTTGAAATCATGTGCTCAGTAAACTTTGGGAATCAGTTATTGTTTTAAAACTGATATTTTAGTGGCTGTCACTACCATTACGGTCACTGCCGTTATCATAGGTTTTGTTACGGTAAGGACAGCTTTTATGGAGGCAGTGAAATCTTTCTAGTTTAACTCATTAAACCCGAGAGCCCCATCACTACTCAGCACCTGGAAGCCCTCGCTGATTGCCCATTCTCTGTGCCGAGACTAGTGCTAGTCACACCTGGCTTTCGGGGATCACAGGAAACTGTCTAGTCGTACAAACAAGACCTGATTGTTTAATTATGTCGTAAAGATATATGTTGAAAGGAATCAGGTGTGAATACATGTCGTGTATTGCAAGCTTTATGTAATTTTATTGCAAGTTTCTCTTGTAGACCTTTTGTCGGCTTGTACATTATATTTTATCACAATATGCATACACATGTATTCTTTGTATGTAACAGATGAGACACACGTTAACAAATTCTCTCTCTTATATCATTGTGTGAGGTTTAAATTTACAAAACATCTATGACAATGACATACTGTAAAGAAGAATTTACTTTCATACTTTATAATCTTCGACGAAAATAGCGGTTTTGCCGATACATTTCTAGTGTTTACGAATTATTTTAATGAAAGTACTATAACGCTAGTCTGTGACTAGCACAAAGCACATTCATTGCATTGCACTTTATTTCATACAGATTTAATGCAGAAAACATACGTGACCATACAAACATGCATATACAAAATGTATACTACATATTCCTTGCATAGACATAAAACAAAGGGTCACGTGATAGGGCGTCATCAAATTTCCCGAAATTTGGTCAAATGTTATCTGCGACCAATCGTATCATGAGATACCTGTCACAGAGGAAAGGACAGGTGATGGGGCGTGGGCGAAATTTCTGAAGAGCACGTTTGGTCACTCAACAGCTTGGATAGAGATTGGTTATTGGCTATATCCTTGACCAGTCGATATGCTGGGTTTCGGCTTTATCAACTCAAGCTATCATGTAACAGTTTGTGTATTGTAAACATACACACTGGTAACGATGTATGAAATATACACATAAGACAAATAGGAGTAGATAGTCACTTTGGCGAGTATATTTGTCCTCATTTTAGTATTTTTCAATAAGTAAAACAAAGCGATTGAAATCCAACCAGTGAGTAGAGGTAGTATTTATTTTCATATACATTTTATGCACACAACTAGTACATAAAACGTAATGGTTTGCTGTACATGTAAATATAATCTTCACCTTGATACGAATGACTATCCAAACTAGAGTACACGCATTACAGAATTCACGAGGTGACACTATACTGAATTATTATAGTGTATAAACTTGCAGTTGACACCCCCACCCCCAATACTTATGAAGTCGGGCGTGCCTATATCTTTACTGAATGCAAACGAAGTTCATAAGATTACAGATGTGCATGCATGTATAAACATCACAGAGAGGGGTGTATATACATGAAGATGGGAAGACGCGCACCGTATAACTGCAAGTACGTGCTGCTAGGAAAAACCAAAACCTGCGACAGAAAATGCACCACCGAATATTGCGGCATACACATGATGTCTATACGAAAGGGTTTCGTGAATTTCACGTGCGAACTGTGCATCGTGGGCGTGAAATGCCATTATCGTCATTGCAAAGCCCACAGAGCGGACGTGGTACAAGGCCATCTCATCTACTTGACGAAAAGAGACTACCTCAACGAACGCAACCGACTGCTCAGAATAAAAATCTAACGTGCATGTCGAAAGTTTAACATTTAACAGCGAGACCACACAAACAAACTACTAGAGATTTTAACTCACAGCCAAACATAGAGATGAAAATCCTATTAGAGATTTGACTTCACCCCTTACTATAGCGAACAACCTATTAGAGATTTGATTTTGCAGCTGACTATAGTGAACAACCTATTAGAGATTTGATTAAGAATCTGAATATAATTATTTTTTCATTTAGAAAATGGTTTTCACACATTGATATAGCAACGATGATTACCGTTCGAGAACTGAAAAGGATTGCCAAGAAACGTGGAATGAATGGTTACTCCCGTTTGAGGAAATCTCAGCTGTTGGAATTGCTCGGCATCGCCGACGAACCCACGGTGAAACAACTCAAGCTCTGAGCGAAAGAACATGGGCTCAGAGGTTATTCGCGCATGAGGAAAGCTGAGCTCCTCGAACTGCTGGAGGAACACAAACCCGTCGAACAATGGTTCGTGCGGACGAAGCACGCCATAGGTAAGTATCTGAGATACTGGCAGATGGACATTGACAAAAATATGGACGTCGACGACATCAAACCCCTGATCGCCGACAAAGTCAACGAGGAACTGAACGATCTGGGAAGACTCAAATTTCAACTCACAGTGAGAATGGAAAAACAGCAGATGGACGGCACCACCGATCACATCCAGCCTTACTTTAGAGGCAAGCAAGAAATCGCGACTCAACCCGAATCCGTCGACGCGTCCATCGACACTTCGTTTGCAAAATACGAGAATCCCTGGAAAGCTTTACGCAAATGGGCTCGGACTGGTTCGTGGACACGATTGACATGGTCTACCTGGACATAGCGAACTACGTGCCGTTCAAAGGAGTGTGGTACCTGGACCTGCCACCGTACTACAAGAAAAACAAGCCATGGCCAACGCCAAAACAAAAGGCGACAACTGTTTACCGGTGGCGATCATAGTCGACTTGCATCCGGCTACCCATCATACAGACAGACTTTCCAGCTATCCCTCCATCGAGGTTTCGGCCTCGACTTTACGGGGATAGACATACTCCCATCTCACAAATCGTTCGAGTGGAAAAACAAACCCATCCGGCTATTAACGTCTTCGGACACGAAGGGAACACAACTATTGTGCACAGGATAAGCCCCGTCCTAGATAAAACCCTGTGAAGGACCAATTTATTTCTGATCGAAAAAAAAAGACAAGTACCACTACGCAACGATTAAAAGTTTCAGCAGACTGTTGTACTATCAATCGAAGCACGCCAGGAAAAAACACTTTTGCGAATGGTGTCTGCACGGCTACACGCAAGCTGACCTGCTGGAATCGCACCTGGAGGATTGCCGAGGCATGTGAGAGACGGCCGTCCGAATTGACATGCCCAACGAAAACGACAACGTCTTGAAATTCATCAGCCACAAGCATCAAATGTCCGTGGCTTACGTCATCTACGCCGACTTCGAAGCCCTCATAAAAAACGCCGACACTGTCGCTCCGTCGTCCCCGGACAAAAGTTTCAAGTACAAAACACAAGAGCACTAAGCCTGCGGGTTCGGTTATGTGGCATTCGATGCACGAAGCCTGCGGGTTCGGTTATGTGGCATTCGATGCGACGGACAAACGAACACTCCCGTGGTCTACCGAGGTCCTGAAGCGTCCGAAACATTTCTCACGTTCTGTCAACACGAAGAGATAAAAATCAGGAAAGTGTTGTCAGATCCTGCTCTCATACGCATGACGTCGAAATAAACTCACTAACAAGAAGGCTAAGAATTGCCACGTGTGCAACGAACCCATGTGCGGAGATTACGTGAGAGATCACTGCCACATCACCGGCTGGTACAGAGGTGCCGCTCACAACGCGTGCAACCTGAAGCTGTAAATCGACCCCCAAAACATCAAAATCCCCGTCGTGTTTCACAACCTTCGTGGGTACGATTCTAACCTGATCATGCAGGCCATCGCGAAGGTCGACGGCAACATAACTTGCATCCTCAACAACATGGAAAAATACATTTCGTTCTCGTTAAAAATACATTTCGTTCTCCGAGATTTATCGATAGCGTTCAGTTCCTGCTGTCGCCTCTAGACAGTCTGGTGAAGGCCAACGACCCAGACGACTTCGACATCACCAATCGATACACCGACGCCGAGACCCCACCCCTGCTGCTGAGGAAGGGCGTCCACCCCTACAAGTACAAGGACGATTGGTCCAAGTCCGACGAGACTCGATTAACTCCCATCAACCAATTTTACGGCAATTTGACCGACTCGGCCATCACCCCGGATGATTATGCACGCAATTAACGTGCCGGACCTTGTTGAAAATGACCAGAGTTAAATTAGAATTGTTAACGGATTACAACATTCACTTGTTCGTGGAAAAAGGCTTGCGAGGCAAGATTTCAATGGCCTCCAAACGATACACCAAAGCCAACAACAAGTACGTTCCCGGTCACGACCCCTGCAAACCCGCCAAACACATACTCTATCTCGACGCCAACAACCTGTATGGCTGGGCCATGAGTCTTCCCACCGGGGGATTCGAATGGGTCTCTTCACCCGAGATAATCGATGTGAATAGCATTGCGCCGGATTGGAACAAAGGCTACGTGCTCGAAGTGGACTTGGACTATCCCGCAGAACTTCACGAATCACACAACAGCTATCCGCTAGCTCCCTAACGATTGATGGTGAACCCAGACTGGATGTCTGAATATCAACGAAACTTGCTAGGAGACAATAAGCCGGCTTACATTGAAAAACTCGTGCCGATTGAGAATTTGAGAAAACGCGTTAACGTGAAATTAGTCAGATCCAGCGAGGAAGAAAAACTCAGGAAACTCAGCCAGCACGGCGTTCAACCGAAGCAAGATATTCGATGACGACTTGGCGGTGCTGCACATGAACAAAAGTCACATCAAATTCAACCGTCCCGTTTACGTAGGGATGAGCATCCTCGACTTATCCAAACACTTGATGTACGATTTCTACTACAATGAGCTGAAAAAGCAGTACGGCGATAGGTGCGAAGTGCTGGACACGGACACAGATTCCCTGCTCATGGAAATTCACATGGAAATGCATGCACCTGTATGACACCAGCGACTACACTAAATATACCCAAGATGTATTCCATCAAGAAAGCCGACGACAACGAAATCCGAAAGGCGAAAGGCATAAAAAAACACGTTGTGAAAAAACACATCAAGCACGCCAGATTCAAGGAAGACCTGTTCAAGAATAAAACGTTCAAACACCAAATGGACATGCTGAGAAGCGACGGACACAGGATATACGGACTGATAATCAACAAGACGTCGCTGTCTCCCATGGACACAAAACGATGGATTGCCATTGACGGAGTCACCACTTATGCGTACGGGCACAAACACGTATCGAATAATTGAACGCTCACGCACACATGCGTACATACATCATGAAGAAAATTTATTACAGCCCGCGCGGGTACTGGAAAGGCGCGTACACCATCCCGAAACTCGCAAAAGCCGCTCGAGTCTCGGAAGACGTTGCCAAAGCTTGGCTTGAAAAACAAGCCATCTGGCAAGTCTACCTGCCGGCGCCTCGGTACATCCCGAGAAGAAAATCTGACATTTTAAAGACGAATCGCGTTCACCAACCCGACCTCCTGTTTCACCCTCACGACAGGGTGCGACGCAAAACCTACAAGTACGCACTGACCGTTGTCGACCGAGCCAGTCGAGTTGACATGGCCTACCGTATTGCAAGTTGATCCCGGATGCTAGTTCATGGGAGCCGTGTCGCAGCTGCTGGCCAAGCACAAAGTCCAAGTGAGACGAGGTATAGCGGGAGCTCACCGTAGTCAAGCAATATTCGAGAGATTCAATCGCACCTTAGTCGAAAACCTATTCTCACACCATTACTCGCGGGATTTAATGGATCCCAAAAACAGAAACACGAAATGGGTTGTACGCTTACCTCAAGTGGTGGATGCCATCAACAATGAAGTCACCAGACTCGTGGGCAAGAGAGTCGTTGAATCCATCAAAATGAAATCTGTCGAATCATCATCGTCAGCGTCACGACGCGATGAAACAGAGAAAACATTACCGGACCGGGTCAGCGTTAGGTACTTGTACCAGCCGGGAGATAACGAGGGAGACAGCAGAAAACGCGCCACCGATCCGATATGGTCCATGAAAACGTACAACGTAGACCTGGTCGACATCAAAGACGCCGAACCGAACTTGTACTACTTGAAAGACGGACCGCCGAGAGCATTCGTCAGAGAGGAGTTGATGATCGTACCTCATGACACAGTCTCTTTTCGATCGCCCACTGTATGATAATTGTCATCATTGTGTGTGTGAATCAAAGGCCTTGATTTTTCCCGACCAACCTCATGCTCACTTAAAAGTCAATATATCAGAAACTATTTGACCGATTTTCGTCACATTTTGCATGCAACTCAGTAGTAGTATAGACAACGATAATACGAGATTAGGGCCTTGTAATTTTGTAAATTGAGCCCTTGGGAGGGCCTGGTCCCGTACAATCATTGTCTATACTACTCATGCCTTTTCTCCACAATAAATAAGTATACCTGATAACTTTCCAACAGCAATATTAACATCAATTTGTAATGAAGAACAAAATTCTGCAAACATATGAGTGCACTCATTACTTGAAATATGTCTTATATAATCAGGTATTTGTTCACTTGGCAAACGATATTTGGGAACAGTTGTAATTGGAATAGGAATCTGTATCTCATCTACAGGATTCTCTCTCTGTAGAAGAACCAAAAATATTTGTTATTGAACATAACACTGGCAAATGGTCACTTTCTGTTCTACCTTGAACAGACAAATCAATAACATCAGAGAACAAATCTGAAAAAATAATAAAGTAGTCCACTGTGCTACACATGGTGTGTGAAACAAACGTAAAATCACCCACATAATCACCATCAAATCGTCCATTTACAATATGAACAGCCATCAATTTACACATATCTAATCAGCATCTACCAAAGTTATTAACGACTGTATCACATGATTCTCTACTGCTACAGAAGTATATATCGAATCGACAGGTATATATTATGTTTCATCATCAATAATGTAATCAAATTCGTTCCCTGTCCTTGCATTAAAATCACCACTGATAATGAATTTACGGTTTTCTCCAAAGTCAAACATGATTTGACTGAGTTGGTCTTAGTGGTCACCTTTTCTATACCGTCAGACGCCTCTTTGTGGTAGACAGGAGAATGTTCAAGGTGGATGTATGCAAATAACAGGAACAGGTGGAAGAGTAACTGCTCATTTGTGCATCTGAAGAATAAAGTATGTTTTCCCACTGGCAGTAACCTCTTTCAAATAAGAAGATATTCATTTGTTTATACAAACAGCAATTCCGCCTGAAACGTTTAGCATTGCTGACAAAGATATGGTATTCATGAAAGATAGTCTGCAACTCATTTGATGAATCAGAACACATTGTTTCAAGTAAACAAAATATATCAAAATGTTTACAAAAATCTATATTTCAGAATGCTTAACTTTTGATTTAAAGCCATGTATGGTCCATGTACATATTGTGGCCATTTCATTATTTGCTGTTTTACTGCAGGCAGTATGTTGATCTACATCAGTATCCTGAGGTTACTGTATCAGTTATTGATGTAGTACAGGTGACTGAGTAGAAATGGTAGTAGGGTAATCCTGTTCCTCGGTGTTGCAAGTATTTGCATTGTGAGAGTCATTTGAATATTCAAAATATGTTTTGGATGAACTGGAGTCATGGCCGGAATCTTATTTTGGAGAGACAGTTTCTGAGATTCTGAGAGATGCGACTGGTTTGGTTTATGAGAAGCCCATCCACGCCTCTGGCCCCGGCGTCATGAAAGTGACTTAAGTCTAAAAATTGCTTAAGTCTGTCATTTTGATCTTAAGTCCAAAACATTGTCTTAAATCGGGGATCACGTACATTTTTTAGTCTTAAAAGTTAAGACTGAGATCATTTTTGTCTTAAATCCTGAGACTGCTAATTACCAGTCTTAAGTCCTTTTGATGCCGAGTTTTTTTTCAGGCGCACATTTTCATAAGGTTTGAAAAGTGAATGTTGTGCGAGATTTGCGTTCGCGTGGTCCTGGATCTGCGTACGATTATAAAATTATACAGAAATGTGGAATATTAAATGTCCTATCCGTTGGTATAAATATAAATGCAAATACCTCGGCGGTTTGAGAAATAAACACTGCTACATCATGTCCCAAATTTTGCTATGCATTAAAAACAGTATGTGCAACGATAAAAGCACTGTGCTTCGATTTTTTTAATTTGGCATCTTTACGGAAAGTGTGAGCGAAGAACTTACAGCCTGATATCTGAACGACATAAGTATATATGAAATGGGTTTATTTGCTTATCCATAACGTTATACGCTCAACATTAAAAATGACTCGCAATAAATGTCAAAAATGGGTTTTCTTCTATGACGTCAAACGACAACAGAGAGGTCATACAGGTATAAAGATAAGGGGGCATAACTCCGCTATGCTTAACACTAGGTCAATGTAACTGAGATCACTTGGTGAAAATTCGTTGTGGATACGGACGCTATATTTTCCTTATGTTTTGTTCACCGTGAACCAAACTACATGTATTCCAATACAAAGTTCCCCAATGTGAGCGGATACGTATTAGTAGTTTCACAATTTATAAGAAAACATGACAATGTACTACACGAGAAAGCACGTAAAGCTATTTGGATGGCCCTATCCGATATGTAAATTAGTTCTTAAATTCACATATTCTCCTGTTTGTGAAGATGTATTTTGACTGATTTTGCATCAGTACTAGCCATATCTTCAAATGTAATGAAATTACTGAAAAGATTACAACATTGTAGTTGACGTCATTGCTTGTTTTATGTATTTTGCGACGTCGGACATACATATTAACCAGACAATCCAGTGATTGACAGCATGAGCATCGAACTATAACTGGGATACAGTGACATGCATGAACCAAGTCAGCGAGCCAGAGCAACCGATACTCGTCTGTTACGACAAGCATAGGTTGCTGAATACCAGTTTAACCAGGATCGTCATAGGTATCCTGGTCTGGTTTCTAATATCGATCATAGATATGGTTGTTTGCCAAGGCCGCCCTGTCATAAACGGGATCATAATAGGAGTGGAAATCTCTTCCAAAGTTTGCAATTGGATTAAATAACAAACTGCACAAGTTATATTTATTACTTCTCGCACTGACCCTGAAGTTCATACATGGTGCCACCCTGAACATGTCCAGAGCGTCATGGAAAATATAGCTTTTAAACATCTTCAGAATAGGCCGATATACAGCCAAAGAGAACTTACAGGCAACAAACCTGATCTTGTTATTGATAAAACCAATGAATTTATTTATGCCGTTGAATTTTCTGTTCTTTTGTACAGCAACTTGATTGGCTAGATTCAGGAAACACATATCAAATACTAGTATGCAGACCTCACTTTTGAATTGTCTCGTTTGCATCCCAGGCACACTGTCGTCAAGCTACCCATTGTTCTCGGTGCCCTTGGTTTGGTACCTCCTGATCTCTTGGAGCAGATCAGGAAAGTGCCCGGGTATAGCTATGGCGGTGTGTGTGTATCAAAATAATGATACTTTAACCAGTGATATGCACCATCTGAGGAATACTATCCCGAATGTTGTTAAATTCATAAATACAACGTTTTATGATTTTACACCATTAACTCACACAGCAGCCTTAAGTAAAACCTCATTTCGATGGGGTATTTACTAGGCGTTTACGATAGGCATATGAAAGCAAGTGATACAATATTGACAGACATACTTCTAGTTTTGAACAGGTAATTGACCGTATATAACCTCCCCTTCTGGGTCATTATTGTGGAGGTTTCACAAACATATTCACTTGGATGAATGCATTTGGAGTGGTAAATCAGAACATATAGTTCACATTTTTCACAAAATGATGGAAGTGCATCAGCAGTAAACCATTCAGTAATACTTACCAACTGTGTTATAAATGTGATCAAAGGTTTCCTTGAAGTATAGCTTACAATGACGCTAGTAGCTACCTTTATACGGTTACTCTGCAGTTGTCATTTGTTACATTATCGAGGGAACCCGCCTCAACTGTAAATGATTCCGTCACATAACCAGTGCCATTCAACAGACAAAGGGAGAAAACACGTGACGTCCTACTTTCCAAATATACAGGGTCCGTACATAGCTTGGATTGAGCGTTGACTTCATTGAAATACACATGCATTGTATGATCTATAACTCTATTTTAATGTCCTGTAGATAGGGAACTACTCGTAGTTGTTTTGTTGACTGGTGTTCAGTTGACATAAGAGATTTCTTGCCCTCAGATTTATTTAATCTAGCATCTGCTAGATGTAGTGAACATATGTCATTCCAGCGTGTACCTATTGGTTTAAAGTATTTTGTTCTGAAATACTTGGCATCTTAACTTCTGCATTCACCCGAGTTATGCGCACCAATATTAATACATTTTCACAATGGAATGAATTTACGGAACATTAAAAACTGTTATAGTGATACACATTTCAGCTCATACATTAGCAAGTATATTTCACAGACGGCTGCAACTGTCTTTGTACACGCCCGTAAATGGGATCAAAGGCCAATATCGTTGCTATTGAAAATGTATTTCTTCTCTTTACCTTGTCGACCCGTGAAGATCCGGGGTAGAATAGGTCTTCAGCCACCCATGTGCTTGCCATAAAAAGGCGACGATGCTTGTCGTAAGAGGCGACTAACGGGATCGGGGTGGTCAGTTTAGCTGACTTGGTTGACACATGTCATCGGTTCCCAATTGCGCAGATCGATGCTCATGCTGTTGATCACTGGATTGTCTGGACCAGACTCGATTATTTACAGACCGCCGCCATATAGCTGGAATATTGTTGAGTGCGGCGTAAAACTAAACTCACTCACTCACTCACTTTACCTTGTCACGAGTAGGACGTTATGTGACCCCATTTGACCCAGAGGCATCTCTAAATTAAAATACTACTCCCAAAGGTTACAGATTCTTGACCACTATTGAATACATTGTTTAACAATAGGTAATTTCCATATTATAACCAGTATTTGATGTATTCAACATGTTTTCTTTTCATTGTCGCGTATGCTGTTGAGTAATCTCGGCTATTTAATGAGATTACAACTCCTTCTTAACTACTGTAATTACTAACAATAAAAATTGTTAAAAGTGATGTTAGATATTGTTACTCAGTGGATCAATGTGCTATCGATATTCATTTTCAACTTCTGGGGAGTATGCAACTCAAGTTGCCTTGGCGGCGCTAAAATGTTAACAGTCCAATCCAATTCATCCGAATAAGTACCCACTGTACAGCCGTTTGAGCAGAGGATGAAACAGGACACTAACATAAGGTGAACAGGTGTGTTACATATGCTTGTATTCGCACACATTAACTACCTTGTGCTACCCATTTGCTACATAATTCATTTCTCCAATATAAAGTTTCCCGGGGTTTTGTTCAGTGTATCAGCTCTGTACACAGGGTTAGCAAGAATGGTTTATTCGTCAGTGTTGAGAGGGTGACTCTGCTTTTACGCCATAACAGGCACAATTCGATAAAGGACAGCCAACACTAGACACAAAGTCATGTCAGTCGTTAGTAAGTGAGGCAGCGGATGAGTCAGTATGTCTTTTATCATGCACAAAACGATGGACAGCCTGTAAAATTTGGCCCGACCCTAATTTTCTTATGCAGCTGCCGGCATTCCAAGAAACATTGAACAGAAAATCAGAAAAAAATAAAAATAACATCAGTCCTAACCATTTTTTTTTTAAAAAGTGATGATTAACAAGAAATGTATTTTACGTGGCTTAACTATCGTTTCAATCCAATTTATTTAACCCCTGTGTTGTGATGCATGCCAAGGATGCCAAGTTCACAAACACCATGTTGGTTGGTTGGTTGGATGTTGTATAACGCTGCACTCAGCAATAGTCCAGCTATATGGCGGCGGTCTATAATTAATCGAGTGTGGACCAGACAATCCAGTGATCAACAGCATGATCATATTTCTACACAATTGGGATACGATGACATATGTCAACAAAGTCGATCCCGTTATTCGGCTCTTACGATAAGCATGGATGACTGAAGGCTAATTCTAACCCGAATCTTCGCGTGTTGAACTCTCCATGTACGGGCCGTGTGTGAACCATTCATAGACATGTGTTGTGTTTTATATATCAATAAGTAATGTGACATGATACCTAATGCAGTGATATTTATTGTCACTCAAAACTTTCTAATAAAACGAGCCTATCCAAATAGATGCACCTTGCAAGTCACAATGTTGTCAGTCGATCTCTTACCGCTTATAGCGAGAGATGCTGTATACAATACTCTAAGTGTGATAAAAATGGACATGTATTCTGAAAGTAATATACAGCCTGAATTTTTGCCAACTCTAGCCAATCAAAACATGTGATAGCATGACAACGAAATATGCATTTCATTCATGTCTTTTTGGACGGATCAAGCCCCTCAATCTCTAATGTCTTGTGAACTTTCCATTCTGACGTAAAGCAGGATCGGCTGTATGCTCTGTCTGTTTTGCATTCTTGATTTTGACTTCTATTGCCGAGGTTGTATTAAAATGACTCCCTAACTAACATTTTACAAATGCCATGTGATTTTTGCTGCTTGACTTGTCTCCAGGTCACAGAAATAGTCTCACATTACACTGGCTTCCCATATCAGACAGAATCCAATACAAACTCAACCTGTTTGATTTCAAGTGTCGCAGTAACCTAGCTCCAAAGTATCTGTCTGTTAAGGGCAATTAACAATCTAAAGATTTGCAAATCTAAACTGAAGACATACTTTTATAAGAAAACATACAGTGTCTAACTTTTCATTCTGGAGTTGTTCCTACTTTTGGACTGGCAGTGGTGCTTTATAAATCTTCTTATGGTGGTGATGACGTTTTAGTTAGCAATACTAACCTAATATTAGTTCATTCATCTGATCAATGTTGTTTTTGTTTTTGTTTGGGTATATTGTTATTATTTGTTATGACCCAGTCATGCACAAAGACAAGAGAAATCTAAAGAGAGATCATCGCCTATTTTAATCAATGATATAAATATAGGATGAGAAGACATTCTGCGCTGTTCATATGATGTAGCGGTAGTGAGACAACATTCTGACTGAAAACTGCCTGTGGAATGTTGTTCTAAATGTCAACAAAGATTGGCTGGTCCTGTTTCTGTCCTGAGCCATAGACCACAAACTACAATTTTCAGTACCTTGTCAACAAGAGCAAGTCCCATTATCGTAGTTATTAATGTCAGTGGGTTCATTAGAAATATGCAAATGCCGCTAACTGAACCATGGACTGTTGAATCAAAAGCAAATGAACAATCTACAAATAGAGCATTTAAACCTTCCCCATTTCCTTTGATAAATACAATTGAATCACTGATTGTATAATAATATATTGTCCGTGGAATGCCTTGTGATTCCACAACTTTATCACAGGCATAAGTCCAGAATCCAAGACGTATACTAAGATAAGATCCATATACTTGAGTGAGTGAGTGAATTTACATTTTACATCGCGTCGGCAATATCACAGACATGTAGCGATGAAAACAAGGTAATCATTCTAAAATATCTGTCGACAAAGGACTGAAAAATAGTTGGGTATATCACAGTTTTAAAATAACACCGACCTGACAATAATTACGATAAGAAGCCAGTAGATTCAATATATTCATTCTTACCTATTAAAACCAGACTATAAACCACTAACGGCCAAAGTTTGACCACCTAACAGGGGATCAAGGGGACTTACAGAGCTTTTGCTTACTACATAATTTTCCAGCAGGATTTACGCCATTCCTTTGGTTATCAGTGGCTGTAGGTCATGCTTGCCAATCTTTAAAATACTCAGGCCAGTCAAAAATCTAAAACACTAGACAATATCATGTACTTTGATCGACAATTGACTTCTGCTTCACTGGAAGAAGGAGAATATTTTACACTACTTTAACCATCTTATTGTCACCACCATCTATGTTCTCAGTTGGGCATAATATCAATCCAACTTAAAACACATATCGATTTCAAAATTTATCTATCAGTTCAATTTCTCTTAAATATCCAAGAATATATATAAAATGAGCACTGACATTACTAAAATGATCCTTTAGACTAGTGGAATGATAATATAGATCCCTTGTGAGAGCGAAATCTACACACCATATACTTAAAGATACTTATAATTCAATTCGTTCCTGGCGTTTTGCCAGAAAATGCCAATGATTTATATATACCTGCCTCATTCATATACCTTCTACATTATATATCACCCAGCCTGACTATTTTGGGAACTGAATGACAACAAATGGTTATATGTTAATATACGTTCAATAGATCTATGAGTCGCTTGTTAGAGAGTGAGCCTGCAAAGGATGGAGAATGGGCTTGAGACCCCAGTTTTTATGGGTATAAGCTATACAGTAAGATCCGGAATTCTTGCTGAATGTTTGAAACGTGTTGTAATGGTGTGCCACTATAAGTCATTATTTCATATGTTGACAAAATTGGCAACCACGTACTAATACAACAATTACCTTTGAGGCTGAATACTTTCCTATATACGACAACAGCGGATACGCCTGTTACTATATGTTATGAATGTCATTCTAAATGCACGGTTACTACAAGTCTTAGAGGTACTTATGCAGCGAAACATTTCACCACACAAGCTTAAGTAAAACATAGCCTGGTCTAATGATTCTCTACTCAAAGCATTACAGTACACTTTAACATGTATAATATCAAGTTTATTTATATGCAAACATCATTCAACAGTATTCGGTATAATCATAATACCATGGAACTCCCATAAGCACATACTGACAAACATCACAGTTCATTCTAACTTATAAAGATGTGTATATCGAAGGCCGAATGTAGGTAAAACATTATTATGATGCTTCTCTCTTATCAAACACATTTCCAAACTGTTCGCTTGAACACATAATCGTGTACTGTGCATCATCTCGTTTTGATGAAAACAGATAAGAAACAAGATACTGGATGATGGTTCGTGCAATTTAATTACCATTCACTTACAGTAAACATTATCATGACACGGTCACAAAGGGCTTTTGATGGGACATATCGGCACGGGGTCAGCTGGGCCAGGACTGCACGGGAAACAGATCACGGGGATATGAAAGTCATGTTTCTGTCACGTGTTCCTTTCATGACTAGATGTCAAAGGAACCATGTGTGATACATTATTCAACAAGGAAATATCACATGTGCTGATGTGTCCTGCTTTGTATACAACTTGAAAAGATTTTGTGATTATGTATTATGATATATACAATCACACACAAAAAAACAGCGTACCAAGTATTTCTACGCCCCGTGTGGTGTAATCTCATGCATTTGAGTCTGTGTGCTTGAGAAAACAATAAACATTATATCAGTATGATAGATATATATTTTCAATAGCAGCACTTTTTCACTGCACATATGAACGAAGGGTGGTGTACTAAAGGCACATACATTTATGTTAGAAATGGTATTCATCATGAGGTGCTGGTTGCAGGGGGTGAGCAACGGACCGATTGGTTAGGCTCAGTGACTGGTAGTCATCGTATTTTAAATCGTAGATCGGTGCGCGTCTTGTGTATCCCTGGATGTCCACATTCGGTTATTCGATTATTCAATATGTAACAAGAGTATTTCTCTGGAGTTAAATAACATAAACAAGCATACTGGACAAAATATCTTAGGGATATTGGTATTTTTATGATTGATATTTTATCAATGTGTCAATGAATAAATACATCATTATTCATAATTTCAAAATTTACACATATCCCTAACTATTTTTGTCCTGTATACATTAAATATTCACTCTCTCTGCCAATCATTCACGAATGTTCTCAATGCTGACACGATCTGTTGAGGAAAGGAACGAAAACAACCTGCTGGTGTGTGTGAGTCATCCCGAATCAAGATAAAACACTGAAGCAAAAATGGCTGTTCTGAAACGTTACTTTCATTATGTCTGATATGTATTCGGGTATACATTTGCATTACAATAGTGCAAAATTTTCTATAGTCAGTTTACAAAATCAAGCCCCAGAAACCTATTTAACGGTACTGAATTAACAGTTTGAAAGGCTAGATGTATGTAGTTTCCACTGATTCTCATATGCAGCGGGTCGTCTAGGTTAAGGATATCATTGTTCCATTTCGTATGACTGGATACAGATACACTTGGGTAGTTGTTGCTTTTTTTAAGCTAAATTGGTCTTGCTCGAATTATCCTCCTTTCACTGTTCGTTCTCTGTCCTAGTAGATATGAATGCAATTAAAATGCATCTGCCAACTCGAAGGCGTTGTTGCATTGTCGCCCTGTCTAAAATTTATATCAAAATACATTTTAATTCGCGACGAGGAGACATTATGATACGTCGCCCTTTTCAATTAACGGTGCGCATGTGTAGTAAGTGAATAAATCTATGCACGTGCTGAAATTGTTTCACTGCTCCAGTGGTTTTGTTATCCAGAATGGTACAAAAGTACCAAAAGCAAAGTGAGTTTAACAGATCTTGATTTGCTGCTATAGAAATTATTCCATGTACCGTTTATCTTTTCATAAGCAAAACTTGTTTCCACAGTAATAACATTCTGCAACGTCATCAGACTCAGTCGATTTGTACAGAGGTGTGTCTCAAGAAATGTACCCAAACTTATGATCAAGGTTAAGACTCCAGTACATACACATGCGCCACTTCAAAAATTTCCTCCACTATTAAGCATGCAGGCTTTAAAGTAAATGTTTAAAGCGACGTTAAAACAAACTTTCGTTCAGATCTATCTGACCTAGTAGTGAGGTAGGGTGAGGTGAAATTGGGTTTAACGTCGTGCTTGAGAATATTTCGCTCATATGACGACGTGCATGCGTGTGTATTTGTATGTGCGGCTGCTTGTACTAGCCCAGACTGAAGCTGGTTTTATAGTGCTAGCCCACTGAGATACCATGTCGCAGTGAAGCATGAATACTCCACTCAGACACATTATACTGACTCGGAGCCGACCAGTCCTTGTTGTACCCATTAATGCCGAGCGCCAAGCAGGGACCAACAAGTACCATATTGTAACGTCTTTTGGTATGACTCGGCCGGGGGGCCTAGTAGTAATGGGGCACACATGCGGCTTAGAGGCATATTTGTATGAAATAAGTTCCCCAGCCCCCCTTAAAAACAGCGAGGGTCTATCGAGAGGCATCCTTCGATGTGGCGCCAGCCTAGACCCAAAGTTCTGACTACTGACTGATAGGGAGTCCCGGTGGTTTGATGGTAGAGCGAAGGCCTTGTAATTCAACGACGCGAGTTCGACACGGGAAATTTTTGCAATTGAAATAAGCACCGTCGTTGCTAAGCCAAAAAAAGATGGCTGCCGGGATAAGTCTTCCCGGCGTTGCTAGGCGGTCACCCAACCTAGCAACAGTCAAGCTCGACAGCGCTAACACCGGGAGGTGAGTGTTGTCCATACTATGTCGGATATCTAGTGAACCAGGGAAACATTGATGTGGGATAAAAGAGACAAACCAAACTAACTATTTCTCTGGTTGTGTCCCCTGTCACGCAGGTATTGAATACAAAACAAGGCACACAGCCGTATTGCGGTTGCTGGCTGGTTGTAGCGAAAAAGATGTTTGAAACCAGACGCTGAAAACATTTTTAGTAGCAACAATCTATTATTTTAAAATCGGATTACATAAGCTTGGAAAGCGTATGAGTTACATATAGCAATGCCCCAATACCCTGGCGGTTATTTCTAACCCGAGTACGACAGGTGCGGCCACGATGGTGGATAATAAGCCAACGCCTGCTATGCCTAATCCCATGGTAGCTGCCACGAGAGATGTGTCCACACCGTCAATGGCATTGACCGCCAGATGGTATTTTTTGTGCAATCCGAGTCGCACGTCGCGTTCTCGTTCCAATTGGTTTTTAATTTCGCTGATCTGTCGCAAACGAAATCCATCCACGGTTTCGAGGGTTTGAGCCACATTGTACATGGCTGGATACATATATTAAAAGGTATGAAATAAGCTTCAATTGATCCGCCGTCAATATTTGATGAATGTACTTTAAGCTGATGAGGTGCATGTGCTCGGATAAATGAATGTAGTCGAGTAAAATGAGAGGATGTAGGAAAACCATGACCCCCTCGAGGCTTGTGGTGGGGGCTCTTCCTAGTTGTATAAAAATACGACAACGTTTATAATGATGGTGATAACTGTAGAACCTTGTATCGCTCTGATCCACGTTTCTGGGATTTCATAATTATGATTTTTTTTTCAATCGCATCAGTTTATATTCGAGTTCCGGACGGGTGACTAACATATTACCCGTTTGATCTGGTAACCTTGATACGTACACCGTCTTTTCGTTGAATGGACTAAACCTATCAAGTAGAGCCCCATTATTTTTCAGTTCGATGACATCACCCTCCTCATCCCTGACGAGATAGGGGTAGGTCAGGATGATATTGATGATCCAGTTCAAGTCGACGATGACTTCTCGACATTGGTACACCTTGTTTTGCAAGTGCAGGACGTACAAGGCGTTTTCCGTACCGGGTTCGTCGAATCCTCGCATGTCCCCGAGATCTGAGAACGCGATGGTGGCAATTTGTTTCTGGTTTGACACGTCGCCCATGGTTATGCTCGTGTTATGAAAGAGTCTTCAACTGATTCTCAGACATCGCGCTTTAAAGTATCGTAATACTTGTCCACAGCCTGCTATAAAAGCTCATTGCCCACGGTGTCCCGAATGAACGAGGTGTCCATGGCTGCTGCTGCATCATCGTCGTCGTTCAGCTGGTGTATGTCGGAATCGTCAATGGGAATATCGTCTGCCATTTGTTATATTAAACTTATAATATATACTATCCCAGAAAAGAAACGCATATAAAAATTTCAACTGTATTTTTATGTTTATTTTGAAACATCCTGTAGGCTTTATGAGTCAATGAAATATAGCAAAATTGTACACTGGGAATGCAGACTTATCCGTCTTTGGCACCAACTTGAGGAAAGTCAGTTCGAGTGTCACATGGAGACGTGTGGTGGCGCTGAAGTCAATACCTCGTGTGACCACTGTGGGAATCGAGAACTGCACGGCTTCGCCTCGGCATCGAACGAATAAGTCTCAGAATCTCGTGTTGCCCAATCGCAGCCCACAAGAGTTGCTGAAGTGTCTGGGGCTGAGGGTTACGGTGTCGCACCCGGCATCCCACAGATGTTCAATCGGGTTTAAGTCCAGTGATCTTGAGGGCCAGGGGAGCACATTGATGTTGTGGTTCTGGATGAAGTCTCAAGTGTGACGTGCTGTGTGGGGCCTGGCATTGTTCTGTTGAAACAACTCCCTCTGGCGATCAATGATTGGAAGGAGGTGTGGGGGTAGGATTTCGTCACAGTACCGTTGAGCTGTCAGGTTGCCCTGGATCATCACCAAATCACTTCTCCTACGGCAGGTGATCGCTCCCCACATCCTAACACTGCCCCGGCCAAATCTGTCGACATGGGGAATGCAAGCGTCGGCGAAATGTTCACGTCGACTTCTTTACAACCGCATGCTTCTATCACGTCATTCCAACAGAAATCGTGATTCATCACTGAACCAGATTCTACGCCAATTCGGTAGGTTCCAGGCCTGAACGTTGGTGCACCATTGAACTCGATGTCGACGATGTTGTTGTCAAAGCACAGGGCCAAAATAAGGTCTTCTGGCACGTAAACCATCCTCTCTCAACCTGTTCCTGACGGTCTGTGCAGAAAGCCTCCTCAATCCGAGTATTTGTCGAGCGGTACTGGTCGCCGTAGCTGATATGACGGTTGGCTTCACTTAGACGTGGCATTTTGCGTTCGTCAACAATATTCCAAATACAGTGAATAATCGACAGACAGCAATCAACCTTTTATACCCATCATTGAGACTATCTGATCCCAAACTTTTACGTGCATTGCATGTAAATTGTGTATTCTGTGACACTACACGCCGAAATTGAAAATCTTGCTGTTAAATACGGGTATTTTACGGATGGTGCGTTTTGTTGTGATGTTTCAAAACATAAACACCATGGGACTCATAAACAGAGCAAAGCCTTTTGTAAAATGAATCACGCTTTAATTCCTTGCTACATGAAATTGCTATTTTCATGATGCGTTTCTCTTTTGGGAGACTATACATAGTTTCAATATAAACAATGTCGCAATATGGCCAAAGCTAGATCCTTTCCGAACATTGAGAGATCAGCTCAGTGTCAAAGCCGTGCGTCAGTCAGTGACCATCACCAACAATCCGAGCACGATTGATTAAAAACAAAGGCTGCTGGTTCGATTCCCCAACCTAGGCGCAAACGACGTCATCGTTCCCGGCACTACTCGACTGGCTTTTCACATCACGTTGGAGTCCACGAACGACAAATGCACGATTGTGAACAACCTGGGTCATGCCATCATCAAGAAAACCACCATCAAAATCAGCGGGAACGAGGTGCTGAGCATCGACAACAGCGACGTATTTACTGTACATGGACCTGTGGAGAACCTCGGAAGAACGCGATGACATGGAGTATCAAGGTATTAGTCGGAATAACGACGTATCGAACGAAATCCGTGTGGGTCACCGTTTCACGCAAAACCAGCTCGGCAATATAACGGAAGGAGAAAAAGCCGTCGCTGAGGCATACCGGAATCGTTTTTTCATACGGCTAGACTTCGGGCTGCTCGAGGGGCACATGCCGTTTTACCAGGCCTACGGGGCAACAGTCTGGAATACGAACTCACGTTCAACGACTACGGCAAAGTCATCTTCACGCCGGACGGCACCGAGGTCAGCTACATCGTCGACAACATCTCGCTGGAGTTCGACATGGTCAGGAGCACGGAACTGGCCCAGCAGATTCGCACCCTGTACTCGGAAAATAGCTGTCCATCCTGTACGACCGCGTTTTGTGGCACCGGACAATCGTCAAGAGCGACAGTTTGTGGAATATCAACCTGAACATGCCGGCTCGATCGATGAAAGGCATCTTGATCATTCCCCGTTGCGGAATACGAGCCATTTCCAAGAGACCCCGAACTCACTTGGAATCCTGAGATCACGAAAGTGGAAGTGACTGTCGAGGGTGTGCCCAACCAGCTGTTCAGCCAAGGCATGCGAGCTTACCAGCAGTGGGACGAGATAAGAAAACTACGACACTCGCCTAAAGTCAACGACATCGTCAAAGACCTGGGTTTCACCTACGTGATGCTCAGTAGGTAAGGACGACAACAGACTACATTGCAGCGGACGTGTTATCGCCAACGACAGCGAAGGGATTACCATCCAAATCACCCAAAAAGCTCAAAATCCGGTCGGCAAGTTAAAATTATATTTGTACGTGATTATGGACGCGCAATTCAATAGAGAAAATGGAAGATTTGTGCAAGCCATTTTTTGATTTACCTAGCGATCCCCACTGCACCATCGTGTGTGGTGAGACGGGGTGCGTCAAGACGGCATTCGTGCTGGACATGGTGGAAGGATTCCTTATCGTGACGTGTTGGACCACATCGTCATTCTCTGCCTGACTTTACAGGTGAACAAGCCGTACACGGAGAGACCGTGGGTGATGACGGACCCGGACGTGCACAAAATCGATCCTACAATTCATCTGCAGCACTGGTTGCGCGCTTACCACGACAAACTGAAAGGAGAATCGACGCTGTTTATCCTGGACTACTCCAGTGCCAACAAGGCGTTGATTAAAAAACGAGAGGCGCTGTCGTACCTGGCCTTCTCGGGCCGACACACGAAGCACAGCTGAACTCGGTGCTGAAAGATTTACGGGAACAGACGAGATGGGTCGCCCTGCTTCACTGCAAGGACAGGGACTTGTTCCAGAACTGCTTGTGAGAGAAAAACGTGATCCCGACCAAACAAGAACGAGAACGACAGCTCGCCAAAACGAAACACGCCAAACATTTGTTGAAAACCGCTCAACCCGTGCTAGCTTTTAAGCAAAATTCTAGCAAATTCTAGAATAACTCATGCAAAAACGATGTTCCGAAACTATCGTTGTGTGCAACTTGACTTTCATCTCGCTGTGTTTCGCGTACATCGCATTTGATTTTATTAGACTTAAAAATCGTTTGTTACATTATAAGATGGAATGCGACAAACTGCTCAAACAAATGTTGGATAAAGATAATAATAATAATAAATAGGACAAGCGAGAGAGACTGGTGGCGCTCGCGGTCAGCGGCAAAGCCATGTTTTTAGCTCCGATGACCGCAGCGATCATCACGGCAAAGCATTGTCAATTAAAAGAAGAAAAAAATAATAATATACAACATGGATGCGCACCCGGAGGAGAAAACGCCGACGGAGGAGGAAGCAACGACGACACCGACACCGATACGACTAGTCACCACTACCAAGAATCCTAAAAAAGTCGCCGCCGGTAGAAAAGATAATAATACTCCGTGGATTGTTGCCGCCGTGGCAGCAACGGGGATTCAGCGTGGCCATCGTCGTTATGCTGCTATATAATAATAACAAGCCACCACCAACACAACAGCAGCAGACGACGCAATTAGAAATAAATCTGCATGTTATGTTATAAAATATATATATATATATATATTAATATACACATGATGTCGTCAGAATGAAAAACATTCGTCAACGATGCATATCACACCGCCATGGTCGCCGGACTAACCGTAGGTTACGCTCCATTAAAGCGAAAATGGTTCTCAAACAGCCTACGATTAAACTCGATTTCAACGTGCAGGACATAGGCATGCTCGTCATGGACTTAGGGATGGCGATGGCCACCAAGGACATTCTTGTGAAACAAGGAATTATACCGAAAATATTTTGAAGTAATATTATAATATTTTGAAAGAAATGGCTACGATCGCCATGATGGTCGGTGGTGCATTAGTCAACGCCCTCGTATTTTCAGGCAGCAATTATCTCTTCTCCAAATCACGAACGTTGAACGCGGCCGAAATTGAGGCGGAACGTAAACGTCACGATTTGGCCTTGGAGAAACTGCAAACCGCGCAAGCCGAGTACGCCAAAAAACGCGTGCAGAGAATACAGTTCATCAACGACCAACTCTCGCGCGAAAACCACGCCGTTCAAACGTTCAAGAACCTCGACGACACCATGCGAGAATACTACCTGCTCTTCGGCAAACCACTCGAAGCTCTCGGCGACGAACCCACGCTCTCAGTTTTACACGCCTTCCACGGAACAGAAAGACCGGGAACTGATTTTCGTGGCGACTGTGTTGATCGCCAAACAATTAGACTAAAATATATTTATGTGTGTATATACATAAAGATGGGAAGATGCGCACCGTATAACTGCAAGTACGTGCTGCTAGGAAAAACCAAAACCTGCGGCAAGAAATACACCACCGAAGATTGCGGCATACACATGATGTCTATACGAAAGGGTTTCGTGAATTACACGTGCGAAATGTGCGGCGTGGGCGTGAAATGACATTATCGTCATTGCAAAGCCCACAGAGCGGACGTGGTACAATGCCATCTCATCTACTTGACGAAAAGAGACTATCTCAATGAACGCAACCGACTGGTCAGAATAAAAATCTAACGTGCATCGCTTTTTATTTTTTTTAAAGTCGGTTGAAAGTTTAACTATCCAACGTACTGACGGGGTTGCTAACATTTAACAGCGAGACATACGTCTCACACCAAACAAACTAATAGAGATTTTAACTCGCAGCCGAACATAGCGATGAAAATCCTATTAGAGATTTGACTTCACCCCTTACTATAGCGAACAAACTATTACAGATTTGATTTTGCATATGATTATAGCGAACAACCTATTAGAGATTTGATTTCGCATCTGAATATAATTATTTTTTCATTTAGATAAAGTTTTTCACTCATTGATATTGCAACGATGATTACCATTCGAGAACTAAAAAAGATTGCCCCCAAACACGGAGTGATCGGTTACTCCCGTTTGAGGAAACCTCAGCTGTTGAGATTGCTCGGCATTGTCGACGACTTCCTCAACCCACGGTAAAACAGCTCAAACTCCGAGCGAAGGTGCGTGGGCTCAGAGATTATTCGCGCATGAGCAAAGCCGAGCTCGTGGAACTGCTGTAGGAACACAAACCCGTCGAACTACGGTTCGTGCGGACGAAGCACTTCGTAGGTAAGTATCTGATAGGCTTGAGAATGGACATCGACAAAAACATGGACGTCGATGACATCAAACCCCTGTTCAACGACAAAAGTCGGCAGGGAACTGAACGATCTGGGAAGCCTCAAATTTCAACTCACGGTGAGAATGTCGCTGGACAAACAGCAGACAGACTGCACCACCGAGCACATCCAGCATTACTTCAGAGTCAAGCAATAAGTCGCGACTCAACCCGAATCCATCGAAGTGTCCATCGACACCTCGTTTGCAAAAATACAAGAATCCCTGGAACGCTACACGCACATGGGTTCGGTATGGGTTGTGGACACGATCGACACGGTCTACCTGGACATTGCAAACTACGTGCCGTTCAAAGGAGGGTCGTACCTAGACTTGCGACCGTACTACAAGAAAAAACAAGCCATGGTCAACGTCAAAAACAAAGGCGATGATTGCATGAGGGTTGCGATCAGATCCGCAACGTTTCCGGCCAAAGCACATTCAGACAGACTTTCGAGCTATCCCGAAGACGATGGGATCAACTGGGACGGCATAGACGAACCCACACCCATATCCCAGGTCACCAAAATCGAAAAACAGTACGTCGACAGAGCCATCAATATCTTCGGACACGAAGGGAATAAAACGATCGTGCACAGGATCAGCTCCCTCACAAACGAACACCGCAAGACGATCAATATACAGTCAGCTCTCGTTAATCCGACACTCATTTATCCGACAATCACGTTAATCCGACAAAAAATTAGGGAGCCATGATAATTACTTTCGTTAATCCGACATTCTCGCATTCCGACTCCGACACACCAATCTAGCAACTGATTATTGTAAATACATTGTAAAAAAACATTCGTTAATCCGACAAGGGAAGAGTTCGCACAAACACAACATTGAAATCGAGATGCAAGTTCATCATGCATGCATTCAGGCATAAATTGCCGGCTTGAATGGCAATCGTTCACTTGTTTTCTGAACACAGCAGAGACAGAATCGACTTTCCTTTTTTCTACAAGAACGGATACGCACGTTATGAATGCCATTCTAAATGCACGACTACTATCACTCAGCCAAACGTTACACCACACAAGCATAAGTAAAACATAGCCTGATCTACAGGTTCTCTACTCATTACATATTACAGTACATTTTATCACGTCTTGTTTATTAATGTCTTTAATATGCAAACATAATTCATCAATATTAGTACAATTATAAAACCATAAGCACATATTGACAAATGTCACACTTCATTCTAACACGTAAAGGTGTATACAACCTATACCGAATCTAGTTGACATATTATTACGATGCTTCTTTTCATCAAACACATTTCTAAAAAAGTTTGCATGAATACATGATCGTGTACTCTGCATTATATCCTGCTGGTGAAAACAGAATAAGAACAAAATACTGGATGGTGATTTATGCATTTAAACGTTTACCGACCATTTAATTATGACACGGTTTTTGATGGGACATATGGGCACGTGGGCAGTTGGACTGTACGGGAAACAGATAACGGGGATATGAAAGTCATGTTTCTGTCACATGTTGCTTTGATGACTAGATCTCAAAGAAGCCGTGCGTGATATATTGTTGAAGAAGGAAATATCCCATGTTTGTATGTGCCGATGTGTCCTGCTCTGTGTACAACTTTTACAATCACAAAAATTACGCGTGACAAATATGGCGACGTCCTGAGTGGGTAATCGTGTTTAAAAAAAAATAAACAAACATTATATCTGTATGATTGAAGTGTTTGAGAATACTGTGCTAAAGGCACATACAGTTTTGTTAGAAATGCTATTCATCAACACGTGCACGTCGGAAGGGGTGAGCAGCGGGACTGTTTGGTTAGGCACCGACTGGTAGGCACCGTATTTTAATTCGTAGATTGGTGACCATCCTGTGTATCACCGGATTGGCCAGAATTGGTTATTTGCTTTTGCATTATGGAGCAAGAGTATTTCACTGGTGTTAAACAACATTAGTTAATACATTAAATGCAATCTCTCTCTCTCTCTCTCTCTCTCTCTCTCTCTCTCTCTCTCTCTCTCTCTCTCTCTCTCTCTCTCTCTCTCTCTCTCTCTCTCTCTCTCTCTCTCTCTCTCTCTCTCTCTCTCTCTCTCTCTCTCTCTCTCTCTCTCTCTCTCTCTCTCTCTCTCGTCATGTTGATAAACATTTTGAAAGGCAAATCCCCTCTCATATCAAGCTTGCAGGCTGTGGAGTAAATGTTTAAAGCTACGTTAAAACAAACGTGCTCAACTTGTTCAAATCTATGTTCCCTCAATATATTTTTAGGGAGATTATTTTTAGGAGATTAATCTTGGAGTATGTTTATTTCAAACACTGGCGTTTAATCGCAAAGATAATATACTCCTCACAAAACAATAAGCAACAATTATTTTCTGTGTAATATCCTTATCAATCTCGATAGCGATTTTTGCCGACATATTACTAAAGGTAAATATTCAAAGAATTTATTTCAACATATTTTAATCAGTGACGAAACGGATGAGGTACAAGTAATCCAACTTAGGTAACCATTTCCCGAGTATTTACAACATGATAAATATACAACAATATACATGTGACATAGAAAGAAATACAGTACAGAAATGGTAGAGACCTTTGTACAGAGATAGTTATTAAGACATCTGAACATATTTACAGCATTCAAGAAAAACGCTTGCAATTTTATATGTAATGCTGAAATGCTTTAAATATTGCATGATTTTAAGTACATGTTAACTTCTTGCTGCCATTTAATAATAAATCTAAATTTAAAGCATCATCATGTACTTAAACATTTTCGTTCTCTGTTCGTTATATAGAGAACACGCAAACATGAAGTGACAAACATTTTCTCGTAAATTCCCACATTCACATTTTGAATCTGACCTAATGCCAACATTAAAAAAATCGTAATTCAATTCACTTACATGATATCTTAAACGAGTATGAATAATATTTTGTTTGCGGATACCTGTAGAAACATATGCTGGTGCCATGACTATAGGTTTCTTTAAATATGATCTAAACGTCTCTGTTGATGGTAACATTCGCTTTTCTAACACCACACAAAATGACTGTATTACCCAAATTTACTAACGTCAGAAAATATTCGTTTCATCCGGCGGCCATATGAACAACGTTTGAAATCTACGTATCATCTGGCCCTCAGATTTACACACGTTTAAAAGGGTGTTAAAATAAACGAACATTCGACTCTGCATTTACATGTATTTCACAGGTGTGTAAATCTGGCCATTGTTTCCATGTGTTTCCTAACATGTGTAACATATGTAAATGCTGTGATTGTAGGACATGCATTTCAATACCCTTGAAATCTCGTATGACCAGGGTTAGGTTTGTCATATATTTTGTACATGCGTAAATGGTTGGAAATGAGTAAGTATAGTGTTACAAGATTAGCACTACTTTAACATGTATTTCAATGGTGCTGTAATGTAACTGTCACATAGGGTTCGTTAGCGCGTCCGACCACCCCATAATGTACTGAGATAATTAGTAACACATGGTGAAGTGATACCCATGACTGAGCACCACTAATAACGTACGTGTCTTTCTTGACATACACATGGTGTCTGCTTAAAAGGTTCAAATATCGGGTCTATGGGCCAGAGCGATATGTATGTTAGGGTGTGTGTGTGTGTGTGTGTGTGCGAGGGAGAGGGTGTGGCATGGGTAGGCCTAGGGTGGGGTGGTGGCGGTGGTCGGTGTTGGGGTATTGATAAGTCTTTCTGACCAATAGGTAATATCATTTATACTTTTTGTAATGGAAATTACATAACAGTTTAAATAACTGACCTTAGGTACACTTATATATGCTATAGTAGGAGACACTGCTAATTACAATAAAACACAGATCCAGACGAATGTGTTCACAAAGACATGAACCGGTAGGTCCCTAATTTTAGTGCTCACTTGTGTGAGTTATCCGACTGATGAGGTATAACAGAACAAATTTCATTATCTATACTTTCATAAAATATGATTACAATGTATTAATGATTCCCGGTGTAAATTACTTTTGTAAATGTGTGAACATGCACATACTTGGTGTGACCTCTTTTTGATTCGGAATACAGGTATTATTCCATACGGACGTTTTCTCAAATTTCAGTTACCCGACGGAAAATACAGTAGACATATTTTGTTTCCACCTCTTGGGTAGACTAAAGAAAATTGTAGTGATTGCAATTAGCTCATAATTTTCATATTAGACCTATTTTGTTTCCATCTGTTGGGCAGACTATAGGAAATTGTAGTGATTGCAATTAGCTCATAACTAAGCAGTTTCGATAATTGTTGAAAGCTTACTACCTGACAGCATTATGTTGCTCATGCGTTTTGCTTTTGCTTTTGCTTTTGCTGTCTAATTTGTTATACATTATATAATCATGTTAATCATTTTGGTATCTCAATATCATGGAATATAATATGTACGTATTAATCTATCAAAGTACCGAAACGTATTATCTGTATGCTTTACTGTTATTGGGTGAAACTGTTAAAAGTACCTTCATACAGAATTTCGTGGAAACAGAAAATGAAAATTACTAGATCAGTGGAAAACTAAATTGGATAAAGATCGCAAACAATCATTATTTATATTCCACTTTTTAAATTATCAGTGTGCAGATCATGTCACTAACATAAAAACTGAAGGATATATGGTGACAAAACTGGGTTCAATCTTGAATGTATAATAAATGTACCAACAGTATCAAGGAATGATGGGGTACGCTCGTGTCTAAAGCGTTCGCTTGTCAGGTTAAAAACCGGTGTTTGATTCCCGACAAAGGCACATTAAGACTGAAAATATATTATTTTGATGAAAGGCAAAGATCTTAATTTCAGTTGAAAAAAAGAGACGAAGTAATTTGGACTAACAACATAACAACATCTATATTGGGGCTACAGGTGCAGGAAACATCTTCAATTATAAAATCACATTCCACAAATATCAGACAATCAGACAAATATATGACAAGCATATTTATTGGTATCTTGCCAAGCTCTGTCCTCTCCCAATGCAGTATAACCAGAGTGCTGTGGTCACTACCTCCGGTGGCCAAATTCAGCAATCCCATTACTTTACAGTATTTTCTTACAGGCATATATTGGAAAGTTAACTTTTACGGGTATGGAAAGAATGTGTGGGGGGACACGTGCAAAGTATTAGTACGCTGATATTATCCTTCAAAAAACATCATATGTACAACAATCACTTATCATTATGGCATTACAAAAAGGCCATATTTCCAGACAGCATAACATCACCTTTGGCTGGAGTTCCAAATAATTTGACACCGAAAGCCTGTCAGTTAACCCAAAGGAAATAACCCTTGTGTTTTAAAGTGATAGGCACAATGAAGTATAGGTTGCCATGCATTTTATAGTCTGTCTCACAGTCCCTGAACCACATTATTTTCCTTACTGTTTAGTCTGTCTCACAGTCCGTGAACCACATTATTTCCCCTACTGCCAAGCCCTCTGTGCAATGCTAAAGCCTTAAATGAAGCAAGTCTAGATCTCCTCAGGTCCAGGGTCTGTTAACATCTGCAAGAACCCTAACTCACTTTGGGGGTCGGGTTACAAAGTAAACATATCTATAGCTAACTGCAGCCATGGGTAGCTGGACTGAATCTCGTGTCTCCCCTGGGGCTCAATTTAAATGGGCTTGTTTGTTACTATCAAAATTATATATATTCAGACACTAAGCGTTAGTCTATGTATTTTCCGATATGATGGAAATACTAATATTGACAAGATAAAATTCTAAAGGAGCCTTCCTTAAAGCAGTGACTTAACGCCATACATAGCTTGACTTGCTTAGATGATAGACTTCATATAAGGCATCACAGATATTTCACAAACATGGTACAGGACCCTTAGCCTCATTAGCTTATTGCCTCACCACTTGCGAATTGAGCGTTGGCAGATGTAAATGTTACTGGGGATGTTGGTCCCGCCAGCTGTGGGTGTTCGGTATGGCTCTCCTTAACCCGAACCCTGCAGTGAGTTTTCCTAGAGACGGAAGGGGAGAAAATATCGTTCTGTGACTATGGAAAACCAAAAATGTGGACAACACACCATTGTTTGGGTCTTTTAATTGTAAATATGATTCAACTAGCTTAACCTAGATTTCGATATCCTCCGAATGTACATTTGGTGGAAAATATACATTTATCCCGAGACAAGGACGAATGTTTATATATAATTAAAAAATGTAACGGCACTAGTATCCATTTTGTCTTTTTGTCTTCTACCCGTCAGAACTAGATTAACAACTAGTCTCTGATATGAACATATTTTACAGAAAAAAAGTTGATAGTAAAAAAAGAATATTATATAAGGAAAAGGAGCCCTGAGACTTTCTCCTGAAGCTGTTAAAATCTAGACTTTTTTCCTAATTCCTAGTTTTCCTAATCGTTAAAATTTAAGGGGGAGGGGTGGGGAGGTTTGGGGGTTACGGACGGAAGTCTTACCACCATGGAAATTCAAGTGTGATTTCCTCATATACAAATATGTTTGGACATATTTTATACATGTCAGCTGCATTGATACAATACCATACATCGAGTATTTGGTGTTTTTCTAAAATAATTGATAAACAAATGATAAATAAACAACTGCATTTCAGTGATGATTCACATATAATCATGACTGTAACAAAACATCCTCATACATGTCGATGGAAAACAATCATCACTGAAAGCTATGATATGAAGAATAACCTGTTTACTGTAATTTACTGTAAATTATTTTTAGCAAAGATCATGTGAATGCTCGAGCTGTTTTAATGGTAGCTACGCCCCTGTTTGCATGTGTTGTTGACGCGGCATGGACTGCTTGTAACATCACTATTTGATTATGATTCACAAACACATGCCCACGATATGTTCGGAATCGTGCCACGGATTAGCAGATACTTATCATGAAAACAGGTTTTTATGTAGGTGACTTGAAACTCGCTTTTACAAAGGCCTATAGGTTCGATCACAATACATTTCGTTTTACAGCTTCTCTTTTCTTAACATGCTCACGTCAAAACTGATTTAAATTCTAATCACAGATTAAAGAACAACACAATAAATAGTATGCCAAATTATCGTTACCATGACAACCCTGTGATATTTTACCTTATGTAAGAGAGTAATGCAGATGATACTGTCGGCTGTAAATTTTGATAACACTGGGTATCTATACAATTATATGTGTGATCAAAGGCCATATGATAGATTATGTGGTCTCTGGTGTGATGGAGGAGAACTTGCGTCGCTAGTTTTCTCGATACTCTGAACACATGTATGTAGAGTGAAACCGGCAGATACTTTAGAATAAAGTGTTTGCCCTACCTGTAACAACGATGTCCCGTGTCTATAAAAGGGATATAATGTGGAGATGAATGACATGTACTTCTATCTTGGCCCGTTTATGATGATACATACTGTGATCTTTCACAATAATCCCTCTGGCTATCAGATTGAAGGTGCGTTTTAAACATAACCGGTATTTCTATTATTGTATTTATAAAGTTCTTCGAACGTTCTCCATATACGTCCGTCATATACATCGCGCACTACCCTTTTCTCTTTTGATCTTCTCAAACGACTGTTACAAGTTCGAAGAATCTTGGTCAAAGTAGAAAAGTCTTAAGACTATTCCCTACAATTCTGTAACTTACACATTGTACCCTAAATGGGTAGAGCTTTCGTTCGGGGGAATATCAGAAGGACAACGATAGAGTTATTTCCAATGTTGTAGAAAGATCTCCACTTACTTAGGAAAACACTGAGATATTGTATTCATGTCGGAATGATATTTTCAGCCCCTGTCAGATCAGAACCTGAACATGCGATGTCCGCGTCTGTGGACCAGTGAAGGTCCGGGGTAGAATAGCCCTTCAGCAACCCATGCTTGTTATAAAAGGCGACGATGCTTGTCGTAAGAGGCGACTAACGGGATCGGGTGGTCAGGCACGCTGACTTGGTTGACATATGCCATCGGTTCCCAATTGCGCAGATCGATGCTCATGATGTTGATCACTGGATTGTCTGGTCCAGACTCGATTATTTACAGACCACCGCCATATAGCTGGAACATTGCTGAGTGCGGCGTAAAACTCAACTCACTCACTCACTCCGCGTCGGTGTCAGACTAAAGGCCTGTAAGATGTTTAGCAACACTGGGGCGTAATAGCCATAGATCTTCTCCAAACAAGGGAATATACATCTTGTGAGAATGACTTCTTCGACAGGGAAATTTACAGCAATGCGACATCACAATTAATTACGTGATATTTACTCGCAATCTGAGTTATGGATCGTCAATTTAAACAGGACAATATAGACGAATTTCCCAAAAGGCACGGAGATCCAACATGTCTGTGATATACTCAGAGAACGCACCCGCCTGTGCTATCCGGTTATAATCGCTACTCGATAAAAACATTTTTTCATTTCATGTCTCACAGAATATATAATTTGATATGGCATTGTTTCTTATTGTATACTTTTGCGTTAGTGAAACAAACTTTAAAGTTTATGTATGGCGTTTATTACAGCAAGTGCAATAATATTCCAATTATGTACTGCCACAATTATTGTACAGTAGTGATGCGCGAGCTGAACAGACTTAAGAAATTACGAGTTGGTTCGTGTAGCATATTTGACTGTGCTCCAAGAGAGACAAAGTGCTATTCTTTTGGGGCAGCTAGTGACACTTGCTAGGACAAAGGGGCAACGCATCGCCCTTTGTTCACCACTTTCAATCCCTCGAAACATGCACCTCACAAGATTTGCCAACACCACAGACAAGGCGTAACTGATACTGGTAGCAAGAGCCAGTGCAGCTTAATAAGGCGTGTTAGCTTGCGTAATACCGCTTTCTTTGTCAGGCTCGTTGGTGATAAGAATATTGAGGTCATGTGAACGTTGATTTCAAACGTACTAAAATGTGTGAAAGTGAAATTACATGAGCCAAGTAATTCACATGATGGAAACATTTGATCATCTTGCTTGAATACAGGTAACATGATGGTGTATGAACCGTTCATATACATACCCCTGAAATCCGGTATGATACATAAATATCTAAGGTGTGTAAACATTTGCAAATTTGAAAATTTACTTGTGTTTGCCCACCTAAGTAAATTCACATGTTTCCAACCCGAGTAAACTTAGAACGAAATCGGAAATTTCAGCACCCACTGAAATTCAAAGGAATGCATTGGAAATACTGTATGATCATGTATTTACCGGGGTATGTGTTTTGCAATTCATATTTGGAAATCCCCGACAATCCGGTCAGGGCATACATGAACGAGGTGCTTGTGCATACGAAAATGTACGATGGGCATATGTTTCAAAGGTATAGATTCATATGAAATATATGCCCGAAGTTAGGAAATATCTGAAAACAGACGTAAACCCGGTCATGGCGTGTATTTCCTACTGTATTTACGTATATTTCAATGGTTTACTATCCGGTTTTTGGTGCTGTGTAATGGGATATTATTCCATAACACTCTCGTTGATGGGATAAAAGATTGACATGAGTGTTTAAGTCTATATGATGGTCTTACAATATTTTCTAAGGTCATAAGTTGTAGAATCACGAACAGTCTGAGGAAGTAAATCTATCAGATAAGAGGTGCATCACCACATTTCATTTTATGATATTATGTTAACTTTCTTCTTTCCCTACGTACTGATAATTTTTCCCACCCAGTTTCAAAACAGAGATATTTAAGTGGTGAATATTTTGGTAAACCAGTGACAATACGGGCTGCTTCCAGTTGTAGTTGTTCTAGTCTCAATGACTGTTCAGAATTACACCCATCCCAAACCTCGCAGGCATATTCAAAATGTGGCCTGATAAACATAATATAAATCTTCTTCAAAATTTGCCTACTTAGTAAGATTTTAATTTACGCTTGGAGTTTATCATCTTCGAGCTTGATATTACTATTTGGTCAATCTGCTTATTCCATTTCCCATCTGCCGAAAACGTTAGAGCTAAGTGTTTATGTTCGTTTACATTACTAATTTCACATTCATCAAAGTATAAAGTTATGTTATCAGTTTGTTTTCTAAGGGTAAAAATTAAAGCTTCTGTTTCATTTGGAGTATATTTAACCAGCCAGTGTTTTCCCAAAGAGCTCAGCTTCTGTAGGTTGGTGTTTGAAGTAGACTCAAGCAGTCTATGATCAATTGATGAAAATCCAAGTTATGTATCATCAGCAAACAGCCTTGTCAAACAATTAAGTTCATCAGCAATGTCATTTATGAAAACAATAAAAAGAAACGGACCCAATACTGATCCTTGGGGAACACCAGCTGTCAAATATACCGGCTTGGACAATGCTCCATTCACAAAGACAGATTGCCTGCGATTGCTTACATAACTTGATAACCACTGGAGCATGCGTCCTTTTAAGCCATACATTTCCAATTTACACATAAGCCCCTTGTGCCAGACACGATCGACGGCTTTGGAAACATCACAAAACACCATACAAAATATTTCCTTATTATCCAAAAATAGACATATTTGATTGTACAATTCAAAAAAATTATGTACAGTTGCGTGGCCTTTTTGAAAACCAGCTTGATACTGATAAAGTAAATTATTACAATTAAAATAATTATACAAATGTATTGACTACTCTCTCAAATACTTTCCCCGCACAACTTATGAGAGATATTGGTCTGTAATTTGACACAATGGAGTGGTCACCTTTTTCAAATAGTGGCAAAATATGTGCTACTTTCAAATTACTGGGATAAGTAGAGGATTGCAGTGAGTAATTGAATAAGAGAGACATAAAATTTTACTTATTGAATCAACTGTTTTCTTGAGTAACTTATGGCTTATTCTATCTAGAGCACAAGCCTTTTTCTCCGGTAAACATTTAATGATATCAGAAATTTCCTTTTGAGTTATAACGATGTCACATAACTCCTTATCAGTGCGTTTCCCAAAGTATGGTAACGTTTTACTGCCATCTTCTAACTTAGATACAGATTTTAAATATTCATTCAACTTTTTCAAAATCAGTGAATAAGGATGGCCCTTCTCCATTGTCATTGCTTTTTAGAGGTGGTATATCTGACGTTACTTCTTATTTAGAATCAAAGAATACTTCAAGGAATACATAACCTTTAGTGACTGTCAAATTGATTTATCTGATAACATTGACAAAATCACCCGAACATAACCACCCTCAGAAACAACATGCAAAATGTGTGGTATGAATGTGCTCCACTCTTCACACATACATGGACCATGATCGGTGTAAACGTACGTGTAGTCATTCCTCTGGTACAACAAGCGGGTCCTCACTTCATTTGTATGGATGATAAATGCCCGTCCATGGATGATAATACATGAGAAAGAGTTGTTAATGATGTTGTTTAGATCAACAACGTAAAACATACGGACTGGCCTGCATGGTCACTTGATCTTAATTCCATTGAACATGCTTGGGACATTATTGGAAGTTGTGTTTACTGTCTCCATGTTCACCCCCACCCCAAACCTTGAGCAGGTGTTACAGAGAGAATGGCAGAACATTCCACAACAGCAACTTTAAAGACTCATTTGGTCAATGCAAAGACGTGTAGAAGCTTGCAATCGTGTCCATGGTGGTCACACGCGTTACTGAACACTGCTTCACTGTCCAAAACTGACTTCAACTTCTTATGTTAACATTTTGCTCCATCAAAGCAGCACATTTTGCACGACTGTTTAACGGGTATATGCTTTTGATGATCTGTAAGTCTATTACTGCTCAATACCATTTCATTTCATTTTGTTAATCGTGTGTACATATGTTTCACCTTTCTCTTCCATCATTCCAAGATTTGCTATTTCAATAAATGAAAATGTAACGCGACTAAACATTTGTGTTGCTTACCTTTTTGTGAGGAGTATAATTTTGCACATAAGAAACTACCATGGCGTTTAAATGAGGGAATACGGTACATCACTTCCGGCTTCACTCCCACTTCGAGCTGACATGCTGTGAAGTAACTGACTGACTGACTGACTGAGTTTGGTTTTACGCCGCTTTTAGCAATATTCCAGCAATATCACGGCGGGGGACACCAGAAATGGGCTTCACTCATTGTACCCATGTGGGGATTCGAACCCGGGTCTTCGGCGTGACGAGCCAACGCTTTAACCACTAGACTACCCCTATGTCTTTACTTGAAACGTCGTCCATTCGAATCCAGAAAGGTCCACTTTCCATAAGGCGATCGTAGACTGTTGTTTGTGTTAGAGCATAGGACATACATCTTTCCTTTGATTTGCGGAGGGACTGAGTTAACATTTAGAGTCACAGCGGCAGTATTTCAGTCATACCGTGACTAGAAAGATTTGCATACATTATAAATACATATTTTCATATTTATAAAATCCAGTCATCAAAGTATTGTTAAATAACGAGACTGTCACAGATGCTGTTTATTACTAGTATGTAACCATTAAACATTAATATAAAATCATATTTAACAATACAATACAGAAATGAGGCCGAGATCCCCATACCAGGGATGTTTTGCTCACTTCTGCCTGAGGGTTTGATATTTAAATATCTTTCCATAAACCAGACCATGTGAATACTTGAGTAGTATACTTTAGGGGGGTTCTATTACAGACCCCCTGAGAGTGTTATTTATGGCTAATTCAGCTCCCAGCGACCCCTAAAAATCATAACCACGAGCGGAGGTATCGTTTGAAGTCCTTTTCAGTATCCACATATAGGAGCCTAAATCTCTAGGGCACCGGTGAGTTTAGGCAGCCAATGTCAGAAGAGGACCAAGCAGGTATAGCTTCTATCTAGTTCAAAAACATACAAACATACACACAAACGAAAATCCACTTTTTTGCTAGTCCTGATATCGAGGGGGTGCCCGGGTTTGGCCGTACAAACTGGTTTGGGCGTTTCTGTCTTCTCGTCAGCCGGTGTGCCGGCCGATGCAGAGTGCTTCCAGGTCACGTGGACGACCTTCCTGACAAACACGGCAGCTCCGGAGTTCGTCGGCGTCATCATCTTTGCCCAGCCTAGACAAGGTGTTGACCAACATATTCGTAGTTTGCTTCACACGAGTCAACAACATTATGGCGTTTTGCTCGGACTTCAATCTTCCCCAGGCGGTCGTAGAAGTCCTGGCTGGTGGGCGACGTTGAAGCTATCTCGCTAGGGGGCTAGAGAGTCGACGGTGGATTCAGGAAAAAAAGACATACGTGAGCCATGTCACACACGTACAGAACCACACCAGAACCTTCGGCTGTACCCGAGCGACTGTCATCAGACAGATGCAACGACTACGACAAACAGGCAATACGTCAGACAGGACTAGGAGTGGTCGACCACGTGTGTCAACGCCCTGTGGTGATCGCCACATCCAGACAATCCATCTGAGAAACGGTTTGTAACGACGACAACAACAGAAGCGACGGCACTAGGAGGCCGTGTCAGTCGACATACACTGTACCGGCGACTAAAAGAACATGGTATTCGAGCACGTCGACCCTACCGCTAAGTGCATCTGACTCTTCGATTGACATGGGTCAGGCCAGTTCGACGTTGGCAGATAGGTGATTGGCCACGTGTGATGTTCACCGACGAGAATATGTTTAGCCTATACAGTAATGACGACCGGACTCGTGTTTCCTAACGTTTAGCGCCCAATTTTTGCATTCAGCAAGTCCGACCGTCTGGAGCCGGTCACGTGATGGTGTGGGGAATGATCTGCGGCGATCTCAAAACGAGAACTGTGATTATTCATGGCAACTTGAAAGCACAAAGATACAGAGATGAAGTTTTGCGACCAGTTGTATTGCCATTTATCAAGCAACAACCACGTGGCATTGTCTTCCAACACGGTATACAGCAAGGCCTCATACAGCAAAATCTGACAAACAACTTTCTGCAACCTTGTTGATTTGGGTAAAACTTCAGACTATGATACCACGTGTTTTTCAGTGTCAGTCAAACGGTACTTTCGACTTTGTATGAAATAAAATTGTGTACATTTGCTGTAGAATTGAATACTATATTGACAAAAAACCCAAATGTTCATGTATATATGTTTTTCTTTTCTTTTCAAGTTTGGTCAAACACACTGTATACTAGTTTATTTCAACAGGAAGCCCACAAAATGTATCTAATCCAGACGCGTCCACGCATGTCCACTTTCCACAAAGCAATCGTAGACACCTGTAAGTCTGTCTTGCAACATCGACGATATATACGATCAAAATGGCTTTTTTAAAACGGGGTGCAGAGTTAATCTGGAGACCCTTAGTGATTTCCGCGGTTTGTAGGTCAAAGCGCCACTGGCCTCTGAATTTAATGTCAGTTTGTTAACGGTGGTACACGTGTGGTCGCGGAGCATACATATTAACCAGACAATCCAGTGATTGACAGCATGAGCATGGAACTATAACTGGGATACAATGACATGCATGAACCAAGTCAGCGAGCCAGAGCAACCGTTACTCGTCTGTTACGACAAGCATAGGTTGCTGAATACCAGTTTAACCAGGATCGTCACGGGTATCCTGGTCTGGTTTCTTATATCGATCATAGATATGGTTGTTTGCCAAGGCCGCCCTGTCATAAACGGGATCATAATAGGAGTGGAAATCTCTTCCAAAGTTTGCAACTTAGATTAAATAACAAACTGCACAAGTTACATTCATTACTTCCATACATGTTGCGACCCTGAACATATCCAGGGCGTCATGGAAAATATAGCTTTTAAACTTTTTCAGAATAGGCCGATATACAGCCAAAGAGAACTTACAGGCAACAAGCCTGATCCTGTTCTTATTGATAACACAAATGAATTTATTTATGACATTGAATTTTCTGTTCTTTTTGACTGCAACATGATTGTCTAGATTCAGGAAAAACATACTAAATATGCAGACCTCGCTTTTGAAGTGTCTCGTTTGCATCCCAAGCACACTGTCGTCAAGCTACCCATTGTTCTCGGTGCCCTTGGTTTGGTACCTCCTGATCTCTTGGAGCAGATCAGGAAAGTGCCCGGGTATAGCTATGGCGGTGTGTGTGTATCAAAATAATGATACTTTAACCAGTGATATGCACCATCTGAGGAATGCTATCCCGAATGTTGTTAAATTCATAAATACTAAATTTTATGATTTTAAAAAGCGCTACGTTGTACACCATTAACTCACACAGCAGCCTTAAGTAAAACTTCATTTCGTAATCCATGAAGTAGACATACGTCTACTTTTTAACTGGTAACCGACGTATATAAACCTTCCCCTTCTGGGTCATTATTGTGGAGGTTTCACAAACATATTCACTTGGATGAATGCATTTGGAGTGGTAAATCAGAACATATAGTTCACATCTTTCACGAAATGGTGGAAGTGCATCAGCAGTAAACGAATCAGTAATACTTACCAACTGTGTTCAAAATGTGATCGAAGGTTTGCTCGAGGTATAGCCGTGAATGACGCCAGTAGCTACCTTTATACGGTTACTCTGCAGTTGTCATTTGTTACATTATCGAGGGAACTCGTCCACAACTGTAAATGATTCCGTCACGTAACCAGTGCCATTCAACAGACAAAGGGGAGAAAACACGTGACGTCCTACTGCAAAATGTACAGGTCTGTGCAAAGCCGGGATTTGGCGTTGACTTCATTGAAATACACATGCATTGCATAATCCATAACGCTTTTTAATGTCCTGTAGATAGGCAACTACTCGTAGCTGTTTTGTTGACTCCTGTGCAGTTGGCATAAAAGATTTCTTGCCTTTAGATTTATTTATCTGACATCAGCTGGATGTGATGTACATACGTCATTCAAACTTGTCCCAGTTGGTTTAAAGTACTTTTCTGAAATACTTGTCATCTTACCTTATCTATTCACCCGAGTTATGCGCACCAATTGATACATTTTCACAGTGGAATTAATTTACACAACCTTATTACCGTTATAGTGATACACATTTCAGATCATACGTTAAGAAGTATATTTCACAAACGGCAGCAACTGTCTTTGCACACGCCCGTAGATGGGATTAAAGGCCAATATACTTGCTATTGAAAAAAATGTAATTCTTCTCTTTACCTTGTCACCAGTAGGACGTTATATGACCCCGTTTGACCCAGATGTATCTCTAATTCAATATACTACTCCCAAAGGTTACAGAGTCTTGACCAATATAGAATACATTTTTTAACACCAGGTAATTGTCATAATATAATATAAGATAATCAACATTTGATGTATTCGTCATGTTTTCTTTTCATTCTTGTGTATGCTGTTGAGTACTTTCTGCTAGCTAATGAGATTATATCTACTATTGCTGTAATTGTTAACAATCAAAATCGTTAAAAGTGATGTTAGATATTGTTACTCAGTGGATCAGTGTGCTATCGGTATTCATTTTCAACTTCCTGGGGAGCATGCAACTCAAGTTGCCTTGGCGGCGCTAAAATGTTAACAGTCCAATCCAATTCATCCGAATAAGTACCCATTCTACAGCCGTTTGAACAGAGACAAAACGATAAAGGTCACTTTCTTTAGGTGAGCAGGTGTATTACACATGCTTGTATTCACCCACATTAACTACCTTGTGCTACCCATTTGCAATATAATTCATTTATCCAAATGTGAAGTTTTCCGAGGTTTTTTGTTCAGTGTATCAGCTCTGTGCACAGGGTTAGCAAGAATGGTTTATTCGTCAGTGTTGAGGGGATAAGAGAGCGGGTGAGTCTAATTTTCAGCTATATCAGGCACAATTCGATAAAGGACAGCCAGCATTGGACACAAAGTCAAGTCAGTCGTTAGTAAGTGAGGCAGCGGATGAGTCAGTATGTTTTTATATCTTAATCATGCACAAAACGATTAAGGACATCCTGTACTCGTTTTATTCAGAATGCTTTGTCATATGATTAAACCTACTTAAAAGGAAAGCATGCAGATATTTCGATATCCCACAAGTACCAGCACGCACAAACACAGACAACTCGGTTGAATGAGTTTGTGATGTCTCAGAGCAACGTGTGAACAGTGATTGTTCGAAACCAATAACAAACATATTGAAATCAAATAGTAAAGGTTTCAATTATATCCGCTATTATGAATCTTATGAATACTATTAGCATGAGTAAACTTATAAACGTGCTACATATCTAAAGAGTGAAGCTTCTCCTTTGTCAGTACAAATAATGTTCGTGTCTTCGCATGGCGTGAGACACGACAACTACTAAACACTTCAGCTAGGAAAAACTTCTGCGTTTCAAAAGGTAGCATTTTATACAACAGTTATGACATATCACATCTGAAATGGTCCCTCCTATATCACTAACTCTTCAAACTTATTGTGTGTGTTTATTATATACCGGGTAATCAAAACGCACTTGCCTAAACACTGTGAGCACACAAAGAACATTTATTCCCATGTGTATGTAAAACGTGTGCAAACAACCATATGTTAATCGAATTATTGGCGAATGTAAGTAGGCTGCTATATCCAATACTGTCAATACAATTCCGACGACTCCTGTGTTGTAATGGATGCCAAGATTGACCCGTTCAATAATTGCATTTGTGAACAGTTATGACTGCTTTTAGGCACATATGGATATATAACACTAACACGGTCCGTTGAGCATTGGCAGGGTGTTGTATTATGCATTTGTGTATGTATGTATTGTATTTGGGTTATTTGTTATTCTACCATTCATTGAGCAAGTACCTAATGCATTTCAAAAGAGCTCTCAAATATAGACATTGAATAATCAGGCGCTGACTAGATGACCGTGTGACATGTTGTGAATCGAATCTGGTGTTTTTTATGCGATACATGAGGATTTATGCGCACCAGTATTGATACATGATCACAGTGGAATAAATTTACACAACCTTAATAACCGTTATAGTGATACACATTTCAGATCATACGTTAGCAAGTATATTTCACAAACGGCAGCAACTGTCTTTGCACACGCCCGTAGATGGGATTAAAGGCCAATATACTTGCTATTGAAAAAAAATGTAATTCGTCTCTTTACCTTGTCACCAGTAGGACGTTATATGACCCCATTTGACATTGAGTAATCAGGCGCTGACTAGCTGACAGTGTGGCATGTTGTGAATCGAAGCTGGTGTTTTTATGTGATACAACCGGATTTGAACAACCCATTCTCATTAAATGAAATGTGATATGAACATGAAATAGGATGCTCAAATACAACAAAATCGGTCATTTATGTTCTAGCTGTCGACATTAAATTGTCGTACTAGTTTCATCATGGAGGAATATTAAATATCACATATACTCTAGGGGGGTACAAATACATAAATCTCTAACTGGCATCGCTATAAATGAAACCCCGTCATTAAAACTACTCACTTCGATCTTTAATCAACTTAAATCGACCTTTTTGACAACATTGCACAATTCTCACCCGCGAACGAAATTTCAACCAATCAGAGCGGGGCGTCTCTGTGACGTCATATGAGGAATAGATATGAGGGCCGATGCAGAATTCATCTACATTTCAGGGGGTAAATTATCTAGTTTACAGGTTTGTATAAACCTGAAATCGTGACAGCTGTTGTGGAAAATGAAAGCTATATGTTCTCACAATCTACTGTCATATAATTTTGTCTCCTGCTTTGCCTAGTTTCCGAGTTACAACTTGTTTTCATAGACGATTCTGTTAAAATCGCTTGGTGTCGTTAGGCCTTATTTGTATAATGACTGATCCAAATGGATCCCATTTCTGTGGCTTTTTACCTCGATATTTAATCATGTCATGTAAAACTATGACGTCTATTACGCATTTTATTAAAATCGACATTTGATTTATTTGAATCGGTAAACTAAACAACTCTATGTTGCCACTGCTAGAAGTATCTGAAATTTTACTTAGGTACATACGGTTTTAGCACAGAGCAAATGCTTAGATGTATTTCTTATGCAACAATGAAGTTCTGTTTGTATTCTCAAAACAGTGTCGGCCCTTAAATTTTCACATGCAATACAGCAATTAATACTCCCTCGTTGTAACCCGTGTTAGGTGGTATAAACCTACACATGTTATTTGTCATCATTCACTTGATGGTCAGTTAATGAATTTATAACAGGTATAATTGGTGGTAACACCACTTAGATTACACGACAAAGGTTCCCATTTGGCATTTCTTGTGTCTGGAGTTAATATTCAACATTATAAACATCGATCAAAGGATTAACCGATAACACGCTGATTGATTACTTTTATCTTACACAGCGGATTTGTCAAAAGGTAGTATTTATGTACTGTATGTAGATTTACTAATCTATACTGAATAGACTCAGTCGTGTCTGTGTCTGCGTAAAAACAACGTCCTTCCTTCAAAGGATTAACCGCCAATACAGTGATTGATTGCTCATTATTGGCTAACTAAATTACCGTTATTAAAGAATGGCGGACATTATGCAATCAGTTACCAGGTGTGCTATCTTGGGTGACCAATGAGACTATACACCAATGTGACATACCTGAAACGATATATTACTTTTTCGTATACTAGACTGTTAAAACACACATTACTTGGAACGGCTGCAGATGAATGGCATATCACTCGTTTTTGTGGATATTGATGGATACATTCCTCGAACGAGGTAATAGCCTGACATTGTTCCAATAATTTGTTTTTGTTTTAATTTAAATATTTGCATTTTGTTTTTATTCATTTGTCGTAGCATTCCACAGAATCGTTGTTTTCGCCGTGAAGTGTAATGAGACATACACTAGGGCGTGTGTGCGAATTATGATTCACATTGGCAAACTATAAAATGTCTAGATATTACAGTCCTGTTATAAATGCACTATAAGTATCAGCAGATCGTCTGCTTTTTATTTAGTTTCAAAATGCATACAAGTATGATAATAAACAAATTAGGATTATAAGACCAAATATAAAGACGTACATTGACTAGTATCTACATACTGGTGAGTGCACGTTAACCACGTGAATGTAGCAAGAAATTTATCGCGCAGTATTGTCACTTCGACCCCTCACCTCGCTTCTGTGGAAGAAATCGTTATGTTATAAGTTGTGTCATGCAACATACTTTTGGTTATGACTCAAATACATATTTAACTACGAGTAGAAAGTAGTTTTGATTTTCTAACTTGACGAAAACAAACCATAATCTCATTAATTCTAACAGACTTTAGCCCATGACTTCACGATTTTCACAAATGGCGGCGCCCTGTCGCGAACATCCGAGTATAAATGCTATTTAGGTTTGTTTTCACCGAGGTACAAAATCAAAACTACATTCTACTGGTAGTAAAAGATGTATTTGATTGATGGCCAATAGGATTTTGCATGACATAGCGTATAACATAACAATTTCTCTCGTGGTTGCGAGGTGAGTGTCAATATAATACTACATGTACTTACAGTATTATTGTTACTTCGACCACAACCTCATTTCTGAGGCAGAAATCGTTATGTTACAAGTTGTGTCATGGAAAATCTTTATGGTCATCAATCATATACATATTTTACTACGACTAGTAAGTAGTTTTGATTCTTTAACTTCCGTGAAGCGATCTGATCACAAGTAAGATATCGTTTCAGGCTTCCACAACGCTCGCTTCGTAAACACAAACATAACTCATTTTGCACGAACTGCGGGGGTCCTGTGGAAATCTGTGCATGGCGACACCGTCACCCGACCTCTAGGAGCAATTGACGACAACGCAACGATTTGGCATGTCTTCGTTGATGTCGAGAAATCATCAAAATGACGAGCTTGCTACACACTTTCTATACAACTTACTGAAAATCCTTCCTCATATGACGTCACTGCAGTGCTCTGGCGACAGAGTTACGCAACCTGTCTGTGGTTTGGTTGGCGGGCGAGAGTGAAGCAGGCGACTTTTTGGCAACTTTTAAACGCTCGGTACTAATTAAACACAAGTTTTTAAATAATGAATTTGGTGTTCCGCATAAGACTGACCACAAATCTTTCATATGTAGTAGTAAAAAGAGTAAAAAAACCAAAGTTTATTTGTTTTTTAACCAATTCAGCTGAATCATTTGATAAGATTATTCGCTGTTCTAGTGGACATAACAAAAAGAAAGTGTAGAAAATGGGCTCGTTAAGAAAAAATTCTTATCCATGTGTTCATCTTCGTTAAAAATGTGGTTCCGTACATTTGTTTTGTGTGTTGGTTGAGGTATTCTTGTTAGGTGGCTTTGTCGACTTATCAGAAGTAGGAAAATTCCGATACTGCATTCTGCCATAGGAATGACAAGTCTTTATGGATCATCAACTTCTTTATTGTATGATAGCGACGCTGCGGTATATATACTTATACCGTTCTCAAGCATGGTGTGGTGAATAGAGACAGCAGTAAATATATAGGATACACGAAAACAAACATTGACAATGGATGATAAAAAAGATGATTAACAATGAAAACAAGTATAATTATACATGGGACAAGCCGAGGCAAGATTAAAAGCATGATGAATATAATTTCCAGTGGGAGTGGGGAGTAGTAATTATTTAGGAAAGCCAGAGAGAGGGAGATTGAATAAATTAGTTTGGGATAAGGTGGTGGTAAGCTGGTGGGATGAAATAGCCCTGGTCCCTATTAAGTTTTGGGTGTGGTATTTTTATGTGTAGTGCTTCTGTCAATTTTCTTAAAGTGTAATCATGTTGATTGCTTGCTAGTGTTTTGGCAGTATCCCAATTGATGCTGTGCTGAGGAAATATGATGATGTGTTCCGAAATGGCTAATTTGGTGTTTGAGTTGTTTGTGGATGTCTTGTGTTCTTTAATGCGAATGTTGAGTGGTCTCGATGTTTCCCCGATGTAGTTGCTGCCACAGTTGCAGCTGATGTTATAGACCACACCTTTTGGTTGTTGGTGTTGTGTTGCGTATTTCCTACCGTTAGCATTAATGCTGGTTTTAAGTGGTTCTCTCCTCCAATTAGTAATCTGCCGGTTTTAGTGAACAAGCTTAAATTACCACATCTAAATTTGGATAAAATACGACGCTGGTCTCTAAACATAATTTTATTTACATAATTTTCAACAGAGGGGGCGTCTTTAAACGAACGGTAGGTGTGCAATTTATAACCATTTACTTTTCCAACATCTTTCTATCAAGAATCATGATCCTGTCATTTTAAGAATTCCTTTACATAATTGATGCAACGTTTTGAACCACAGTCATTATGAAGTAAAAATTCAGTTATATTGACATAACAACTTAAAAACTCTCAAATCTAAGGAAATTATTTTTTGCATCGCCCTTAAGTTTATCCTAATATGCGGCTGCTACGCATAGACATAAGTCTAAAAATATAACGAAAACATTCGACCTTTTGTGAAACATCTACAGAGCACCAACCCATATCCTGTCTTATTGCATTTACTGGAGCATTCTTACTAATGCCAAGAAACATTCTACATGCCTTATTTTGAACTGCTTGTACTTCTTTATACTTAATTATACCCCAAATACTCGCACCATACAGGTTCAACCAGTGAATTATATAACTTTGTAAAAACACCAAAAGTAGTATAGGGAAAGATGGCCTGGTGACAGGTCCCCTACAAGGATATTTCGTTTTCTCATAAGCGATACGTATCTCGAGCATGTTCACTTTAGCCATGCTGTTCATGGGCTCTCCGCTTTTGGTCCAGACCTTTAAATTTGAAACCGGGTAAAAGTTTGTGCCTGTACATGCTCAATAATTTGGCGACTCGGTCTGACGCTTCTCACGCGAGTTGTGGCACATCTTTCACATCGTGCACCCATGAAATGGCGCTCGCCGTGGCACCGAGCTCGGTGTTCGCCGCTTTGCATATCTTCGACGGCCTTCAGTGGAAGTTGTTTTTGGTTATGCATTGTAACTCAAGAGGTTTAATTCCATGGATGAAGTCAACGAGGTGTTTTCTGGCCAGAGTCGACAAAGTGAGTAGTCTACTTTGTAAGCTGCTCATGAGATCGATCCCCTGCTTGGCTTTCACCCACAGCATGCCTGTGTTTCGAACTTTGAAAAGTCACGATACAGAGGCTAAACGTCTTTTTTATCTCCCGCTAATGCATCGTAATAATCATTCATGGTCGCTTTTAAGAGTTCATTGCTCATGGTGTCGCCTATGAGGTGTCTCCTGGGTCTTATTGTGCATCAGGCAACAACAAGGGGGTGGATAAATCATCCAATTCAAAATCGCCTCTGACTTCGGCCATTATTTAATTATATATTAAACTTATATTTTTTATATGTATATAACAACGTCCATTCCGAAGATTGAGGAAACCACTTGGAGTCAAAGCCGTCTGTCAATCTGTGATGATCATGAACAATCTGAGCACAATCGATCAAAACCAAATGCTGCTGGTTCGATTCCCCAACCTGGGCGAGAACAACGTCATTGTCCCAGGACAGCTCGCCGAGCTTTTCACATCACTTTGGAATCAATGTACGACAAACGCACGATCGTGCGCAACCTGCATCGAGCCATCGTCAAGAAAACCATGATCAAAATCAGTGGCAATGAGGTGTCAGCATCAACGACAGTGACGTGTTTTTCACTTACATGGACCTCTGGAGAACCAAGAGCAAATGCAAAAACATGCTGTATCAAGGCATTTGTGATGAAAACTGTCGTGCGAATAACTTACATGTGGGATATGCTTACACGCAAGACGAGCTCGGTGAAATACCAACGGGGGACAAAGCCGTCGCCGAAGCATACGGAAACTGGTTTTATATTCCGCTCGACTTTGAGCTTCTCAATGGGCATATGCCCTTTTACCAGGGCACGCTGGGTGACCGGCTGGAATACGAGCTCACATTAATTGACTACGGTAAAGTTATCTTCACATTAGGCAACACCAAGGCCAGCTACATCATCGACAACATCTCACTGGCGTTCGACATGGTCACGAGCCCAGAACTGGCCCAGCAGATTCGGAAGCAGTACTCAGGGAAGGGGTCTATCCTGCATGATCACACGCTACGGCACCAGGAGATCGTCAAGGTCAAGAACATCAACCTGAAAATGCCAGCCCGATCGATGAAAGGCATTCTGATCGTTCCTGTGGTGGAATACCCGCCGTTTCTAAGAGCCAGCGAAGTCACTTTGAAACCCGAGATCACGAAGTGGAAGTGACAGTCGAAGGCGTGCCCAACCAGCTGTTTAGCCAAGGCAATCGAGCTCACTAACAGTGGGACGAGATCCGAAATCTGCCGGCCATCAAGCACGCGCCAGAAATCAACGCAGTCATCAAGGACCTTCAACTCCACAACATGATGCTCAGACAATACCTGAACGGCAAGTAGGCACTGTGGCTGGGCATGCGATCCATGGACGACGATGTCGCCAACGGTAGGAATAACAGCAAGTGAGAAAGGCTGGCATTGCTCGTGGTCAGCGGCAAAAGCAAGCAATACTTGGGCTACATTAACTCCTAGTAAAATTTACAAGATGACCGCCGAAGAAGTCGACAAACCGTACGCGAAGTACAAATCCAGACTACACCGGCATTGCTTTGTATCTCTTTCCCATTCCACTGGAATGTCGACTGTGCAAAGACCTCGCCCCGAATCCGTTCGTCGGTCATGCCTTGAGCGCCATCAGCTGCAAGCTGTACCACTGATATGGCATGTTCCTGGCTCCCGTGACCACAGCAATCATCAACAACAGATGGCGATCACCGAGAAGGATCATCAGTCATTACCATCAACACCTCCGCCGCAACCAGTGATTTATACCGTAACAAGTAAAAAGAACCCCAAAAAGGTAGCTGCCGGTCAAAAAGGCAGGTTAGCCAAAAGCAAAAAATAAAAAATCATTATCATAGTCAATGGGCGACCCCATACGTGGCAGCATGCATCACCGTTATCACTGCACTGATGTACAAATTCAAACCATCATTGCCACAACCACTGCCACCTCTGCCTATGATGCCACCACAACAATTAGAAATAATTTAATTTAATATTTTTATGTTATTATGTACATTGTCAACCACCATAGAAAAACATTTGTGAACGATGCGTATCACGCTCTCGTGGTCAGGGGACTGGCCATAGGTAATGCTCAATTGAGCAAAATGATGTAAACTCGATTTCAACCTGCAAGACATGGGCGTGCTCATGTTTGACTTGAGACTGGCGATGGCCACCAGAGACATGCTCGTCAAGCAAGGTATCATTCCAGAAAATATATTGAAATAATAATATCTAATAATATAGATAAGATAGATGGCCATTATTGCGATGATGGTTGGCGGGACAATAGTCAATGCCCTGGCATCAACTACACGTGTCCGGTGTGCAGCACCAGAGTGAAGTGCCACTATGATTTGCACAAGGCCTACAGTGGCAATGCCTTTAGGTTCAAACTCATCTCATTAATTTAGTATTTTATAATATTGTTTTCTCACATGTATATTCGTCGAACTCGGAGACATAGCAAACTGTTAGACATTCGTTTTTTACTCAAAGGCATAGCGAACTGTTAGATGTTCGTTTTCACTTGCGAATACGAAAAGCAGAACCATGACTGCTACAGTCAGAGCACTCAAATCGACTGCTAGAGGACGTGGATTGATGACATAATCTCGCATGAGGAAATCTCAACTGTTGAGCTTACTCGAACCCTTCGTCAAACCCTTAACCGTAAAGCAGTTGAAGAAGTGAGCCAGAGACCTCGGTTTACACCTGTACTCCAGGCTTCGCAGAGCCGAGCTGATTGCATTGCTGGATGACCACAAACTGGTCGAGGAACTGAGATTTGTGCCGATAGACCACCACAGTAAGTATCTCCAAGGCTGGCAGATGGTCATCGGTGCAAACATCAAGCCAGGGGTAGCCAGCAAGCTCGGGGAGCAGCTAGACGATTGGAAAAGCCTCAAGCACCAGCTCAAGGTGAAAATGTCACTCAATAAGCAGCAAACGGACAGTTGTAGCACCAAGCACATTGAGCCTTATTTTCGCGGCAAGCAGGAAGTCGTTCTCCGACCCGACTCCATCGATCCGACCGTCAACACGTTGTTGCAAGAAATGCAGGAATCATTGGAACAATGGACGCACATGGGTCTGGGTGGGTGGTGGGCAGCATAAGACCGTTGACTTGGGCATAGCAAACGACGTGCTGCTCAAAGGCGCTCGGACCTGCCAGCCTGATTGATGAAAGGCATTCTGATCGTTCGTGTGGTGGAATACCCGCCGTTTCTAAGAGACAGCGAAGTCACTTTGAACCCCGAGATCACTAGGTGTAAGTGACAGCCGAAGGCATGCCCAACCAGCTGTTTAGCCAAGGCAATCGAGCTCACTAACAGTGGGACGAGATCCCAAATCTGCCGACCATCAAGCACGCGCCAGAAATCAACGTGGTCATCAAGGACCTTCAACTCCACGACATGATGCTCAGACAATACCTGAATGGCAAGAAGGCACTGTGGCTGGGCATGCGATCCATGGATGACGATGTCGCCGACGGTGGGAATAACAGCAAGCAAGATGCTGGCATTGCTCGTGGTCAGCGGCAAAAGCAAGCAATACTTGGGCTACAATAACGTCTAGCAAAATTTACAAGATGACCGCAAGCAGGAAGTCGTTCTTCGACTTCGACTCCATCGATTCGACCGCCAACACGCTGTTGCAAGAAATGCAGGAATCATTGGAACAATGGACGCACATGGGTCTGGGTGGGCGGTGGGCAGCATAAGACCGTTGACTTGGGCATAGCAAACGACGTGCTGCTCAAAGGCGCTCGGACCTGGACTTGCCCCTTACTTCAAGAAACAACAGGCCATCGTCACCATCAAAAAGAAAGGTGATGATTGCTTAGAGGCGCTGATCGCAATGCAGGCATTCCAGCTATCCCGCAAAAGAGGAAGCCGGCCTCGACTTTAAGGGCATAGACGAGTCCACCCCCATCTAACACATCGCCAAAGTCGAGAAACAAAACAATTTGGCCATCAACGTGTTCGGCCATGAAGGTGGTAAGAAACCCATCGTGCACAGAATAAGCAACATGACAAAAACGTGAATGAATGAATTTATTTCTGATAGAAAACGGCTAAAAAAATTTCCCAATATCGCATGGATAAAAGCCTGAGCAGGCTGTTGTACAAAACACTTTGTGAGCGGTGCCTGCTATGGTTACGCATGCACGCTTTCGACCTGTTGGGCGCGCGATCGAGAGGACTGATCAGGCATGTGGCAGACCGCCATCAGGATCAACATGCCTAAGGAAGATGACAACATCTTAAAATTCGTCAACCAATAAGAAACAAATGCCCGCGCCCACAAAAATGTCAAAACACACAACAGACACGCCGACGACCTCCAATGAGCAGAGTTTCACTCGAAGAATGCAAGAACACAAGGCTTGCGTGTTTGGTTACGTGGTGGTCCATTGACGGAAAAACGTGATCTACTGAGGTCCGGACGTGGACGAGTTCCTCACTTTACCTGCTACTGGAAGAAAAATACCATCAGGAGAAATTTGTACAGAATCATCCCAATGCGCATGACATGGGACAATGTGCAAGCTCACAAGAATGCCACTCATTGCCACGTGTGCAACAGCGATTCACTGAGAGATCACTGCCACGTCAACGGCCGTTACAGAGGCGCTGCGCACATCGTGTGCAACTTGAAACTGAAAATCAATTCCAAAATCATACCCATCCCCGTGGTGCTGCACAACCTTCACGGATACGATTCGCACCTCATCATGCAAGCCATGTCAAAATGGAGAGGCAACATAAATGCATCTCATTCTTGCCAGATGGACTAAAGTTCATTGACTGTTTTCAGGTTCTTGCTCTCCCCACTGGAGAATCGGGTGAATGCAAACGACCCCGAAGACTTCCACATAACCAATAGATACACCGATGTAGCGACTCTGCTGCGCAGGAAAGGTGTTTATTTATCCGTGATGAGTACATGGACGACTGGTCCAGGTTCGACGAAATGAGATTTCCTCCAATGGACCACTTTTACAGTGACTTGACTTGAGCATCAAGGAGAATGATTACTTACGCATGCGCGAAAACGTCGGAAAACTGGGCTTTAGGCAACTACCACGATCTCTACTTGAAAACGGACATGATGCTGTTAGCTGACGTCTTCGAAATATTCAGAAAAACCTGCTTGAAACAATACAACCTGGAACCCACCTGGTATAACGCCAGTCCTGGTCTCCTGGGACGCCTTGTTGAAAAGACCGGCGTGAAATTGAACTGCTGCCTGACGATGACATGCACCTGTTCATAGAGAAATTTTGAGGCAGGATTTCGATGTCCGCCAAGCACTACGCCAAAGCCAACAAAAATACAGTGGGAGGTTATGGCGCGAAACAAACCGACCAAACACATACTCTACCTCGACACCAACAACCTGTATGGCTGGGGCATGAGCCAACGTTTAACCACCTGCGGATTCGAGTGGTCCGACACGATCGACATCGCTCCAGATTCGAACGTCGGCTACATACTTGAAGTATGTCCCACAGATCAACGGCCATGGATGGAGCCGTACATCTGAATGAACACAGATTTGTGAAAACTGGACACCAGCAATTTAGAAAAAAATCTTGACAAACTCATGACGAACTTGGTGTTCGGCAAAACCATGGCAAATCTGCCAAAGCATGTCAACGTGAGGCTGATCCGGCTCACGAGGAAGAAAAATCAGGAAGCTGATAACCAGCCCAGCTGTTTAACGAAGCAAGATATTCTCTCAGCACAACTTGGTGGTGGCTGCACATGAACAAAAGCCAAATTCAACCGTCCATTTGCGTGAGGGATGAGCGTCCTGGATTTATCCAAGCGGCGGTGTGTGACTTTTATTAGAACAAGCTCAAACGCGGTACAGCGATTGGTGCAGCGTTGTACAGACAGGGATTCACTGCTGATGGAAATCTGTACCAGGACATGTACAGGGACGCATGGCAAAACATCGCACCTGTGTGGTAGCGGTAGGTTATACCAAAGACCATCTGCCGTACGGTATGTCAACAAAATGTGCTCCGAAAAGATGAGGAAGGGAATGCCATGACGCACGCGATCGGCGGAATACATCGCCTGAGACTCCAAATGTATTTGATCAAAAGCGCCGACAACAAAAGCAGAAGAGGCAAAAGGCATGAAAAGTATGGGTGAGAAACCATCAGGCATGATCGGTTGAAAGAGGCCTTGTTCAAGAAAAGGGACCTTCAAACACCAATTGAACATGCTGAGAAGCCACAAACACACGATATATGGTCTGAAAATCAACAGGACGTTGCTCTCTCCCATGGACACAAAAAGATGGATGTCGCAGCTGCTGGCCAAGGTCAGATGCGGTACAGTGGGAGTGCATCAAAGCCAAGCCATCGTCAAGAGATTCAACCGCACATCAGCCGAGCAGCCATTCCACCTTCAGTACTCGCAAGAATTGATCAGTCCCGAAAAACGATCTACGGAATGGGTTGTACGTTTGCCACGAGTGGTGGTGGCCATCAATAACGAAGTCATTCGACTCGTGGGCAAGAGACTTGTCAAAGCCAACACATTGAAATCGACCGAGTCGATATCAAACACAACCAACCCAATCTGTATTATCTCAGAGATGGGCCGGGCCGAGCATTCGTGAGAGAAGGATTACAAGTCACCTCACGACGCGGAGCTACCTGGCTCAGTGTAGCGAGTCACTTATCGACAGTTGGCCGTGTATAGGTTGCTATCATTAAACATCCAGCTATCAGAGTCACGGTGGCTCCAGTCAAAGATGAAATGGGGATCGGTCTTATGTTGTAGAGCAGCACAACTCTACAGTGTGAGTTCATATCCCGGTGAAGCCTCTGTGGATGTCTTGCAACTTTCGATTTTCGTTCCTGTAAGGCATCAATAGCATATCAGAAGAACCTTGCAAAGGTTCTTCACGAGAGGGCCCTCTCTATGTGAGAGGTGAAATGCAGTTGACAAACCCCTAGTTAAAGAAGCTGCACAATATTCTTTTCTATCTTTCTCCCTAGGGGTTGTAGCCACTGCGGACATTTTACTGTTTTGTTTCACACTTTTTCCACCATCATTCACTCATATTTTTCTCTCCGGCAGAGGCCAGAGTTCTCCAACATATCGCTTATAGGGGACCTGTCACCGTACCACCATTCCCTATTACTCAATAAGACATACCCCAGCAATAAATAAACTTAGTGTACAATGGTGATAAAACTCTACTGGTGGATTTACTTTAACTCCTTTACAGTAAGATGCATATCCATGTGCTCGTTCAAACACTAAACCCAGATTTATACAGTGAGACGCAATTTTTACGCCAAATATTTAAAACATGAAAAGCATCCTTTGGAGATACTCGACTACCAGGAGCTATAAAGGCAATGTCATCAGCATACAATAGACTATATAAGATGTCAGCATTAATGGGTGCACCACATTGCAGGTGATATATCGACTTCGCTGGGCGATTTATATAATACACAGAACAGCGTTGGTGACACTTTGCAGCCTTGTCTCACACCCTTATTACTGATGTCGTCCAGATGTGGTATTTTAACATAACAGCACAGTTTACATCGTTATATAAGTTCTGCACTTCTTTTCAGTAGTTTACCATATACCCCATATACATAAGTTTGTACCACAGGTAATTATGATCAACGGTGTCAAATGCCTTTTCCTATGTCCACAAAACATACAAAGGTAGATAGACCAGCTGAATTTCTGTTATTTATGACATTACAATATGTATACAATTAATACAGTTTCTATCCACACGGAAACCGTTCTGCTCCTCTGCAATAAACCTCATTTTTGCTTCAACCATTTTCTAAGTCTTATATTTAAAAACACAAGCATATATTTTACATGGTACTGGTATAAGCGTGTTGCCTCTATACAATAATGGATCAGAGGCGTTACTCTTATCCTTTGGAATCGGTTTAATGAGTCCCTTTGTCCCACTGAACAGGTGACAGCTTTATACAGTGAGTGTTCTGTAAAACTTCTACCGGAATACCATCCTCCGGGCTCTTCCTAAATGACCAATTATCTTTTCAGAAGTCTTGTATCGTTATGTTTATGTTGAAGATTTAAAAGTTCTTTGGTTTTACAAGTTGATATGATCTTTTAGCTCTTCTAAGCTGTTTGTCAAAGATGTTTCTTCTTTTCATGTAACCTTGCTTTGGCAGTTCGTTTGTTGTTTGTATTTCCGCTTTAACTGCAAGCCATGTTTTCTCCTTTACACACACACTATTCCACAAGGATTGGAGATTTTATGTCCAATATGGTTTGTGTCTCTTGGAGTGTTCATTTTGCTTGAAGATTTTGTGCTTATGTTGTCCAATTTTGTATCCATTTCCTTATGTATGACTTCATAAAACAATGTAAAGCTTTCGTTGCGTCTTTTTGTTCCATGAGTTCGACTTTGATCGGATCTACAACATCCTTCAACATCATAAGGCTCTCACCATAAGAAGTTCTCAGGTGATCTGAATACATTATATGTCGGTGCATTGATGTTGCCTTGCACTTTGTCTGACTCTTCATCACTGCTACCGGGCATT